>NC_073398.1:18255624-18896124 GCF_028641065.1 Leucoraja erinaceus
TCCCTCTTGGAATATTTGATATTTAAATGAATTGTCCTAAATTGCAATGAGTTCAAGCCAAGCTCACCCATTCTCCCTTCCCAGAATAAACCCCTCGTGCCAGCAATGCAACCATTACATTTCTGCTGCACTGATTTCAAAGCTTTTTTTTTTCATTTAAGGAGACCAAAACTGCAAACAGTATTCCCAATGAGGTTTCACCTTCCCCAGGTGAAGCTCAGTAATACTTCTCACTCTTGCAATCCTTTTGCTTTTTGCATGTGTATGTTTTCTCCATGAACCTCGTGAACCACTACCAAGATGTCTCTACAAGCTATACCAACATTTCTCTATATACTATTATAAAAAAAACTTTTATATCCTTTTCACTAAAACATTATTCAACAACTGTTGAAACCTTTTCCAATTAATTACCCTTACTTTTCACATTGCAATTTATTTATTTATTTCTCAGAGTTCTGTTTCCAATCTAGTTTGTATCATCAATAAACGTACTGTAAATAAGATAGATGTTGACATTTCATTTAAACTGTGATAATTTAACTTAAAGTTCTGATATTTGTGACATTTCACAGATAAAATCTGCCAAACAGTATACTGCTCATTTATTATTACACTTGGTTTCTTTAACCAATCCTCTGTACATGCTACTGAGCAGGAACATAACCAAGGACCCAGTGTGAAGAAGAGTCTCAACCCGAAACGTCACCCATTCCTTCTATTCAGAGATGATGCCTGTCCTACTGAGTTACTCCAGCATTTTGTGTCTGTCTTTGGTGTAAACTAGCATCTGTAGTTCCTTCCTACACACCTAAACCAAGGGGTCTACCCGAGACAATAGAGATAACCTACATGTGGAGACTATTGTAACTGTGAATAAGCCGCTGGAGGTGAACCTGGTAGATGCAAAATGTCTTTATTCAGCATGAATAGACATCCAGGAGCAGACTTGGTGGAAGGCTGTCTCCTTGGATAAACTCCCAGTGGAATCTCCCAAACTCAAAGTACATTGAGTTTCTATACTTAATAATACCAGCTGATTTAATACAATTTCTATAGCTACAATGACAAAGTTTACTTCAATATTTTGAGCCCACTAAATCGTTCCATTGAATTACATATTTATAATGAGAGCACATTGTACCTGACAGGCCTACTCTGAATATGTAAACACCCTTGCTGGGCTAAACTAGTTCACATGAATAGTTAAATGCTGCTGATAACAGAGATTACAGACACTCAGGATTAAAATTGTGAGGGTTGACTGTCTAGGTACACAAATATTCTAATTGTTGATGGACAGAGTAAATATGTCATTGACTATGTTTGATGTGCCAAATGACAAAATAAGTTGGATCTTCAACCTTCCTTGATCTCTGTCACAATAATGCTGCAGTTGTGTGCTTGATGTAGGCCATTTAACATATCCCCATCATCTTACATTCCACTGATGCATACAAGTACATTTCATGGTCATAAAATACTGGAGTAACTCAGCGGGTCAGGTAGCATATCTGGAAAAAATGGCTGGGTGATGTTTCAGATCGGGACCCTTCATCGGAAGTCTGAAGAAGGGTCCTAACCAGAAACGTCATCTATCCATGTCCTCCAGAGATGATGCCTGCCCTGCTCAGTTAGTCCAGCTCGTTCTGTCCTTTATTGTGAATCAGCATCTGCAGTTCCTTGTTGTTACATGTCATGGTCATGTTTGTTTACAAATCACATCTCTTGATGTTCTCTGCAGACAGTACTCTTTGTGTACAAAGCTGTACTTTTAATCTTTAAACTGATCACAGTTAATAGTTTACATTTGAACAGGTCTTTTTTGAAGACTGGTGCTTCCCTGGATTAATGTTTGGTTTCCCTTTAATTACTGGACGATGCCAGTGAAGAAAATGGAATGCAATTTTACCTTTCCCTTTCTTAAGAGGAGGTCCTTGTAATTAACTTGCGTATTACACACCATTAATCATTTGATAGCGTGAATAGATATGATATTTTATGGGTTAGAGATTCTATCACTGAACATAAAGTTTATTTTTGGTGTTATTGTTTAGATTTGTCTTTGGAAATCAGCTCGTGGAAGCAGTTTCAATTTGGTTCAGAAGCCAAACTCTATCCACATGCCACGCTTACACATTAACCTTTCCAGCATTAATCAGAGTACAATCTCTGAAAGAATGCTGAAGTAAACCTATTGTAACAGAAGGCATTAACTTATTTTTGCTAGGGGGCTTTGACTATCCGATTTACTACTCTTGGTCTTCATGTCTATCCGTAACCAGAAATGTAAGTTTCTGACGTATTGTCAATGCGATCCTTCCATCATTATATCACCCCTCCGTCACAAGTCCATACCCTCTACTCAGATGCAAATCTGCCTCAAAACTATCCATTCAATTAATCAATGATTTCCACTTTGTAAGTTCTTGCCATGGTATATATATACTACCGCTCCCAGTTTGTGAGCAATTAAATGGATTCAGAAAGAAGGGTCCCGACCCAAAACATCGCCTATCCATGTTCTCCAGGGAAGCTGCCTGACCTGCAGAGTTACTGCAGCATTTTGTTTCTTTTTTTGAGCATATGTTGTTTTGCCTGCCACATCCTCCTCTCCAGCATTGCATGGAACTAGAATAGTTTATTTTAGCGTTATCACATAAAAATGCAAAGGAATTTCTACTTCAATACCTTCTTACTGATTACTGTTGTCACTTTGATTCAGTCACTTGCATTCTACCCTGTAGTCAGATGCCCAATATTTCAGCCTGACTTTAGCCTGAGCCTACAATACTGGCTAATACTTCAGCCCAACCCTGAGTGAGTGTTGTGCTGTTAAACAGTATATTGGTAAACAACATATTTGCAATTGGATTTTTTTCTGGGACCTTAACTATGATTCCACATTCAGCTGCTACCACTGGAAATTCTGACCATTAAATAAGTTACTGTATGTTGTGAGATTGCATACAGATTGGCAGGGGCGGATTTACCTATAGGCTTCATAGACTTAAGTCTAGGGCCTCAAAATCTAGGGGGCCTCCGGCAAAGGTGTTTTTTTCCCAGAGTAAAAAAAATCTCGAGAAAAAAAAAAAATTGGAGCAATTCCACTGAAATTACCTAATATTCTGGTTCCGGCCTGCTGGAAGTTTTGGTGAAAAAATTGCGACCATCCGCGACTGCGCAGTTGGGGGAAGCCAGTGACGCAGTAGCGACGCAAAAAATGATGGTGTCTGCTGTGGGGGAGGGAGAGAGAGGGGGAGGGAGGGGGAGACAGTAGGGGGAGGGAGAGCGAGGGGAGGGAGAGAGAGAGAGAGAGGGGGGGGTGGGAGAGAGAGAGAGAGGGGAAGAGGGAGGGAGAGGGAGAGAGAGAGAGAGAGAGAGAGAGAGACAGAGAGAGAGAGATAGATGGGGAGGGAGAGAGAGAGGTGGAGGGAGAAGGAGGGGAAGGAGGGGAGAGAAGTAAAGGGGGATTATCTTTAGTGAGATTTCAAAATTAAGGTAGGTTTTCGAGCAATTATATTTTCTCCTCCATATGAATAATATCAAACAATTGGAACTGCATTCTTTTCCTTGAAAACAATACTGAAACATATGAATTCCATAGTTTGTGTCTTTCTTTTTGCATCATATTTTTAATGTGCACACACTAACACAGTCGAACAGTAACAGTCAATCAAATCAACACACAAAACATTTTCTAAAAGAAGGTTACATTTACTGCAAAAACTTACAGTATTTATTTGCAGTGTTTGCATGCTCGTTTATAACATTGTACATATCATTTTACAGTACAACTTGATTATCAAAACAAGGACAACTTCAGTTCTTGATTAAAAAAAATGTATGCAACAATGAGCCTAATCATCCCATTCCAACCACTCATTACTCTTGACCCAACCAAAATGATTCCTGAAATATTTGTCATAAATTTGGTGCAAAAATGCTCCAAAATAAGGCTCATAATGCACCAGAGAGCATCTAAAACTTCAGAGCTTCCAGGGCCCTTTAGCAGGCCCTGGACCTCGGCTGCAAGGGACCTTGAGCTTTGCGCTTGTGATATGCGCTGCGTGCACTTATTTCACATAAAATTTTGATAATCCTGCCATGCCATCCCCCTTTTCGAAAACCTTCGTACGGGCCTGGTGTATAATATTTTTGACTCTGTCATAGGCCTTTCTTACATATGCTGTCACAATGCACTGCATTCTCCAAACAACACTTTAGTAATTTTCCTTGCCCTCCATTTCAGAATAATAGTGTTTTAAGCTGATAACTCAACACTAGCACTGGCAATAAATAAATAGCGCTTCTTTCCAGCCCTTATCGCTTGGCCAAGCTCGGCTGCACATCGGTGTCAATCTGGACTCGGCTGCACATCGGACTCTTCCATCTTACTCTCATCATGGGGGTGGGGGGTTGGGAGCGGCCTCATAAGTGGAATAGTCTAGGGCCTCTCTTCATCTAAATCCGGCCCTGCAAATTGGTAACGTCTAAAATGTCATGGTACCAGCTACTTGTCACAGACTTCTCAGCAAGGTTTGATCCAATAAAACTGATTCTGAGTTTTTTTCCATTAAATCCAGTCTAGAGAGAGAAAGAGGTGTAACTCAAAATTGGTGTTATAAGCCTCTTTTGATTTACATAAGTTTGAGAGCTCCTCATTAACTTTAAATAGTAAGGAAATCAAAATCTGATTTTTCAGAATAGAAAAAAGTTTTGCCAATCAGATGAGAAGGAAGGAATGTAGAGAAGGAATGGTTTATTTACAATGTGTGAACAAAAAAATAATTTGAATGAATTTCCAAGAGATAATTTCCATAAGATTAATTAGTCTCTCATGAATGGACATTTATTCATGGCTGTTTTAGTTCCGTCATCTACTATTGGCTGATTTCTATCCTTACATAATCTAATTCGCTGTCAATTCCTCATTGATGCCATTGTTAATTCCAATTTTAATTGTACATTCTCAGTTCATCAAAATTTATCTGTTCTCTCTAAATCTGAGGCATCCAAAACTCTTCTTCCCGAAGAGTCTGAAACTCACACTGAATCAAATTTGTCATTCATCCGTACGGCTGCTAGTTCATATGAGCTCCATATTAATAATGCCTCAATTTTAAAATTCTCAAATAGAATCAGAATTGTTGAAATTACTCAACATGTCAGGCAGCATCTCTGGTGAAGGAAACATATTTTAAACTATGATTCCAATTCCCTTTGCTGTATCTCTGTAGTCTGCTGCATTCCTCTATCACTCCCTGTTTTCTTCTATAGGTAAAGTTTGCTCATTCCTGAATATAATTACTCCATTGTTGGGCAGCTTTGCCTTCAGATGCTTAAACTTTGGAATTCCCTCCATTATTGTTTTTGTCTCTCGAACTGTCGTTTCTCCAATAAGATGTTCCACGTGGAAGGGCTCTTCTCCAACCAATCTTTGGTCATCTCAGCTAATACCTACTCTAGTGACGTAGCTGTGAAATGTTGAATATGTGTTGGGAAGGTCTATTGCTTTGAGGGTACTATAAAGGTAGATCTTTACTACGTCACACCCCTCCAATTTCTGTATGCACTTAGGGGCTGAGCAACCAGTCTGGTGCCTAACATGCATCGGCACCTCTTTCCTCTCTGACATTTTCTAAAATCCATTCACTTGATTTTTAATCTTAATATAAAGAATGGAGGTCATACTGCACAACTTTCAAAGAACTGTGCAGGTTCGCTTCCATGCATAAGATAAATGCAGTAGCAAAAAGCAATTACAGGGCAGGGTCTGTTGGTCATTTCCAAAGCACGTTGTTCAAACCATGCCTTGGTTAAAAAACAAAACCAAGGGCAGATATTCTGAAAGCTGTTGAAAATTGCAACTCAACCTTGAGAGTGACCTAAAATGCAAGAGCCAAAACAACCTTGTGATTAGACAAGATTTAAAAAAAAAACAAAGTAGCATTGAGTGGTTGAATTATTTGGTCTTTACACCCAACATTGACAATGAACTATTTACAAGTATGATCCGAGTAAAGGCACAGTACCTCAAACTATTCTGCTCTGACAGCCAATCTCTGTGGACTCATACCATATGGGATTTAGTTTCTAAGGCATACATTAAAAATAAATTCTGTTTCATTTTAAGTAAGTGTGACATAATTGCATGGATGTACTTGCATCAGTAACTTCTAAAATGCATAAGTATTCTGTTTCCTGGTTGGTTGAACAACAGTTGGTGATGGATTTTAGAATCTATCTGCTGAAGGAAGGAAACTGCAGGTAAGCATCTCTCTTTAGAAGCAAGTCTGAATTAATTATACTTTAATTAATGCTCAAAAACAAGCTACGGGATAGCTTCGATCAGCAGACTCATTTACTGCAAACATTTATCAATCCACAGATCTTTATCACCAGTGG
This sequence comes from Leucoraja erinaceus, assembly GCF_028641065.1. Lineage (NCBI taxonomy): Eukaryota > Metazoa > Chordata > Chondrichthyes > Rajiformes > Rajidae > Leucoraja > Leucoraja erinaceus. The sequence goes on from NC_073398.1 coordinate 18,262,033, forward strand.
AGTTGACAGTAAATCAAATCAGTGAGACATTCCAATCCATGAAGAATATGTTTAGAATATTCACATCCTTATTGTTACAAAATCTAATTGTGTGTGAATAATAGTTTCAGATGTGTAATTAATCAGGCTGTGCAAGAACTGATGCTTTAGGATGCTTTTTCGTCTATCAATTTGCGATCCTATTGTTTCATTTTTATGAATATTGTGTTAATTGACCATAATGAGAGCAAAAGCTTCCATTTCAAACATATTTCTGACACTTGTCTGGAATGATGTTATTGAGCATTTCATAATAGTCAACCTGGAAGTACGATTAGGAATTTCCTATAATTTATTTAATTTATAAATACTCAAAACTATTGAACAACTCACGTTAGACTGCTAAGTTTGGCTGTGTGCACAAGCAGATAAAATGACGTATTCACAGGCAACAACTCAAAGTCATTTTACCTTCGGTTTTGTATTCTCGTCCTTAATAGCGCAGAAGATATTAATTTCTATTGAACAACTCACGTTGCAGTGGAAGTTTGGCTGTGTGCACAAGCAGATAAAATGACATGTATTCACAGGCAACAACTCAAAGTCATTTTACCTTCGGTTTTGTATTCTCGTCCTTAAATTAGCGCAGAAGATATGAATTTCTTAATTGATTTTTCATTGCAGTGGAGGAGGCTGAGGTGTAACTTATGGAGGTATACTAAATCATGAGAAGTATAGATGCCTTTTTTGACGATTTCACCAGGATATGCCTTTTTCACGATCTAGTGCCTAAATCAGTCTTTTTTTGCCATTTTGCTAAAAGGTCATGCTATTTTCTCTAGTTGTACCGCGATTACAATGATGTTTTCTTTGTCAACATGTTAATATTAATGTTATCATTAACGTGTTATCATAGCATAACTTACAAGAAAATTTCCACCACCAGGGTGAAACCGGGGTCGTTCATTTGTTCATGCCGCTGCCCACTGGGAAACTCAGCGGGTGAGGCAGCATCTATGGAGAGAAGGAATAGGTGATGTTTAGGGTTGAGACCCTTCTTCAGGCTGATGTGAGGGGGGGGTGAGAAAAAGAAAGGAAGATGCAGAGACAGTAGGACTAGAAGGAGAGCTGGAAAGGGGGACGGGGAGGAGGGAGAAGACAAGGGTAATCTAAAATTAGAGAAGTCAATGCTGATACCGCTGGGGTGTAGACTACCCAAGCGAAATACCTAAGCTTGTCTCCTCATTACATTTACTGCTGGATCCAGTTGCAAATCTGAGTTTTCGTGTGATCTGTGCAAGGCATTCATTGATGATGGAATTCCACTGTGGAAATTGGAAAACAAATCTCTCAGAGTTTTTTTAGAGAACTACACAGAGGAATCTATAGCAAGCGAGTCATCATTATGGAAAAATTATGTTGACAGCAATTTCAACATTGTTGTGCAGAAAATTAGAGATGAAGTTGCATGCAACCAAACATGGATCTCAATAGACGAGACAACCGATGCTGTTTCCAATGTAGTCATCGGTAGACTGGAGGCAGGTCAAACATCAAAGGAGTATTTGTTGACATCGGAAGTATTGGAGATGTCTAACAGCTCAACTATTTCTCAGTTGTTTACATCTTCACGCTGTACTTTGGCCAGAAGGTATAAAACACAAGAATGTTCTTCTGTTTGTGACTAATGCAGCTCCGCACATGAAAAAAGCTGTCGTGCTCTTAAAGTTTTATTCTGCAAAATGTTGCATTTGACATGCTTATCTCAAGGACTTCAGAGAATTGCCAAGCAAATACGTAGCCTGTTTCCAAATGTTGATCGCCTAGTTTCCAATGTCAAGAAAATCTTCCTCACGTGTGCAATTGTTCAAGGAAATGGCACCCGAGATTCCGCTACCTCATCAGCCTGTTTTGACTAGGTGGGGTACATGGCTCTCTGCTGTATTCTACTGTGGTGCAAATTTTGAAAAGATGAAAAGTATCGTCAACTGTTTTGAAGAATCTGCTCCAGTCAGGATTGTCAGTGAATTCATGCAGAAAAAGGCCCTCCACTGCGATCTTGTGTTTATTGCTTCCAATTTTGCAAACTTCCCACAAGCTATCACTTTCCTTGAGAAACGTGGTAAAACATTAGTGAATAACTTGCAGGTTTTCAACAATGTAATTGACAATATTCGTAAAGTTCCTAGCGATGTAGGTAAAGACATGCAAGGAATATGTGAGAGGGTGATTTTAGCTAACAAAGATCTTGAAGAAATATAAAACATAGCTAAAGTTTTCAAAAGTAATTGTAATGCACAAGATATCGACATGAATATAGAGTCTGTAGCTTGTTTCAGGTATGCACCAATGACTTCAGCTGAGGTAGAAAGTCGTCTTTCACAAGTGAAGCATATTCTGTCTGACAGAGGGCATAGTTTAACACCAGATAATTTGAAAACAATTCTGGTAATTATGTGCAACCAGGCAACTTTGGTCATTTAATGTAGTATACCTTTATATTATCATTTTTAACCATGTTTTGGTGGTGGAAATACATGCCTTTTTATGCCTTTTTTTTGTCAATAAATGCCTTTTCCGTGCCATTTTATATTTTTATTATGGCTTTTTGCCTGCCTATTTCAGAGTTTTTTAGTGCCTAAACATCCTGGCTCTAGTTATAAGGAACTTGAGAGGCAATTTCTTCACAGAGTGCTTGGTGCGTATGTCGAAAGAGCTGCCAGGGGAAGCTGTAGACTTGGATATAATGACAACGTTTAAAATTCATTTAGATAGGGTCATGGATGGGGAATGGTCTGAGGGAAATGGGCCAAATACAGACAAATGGGACTTGCTCTGTTATAAAAGCTATTCAACATGGATGAATTGAACTGAAGGGTGTGTTCCCATATTTTATGAATCTATGACTATTTCACAGTTTTTTGTTGCAGACTGAAAACTTCTGCTATTATCTTTCAAACATGTTTATGCCATATTTTCATATATATGTGCCCATTTGTACACCATCCCATCCTCTCATCGGTTTTACACTTTAATGGGAGAACATTAGCTTTCATCCTCATCAGGTGCTGAATCTCTTTGTTTTTTGCTTCATTTAATGCAATTGTTTATATCCCCACATATATGTGCATGGTGACATGCATTGAAAGTATGCATACAATTTCATGATATACTGATGAAAAAACTTGAATTACTGAAAAAAGAATTAGTAATTATTATTTTGCACATTTGCATGTGTCAACATGAAAATTAATCACAACAGCAATTATTATCCTGTATTGTTATGCGTTTTTGTAAAAATCTCTCACAGTTAGTTGGTAATGCAAGATATAAGCTACAGAACTGCTCTTATCACCATCATTGTGCTGAATGATTCATGTATCACGCTACACCAACATACCTGTAGGTATGATTGCTCAATTAATCATTGACCAATCTCATTGTATAATTTTAGCTCAATGTTAAATTGAAAATTAATGTTGGCTTATATCATTAGTTATGTCACATTGTATTGGCAAATAGCAAAGTTAATTTTAAACAATTAAGAAAAATATGTAATCCTAATTTTAAAGAATAAAATTGAACTTAACTCTGAAAACTAGGAACAAAATGTGTAGGTAGGAACTGCAGATGCATTAAATCGAAGATAGACACAAAATGCTGGAGTAAAACTACAAAAGACTATATTTGTTATTTGCACTAGTTTTTTAATTTATTGAACATTTTCTTTTTTCCCCCGTTATTTTTCTCCCTCATATAGAGAGGGTGGTAAAGAAAGCTTTTGGCATGCTAGCCTTTATGAATCAGAGCATTGAGTATAGAAGCTGGGATGTAATGCTAAAATTGTACAAGGCATTGGTGAGACCAAATCTGTAGTTTGGTGTACAATATTGGTTGCCCAATTATAGGAAGGATGTCAACAAAATAGAGAGAGTACAGAGGAGATTTACTAGAATGTTGCCTGGGTTTCAACAACTAAGTTACAGAGAAAGGTTGAATAAGTTAGGTCTTTATTCTCTGGAGCGCAGAAGGTTAAGGGGGGACTTGATAGAGGTCTTTAAAATGACGAGAGGGATAGACAGAGTTGATGTGGATAAGCTTTTCCCTTTGAGAATAGGGAAGATTCAAACAAGAGGACATGACTTCAGAGTTAAGGGACAGAAGTTTAGGGGTAACATGAGGGGGAACTTCTTTACTCAGAGAGTGGTAGCGGTGTGGAATGAGCTACCCGTGGAAGTGGTGGAGGCAGGTTCGTTGGTATCATTTAAAAATAAATTGGATAGGCATATGGATGAGAAGGGAATGGAGGGTTATGGTATGAGTGCAGGCCCGTGGGGCTAAGGGAAAATAATTGTTCGGCACGGACTTGTAGGGCCGAGATGGCCTGTTTCCGTGCTGTAATTGTTATGTGGTTATATGGTTATATACAATGTTTACATATTCACATATTCTGTTGTGCTGCAGCAAGTAAGAATTTCATTGTCCTATCCGGGACATATGACAATAAAACACTCTTGACTCTCTTGACTCTCTAGCCCAGCGGGACAAGCAGTAGCTCTGGAGAAAAGGAATGGGTGACGTTTCGGGTCGAGACCCTTCTTCAGACTCAGTCATAGTGGGAGAGCAGGAGGAATCACAGAGGGGGAGCGGTGAGGGAGGATGTTGCTGAACGCTCGTCGGAGAACTTTTTCAAAGTAGACATACCTTTCGATTTTGCAGTAAAGCAAACAAAATATGTAGGAAGGAACTGCAGATTCTGGTTTAAATCGAAGACAGACACAAAATGCAGGAGTAACTCAGCGGGACAGGCAGCATCTCTGGAGAGAAGGAATGGGTGATGTTTCGGGGCGAGACCCTTCTTCAGACTGGGAATTGGCTTGGCTTAATTGGATTGAACTTTGTGTGGCTTCAAAATTTGAGTTTTACCCTAAGGTTAAAGAGTGACATTGCACTTTAGCACTGATATCGATCGACATCCACTGAATGAGTAAACTTTTCCTCACATCCCATTACCTTAAATTTCTGCTGCTTTTTTTGTCCATAATTACATGAGACAAAATGCAAGCTTTGTTAATTTCAGAGGTCGAGTTTACAATCATTTCAATCCATGCATTTTTAATTTCATCCAACAAATCTCTAACTTACATACATATGGTTTCCTATCAAGAAAAGGCACCAGTGCCAAGAAATAGGGCTTAAATATATTGTTCTATTTTTGAGCATTTTCAGCATTCCAGATCCACATATATGCTGATCTCCCAAACTGGCAAAAATCAGATGTTTCCTCAAAAAACAATCAACAATGCAAATCAAAATCTTAAGCGTAGGCTGTGACCAAAATTATTGTTTAGGGGGTGACCATAGAAACATAGAAACATAGAAATTAGGTGCAGGAGTAGGCCATTCGGCCCTTGGAGCCTGCACCGCCATTCAATATGATCATGGCTGATCATCCAACTCAGTATCCCGTACCTGCCTTCTCTCCATACCCCCTGATCCCCTTAGCCACAAGGGCCACATCTAACTCCCTCTTAAATATAGCCAATGAACTGGCCTCAACTACCCTCTGTGGCAGAGAGTTCCAGAGATTCACCACTCTCTGTGTGACCATGTATGTTGAATTTTATAATAGTCCTCTGTGATCCAAAGGTTTGGTCTGCATTTCAATATTTTATTAATCTATCTGTGACTCATTGACCTGGGCACCTGCTTCACTTCAAGACTGAAATGCTCTTTCCGTGTCCTTGCTTGCTCAAGGTTTACTTTCATGCAAACTCAGAACTGCCTCCTCCCCATCCAGTCCATAGTATGCATGAAGTATTTATAAATTGTACATCCAATAGCCTGTCATTGATAAAGGACCTCCCTGTTAAGATGTGCAAGGGCTTCTTTAAGTGCATGTCAGTCCAACTAGCTGTTGTACCCCCACAAAATGACAGGCTGCTTTTCACACTTGAATCCTTTGGGAAGCTTGTCAATAGAATGTAAATGAAGATCATCCATCAAAATAGTCTGGGCCTCATGCCAGCAAATGTCAGGGAGGTGTTACAGTTGCTCCACCCAGCATCTGCCTGATGTATACCAGTGACAAAAGTCATGGCCAGTGTATCAGCTACCTGGAGAATACTAAAGATCACTGAGCACAAAGCTTACACTTCATCAGAGATGAAAGCTGCCACTTGAAGCAGATGAGACATGTTAAGCATTAGAACAGGGGCTTAGAGAATTGGGACACACAGAGGGATCTGCAGATCAATTTGTCGTAATTTTACCTCATTTAATTTTCTGTAGATTGTGAACTCACAGTTTCATAATCCAATATCCAACCTGCAATATTTTGAATTGAGAGTGAAAAGGAAGAACTATCTTTTTAGACTTCTGCTAGATAGAAATATTCAAGCAACATCATTGGAAGAAGTGAAAACAATGACAGGACTAAAATGTAATTACTATTAAAACTATTATCTGGTAAAATGACATAAACTAACAAAAATAATTGCTGCTTGTTTGTTTTTAGTGTTTGGACAATCCCAGTTGGTTTTAGTGGGTAACAGTGTACAAACTTCAAACAGCCTGGAGCATGGTTTGGATTCTCGTGGTGTACATATTTGATCTGAGTATTGATGACAGAGATATAGACACACTGAAAGCTCACACTGATGGCACTTTCCCCATGAGCTGCTGCGCACTAGAAGATAGGGCCTCCCAGCATCTTGACCGAGTTACAAAGAAAAATCATGATGACTAAGTGAGAACATGAAGGTGATGGCCTTTAGCAATTCCAACTATTTGCTGGAAAGAAGTGGTTTTGCAATCTACATTACCCAGGTATTCCTCTTGCGCAGGGCCTGTGCTGCTAATAGATCGAGATGACACCCAATATATTCACAGGTTCATAAGCTTCAATATTACAGTTCTTGGAATCCAGTAATCTCACAACAATATCTGAAAACAATATGGTGTTGATCTGTTTAGATATCATGCAAAACAAAGCTTTTCACTGTACCTTGGTACACATAACAATCAATAAAACCCAGACATAAACCTAATCTATGAAGTATTTTGATTATGGTCAATTGAGAGCTGTTTGCAATAGCAGTGCTTACTACATCAACTCTACCAGCTTAGTGTCATCAGTCGCAGCCTTCCTTAGAGATAGATACTTTATCTGTGTTCCTGTGTGAGATTTAGTTGCCAGGTATTTTTTACCTTCTGGGAGAAGATATAGAAGTTTGAGAGCATGGACTTCCAGAACAGCTTCCTCCTCTCCTTCACCCATTGGTATTATACTTGGGAAAGAGACATGGGTTCAATCTTAGCCTCGGGTGCTTTTTGTGTGGAGTTTGTATGTTCTCCCTGTGACCACACGGGTTTCCTCCAGGTGCTCTGATCTACTCCCACATCCCAAAGGTGTGCTGGTTTGGAGGTTAATTGGCCTATGTAAAATTACCCCTAGTGTGTAAAAGTTGCATACATAGAACTAGTGTGAACAGGTGGTCAGCATGGACTCGATGGGCTGAAGGGTCTGCCTCTAAACTAAAGCAAGTTCATTTGTCTACCCTGGTTTCTGTGCATTCACCCGATCTATTCCACTCATGATTTCATACACCTCTTCAAGATCAGTCCTCGTGATGATCAAAACTGTGCACAGTACTCCAAACGTGTCCTGACCAAATTCTTGATCACCTAAATGATCAACTGTTGATGGCCACTTAGATGGTGCTTTATTAAGTGTTTCGTTATCAGACGGTGGTAACTGCTGCCCAACTCTCACTAGCTTGCTGACCCCATCAGATAAATCTTCATATAGAAATGATACAGAATTCTTCAGGCTTTTCATCTCCAAGGCTGGGAACTGTGCACACTGAGCATGTGAGGTTTAAACCATGGTGGTCCCCATTCTAAGGAATGGAAGGCATTGGGTGCTGGGGAAAGGTAAATAGTTATGCTTTTGTGAGTTATTCGAGCTTAATTAAAGAATAACTGAGAGGAATAGATCAGGTAGATACACAGTCTCTTGCCCACAGTAGGTGAATCTAAGACCAGAGGACATAGGTTTAAGATGTAGACGAAAAGATCTAATAGGAATCTGAGGGGTAACTTTTTCACACAAAGAGTTGTGGGTGTATGGGACAAGCTGCCAGAGGAGGTTGTTGAGGCTGGGACTATCCCAACATTTAAGAAGCGGTTAGACAGGTACATGGATAGGATAGGTTTGGAGGGATATGGATCAAACACAGGCAGGTGTGACTAGTGTAACTGGAACATGTTGACTGGTGTGGGAAAGTTGGGCTGAAGGGCCTGTCTCCACACTGTATCACTCTATGACTCTAAAGTTCTTAATTGATTTCAACAACTTTCCTATGTACTTTCCAGCTTTATATATGTGAAACAAAAAAAAAGAGTTATTTTAACATTTTCTTTACATGCTCCAAGGCTTATTAGTATTTGGGAATGTCAACGATGAACATGAAGGTTCAATGGCTTTAATACACTGTCAGCGTTGGCAGCTCATGGGCTTCAAAGGTGGGGGAGTAATATTATTTCTGAGGCGAACCGTTGTCTTGTCAAACACATGTCGTTGTACCGTTGACCCTGTGTTAACCTACATATGACAAATAAAACTGAATTGAATTCACTGGTTGTTAATGCCGTTCTGTGAGCACAAAGACCTGTCTGCTCTGATTCAACCCTTACCCTGGCTCACACTGAAGTTCTGGAAGCCAGGGAGTAAATAAAATACTGTGTTCTGGTCCATAATGGAGCAGCCAGCCAGACCCAGGAGCAAGCAGAGCTGCAATCTTGGCGCAACAACTGTTCTGACCCATTCTGTCTAAACAATAATGCCTGACTGCAGGAGACCTGACCACATACAAAGCTGTAAGTTACGGGTGAGAGATCAGTGCATGAGGCTGAGCTGTAGTTATGAGCTCTAATGATGGAGATCAGTGGCGGGTGAGTGATGGGACTGTGATGTATTGACCAGTGCTTGAGGCTCAGAGCAATCAATTGGATATGCCATTTGGGCCTCATTAATCTTGACCAGTCGAGTGAGATTATTGAACTGCCTGATTCCACGTCCTTAGGGGTGAATTCTTGAATATGTCCTCCAGGGCAGACTGTCCACTTCATTTTCCAGACAATTGCCTCTGGATGCAGATCCATTTCTGCTGAAACTGAAAATCTTAGAGCACCTACTCTCAGCATTTCCACGATGAGATCCCTGTCCTGTGATATAATTCGCATCTGCTTTGGGCCTAGTGAGTCATTTGGAGGGGTGCATGGATGGGAATGGTTTAGAAGGTTGTGGGCTTAGTGCAGGCAGGTGGGACTAGTGTAGATGGGGCACGTTCATCAGTGTGAGCAAGTTGGACGAAGGGCCATGTTAAATTTTTGCTCTACGACTCTATGAGAGGTGCGGGCCTGTTAGATACAATTGAGGATAGTTTTACACAGAATAACCATTTAAGAAATTGGCTTCCCCCTGATACACTTCATTTATCAACAGATTGATTAGTGCTGCCCAGTTGATGAAGTAACAAAAATGGGAAACAACGGGAAGAAAATGTGTTGCCTGCATTGTAGTCAATGACCATGGGTCAATTGCATATTCAAAATCCTATACCCATTTTTGTGGATTCATAATTTTAGTCCCAATTAATTCAAGACAAAGTTGAAGGCTCTGGTCCATTAAATAAGTCTGCATTATGATCACAGTTCAAATTATTGCATGGGCAGTACTGAGAATGGAATTGCTTTGCCCTGAGAGAATAAGAACTTATGTTTTTCTTTTTTAGCTGTGGAGTAGAAACAATTTGTCATTCATTCGATATTTTCCACTGACACTAAGCTTCTTTAAGCAATGTTGGATTATGTTCAGTAGGCTATGTGATCTGCCATAGGTTCCCCACTACTGATTTCATAGTACAGGTGCACAACCTTTTATCCAAAAGCCTTGGGACCAGACACTTCTCGGATTTCGGAATTTTTCGGATTTCCGAATGGAAGATTTTTAGCGTAGATTAGGTAGGTAGCGCGGGCGGCTTGAAAAGTCTGGAGCGGCTGCCTCCTCCCCGGAGACCGGGGAATCATTGTAAATCATTGCTTAAATGTTAGTCAGTTAGTTTGGAGGGATTTTATGTGGTGTGGGGGGGGGGTGATGGGGGAAACTTTAATTCTTAATCCCCTGCCTGGTCGGAGAGGCGGGGAGCGGGCAATGCCTTACCGGGTCGCCGTGCAGTAAGCTCCGGAGCGCTGTGGCCGCCGACTCCCAATATCGCGGAGCTGGGAGGATCCTCCAGTGCTTCTACGCAGCCGAGGTGGAAAGCATCTTTTCCGGGAGCATTACCATCTGGTTTGGGAATTGCTCTGCCAAGGACAAGAAGGCTCTGCAGAGAGTAGTGCGTTCGGCCGAGCGCACTATGGGAACTTCACTTGCCCCCCTGCAGGAACTATACATCAGGAGGTGCAACTCCAGAGCCAACAATATCATGAGAGACCCCTTCCACCCCTGCAACGGACTGTTCCAGCTGCTACGGTCAGGCAAACGCCTCCGTTGCCATGCGGTGAGAACGGAGAGGTTGAGAAGGAATTTTTTCCCAGAGGCCATTCGGACTGTAAACGCCTATCTCACCAGGGACTAACTCTACTGAACGTTTTTCCTTCCATTATTTATTATGTAAAAGAATATGTGTGTTATGATTGTGTTTATAGTTTGTTTGGTTGTTTGTCTTTCGCACAAAAGTCCGCGAGCATTGCCACTTTCACTTCACTGCACATCTCCTATGTGTATGTGACAAATAAACTTGACTTGACTTGACTTGACTTGGGGGCTGTGGGCGTCTGGCGACCCGGTAAGGCATTGCCCGCTCCCCGCTGGTATTCCAGTGCTGCAACGCCGCCGACTCCCAACATCGCGGAGCTGGGGCTGCGGGCTTCCGGCGACGGGCGGCGCTGGATTTGGAGCACCACGCAGCCAGGGGTAGAGTTGCCGGGGTCAGAGCCACAACCGGCGCCGCCCGCGGCCGGACGCCTGCAGCCCCAGCTCCGCGATGTTGGGAGTCGGCGGCCACAGAGCTCCGCAGCTTACTGCACAGCGACCTGGTAAGGCATTGCCCGCTCCCCGCCTCTCCGACCAGGTAGGGGACTAAGAATTAAAGTTTCCCCTTTCACCCCCCGCCTCCTCCCTTCACATAAAAGCCCTCCAAACAAACTGACTAACATTTAACCAATGATTTACAGATGTTTAAGTGTCTCCCCGGTCTCCGGGGAGGAGGCAGCCACTACAGTAGTACAGACCTGAGTTGACCGTGGGTCGTTTCGGGTCAAGTTTGGCGCCAAACGCGAGCTTTGGTGTGCAGACGACATCCTGGAAAAAATGTCTGGTTTTCGGAGCTTTTCGGTTTCCGGAACTCCGGATAAAAGGTTGTGCACCTGTATAGGCAATTACACTTAGCTCTGCCCCACCAAATGTCTGCAATAATTTGACATTCTTCAGGCAGAAAATGTTGGAGTAACTCAGTTAGTCAAGCAGCATCTCTGGTGGACATGGATAGGTAACGTTTTAGGTCTGGATCCTTCTTCGGGTTCATATCCTGAAGAAGGGTCCCCATATCAAAATGTCACATGCCCATGTCTTCCAAGTATACTACCTGGCCCGTTGAGTTACTCCAGCGCTTTGTGTCGTTTGTTGTAAACCAGCATCTGCAGTTTGTTGTTTCTACTGCTGACATCCCTTTGGAACTGGATTTTTTCTTAAACTGGGACTCGATTATTTTGTTGTCAATAGAATTTAAATAATTGAAGTGCCTTGGTAATTTGTCTTTTTATTCTTGGTCAGTTTATTATTTGTGCAGCGACAGTTTGTGGAGAAATCACTTTATTTTCTTCTAATAATTGCAGTCAATGCTTCAGAAAAGTAAAAGTAGTTTCAGATTTCATGCATGAAGAATCTTCATATGATTGATGACAGCTTTGAAACCTTTTCCGCGCCAAAAGGTTGGACTCATTTGCAAACTGCAGCAGTGCTGGCAAATTGTTAATGATCCATGAAAATACTTCAACAGACTTAATTTTTTCATCTATGGTTTCACAATCAAATAGGAAGATTGATGTTCAAATATCAAGACCTCTGCTTACACAGGGACAGAAGTTTAGGGGTAACATGAGGGGGAACTTCTTTACTCAGAGAGTGGTGGCTGTGTGGAATGAGCTTCCAGTGAAGGTGGTGGAGGCAGGTTCGTTTTTATCATTTAAAAATAAATTGGATAGTTATATGGACGGGAAAGGAATGGAAGGTTATGGTCTGAACGCAGGTGTATGGGACTAGGGGAGCATACGTGTTCGGCACAGACTAGAAGGGTCGAGATGGCCTGTTTCCGTGCTGTAATTGTTATATGGTTATATGGTTACACGAGATTAAGAGATTTTGTAAAGCAAAACTGTACTTCAAAATGGCACTGAAACAAATGGGGTTAATTTATTTAATCATAACAATAATAATAATAATAATAATACTTTATTAGCCACGTATGTTTTGCAACATACGAGGAATTTGCCATTGTCATACCAATATAAAGCAACAGAACACATAAAATACATTTTAACATAAACATCCACCACAGTGACTCCTCCACATTCCTCGCTGTGATGGAAGGTGAAAAAATCTCTCTCTTCTTGGTCCTCCAGCGGTCAGGGGCCTCTAACCCTCCGTTGACGGGATGATCTTACTCCCGTAGCCGGCAGCATGCCTCCTCATTGCGGCGATCAAGCTCCTGCGATCAAGATCCTTTAAATATTCCTTTAAAGCCTTAAGATCCAAAATGTAAACACAGATATAATTTAGGTGAAAGTGAAACAACACAAGAAAATTGTGGCAGCACTTAGCTGGTCAGGCAGCATAAGTGGGGAAACAAATAATGAAGTTGTCTGATCCAAAATCCTTCATCTGAGGTAAAGAGCAAGAAAACACGCTTGTTTTAATTTGCAGAGAGAGGAATTCTGGAGAAGATTGTTTGTGATAGAGCAAAGACTAAAGTATTCTAGGTACCAATTGCCCTCGTAGAATCAGGAGAGGGGTTCTGAAAAGTGGTGACCTGACCTACATTTGGATGTTCCAACGTTGGGAAGACCACATTGTAAATACAATGCACAAAATTGGAAGAAATGCAACTGAATTTCTGCTTCACAAGGAGAGATCAGGCCTGAATGGTGAGAAAGTGCAGATGATATATCTCCCATTGCTGCATTGGAAAGTGCTGTGAAAATGGAACAGTGACTAGTGACTAGCTTCTTCTTTTCAATTACACCTATTACTAAAAGCTATTATATTCACTTCAATACTAATTTACCCTCAAACTTTAATACACCTTGGGACAATGTTGTCATAAAGTATTGGTGGAAAACCTTTCTTTTGACTAGCCTGAAAACAGAATTGGTTATAAAAGGCACAAATCTTCTGGGAAACAATTTAGACAAGAGGATTTACTTCAGTTTTCTATGTGGAAAAAAATATTCCCTTCGCAAATATACTACGGTGCTGCATAAATATCTAAAATGTATCAACATATCAAAATTGAGTTGGGCCTCGCGGTCGATGAGCGAGAAGTGGTAGGGGAAGACAATTGGGACCCTGCGTGGGGGGACCGTCGTGAGGGAGGGTGGGAGAATAAAGGGGGACACAGTGTGATGGGGTGGGCATGCTAGGTTAGAATCCTCTGTCCAGGGGATATGCCTGCGTTTGTTTGTTCATTTGTTCCGGTCAAGGCGCTGTGCACACGGCAGCTAGCCAGCAGTCATTTACCTTTTTATTTTTGTTTTCACCTTTAATTTCAAGATTTTGTGTACCTTGTGTGTTATGACTGTCAGCAGACCAATTTCCCTCTGGGGATGAATAAAGTTTTATCGTATTGTATCGTTTCGTAAAATAAGGTTCTTCCACTTCTTTTTTAAACAAATTATCCATACCTTCATCATACTGATGTCCTCCTTCTGGCCCTGAACACTGACATTGTTATGGATTCATGTTTGATTATGAAATCACAGCTTTCACTTAATTAGTAATTTTTTTTTTACTGTATTTTGCAGTTAAGTAAAATATTAAACCTAGTTTTTTTTCCTTCCCTACAGATTGCAAAACTGTGGTTATGAAATTATATTTGGCTAATTCATCTGTGTGACAATCAAATGGAGAAAGATAGGAGTACCGGCATCTTTTACACTCCATGAAAGGTATAATATTGGCGATCATAAGCTACATCACTGAGGCCATGGCATGCCGTGCCCGAATCCTTTGAGCACTTTAACTTCCCCTCCCATTCCTAAACTGACCTTTCTGCCCTGGGCCTTCTCCTTTGTCAGAGTGAGGCCCAGTGCAAATTGGACGAACACACCTCATATTTCACTTGGGCAGCCTACAGTGGTATAAATATTGACATCTAGCTTTTAGTAACCCTTGCTTGCCCTCTCTTTCCATCCCTCCCCCTTCCCAGTTCTCCGATCAATCTGACTGTCCCCCAATTACATTTTATCTCTGTTTGCTTTGTTGTCACCTTTTCCTGGCCAAAAATGATCTATTCTACATTTTCCTTGGTGTTCATCTCTTTTGATCTCTAACACGTCTATCTGTGTAATTCCCTCTCCCCTGACACTCAGTCTGAAAAAGGGTCTCGACCCCAAAATGTCACAAATTCCTTCTATCCAAAGATGCCGCCTGTCCCGCTGAGTTACTCTGGCATTTTGTGTCTATCCTTTGCACCTCAAGCAGCTTTCACATAGTCTGGGTGCTTATTTGTAAACTTAAACCATTCACATACCATCAGACTTTTCTGTCATTCAAGCCGATGCAAAATTATATTATGTCGCTGGGTAACAATATTTAAAAAGATATTCCCGAACATCTGTGTAGTCTAGTAATCACCTCAAAAGATCTTCAAGATTGCTGAAAGGCCTTGTCAGGGAAACAACCTGTCACTTGCCCAAGCAGTTGTCCCCACTTGCCTTAAAGCCACCTCCATCGTGCCAGTGCCAAAACACTCCACTGCGGCAAGCCTCAACGACTTCCGCCCAGTTGCACTTACCCCCATCATCACCAAGTGCTTCGAGAGGCTGGTCCTGGCACACCTCAAAAGCTGCCTACCCCCCACACTGGATCCCTATCAGTTTGCCTACCGCAAGAACAGGAGTACGGAGGATGCCATCTCAACGGCACTTCACTCCGCCCTCTCCCACCTTGACAACAGAGACACTTATGTAAGAATGCTGTTCATCGATTACAGCTCAGCATTCAACACCATTATTCCATCAAAACTGATCACCAAACTTGGTAACCTGGGCATCGACCCCTCCCTCTGCAACTGGATACTGGACGTTTTAACCAACAGACCCCAGTCTGTGAGGTTAGACAAGCACACCTCTTCAACCCTCACCCTGAACACCGGCGCTCCTCAGGGCTGTGTGCTGAGCCCCCTCCTCTTACTCCCTCTTCACCTATGACTGCACACTTGTACATGGTACTAACACCATCATCAAGTATGCAGATGATACAACGGTGATTGGCCTCCTCATCAGCAACAACGATGAGCTGGCCTACAGGGAGGAGGTCCAGCACTTGGCAGCATGGTGCGCTGACAACAACCTGGCCCTTAACTCCAAGAAGACCAAGGAGCTCATTGTAGACTTCAGGAAGTCCAGAGGCAGCACGCACACCCCCATCCACATTAACGGGACGGAGGTGGAACGTGTTTCTAGCTTCAGGTTCCTGGGAGTCAACATCTCCGATGACCTCTCTTGGACCCACAATACCTCTACTCTGATCAAGAAGGCTCATCAGCGTCTCTTCTTCCTGAGGAGACTGAAGAAGGTCCATCTGTCTCCTCAGATCCTGGTGAACTTCTACCGCTGCACCATCGAGAGCATCCTTACCAACTGCATCACAGTATGGTATGGCAACTGCTCTGTCTCCGACCGGAAGGCATTGCAGAGAGTGGTGAAAATTGCCCAACGCATCACCGGTTCCACGCTCCTCTCCATTGAGTCTGTCCAAAGCAAGCGCTGTCTGCGGAAGGCGCTCAGCATCGCCAAGGACTGCTCTCACCCCAACCATGGACTGTTTACCCTCCTACCATCCGGGAGGCGCTACAGGTCTCTCCGTTGCCGAACCAGCAGGTCGAGGAACAGCTTCTTTCCGGCGGCTGTCACTCTACGAAACAACGTACCTCGGTGACTGCCCATCACCACCACACACACCCCCCCCCCCCCCCCCCCCCCCCACACTTATTTTTTTTTTTTATTCAAATCGTTTGCTATGTCGCTCTTCAAGGGAGATGCTAAATGCATTTCGTTGTCTCTGTACTGTACACTGACAATGACAATTAAAATTGAATCTGAATCTGAATCTGAATGGAATATTGAATGGAATAAATGTGTAGGAAGGAACTGCAGATGCTGGATTACACCTAAGAGAGACACAAAATGCTGGAGTAACTTAGCCGGTCAGGTAACGTTTCTGGAGCAAAAGAATAGATGATGTTTTGGATCGAGACACTTCTTCGGGCTGAGAGTCAGGGCACCGTCAGGGGGTCTTCTTCAGAGCATCGCCTATTCCTTTACTCCAGAGCTGCTGCCTGACATGTTGAGTTACTTCAGCATTTTTTGCCTATCTTCATTATATGGAATAATCTGAAATAGTCAAAAAGCAAAAACAAAACTATGGAATTTTAAAATCTGAATAATAACAGTAGAAACAAGAAGGTACTCAGCAGGTCAGGCAACATGTATGGAGAGCAAATTGGAGTTAATCATTCAGCTCAAAGGCCCATTCTCAGAATTGCTGAAGACTGTACAGCATGCTGCATTAACATCTTCTATGCAAACTTCAATATATTGTTTCATGAGAAGCCTAGCAAAAGCGAGTCACATAAAAGTCTTACTTGGAAGCCATCATTACAATGGTCTTTGCTCTACTCTGCCGTTGGACATTCGGCTGCAGAAGTGACACGATGGTGCAACTCGTGGAGCCACTGCTTCACGGTGACAGTGACTGATTGAGTGTTGTCTACGCACAGTTTGCACATTCTCCCTGTGAATGTGTAGGTTTTCTTCAGGTATTCTGGTTTCTTCCCACTTCTCAATGGATTCATTGGCTTCTGCAACTTGTCCTTGTGGGTGAATGGTAGAATCTCAGAGGGGTTTGACAGAATGTAAGGAGAATGGGAATAGTATTGGACTATTTGAGTTTAGTTGATTGTCACATGTGCCGAGATACAGTGAAAAGCTTTTGTTGCATGTTAACCAGTCAACAGAAATAAACAAATGATAAAGGAAATAACATGAATATCGTTTAGTGCAAAAATAAAAAACCTCCAGTAAATTTCAATCAAAGATAGTCTGAGGATCTCCAATGAGGTAGAAAGCAGCTCAGGACTGCTCTCTAGTCATTTGTAGGATGGTTCAGTTGCCTGATGGCAGTGTAATACTGTACAAGAGTAGTTTAAGTGTTCAAGAAGGAACTGCAGATGCTGGAAGATCGAAGGTACACAAAAATGCTGGAGAAACTCAGCGGGTGCAGCAGCACCTATGGAGCGAAGGAAATAGGCGACGTTTCGGGCCAAAACCCTTCTTCAGACCGAGTAGTTTAAGGTTGGGTGGATGAGGTGAGTTAAAATACCCATTTGAATGTTGTTTCAAAAAATATTTGTTCATTTTCTATTATGATTGTGGGTTAATTTGTATTTTAGGGTGTAGATTTTGTAAACAGTTATTTAAAATTATTTTTTGGTAAAAAATAGAAGCAAGCATTTATTGTTGCTGAAGTTTAAGGGACAGAATTATTCCCTGAACAATATGTAGCACACTGCCATGAGACCTTCAATCTCTTCTCCATCGCTTTCATTCTTTAACATTTTATGATATTTCCCCAGCCATTACAGAGGAACGTTTACCAAGCCAGGGTTTCAGTTCTATGTCTTTAAATCACTGAATTAATATCAGGCAAGTAACCATTAACATTAACATTACTGAAGCAGGACAAAAATGGAAATGCTCATCAACATGTACAGATTATACCAATAGACAGAACAAATAATTCAGCAATTAGTCAGCAGGTAATTGCAGTAATTAGTAATGACATTTAGAGAGGTGGAAGTGGTTTTGTGGAAATTGGGGGGCCTGGTATGAAATTGGTGCTGAAATTAAGTAATTTGCCCAGGTTCTTTTGTGCACCCACCCCAACTCCTTTTCAAACATGTTGCCCGGTTTTGAGGACAACATAGAAGGTGGACACAAAATGCTGGAGTAACTCAGCGGAACAGGCAGCATCTCTGGAGAGAAGTAATGGATGACGTTCAGGTTCGAGACCCTTTTCAGACTGACCAACAACATGTCGGAACATCAGGTGACATCATAGACCCAAATAAAAACAAATGCTTCCCATTCATCTCCTCAATTGTCCTTTTACCCTTCTTAAAATCCTGAAAATATTCATTTTCCATGTTATTTTCAGATTCAGCTGAGCTATCAGTAGGAAGCATAAATAACTTGAATATGTAAAGGGAGAAAGACACGAAAGAGGATAACTTTAAAATTAGAGGAAGAATGGTATATCACTTTTGTCACTGGTTTATGTGCTATCTTGAGTAAGCAGTTTCGATACATTTCAATTCTGACTTTTAAACAATCAAATGGAAATTCAATATAATACAAGGTGTCAGGAAAAAAAGCACTTTTCAAATATAAAGATTACATCTTACAGCTGAACATTTTATTCAACTGTAAAGAACCCCCCCCCCCCCCCCCCCCCCCCCCCCCCCCCCCCCCCCCCCCCCCCCCGCATGAATAGTATTGACACATGACCTTATGGAAGTTTTATTTGTTATACTCTGTCAGAGATTTATTTTTAAATATTCACAGTGTGTGTATATTGCAAAGTTGAGAACAACAAATCAGTAAGAACAAAGCCTGATGTCATAATTAACTATACCCAGTATTAATCCAATCTTATAAAGCTGCCAATGAACTTTAAGGGCCCTTCCCTTTTAATGGCTGCTGTGCACCCTTTAAGGGCTGTGCCCTAAAAATGCATATGGAGTTGATGGTGACGATCAGGTATATGAGATAGGAAAACATTGGAAAAGGACATCTGAAATGATCAGCTTAGTGCTGTGCATATAGTTGCAAAGCCAGAAATAGAAATTATATTTTCTGAGGTCTAGATTAGTTTGACATCAATGGATCTGAAATGTCTTTAGAACAGCCTGCCAATTTCTTAGTGCTTTTGCTATTATGGAACTCAGCTGGAATGTGTACTGTTGAAAGACTCAATAAATCTGCAAGAATTCTTTGAATGACCAAAATCAACTAGGAATCAAATTTAAGGCAGAACAAATTTAAGCCAGAATTTAAAAATTGTGACCTTTGATCATAACACATGCTCTCTAGCAAAAGATGTGAAGATGGTTTTATTACGATTGACATGGCACTTGCTTTTTGTTTTGCATTCTGGTCATGGTTGCAGTTTGATTCCCTAAGGCTGTCTGTTCAGCTGAGAGTCACCTTTCTGAATGGCTGTAAATGTACTAGGAACAGACAACAAATTACAGCGAAGACTTGCCATTATCTGTGCTGAGTTGAGTGCATCTGTCATTGTTATTCTTTACGTCCAAGATCCCTGCTTCTTCCAGAACTCCTGATAAAGAGCTCATAATTATGTGTGCATCACTGACTTCTCAAGAACTCCTTATGTTTCCTGATTAAGTAGGTGATAATGTTAATTCTAGCCAAATTAGTCCTAGATTATTCAGATTATTATTACAATTATGCTCCAAATTTATGACCCATTCCTATGGAACCAAGGGGTAAAAGGAATCCAACTATATTACTTAATCAATGTTACACTTGTGAGGGGATGGGACACTGGAGTCGAGCCTGTCCGACAAGGGAGCGAGTGAGAGAGAGGGGTCAAAGAAAGAATTTCCAGGATTATGAAATTAGGGATCCGAGAGGATATAGAAATATCCGAGATTCCAGGAATTATAGGAAGTCCTTCAATTCAAGTGGCTACTGGGACCCTAGAGAACAGAAAGAGAGCTGGCCCGAAGAGAAATCAGGTAGGTACAGGAGTAGGAAATGGAGCTATTGTACTAACTTGTTACAAAGTAGTTGTGCCTCCAGGACAGTATAACTTCCAACATAATATATCTGGGGAGTGAGGTAAAGAGTATGTGGACCCTTAAGAACGGGCAGAAGACACAGCTCAGGTAGGATGTGTAGTTATTATCTCCATCTAGGTAGCTCCCCAGAGACAAAGACCAACAACAAAGAAGAAATGATCTTGTCCTTTCCCTTTAAGATACATCTAGGAAAGGCCAACAAATAGAGAAGGCTGCTCCTCAGTATCCCTACTCCTTTGAAACTAACATCGAGGAAGAAGAAGGAGATACCTACCCCAGTGCCCAACTTTAACATCATCTAACTCTTGACACTAGTGAAGGAAAAAGAAAATAACACCATCCAACATTTTTTAAAAGATACAGACAACCTATGACGACTATTGGGACAAGATCCAATTTGAAGAATTGAATTTGGATTTGAAAATGAAGTACTCCTCTGTGGTGCGGGGCCAAAATACTCACTTTGCGCCTAAATTTAGTTATAAAAATTAAATTGATTAAAAAAGAGCTTATGGGATATAGTTTTAAAATAATTAGAGAATTGATTGTTGACTTGGCATTCTTCTCTTGTCTCACCCATAGGAGGATAATCGAAGATAGGACGGGACTATTTAATTGCTATCAAAAAAGGGATAGTCCCTAGAGGATATCAGAAGTCAAGACATGCCCTGGGAACGTAAGGTGGTGGTATAGAATGAAGGCGTAGACTGGAAATTTAGATAATGAGTTCCCTTTGGAAGGTCAATACTAACCATCCAGAAAGTGACTGAGGTAAAAGGAAATTAGTTATGAGGAAGAACCCCTATGGACTGAGAGCCTATTCAAAATACTAAGGACAAAGTACTGGAGGAGAAGTCTATTGGATTATAAGTACTAAGAGAGTGGGTGTTGGTATCAGAGTCAGTGTATTTGACCGGTGGATCTAATTTTGTCTAACCTTTGATAGTAAAGCAGCTTCTATTATCAAGGTGTAAAGAAATTGTCCCTAGAATTGGCATTCTTAATTGGATTTATAATAAAATTGACAACATATGGAACTTGATTGATTACATTTGAACAGCTGGGAATTCCACAAGAATTGGATTGAATTATGTTATCGACCTCAAGCTGTGGAATGAGAAGCGTGAGACGGACCCTGAAATTCAAAATATTAAATTGAAGGCTGAGACTGAATTTGGTTGAATTGAAACATTGTTCATGATTTGCTTTAAATAAGTCATGCATGTAGGGAAATCTAGACTGAACCCAGCATGTTCTGAAATCTGGACTGAAATTTATATGAGAAACCATCGTCAGATATACATTAAAGAACATTGTGTGAATACGGAGAGGGCTGATTAGTGTTGATCCTAGGATAGTAAAGAGCAGAATATTGATAGAGAAATGGAAAAGGGCTTGTGATGGACAGAATAGGAATAGTACAGTGGAATGTATGGGAAAGCAATAGCGTATGAATGGTAACTTGCTTTGTCCCAAGTTTTTTAGGAATTATAGGTTTGACTATGGAAAGGGATGGAAGAATGGGCAACAACACGGATGGAGGGAATTCGCGCCCATCAAAATTCGGGAGGTGAAGACTAATCAGATGGAAATTGTCAAGCTATGGCCATGAAAACTCGGGAAGCTTGATAAGATTCTGAGAAGAAACATCATCATCTTGTTGTTGTTAATAGATGGAGAATGTAATAGTCACACGTATGTATATCTCGTTATCTGATGATCTGATTATTTGGTTATCATAAATGATGGTTTATCATATATGATAAAAGGAAGGAATGTTAATTCTGGCCAAATTGGAGCTGTCAGGACATTAACATTGAGTAAAGGCTTCTGTGCTGTTCGGCCATTTTGGTCAATTTAAATGTGCCTTTTGCAGAACTGGGACAAACTACTGAATGGTGCCAGTTTGTCTGTGGCCTAGATAAGAGCTGCAGGGGAAAAAATGAGACATCTGCAGCTTCTGACAATTGGGTGTAAATTGCAAGAAATAGATTGAATCACTGCAAACCAGACATACACATAGTAAATAATGTTGCAAATCTTTACTTTGCTAGATGTTGATTGGGTTAAGTGTTGAGCCGTGTCTGGGTTCCTTGAATATCTAGGCACATGTTGCATAATTCATCTTTGTTAACTTCCATCAAGAAACTTCATCAGATACATTGTATTAGTCACTGTATTACTGGGTTAGGGAATTGTCTATCATGTACTGTGTTAATCGATATTTGTAATTGGACTGGATAGACTTGGTTCGGCCCATCAAGGTTTGGTGACCTGTCGATCTTCTGAAAGAATCCTTGGGACTGCATAACCTTTTGGTGTGTCTCTGCTTGCGTGAGGCTAGAAGGGCTTGGCCAAGCAGATACAAGGATCGAACCCCCGGTGGTTAGGTATCTGTTGTTGTGTTTTCCAAAATAAAGTTTAGTTGCACAAGTGTTTGACTCAGTATTTTATTGACTGAAACTAGACTGGGGGGGAACTTAGAATGAGCTATTTACAATAATTCCAGGAAAGCAGCACCTCCAACGATTCAGCATTCCCTTGTTTGTGCTCTGAACTGTTAACACTGATCATTTGCCAGAGAGAGAAGGGCACTTATGGGCTTTACTGGCAAGGTTGGCAAGAATTGTAGGTTACTTGAGGTAACTTATTGTGAGGTTATTAAAAAATAAACATATAATACAATAGAACTTCATTTACCCCAGGAGCAAAATTGATCTGCCAACAGTCATAAAACACAAGATACACACACACATAATACACAAGACAAGCATCCTCCTAAACAATTTTAAGGAATTGAATATTCCAAACCTTCATGCAGGAAATCTCTTAAATTTCACTCAAAGGCATTGCATTTTTTTTTTACTTTTCTGAATTTCCTGTGATGATTGCTACATTGTATATGTAAACCATGTTAAACATCTTATATGTTTCCAACATATGCATATTTAAGTGTAAATTGTGGCATAAAATAGCTTGCCCTACACATTTCTCACCCGTCATGCCCAGGCTTAGGGACCGAGTAGACAATAGGCCTGTTCTGCACTACATCAGTATAAACACCAACTTGTTAACAGTGTCCTATATCATTAGAAAATAGTCATGAGGAATGGATTGTTGGGCTCTCCTGTTAACTTCACATTATTTCTGCACAGTTCTTTTCCTGCACTCATTATACGAGAAGCCCAAATTAAATGGACTTTAAATGGAGGAGTCACAACCAGGTCAGTCTGTGTAAGGATGACGAATTTGAAGGATGACAGTGCAATGATGCAGATTTCCTGAAGGACATTGTTGGATCAGATGGATTTTCTACAACATTCTGGTAGGTTCAAACTCACTATTTCGGATACTAGCTTATTTTGTTTAAACCAGGATTTATTTCATTACTTGGATTTAAATTCCCCGCCATCACTCTGGGATTTCAACTCATCGCTGGATCAACAGCTAAAATCCCAGAATGAAGCTTCAAATACTAATCCGGCACTTTAACCCTATGCAATTAATTCATCAACAGCGGTGCAGCTGGTAGAGCTACTGCCTCACCGCATCCAAGTCATGGTTTTGATCCTGTGTGCCATTTGAACATTCTCCCTTTGAAACCATGCATTTGCTCTGGGTGCTCCAGTTTCCTCCCATCTCACAAAGATATGCAGATTGGTAGGTTAATTGGCCATGATAAATTGTCCCTAATGTGTAGGAAGTGGATGAGAAAGTGGGATAAGATGGAACTAGTGTGAACGGGTGACCGATGGTCAGCGTGGAGACGGTGGGCTGAAAGGCTTGTTTCGATACCAAATCTTTAAACTTAAAACTAAACCAAATCGAACATTAGATATTAGTATTGTGATAGCAACCAATGTCGTAAATGGTTTGAAAATGTTCTAGGGAGATCTTCATAAAAGGCTTTGCAACATAATGCCAGGCTTTCATTTACTTGAATATGTTTCTTGTAACAGGCAGATTTGGTTTGATAACCCATTTAAATTATTAAATTGGGGTATGCATCCTGATGATCCCATCATTTGGAAACAGGCGGTGGGAGAAGGTGGATTCTATTTTGTTGGATGGATTTATAATGAACTTTAGAAAAGTCATTATCATCAAAATAATTGGAAAGCAGCAAATCAGTTGGTACTTGAATGCAAATATATGTTATTCAGTGCCATATGGAGTAGCATTGAATATGTTGATCATTTTTTCCATGCAATGTCTTCAACACTGAAGAATTTGGATTTAATATTGAACTGGACATGCCCCTTAACCTACTGACATTTTGATTAAAAAGTTATAATTTCTTGATAATTTGCTTCCCTTTCTTTGTTTACTGATATTTCTCTTATAGAAACAGAAACATAGAAAATAGGTGCAGGAGGAGGCCATTCGGCCCTTCGAGCCAGCACCGCCATTCATTGTGATTATGGCTGATCGTCCCCTATCTTCAACCGGGTAATGTTGCTTTACAGTTCCACCAGGTTCTGATGCTGCCAATTAAAATGCTCATTCTGAAAGACAATCTAGTCTGTCATATTGAATTGTTGATGAGAAAAGAAATAAAGGAAAAGGTCACCTCACCCCCATTTAATTCATTTACAGCCACTGAAGTATGATAATTTATTTATAATTCTTCTAAACGATCTGAAGTCCGGGGAAACAGCAAACTCAAATGCTGTGGAGCATTTGCTCTGTTATTAAGTGCCAATTAGAATAGGAACTTAGCTCTGGGTCAGTCAACATATGAGACAACCAATAATGAGTAGCAGAGAGGGGGTAGCAGCAGTGAATGGTCTGATACTAGACATCACAAGCATGTGATTTTCAAAATAACTTTTGGCAAGTAAATTAACATCTCAGACAACTTTTAAACTTAATAGGAAGATCAGAGTTCCCACAACCACCCTTAAGGATACTAGAGACACAAAGTGCTGGAGTAACTCAACAGGTCAGGCAGCATCCCTGGAGAACGTGGATATGTGATGTTTAGGATTGGGTCCCTAAGGCCACAGAAGGCTGTGGAGGCCAAGCCAATGGATATTTTTAAGGCAGAGATGAATAGATTATTGATTAGTGTGGGTGTCAGAGGTTATGGGGAGAAGGCAGGAGAATGGGGTTAGGAGGGAGAGATAAATCAGCCATGATTGAATGGTGGAGTAGACTTGATAGGTCGAATGGCCTAATTCTACTCATATTCCTTATGACCTTATGACCCTTCAGATTGATTGCATGGGGCACTAGAAAGCTGGAAGAGAGGAGGGGCAGGACAAAGTATGGAAGGTAATAGGTGAACACAGGTGAGGGGTGGGGGTTGATAGGCAGATGGTTGGACAAAGGCCAGAGATGAAACAACAGAAGATATGAAACAAAAGGACTGAATTGTTCCTGCAGTTTGCATGAAACCTCACTCTGGCAATGGAGGAGGTCCAGGATAGATAGGTTAAGTTAAGGGTAGTAGAGAATGATTGGCTGGATGGAAGGGCAGTCCAAACAGAGGTTTAAGCATACACCAGGAAAAAAAAAGTCACAGCTAACTGGCACCAGACAGAGCATGAAGAAAGAGCAAAATCCAAAGTGAATTTAGATTTGCACTCCAGAAGAATTATTTAGTAGCTGTGTGGTAATGCAGTCAATTAATGGATGATTATTGGTCATTCTCTTCATAGATAGTACAGTATTTACAAAAGTTGTTAACATTGAAGGAACAGGTGATAATTGATAGTTTGCGAGTCTCACACTAATCTCCAGTGTGAAATCCATTTGTACCTGCCATAAAACATGTTATACTATCCGAAATACTGCTAGAAAATTTGGTTTATTTTCACTTTACGTAATTTTATAGGGAAAATTGACCCAGCTTTTAACAATCAATTCCAATACTATTGATAGAAGTGAAAGAAACAAAGTAAGTTTAGAAGTGATTGCAATTTTCACCAAGTGATCTAATAATTGGGGAGAATGAAAGATTGTTATGATTGCATGTACAAATCCCTTCGTACTCCACAGGGCTTCTGTCAGAACATTATATTTCCTTGCAGTGCTTAGTCAAAAGAGGGGGTGTTTCTCATAAGATATCGCAAATGTACTTGGTGGAGGATCAGTTTAGTTTATTTGCATGTGTACCGAGGCAGTATGAGATATAAATGGAATCAAAAGGATGGAGGTTGGTATGTGTGATGGCCTGGGCTGCATCCACAATTCGCTGCAATTTCTTGCGGTCCTGGATGGTGCTGTTCCCAAACCCAACTGTGATGCATCCTGATAAAGTGCTTTCTATGGTGCATCAGTTGAAAATGGAGATTGGGGAGGAAATGTCTCTCTTTTAGACCACATTAGTATCAATGTTTAGTTTAGTTTAGAGATACAGTGCGCTTAGGCCAACTGAGTCCATGCCGACTAACACTATCTTACACACACTAAGGACATAGAAACATAGAAACATAAAAATTAGGTGCAGGAGTAGGCCATTCGGCCCTTCGAGCCTGCACCGCCATTCAATATGATCATGGCTGATCATCCAACTCCGTATCCCGTACCTGCCTTCTCTCCATACCCCCTGATCCCCTTAGCCACAAGGGCCACATCTAACTCCCTCTTAAATATAGCCAATGAACTGGCCTCAACTACCCTCTGTGGCAGAGAGTTCCAGAGATTCACCACTCTCTGTGTGAAAAAAAGTATTCTCATCTCGGTTTTAAAGGATTTCCCCCTTATCCTTAAGCTGTGACCCCTTGTCCTGGACTTCCCTAACATCGGGAACAATTTTCCTGCATCTAGCCTGTCCAACCCCTTAAGAATTTTGTAAATTTCTATAAGATCCCCTCTCAATCTCCTAAATTCTAGAGAGTATAAACCAAGTCTATCCAGTCTTTCTTCATAAGACAGTCCTGACATCCCAGGAATCAGTCTGGTGAACCGTCTCTGCACTCCCTCTATGGCAATAATGTCCTTCCTCAGATTTAGAGACCAAAACTGTACGCAATACTCCAGGTGTGGTCTCACCAAGACCCTGTACAACTGCAGTAGAACCTCCCTGCTCCTATACTCAAATCCTTTTGCAATGAAAGCTAACATACCATTCGCTTTCTTTACTGCCTGCCGCACCTGCATGCCTACCTTCAATGACTGGTGTACCATGACACCCAGGTCTCGCTGCATCTCCCCCTTTCCCAATCGGCCACCATTTTGATAATAGTCTGCTTTCCCATTTTTGCCACCAAAATGGATAACCTCACATTTATCCACATTATACTGCATCTGCCAAACATTTGCCCACTCACGCAGCCTATCCAAGTCGCCTTGCAGTCTCCTAGCATCCTCCTCACAGCTAACACTGCCCCCCAGCCTAGTGTCATCCGCAAACTTGGAGATATTGCCTTCAATTCCCTCATCCAGATCATTAATATATATTGTAAATAGCTGGGGTCCCAGCACTGAGCCTTGCGGTACCCCACTAGTCACTGCCTGCCATTGTGAAAAGGATCCGTTTACTCCTACTGTTTTCTTCCTGTTTGCCAGCCAGTTCTCTATCCACATCAATACTGAACCCCCAATGCCGTGTGCTTTAAGTTTGTATACTAATCTCTTATGTGGGACCTTGTCGAAAGCCTTCTGGAAGTCCAGATACACCACATCCACTGGTTCTCCCCTATCTACGCTACTAGTTACATCCTCGAAAAATTCTATAAGATTCGTCAGACATGATTTACCTTTCGTAAATCCATGCTGACTTTGTCCAATGATTTCACCACTTTCCAAATGTGCTGCTATACCATCTTTAATAACTGACTCTAGCAGTTTCCCCACTACCGATGTTAGACTAACTGGTCTGTAATTCCCCATTTTCTCTCTCCCTCCCTTCTTAAAAAGTGGGGTTACGTTTGCTACCCGCCAATCTTCAGGAACTACTCCAGAATCTAAAGAGTTTTGAAAGATTATCACTAATGCATCCACTATTTCTGGAGCTACTTCCTTAAGTACTCTGGGATGCAGCCTATCTGGCCCTGGGGATTTATCGGCCTTTAATCCATTCAATTTACCCAACACCACTTCCCGGCTAACCTGGATTTCACTCAATTCCTCCAACTCCTTTGACCCGCGGTCCCCTGCTATTTCTGGCTAATTATTTATGTCTTCCTTAGTGAAGACGGAACCAAAGTAGTTATTCAATTGCTCTGCCATATCCTTGTTCCCCATGATCAACTCACCTGTTTCTGACTGCAAGGGACCTACATTTGTTTTAACTAATCTCTTTCTTGTCACATATCTATAAAAACTTTTGCAGTCAGTTTTTATGTTCCCTGCCAGTTTTCTTTCATAATCTATTTTCCCTTTCCTAATTAAGCCCTTTGTCCTCCTCTGCTGGTCTTTGAATTTCTCCCAGTCCTCCGGTATGCTGCTTTTTCTGGCTAATTTAATACTCAATACCCAGTCTAAAATAGCCTGCTCTCTCGTTGGACAATTCACAATTATACCAAGCAAATTAACTTACAAACCTCTATGTCTTTGGAGTGTGGGAGGTAACCGTGTATCCTGGTGGAAACCTGTGCAGGTCACGGGGAGAACGTACAAACTTCATATAGCCAAGCAGAATCAAATCCAGGTCTGTGGCGCTGTGAGGCATCAACTCTTCTGCTGTGCCACCGTTGTTGAACTGGAAATAGC
The DNA here is from genome assembly GCF_028641065.1 of Leucoraja erinaceus. Classification (NCBI taxonomy): domain Eukaryota; kingdom Metazoa; phylum Chordata; class Chondrichthyes; order Rajiformes; family Rajidae; genus Leucoraja; species Leucoraja erinaceus. The sequence goes on from NC_073398.1 coordinate 18,290,835, forward strand.
AATAAAAATATATTTTCGACGACTGCAAATTCTTTGAGGTTTTGCACCTGTATATATATATATTGGCAATGTTGAGGCAGCAAAGAGCAGAAATGTGATGCAAAATTCATATTCATAGCACAATAGAAAATTGCTTTTTCAACAGAAAAGTCACATTCCATTGTGCTATTTGGGTCGTTGCTGCTTCTCAGTTCAGCCCACAGCCTGCTACCTTAAACTGTTCACATAACGATTCAGGGTTGATGAGGGTTTTGACCTCTGCCACCCTTCCTGGCAACAGGTTCCAGAACCCCGTTGAATCTTGAGTGAATAGATTCTCCTCCACTCCCCAATGTTCCTACTTACCATAAGATCAGGTCAGGTTCAACAGAATGAACATAAAATAATTTGTTAATAATTTCTGAAAAAAAATATTGGATTGTCAAAGTTCAAAGCACTTTAAACTTTAAGCTGTTTAAAGCCAGAATTAATTTGAAACAATAAACAGACAGTAAGATGATATAGTTCAAATAGTATATTCATGTCATCTTAGTTTCACATTTCATCTGAATAATGATGCCCAGAAATGTATCTTCAATTAGTAGCTAAATTTGTCTGTTGTTGTCTCAAACATATTTCACTCTGTCCCTGCAGTTCTGCAAGTCACTGACCATCCATGAGGTTTCAGGAACCTCTGACTATATATAATTATTTTACGTTCACTTTATTTTACAATCACTTGACAATGTTGGTGGACTCACTCATTGAGCTGTTAAAATCCTCCACCAGTCCTCACTAGCCATACACAAGGCTAGACAGCAGCCTGCCCCTCTCACTCAAATTCAATTGAGAGCATATAACTGGGTGCGTCCTGACGTCAGACACAAGAAGTATCTGGTGAAGCATTTAACCATGGAGTTCTGAGGAGTTTTTTCAATTTTTGTTGTTGTAGGGCAGCCTGTGAAGTTTCCTTGCAACCTCTAAAATGCCGTACCAAACACAGTCGGGAAATATGTCTGTTAACAGATGTCCTATCTCTCAGCACAAAGGCATGACCTCCTTTAGGCTACATGACATTTGATCCGTATTTCTGTAATTACTTACAGATTAATCCATTTCTACAAGGGCCTGTGTAATTAGTAGTTTGCTTATTGATCTACACATGAAATGACTCTTGATTATTTTTACTCAAATCATTGTTCTGTCAATTCAGAACATCACATTAATACTTGAAGAAAAATGAATCCCCTAAATTGACCCACTTGAAGCAGAGCACTCATGAAAAGCCAGAATGATGCTAAGGCAATGACAATTTCTGTTTTGTCAGCATTCTGTCAGAATACAATGCATTTTTGGGGCATCTTATAATCAATGGTCTTGCACCCAATATCTAAACGATGACAAGTAACTCATGGCAATCACAGCAAAGGAGAAAACAGTGACAGTAGAAGAACAAAGGCAGCCAAAGTCATAAGGTCATGTGATAGGAGTAGAATTAGGCCATTCAGCCCACCTAGTCTACTCTGCCCATCAATCATGGCTGATCAATCTCTCCCTCCTAACCCCATTCTCTTACCTTCTCACCATAACCCCGACACCCGTACTAATCTAGAATCTATCTATGGCTTAAAAATATCCATTGACGGTATACACAGCCTTATGTAGCAAAGAATTCCACAGATTCACTACCCTCTTCTTAATCTCTTCTTAGTGTCCAAACTGAGTCTGAAGGTGGTATATTCTTTTCAGTTCAGTTGTCCATTTGATTGACCTAAAAACCAAAGTTAAATGTTCTCTGGAAATTCATGATTCATGATTAATGATTTGGAGATTTTCAGAAAAAAGTGATTAACTGAGATAATTAGTGTTAAATAATCCATCAAGTGAAATGAAGACCACTGAGTCTTTTATGGTTCTATTTTGCTAATGTCAGGGAATCATGCCTTGACACAATGCTGTGCCATCCATAACCACTCCATGGATCAATTCCCCAATGGTGTCAAGGTTGTTAAGCCTCTGAGTCATCAGCTGTGCAGCAAGCAGCACCAGTCAGAAACTAACTGCAGGCTTTGGCTGGTTTACAGCAGAAGTCATCAATGGTTCGAAACTGCTTCCTCAATGGTTTCATTTGCTTAGATCGATGTACCTGTCCATATGTGTTCTACTCCACTGAAAAATATAGTGGAATGAAAAGGGAACAGCTTCTTACCTGGGGGTAAGATGAGAATTTAAAAATCACTCGATCACGTATGTTTAGAATGTTTGGACCTTTCTATAAGATTGCTACCTAAAAATCAATTATTGTATGTTTGTATTATATATTTGTTCCAAAATATTACGTTGCTTGGACAATTTGAAAAAACAACTTATCCTTTTTAATTTGATCTGAATGGTGAGACTTTTATTTTAAATGTAAACATGTTTTTGACTGGAAATTAAATTGGCAATGCTAAAACGCACTTCATTTCAATCTTACCTAGCAATGAAAGAAACAAAAGTTGAATTGAGTCCAATGTGTTGTGCACCTCAGCCCTGAAAGTACTGAGATTCATAAGATTGAAACCATTGAAAATATTATTTGAAAAAATATTTCATCTTAATGTAATTTGATGTATATAAAATTGCAACAGATAACTGAGATCACTTCGCTGATAGTATGTATGTGTTTTGATCAACATATAAACTTGCTTATTATCAAAAGCTTTCATCTCCTAATTGAATGCTGCTGGAAAAAAGAGCAATCCATAAAATCAATCTGTGCTCAAAACTTTGAAGGAATCATTCATGTTCTGTAACAATAAAGCCAGCTCTTGGTAATGCTGAAACATAGCTCATTCAATATACAAATCTATGCTTATCTCTCAAAAGAGACAGGTAAGCTACAGGATACTAGACCAAACACAACGCTTAGTGTTATAGATTCTACAAAGTAATGTTAAAACAAAAATTAGCATTTATAAATGATGGATGATAAATAGGAGAGAACGACTTTGATGCTTCAGATCAATGTACAGTATTTGTATCAAGGATAAAGAGTAGGTGGCGATAATTGAAGCAATTCCTAAAAGACAGCGAAGGATAGTGAAGAAAAGTGCAAATGTGAAAGCTAGCAGACATTAAGTGCCAAAAGGGGTGATACGTCAAAGAGAAAGACAGTAGTAATGGGACCAGTGAAGAAACAGAAATAAAGAAAGATTTGGAGGTGGTGTAAATGCAGAATAATTATCTAAAATTATCAGAAGAATACAAAGTTACTGCTGGAAATCAGGAATAAAAATGCTGAAGAAGCTGATTATCGGAAATGTTTGAACTCAGTGTTGTGTTTGGAAGGCTATAATGTGCCATGTCAGAGGACGGGTCAGTGAGCGTCAAGGTCAAATCGAGTTTGGTGGGAATAAGACAGTGGGACAAGAGCAAAGAGGTCAGGGTGAGAGTGGGGTATAGATTCCATAGAGAGATGTTCTCAATCTAAACAGAGGCGTTTCACAAAGCAGGCACCCAGTCTATGTTCCCATAGTAGAAGAGACCACAAGACAGTCATCCAGATTTAAAGAGGTGAAAGATAATCAATGATAAGCGGCATGGGTGGCACAGTGGTGCAGCAGTAGAGTTGCTGCCTTACAGCGCTTGCAGTGCCGGAGACTCAGGTTCGATCCTGACTACGGAGTTTGCATGTTTTCCCTGTGACCTGCGTGGGTTTTCTCCGAGACTTTTGTGGTTTCCTCCCACACTCCAAAGACGTACAGGTTTGTAGGAAAATTGGCTTGGTATAAGTGTAAATTGTCGCTAGTCTGTGTAGGATAGTGTTAACGTGCGGAGATCATTGGTTGGTGCGCAATCTGGGCCGAAAGGCCCGATGCCGCACTATATCTCAAAACTAAAATATAAGGAAGGATGTCTATTAGCTGTTGAGGAGTTCACTCAAACTTCACATGAATGACAGCGTGCTATATTTAAAGAAAAGGTACGTGCGGAACTTTGGCCCATTGGTTTTGTCAATCTATATAATGTAAACATTTTGTGGAATTTTTGTTCGGTCTACAACTGCTGGCTTAGATCAGGAATAAGCTCAGAAGATACAGCAACCAAAGTTCCACAGTCATGTTGTCGACCAGCTCATTGACAAAAGCAATAGGGATCCTTCCTCAAGAAATACAATTCCTAAACAAGCTATTATGTTAAGTATGTATTGAATGTTGGTTAGGACAATTAAACAGTTAACAGGAGGAAGATTCTCCAAAAATGTCCACATCCTCAATGACAGCAAACCAGAGCCCAATAGCAGATGGTCCACTGTGGTCTCATCCACTGGTCCTCACAACGTTTTGGAAGCTGAATGTGGTGAGCGATTGCTGTATTCCACATGTAAGACTGAAGATAAATCTCTACCCTAATATAGAGCTTAACATAAACCAACATATCTTCAGGTATGAAAACACTAGTTCAATTATATATTTATAACTAGACTAAGTGAAACCCGTTGGGCCCCATGTTCACACGGGAGGGCTGGTTCCCAAATGCAATATTCCACCTCTCCACCAATTCTAATATTGGTGGCCGGGGGTTCTTGAGTGCTAGTACGGGTGTTGTGGGTCGAAGTGATTGGTTTCCAGAGGGCTAGTATGGACATTGTGGGCCAAATGGATTCTTGGGCTGGCAGCTCAGTCACTCACGGCTGGTGGGCTGGCAGTTCAGTCACTCAGGCCTGGTGGGCTGGCAGCTCAGTCATTCAGGCCTGGTGAGCTGGCAGCTCAGTCACTCAGGCCTGGTGGGCTGGCAGCTCAGTCACTCAGGACTGGTGGGATGGCAGCTCAGTCACTCAGGCCTGGTGGGCAGGCAGCACACTCTGGGCTGATGCGTTGACAGCTCAACAACTACCAGAAATTCTGCGAAAAACACATGAGAGACGCTGTGAGAGAAAAGGGGGAGAGGGTGGAGAATCAATTTTAGACATTTTTCATCTTTTTCTGCAGATCACAGCAATGAAGGAGGAAAGTCTATCCTGGCAAGAACCTTACAGGGAACCCATGACGGGAGGAAGAAAAATACTGGGGTGAGGTTTAAGACTTGCAGGGTGAGTACTTACTGCGTACAGTTTTGGTCTCCAAATCTGAGGAAGGACATTATTGCCATAGAGGGAGTGCAGAGATGGTTCACCAGACTGATTCCTGGGATGTCAGGACTGTCTTATGAAGAAAGACTGGATAGACTTGGTTTATACTCTCTAGAATTTAGGCGATTGAGAGGGGATCTTATAGAAACTTACAAAATTCTTAAGGGGTTGGACAGGCTAGATGCAGGAAGATTGTTCCCGATGTTAGGGAAGTCCAGGACAAGGGGTCACAGCTTAAGGATAAGGGGGAAATCCTTTAAAACCGAGATGAGAATAACTTTTTTCACACAGAGAGTGGTGAATCTCTGGAACTCTCTGCCACAGAGGGTAGTTGAGGCCAGTTCATTGGCTATATTTAAGAGGGAGTTAGATGTGGCCCTTGTGGCTAAGGGGATTAGGGGGTATGGAGAGAAGGCAGGTACGGGATAATGAGTTGGATGATAAGCCATGATCATATTGAATGGCGGTGCAGGCTCGAAGGGCCGAATGGCCTACTCCTGCACCTAATTTCTATGTTTCTATGTTTCTATGATGGACCGAAGGGACCTCCTAGGCCTGATGTGCCTAGGAGGTCCCTTTTTAAATAAAAATCAGAATGAAATCTCAGTGAAAGGCACTTTTTCTGGACCTTTCCTGGCCTGGCATGGGCCCTTTCAGCCAAAATGCTCTTCCTGTGCTAATCCGGGCATTTTGGGCAATAGGGACTGGTTTCTCAGCTGATAGGTGCCTTGTGGGCCGAAAGTAGTGGTTTCAGGCAGGCCAAACAACTCAATTCATTTAAATTCCATTTCCATTTCAAGCCCAGGGCAGGCCAAAAAACTAATTTCATTTCATTTCCATTTTCATTTCCATTTCAATTTTAAGTACAGGGCAGGCCAAACAACTTATTTCATTTTCATTTCATTTCCATTTCCATTGCAGTTTCAAGCACAGGGCAGGCCAAACAACTCATTTCATTTTCATTTCATTTCATTTCCATTTCCATTGCAGTTTCAAGCACAGAGCAGGCCAAATAATTAATTGCATTTTCATTTAATTTCTATTTCCATTGCAATTTAAAGCACAGGACAGGCCAAACAGCTCATTGCATTTTCATTTCATTTCCATTGTAGTTTCAAGCAATGAGTAGGTCAAACAGCTCATTGCATTTTCATTTCATTTCCATTTCCATTGCAGTTTCAAGCACAGGGCAGGCCAAACAGCTCATTGCATTTTCATTTAATTCCCATTTCCACTGCAGTTTCAAGCACAGGGCAGGCCAAACAGCTCATTGCATTTTCATTTAATTTCCATTTCTGTCGCAGTTTCAAGCACAGGGCAGGCCAAACACCTCATTCCATTTTCATTTGCATTTCCATTTCCATTTCCATTGCAGTTTCTAGCACAGGGCAGGTCAAACAACTCATTGCATTTTCATTTAATTTCCATTTACATTGCAGTTTCAAGCACAGGGCAGGCCAGACAACTTTTTTCCTTTTCATTAAGGGCTTACAAATCATTTATAGCAAGTACATTGCAGACTCACAGTTCAGTTGATTCACAGCTTAGAATCACAGTTGTGGCCTCTCCCTTGCGATCTTCCAGAGTGACTGACTCACGTCCAGGCATCTGGGATTTTATAGTCCAGCCCCCCCCCCCAGAAGTGGCTTTACTTTCATCATGGTGATTGACAGACGAGATGACCAATCAGCTGATCTCAAGATTTTTTGAACATTTATTTAATTTCTTTCATTGATCGGAAAAATCCTCGGGGCCGCCTCAACGGAGGAGGATTTGAGTAAGATGGCCCAAAATCATAACGATATAGGATAGCGTTTTTCCTAAAATCAATATACAGCGCAATCAGGAAGTGGTCAAGATGAGACTTTTAGTTATATAGATATTTGAGTGCATAATACAAATTTGCCACCATTGAACATTTTGCATTATATTTCACTGAGAAGAATGATTGTTCAGTAGTTGCAAGTTGACCCTTGTGTTATTGTTTTCTAATATAGTGAATCAATGCATAATTATTCAGCCTCTAAATAAAAGATTTCATGGGAGTTGATGCAACAGAGCTCGGAGCTCAGTCCTTGGCACCAGCCTTCTGTTATGCATATTTGCTGCACAAGAGTAATTAGTGCCCAGTGTGTCCCAGGCTATGTACATGTGCTACTGGCATAAGGCTGAGGACACTGCCTCCCAGTAAAGGGAGCAGATAACACCACCTGAATCCTCGGAAGGGACATCATCTTTAAGAAAAAACGTGAAGCGGCAGAGAAACTTAACAGATTCATGAAATTTCTTTCTTGCATGTCTAATTGCTTCACAGACTTAGTCTCTTCGTTAAGACCTGAGAATGAGAGGGAAGTTTAGAACATAAAAGCTTGCTGGCAGCATTATTGCCTTATGCTGTGCTTCTAATTTACATACCTAGGAGGTGGCAAATTAGTCATTGCTGTCAGCTGTACCTGCTCTTTGTAATACCAAGATTTAACTACAACATCGCATTATTCTTAAAGCCCACCCAAGCCTTTCTCAATGAAATTAATTACCTTACTCTACAGTAGTTAAAGGTGAAATTAAATGAATTTTAGAAAGCCATAGAAGCCAATAATAAGACACTTTGTCTCCTAATTAAGCTTATAAATCTGAAAGTGATATATTGCCCCTTATGCTAGAGAAATATTCTTGGGATACTTCCTAATTCTCATTATGCATATTGATAGCCATGGGGTGTGATCAGAAGCTGAGCTATAAATATAAAATGCAATATCTGGAATATCAGACAGAAAGAATGGAGTCTGAAAATCAGATGTGGAGAAATTCTACGTTGATTCATATTACAAGACACAAGGCATTTTATGCTTTATACCAATACTAAATGAAAAAAGAACATTAGTTATGTTGAAAGTACAAACATAATCATGTTAGCATTTTAAATGGATTATTTTGTTTACTTAACAATTCCACGGAGTTGCAAACCGTGAAAACATTGCAATAAACTGGGTTTCCATCGAATGTAGCAATAAAGATACACATAGATGAAACATTAAGGAAACAATATAATAAGCTGCCTTTATTCAAATAATGTAATCAACCCTAAAAACATGTTTTTGTGCAGATATTTAATCTGACTAGAATTTGGAAAACAGTTGTTATGTCATGATAGTTAGTTTCTGATCAGCTGGTAACTGGGAAGTTGATGAAGCGAAAGGTTTTGTATGCCAATGAAGAGTCCTAACATGAAGGTCTTCCCATTTCATGCTTTAAGTAGTATTATGTAAAAAAAAAACTCCACATTTTAATATATATATTTTTTAATATATTATCTAAATGGTGAGAAATCGAAGAACTGAAACGCAGAAGTATCTGGATGTCCTGGTGTAAAATTCACCAAAGGCTAGTCAGCAGGTACAATGAGTAATGAGGAAGGCTAATAGGAATTTAATGAGTATTGCTGGGGGAACTGACTACAAAAGTAGAGAGATTATGCTCCAGTTAAGTAGGGCATGGGTGAGATTAACTCTGGAGTATTGTGCATAACATTGATCTTCCTGATTAAAGAAGGATGTTAATGCATTGGAAGAAGTTCAGAGAATGTTTACTGGGCCAATACCTGGAATGGGTGGATTATAAAGAAAGATTGGACTGGCTAGGTGTGTACTTGCTGCAATTTAGATGAATGAAATGTGACTTATTACTGAAAGGTCTTTGACAGTGTGGATGTGGAGAGGACATTTGCTCTTGTGAAATAATCTAGAATAGGAGATCACTGGTTACAAATAAGTGTTCAAACTAGAGATAAGACAATTTTTGTTTTCCCTCTTAGTCTTTAGAATTCTTCCACAAATGGTGGTGGAAGTAGAAGCTTTCACTATTTTCAAGAACATAGGTAAATAGATTTCCAAGTAGAAAGGGAGTGAAAAGTTGACAGGAAATAGGGGTTAAAGTCTATGCATCAATGAAATTACTGAAGTTTTGTTGCAGGATATGTTGCACATCACTCAATTCAATGTATGCATGTGTACTAATGCTTCAGATGAACAGAGGACTCAGAAGGAAGATTGGAGATTGTAATCCATACACTAAATCCCATATTATCTATTATTTACTTTTATTCGTTGAATTGCTTTGCACTGAGATATAATGTACATCCCAAATTCTAGGCAATAGGAATTAGGTTATGAATAAGCTAAGCTGCACTGAGCTCTCCAACCAGTTTGATAAATGATTCTTCTTAAAATGCTCTGGGATTCCAGTCCCTTTTTAGCATATATATTCCCATCAATTAAAATACAATAGAAGGGCAAGCTTTACCAAGGTCAGAAAACGGATTCCCATGAAAATCAGCAAATATTTAAAGAGACTTGAAGGAAACAATGTCACCCTACAAAACAACTGGACTGAACATAATTTAATAATTTACAGTTAAATGGGATGTGCAAGAACCATGAACTAAGTTTTGGGGATGTTAGTGAGGAGAGAAACTTTAATAAAATACCACGACGATGCCACCACAAAGTAATACTTTAAAGAAAAATATTATAAAAATAAATTTGAATGCAAGCATTTATCGTCCTGAAAACAAGGATGAAATGGAAAATTTCAATAAATTCCATGCTATTCATAAGGAATTTCAACAATGTTTTAATGTAGTACTCTGGATTCATGGTGCATTATTATTTTCAGGGTAAAGAGAGATAGTAGTGACACTAATTGAACTGGATCGAGTTTTCATGCCTGTCAATTTAGTTGGCTAATAGGCATTTTATGTTTTTGTTGCCATCCTTGCAACTGGAGGAAGCTGCTCAGATAGACTGGTGACATGTAGCTTTTGCAAGGGAAATATACTCCATGCTGATTTCATAAACCAAGCATACCTTCCAGGTGAGACAGAGGTGCGTGCACGTCTTCCAACTTCAGGGCAGCACGGTGGCACAGCGGTAAAGTTGCTGCCTTACAGCGTTTACAGCGACAGAGACGCTGGTTCGATCCCGACAATGGGTGCTGTCTGTGTGGAGTTTGTACGTTCTCTCTGTGACCACATGGATTTTCTCTGAGATCTTCAGTTCCTCCCACACTCCAGATGTACAGGCTTGTAGGTTAATTGGCTTGGTTTTGTATTCTTGGTATAAGTGTAAATTGTCCCTAGTATGTTATAGTGTGAATGTGCCGGGATCGCTGGTCAGCGTGGACACGGTGAGCCGAGGGGCCTGTTTCCATGCTGTATCTGTAAACTAAACTAAACTAGACCCTGTCTACAGCATTCAGTTCCTTTGATGTGGCCTTCTCCACGTCTACTCCTCCACAAGTGCAGGCGTAGACTAGGCAACTATGTTTAGATCATGATTGTAGCATCTGCAGTTTCCTGTGTCTCTAATTTTGTATCACATGTTATTAAGTGATGTCATCTCGTAGAGAGGTCGACATGACAAGGAACTGTACAATGATTCATGGTGTTGACACTACCTAGCATTACAGGATTGGCAAATATAATGATTGAAACAAGTTGGTGCAATATCTATTAGGGATTTAGTGCTTGGATTCCAATCTCTGATCTTCCTTCTGAGTCCTCTAGTCATCTGAAGCAGTCGTGCACAGTGGTCTTTGAATGCATGCATTAAATCGAGGGATGTGCAATATCTCCTATGATCATTGAGGTGAAAATGATTGTCATAGGAAGCTGCAAGGTAGAAATTGGTAACCCAGTATGAAAACCAAAAAGAATGATCATGTATGTATTCACATTTGTTGACAGTACTATTAAATGACAAATGAGTAGAAGAATTCACAGAGCAGAGGAAGATGAAGCCAAATTGGTGCTCCTTGAATCCAAGAAACCAATATTATGATAACTAGATCTTCATACAGTCGGCATTTTATCACATGAGGTGTCATGTAAACAAGGGGACATCTGCACCAGAATGAATATTCCTGCAAGCCAACAAGATATTTCAGATGTAAAAGCAAGGAACTGCAGAGGCTGGTTTACAAAAGAAAGTATGAAGTGCTGGAGTAACTCAGCAGATCAAGCAGCATTGCAGGACAATATGGATAGGTGACGTTCTGGCTTGGTACCCTTCTTCAGATTATAGGATGTTGCAGCCGTTAGCATTACTGCTGCACAGTTCAGTAGCTTTGATCCTGAGCTTGGATCCTATCCTTGCACAGTTTGCACATTCTCTCTGCGATTACATTTGCTCTGATTTCTACTCCCATCCAAAAGATGCATTAATATTACAATCGGCTCTGTTAGTTGCCCCAGTGAAGAAGAATGGAAGAATCAGTGGATAGGAGAGATGGGTAAGTTGATGGGCATTTGAGAAATAATGGACTGTAGGGAAATAAGTAGGGAAATAGGACTGGATGGTGCACACTGAATGTCAGGATCGATTCACTGGTCTGAATGATTTTCTTATATGTTGATAAAAAATATGTGAATTTGAAAGTTTCCAATGCATATCTAATACTCAGATTAATTGTTCCCTTTACAAATGATTACATCACTGCAAGTATAAAACTGCAATATCACCCACCATTACAACATTGTTGCAAACTAGTCTTTTATATTTTGGTAATTTTCTCATTCTCCTATAATGGTGTGCATCTCTCTCAACTATTTCCTCAATCTAATACTTTCTCTGTCATCTGCCAACCCCTGCCTGCAGCCAACTCCACATTCCCACACACATAAACACCTAATTCCTGCTTGTCCTAATCTCTCTCTGTCTTTGAAGTTGCAAATGACAATGTTTCTGCAAATCGCATTTTAAAAGGTGAAATTCCACCAACTTTTTTTTCATAAATAAATCGCGAAACCTGTAAAAGATGTCACATTTTTGGTGACTATCACCATTCAAAAGTAAAGGTGTCTGATGAAAACATAATATGCATAAACAGAAAACATGCTTTGCATTGATAAGTATCTTTTTCCATAACGTAGAGTTTCAGAATTGTGTAGTACAATATTTCTGACAGTTCTCTGAACCATCACTTTTTGCACCGCAGAAATATTTAACTATTATCTAATCTTTATAAAAACACTATTCCTTTGGTGTGAGATTAAAACATATTGTTCCAGATCAACTGGGAAAGAAAACATTTGCCTGTGGGCAATTTGTATTTAGTCCCATCAGAAAGCAACATGAACTGAGTTTCTTATCATCATTTTTAACTTTTCCTAAAATAATGAGCTGTTTCAAACCACACCAGACATTTTACCAGCTCTGTCGTGTACCATTTCTTTGATTTTACAAAGTAAATGAATATAGCAGAAGATCAAATTTGGATCTTGAATTACAGTTAACTGTGTCGCTTTAGTTAATATATTCAGGATTCTGTTCTTATTTTCTCTTTTTTTTCTTGAGTTTTACCCTTCTCCTGTATGTCTTTTCTATTCCTGTAGGCTATCTTTTTGTGAGCAAGAAATTTAACCAAGTCAGCACGGGCGGAAGCTGCAATGAAGTAATTTAGCAGCAACCTTTGGCATCTGGAAGAGCCATCCTTTGAAGAAAGAATTATTCCTGGAATATCTGCCTGTGCTAGAGTACAATGATGATCCTATATTAATTGAAAGAATAGGAAGCAACTCTAGTCATCATTCAATCCAAATGCTCCAGCAATAAATCAAATTCTCTGGGCAACAATGTCATTTTGTATTATTTAACAGACTCGTTCAATTCCCACCAAAGATTTAGGGAATATTTTTCTCTCAGTCAAAGTCAATAACTTGATCCTATTTTTTTTTTTGTGCCTTCCTGAAATTAAAGTCCCAGTGAGTGAAATTTCAATTTAATTGATAGTATAGTCTTAGTCAAACTGTCGTCCCTCGGAGATTACTTACAGTGTTATGTTTGCACATTATTCGAAACCAGTATCATCGATTTCACTTTTTTACGGTTTCATCACAAGTTACAAAATGATTCCTGGCATGAAGTAAAACTGAAAATGCTTGTGGATCAGGCTGGTAGTTTGTTTTGCTTTCCTAGTCTAAGTGCCTGAGTGTTGCATTGCAATAAATGTATGCAGCAATGTAATTGAAGCTTATTAATGCCAAGGTACTGCTATTTGCTGCCAGTAGCGTCATGATATTTTGACCATGGGTGTTTAACACCGTATAGGGCAGCTAAAATGACAACAACTGAAATGACAATAACAATAGTTGCACCCCGGGTTGGTATTAAGTCCTGCACCTCTCACTTTAAACCTTTGTTCTCTGATTTTTGATTCTCCAACTTTTTGTTAAAGGTCCTGCGCATTCACCCTATCTATTCCCTTCATAATATTACACACCTCCGTCAGATCACAAACAGATGGTTGGGAGAGGACTAAGAAGGGCAACTCAATAGACTTAGTACTATTGAGGTTCATGGTAAATTCCTACGGAGCTCAATGTATCAGGTACAACGTCCATCACTGAGTTACTCGTAAGTGACCGGAGGTTGTGACAGTTTGGTTGTGTTTTATATGTAAAGAATTGCTGACTAAATCCAGTAAGAGTACAGCATTGTTAGTGGCTGAAGATGACCTTGGGGCCTGACCTCCCATATCTCAGATCAGCAAAGGCAACATTAGCAAATTTTCTGAGTGCACATGAGTCATCAGCCTCAGTAGAATTATTTTCCACAACAAAGCTGTTGAGATTAGTTCAAATTTGTTTTAAAAGATGGATTGTTGTTAGATAAGGTAATAAAGAAGTATGGAAGAAAGGCAGATAGAAACATAGAAATTTAGGTGCAGGAGTAGGCCATTCGGCCCCTTCGAGCCTGCACCACCATTCAATATGATCATGGCTGATCATCCAACTCAGTATCCCGTACCTGCCTTCTCTCCATACCCTCTGATCCCCTTGGCCACAAGGGCCACATCTAACTCCCTCTTAAATATAGCCAATGAACTGGCCTCAACTACCCTCTGTGGCAGAGAGTTCCAGAGAGATAAATATAATGTGTATGAAGGATCTGCAGATGCTGGTTTACATCAAAGATAGACACAAAATGTTGGACACAAAAGGAACAGGTGACATTTTAGGTTGAGTCTGAGATGCGCCCCAATCCAAAACTCACCTATTCTTTTTCTTCAGTTATGCCGCCTGACCCACTGAATTACTCCAGCATTTTGCGTCTGTCTTATGTAGATAAATCCAATACAGCTATCTCAGTTTGAATTGAATGTTGAAACAGACTGGTTGGGTTAAATGGCTGTTCCTATATTCCAGTTCCATTTACTTCATGCCAACAATTGATTTATCTTGCAGTGACATGCATATAGCAAACTAATCACATATTCAGTCCCTATATGTCTTTTTTTTATATAGAAGGTGCAAGACCTAATTTTGCACCTGAAGGCACAATAAATATAAACTATTTTTAACATCCAAGGAAAATTGACAGAATTTCTTTGAAGAAAATCTTTGTTAGATCCAAATATCTCGTATGAAATCAAGTCAAGTCAAGTCAAGTTTATTTGTCACATACACATACGAGATGTGCAGTGAAATGAAAGTGGCAATGCTCGCGGACTTTTGTGCAAAAGACAAACAACAAAACAACCAAACAAATTATAAACACAATCATAACACACATATTCTTTTACATAATGGAAATCCTGTAAAATATTGAGTCACCTCAACTGCAAAATAAACCAGAAAACATCAACGGTTCAGGATTTTGATTTCTGTCTAGAACTTTTAACTTCCTATGAGATTAGGTAGAATTCAAGGTTAATATTGAATGCCTTCATTTAGTTTAGCTTAGAGATACAGCGCAGAAAAAGGCGCTTCGGCCCACCGAGTTCACACCAACCAGCGATCCCCTTATCACTAACACTACCCTTCACACACATTTATACATTCATACCATGCCAATTAACCTACAAACCTGTACGGCTTTGTAGTGTGGGAGGAAACTGAAGATCTTGGAGAAAACCCACACAGGTCACGGTGAGAACGTACTAATTCCGAGCCAAGCATCCGTAGCCAGGATCGAACCTGGGTCTCTGACATTGTAAAGCAGTAGCTTTACTGCTTTGCCAATGTGCCGCCCATAAAAGGAAAGTCACAATTAATGGAAAAGCATCTGAAAAAGGGTTTTGGCCCGAAACGTTGCCTATTTCCATCGCTCCATAGATGCTGCCACACCCGCTGAGTTTCTCCAGCAATTTTGTTGAGTCTGAAGAAGGGTTTCAGCCCGAAACATTGCCTATTTCCTTTGCTCCATAGATGCTGCCACACCCGCTGAGTTTCTCCAGCAATTTTGTCTACCCTAATGTAAAAGCAAACTCACAAAGTCACAAAGCAAAGCAAACAATCACAGAAGGTCAGAGCACAAAAAGGGCCATTTAGTGCTCAAATCCTTTCCAGCCCTATGCAAGAACAAACACGCAGTTTCATCCAAGCTCTTTATGCCCATACAATGGGTTCTGAAATAAGAATAGAAAATATCAGTCATAGACAGCAACTGGACAAGCAGAGTGTGGGAAAAAGAAACAGATTTACATTTTCCGTCAATGAATTTTCATCAAAAATGTGAAAGACCTGAAGATAAGTTTTCATTAAGAGGTGACAGGAGAGGTGGCAGAGGGGAGGAGGAATGAATATTTTAAAGGTTGTTACTGTATCTGTATCAACTACTTCCAACTCATTCCATATACCCACCACCTTCTGTGGGATAAATTTGCGCCTCGGGATCTTATTAAATCTTTTCCCTCTCACCTTAAATCTAATCCATCTAGTCTTTGATTCCTTTACCTGGGAAAGAAGATTCTGTGCATTCATATGAGCTATTCCCATCATAATTTTATACACTTCTATATCACCCCTCATCCTCCTGTGATCCAAGGCATAAAGTCCGAGCCATCCCGAGCTCATCCTATAGATCAGGCCCTCGAGTCATGGCAACATCCTTGTAAACCTTCGCCGCATCCTTACCAGCTTAATGGCATCCTTACTTTAGCAGGTGACCAAAACTGAATACAATACTCCAAGTGCGACCTCACCAATGTCTTGTATAATGGCCACATAAAGTCCCAACTTCTATATTCAGTACACTAAATGAAGGCCAACATGTTAAATGTCTTCTTCACCACCCTAGTGACTTGAGACTCCTCTTTAAGGGAACTAGGTGGATCTCTTTGCTCAACAACCCTCCGTAGAGGCCCTACCCTGGTTCGACTTCATAAAATGCAACACATAAATTTATCTGGATTAATTTCCATTTGCCTTTCCTCAGTCCACTTGCCCAGCTGCTCTTGATCCCTCTATAATGCTTAATTCATATTACTCCTAAATATTTTATCCCATATTCTACAACTTTGGGGAAGGGAAACATCTTCAATACATCGAGTCTGAAGAGCATTGTCTGAAAGAGCATCTTATTAAAGCTTTCTAAACCCCAGTGAATGCCATCCTAGTTAACTTAACCTTTTCTCAAAGTAAATTGGGAGAATGCAGAGGCAATACAGCAGTCTATTCATTTATAAAACATAAATTGCTGGCAGAACTCGGCAGGTCAGACAGCATCCGTGGAGGGAAATAAAAAAATGATATTTTGGGTTGACATTTTGAGTGGTTTTAGAGTGGTCCGCTGAGTTTCTCTGGCACGTTGTGTGCTCAAAATTCCAGCACCTCTGTTCCTGTATCTCAATTCTATTCATGTACTTGGATTCAGTGATTTAGCCCTTTAGATATAGAAGTTGGGATGTAATGTTAAAATTGTACATGGCATTGGTGAGGCCAATTTTGGAGTATGGTGTACAAATTTGGTCGCCTAATCATAGGAAGGATGTCAACAAAATAGAGAGAATACAGAGGAGATTTACTAGAATGTTGCCTGGGTTTCAGCAACTAAGTTACAGAGAAAGGTTGAACAAGTTAGGGCTTTATTCTTTGGCGCACAGAAGGTTAAGGGGGGACTTGATAGAGGTCTTTAAAATGATGAGAGGGATAGACAGAGTTGACGTGGATAAGTTTTTCCCACTGAGAGTAGGGAAGATTCAAACAAGGGGACATGCCTTGAGAATTAAGGGACAGAAGTTTAGGGGTAACATGAGGGGGAACTTCTTTACTCAGAGAGTGGTGGCTGTGTGGAATGAGCTTTCAGTGAAGGTGGTGGAGGCAGGTTCGTTTTTATCATTTAAAAATAAATTGGATAGTTATATGGACGGGAAAGGAATGGAGGGTTATGGTCTGAATACAGCTGTATGGGACCAGGGGAGAATACGTGTTCGGGACGGACTAGAAGGGTCGAGATGGCCTGTTTCCGTGCTGTAATTGTTATATGGTTATATGGTTATATAGATACATTATGTAGCAATGTTACAAAATTTTGAGATTTAAAAAATCAAGTCTGCAATTTATCCCATCAGATAAAGCATAACAATAAGTTTAATTTGACACCAAATTCACTTTCATATCTCAAGTATTAAAAAAGTTATGACCATTTTCATACTCGGAAATTAGCATCTTGTTCCCTATTGATTTTCAATGGGCATTACAAAAAAGCTGTGATCTTAGATAGTCAAAAGCACATTTCTTAAGGAAAGATTAACATTTTTAGATAGCCTAAGTGTCCAAAGATTATGTGGATAAGCACAATATAACATGATTTTTATATCTAATTTACATTAATTTATAGGCCAAATGGAAGGACTTTAGTGTTTAATTGTTGTAAATAAATGCCCATTGAAATCGGCTTTTTAGTGGGTTTCTGTGAACGCGCTGGTTTAGTACGTTGACATCGCGCTGGATTAGTGCGCTCTAATGCCGAGAACAATACTGCGGGATAGAAAAAGCCCAAAATGAACTACTCGCTATAGAAAATTATAATTATAGGTCTATATACATGCCCCATTTAGGTGTAAAAATAAGGTACATACCTTTAATTGTTTGCTTTATAAAACCCTGGGGCTGCCAGAGCTTGCGGAATGAACGAGAGCTTTAAAATTTATTATATCTACTCTTCGAGGCCTATAAAACTAATAATAGCTTTTGGGACCGGGTCTTGCAGCGATTCTCCGTTAATGATTTACTAGGCTGAACATCTGCGATTGGAACAGCCTAGTAAAAATCGGGTTTTAAACCCGCCCCCTCCAAACAGCGCCAAAATCACACACAAGGGGAGGGGCAGATGCTCAGCCACGATTCAGGTACGTTTTGTAACATACCTACATTATGAACTTTAGACTTTAGAGAGATATGGCGTGGAAACAGGCCCTTTGGCCCACCAGGTCTGTGCTGACCAGCGATCACCATGTGATCCACTAGCACTTGTACCATCTAGAACTAATGCTAGCACCCCAGTAGCACTAACTTACACACTAGAGACAATTTACAATTTACAGAAGCCAATTATCCTCCAAACCTATACATCTTTTATTTGACATTGTGTGTATGAATTCTGTGGATACAATCTTCATATGATGCTGGAGGGAAGAGGAGAGGGTTGTTGGAAGAAAATTGAGTTGATGTATATTTGGATTGTGGACGTACAGTACATATCGTTGTTTAGTCAACGGCTAATCTTTAGAAATGGAGATGTAGTAGATGAGGAAGTTGGGGATTTTGTTCTCTGATCCCATTCAAACACTCTCCTTTGGGCTTTTATCCTCTCTAATTTGTTTTTCATTGAGAACTGCGAAGTGACCACTGTCAAAGTTTTTCTTCTGTTCTCAGATCAATTTAACTCTGATAGTGCACGGCTCCAGTTGTTAAGGTCCTGCCCGAACATTAGCATTAAACCCGTCGATAGTTTTGGTTTGGCAAAGCAACCTTGAACTTGGTGTGCCTGAACAGCAACTGCCTGACATCTATCCTCACCTTCCCTGGACCACCATCCAAATAGTCAACATGGTTTTCAAGACTGACCACATCTCTTTATCTTAATTTAATTTTCATTTAATGTTTCGTAACTTCATTTAATGTTTTCTAACTTCATTACCCCTCAATTACCCTCGGCCCACTTCAAACTTTTCCTCAGATCCAAAAATGGAATTCCCTTAAAGAGCCAATAATGCAACCTGATCCCATTTTACCAAATATCTCATTTTACCAGAGATGCTGCCTGTCCCATTGAGTTACTCCAGCATTTTGTGACTATCTCATTTTACCAGGTTGATTTAATTCTATCTTGACTTCATTTTTACAACCCTACTTGGTATCATTATGAATTATTTCCAATGATCTCTACCCTCCAATAGTTACCTTGTCCTTATAATCTTCTTTTTACCATGGATGCCCAGTGCCTCTAAGCATCCATTTCTCCTCATTAATTCCTCACTAATTTCTCCCTTGAACAGAAGTCCAAATAGTTCTCAACCACCATCAACTGTGTAGGTGTCATGTATCCAACTAGAAACTTTCTTCCTTGGCTCCATTTCCCCTCCTTCTCTTACTTGCACAGGGTCCTTTCTCAAACCTTGTCTTTCCTTTCCCATCATTTGGGAAATGACAAGTAGCTCTAGATCATTAATCAGGCTGAGCCGAGGTGTTTGCAAAGCAAACAAATGATCTGTATTCAAACTCTTCTGTGCTCGGCATTTCGAAGAGTGCATAAAGCAATTATAATCTTTTGTCGTCCACAACATAGCTTCATTCAGATATTTAGTCAAGTATGTCCTACTCATCCATTCCATCAAAGAGTTAACACTCAATGTTAGATTTAGCTCTGGGGGCTAAGGAAATCAAGGGATATGGGGGAAAAGCCGGAATGGGTACTGATTTTGGATGATTTGGCATGATCATATTGAATGATGGTGCTGGCTCAAAGAGCCGAATGGCCCACTCCTGCACCTATGTTCTATGTTTCTATGTTATTCAATCTGGTCAGTTGCCGTTTCTCGTCCCTTTCTCTCCAACGTGATTTCCTTTCTAACGCCAGGATATTGTTGTATGTTTGACCTCATTTAAATAATTCTAACACTTTTCATCTTAATTGTTAAGCTGCTGCTTCCTCCCACTTGGGGGATACAAGCACCAGAAGAGCAGTGGATTGCAAAATGCATCAGCTGTGCAGAACCATCAGAGCAGTGTGGGAAAGATTACCAATTGAAAGATTAATGTATCTTGCACACAAGTTTCCTTTAAAGTTGACAGATTCCTACTCTTAGAACTAAATCCATTAATTAGTTTGAAAGTACCAAATTAATACCTGTAATTGTCACGGAAACATATCAGGATTTAACATTTTTTTCTCCAGGATTTAAAGTGTGTGGAACATATTGTGATTGGTTAAATTGTTCTACATCCCACCTCATAATTAAACCAGTATTATCTCAATAATATCATTACAGGGCAGTGTTACTGAAAACCGTTAAACTCTCAATGTATTTGAACAGATCAAGGTTACAGAAGCTGCCATCAGTATTGCTCTTGACCATTTATGATTTGCTCTTTTTTCTTATTTTGTTTTATGAAAGTGTATATAATTTAAAAAAACATTTAATCACACATGGTTTTAGGTCTGCCGACCTACTGCATTGTTGTTTTATTTAAACATAAATATTGATTCAAATATTAATATATATACAGTACAATAAAATTTAAAAAACAGAACCCACCACCATAATACACGACAAACGATAAACTATTAAACAACTATGTTACAATCCTTGTCAAGGATGCATTTAACCCCCCCCCACAGTGCCCAGCGGTCTCGGAAATCCCCCAGGGCACCCGTTGACAGCGCATAGTCCCTCTCTAACACCACACTGGTGTGGAAGTAACCCCAGAAAAGGGGCAGGCAGCCGGCTCGGGCAGAGCCTTCTTCCGCCTGGCGCCGTGACATGTGGATGGCCGGCTTGGCAAGGCCCAGTGGCAATCAAACAAGTACATCCTCGTCCCTACCCTCTCCCCTTTGCACAGGGTGTCCGAAGATGAGGAACTGCATTGTTGTTGGGCTGAATCAAGCCGACTGCCATTGCGTCTGGAACGAGCTGCCGACCTCCTGCTGAATACAGCTCAGCTTGTTTCAAATTTCTGCTCATTCTTGGAGAAGCACAGAAGTCAAAAGCCAGCTGGAGCCAGATTCCGTTTCACCTGACCTTCTGTTCTACCAATAGACTTACAACTGAACCCCACAGTGCAACACCACTGAAGCAAACAATATACACTTTGCATCTTGTTCTCAGATTTACCAGTGGGAGCAGAACATTGCAGACAGTCTGCTGTTGAAAGTGGGATTCTGATAAAACTGATAGTAGGTAACTGTCTGATTCATCTTATTGTTTTTAATTATTTAGTAAATAATAGTGGTGTGTTTTTTTTTATCTGTACAACTTTTAAATAATTTAAATGTATTTGAAAAGGTTATAAATGTCTATGAAGACAATTCAAATGCCTTTGATAGGGGGGACACATCATAGGCCTACAAATTTTGTAGGCAGGGGCTCAGTGACACCCTGGTAGAGGGCTCCTTGTTGCTTAAAACTCATTCCACCATAGAAACATAGAAAATAGGTGCAGGAGTAGGCCATTTGGCCCTTCGAGCCAGCACCGCTATTATGATCATGGCTGATCATCCAAAATCAGTAACACGTTCTGGCTTTTTTCCCCATATCCCTTGATTCCCTTAGCCCTAAGAGCTAAATCAAACTCTTCCTTGAAAACATCCAATGAATTGGCCTCCACTGCCTTCTGTGGCAGAGAATTCCACAGATTCACAACTCTCTGGGTGAAAAAGACTTTCCTCATCTCAGTCCTAAATGGCCTACCTATTATTCTTAAACTATGGCCACTGGTTCTGGACTCCCCCAACATTGGGAACATTTTTCCTGCATCTACCCTGTCCAATCCCCCTGGAATTTTATATGTTTCTATAAGATCCCCTCTCATCCTAAATTCCAGCGAATACAAGCCAGTCGACCCATTCTTTCATCATATGTCTGTCCCGCCATCCTTGGAATTAATCTGGTGAACCTATGCTGCACTCCCTCAATAGCAATAATGTCCTTCCTCAAATTAGGAGACCAAAATTGCACACAATACTCCAGGTGTGGTCTCACCAGGACCCTGTACAACTGCAGTAGGACCTCCTTGCTCCTAAACTCAAATCATCTTGCAATGAAGGCCAATGAAGGCCATTGGCTTTCTTCACTGCCTGCTGTACCTGCATCCTTACTTTCAGTGACTGATGTACAAGCACACCCAAGTTTCGTTGCACCTCCCCTTCTCCTAATCTGACACCATTCAGATAATAATCTGCCTTCCTGTTCTTGCCACCAAAGTGGATAACCTCACATTTATCTACATTATTCTGCATCTGCCATTCTTCTGCCCACTCACCCAACCTATCCATGTCACCCTGCATTCTCATAGCATGCTCCTCTCAGCTCACACTGCCACCCAGCTTTGTGTCATTCACAAACTTAGAGATGTTACATTTAATTCCCTCGTCTAAATCGTTAATATATTTTGTAAACAACTTGGATCCCAAGAGGGTCCCAGCACCTAGCCTTGGGGCACCCCACTAGTCACTGCCTGCCATTCTGACAAGGACCCATTAATTCCTGCTCTTTACTTCCTGTCTGCCAACCAGTTCTCTATCCATGTCATTACCCTACCCCCAATACCATGTGCCCTAATTTGCACAGTAATCCCTTGTGGGAGGTCTTCCATTTTTCATGGTTCAGCTCTCCATATCATAAAGTGAAGTGCAGCAATTCCAGCATCAGAATGATCTTGTTATAGCTCCATTATTACTTAAACTCTTCAAAGATTTTGCATTATAATAATATTAATAATAATAATAATAATAATAATAAAAATAAACTTTATTACGGACTCGAGGTCCACTCAAGGGGCAACATTACATTAAAAATGCATTGCATATCAAATATCATAAATACATATAAAATCATGGTATATCACTTATAAAAACATCATAATTTATATATGTAAAAAAAAACACACTACTTAAGTTAAAAATCCAGATTAACAGATGATCAATGTCCTACAACGAGACAACGATACCAGTGTCTCCACAGCTGGGATTCGTAGCGTGTAGTGCTACCCCTTATGTTTGTCAAGGCCACAATAAGCACATTTTTAGAGTCATTTATGCTGCAAATGAATTTATACATGTGGTTTCTTAGGATAGCTTCTAAAGTACTGACTCCTGCAGCAACAAACATATTACTGGCACTACACCATCTAGGTTGCCTTAGCAGTGTTCTCATGGCATCGTTATATGCCACCTTTAGTCTCTGCATACTTGTCTTTAAATAGTTCGACCACAGGTGCGCAGTGTAGAGGGGTGTGCAGTATGCTCTAAATAGCGACATCTTCACCACATCTGCACACGCACCAAATTTACGCAAGAGGATATTTGCCTGTACATACAGCATGCGTCGTTGCCTATAAATATCCTCATCATCTGTCATTTGTTCTGAAAAAAAAATGCCCTAGATACTTTATCTTATTGCAGACACTAAGATTGTTATCAGACAATTTAAAATCAGGATATTTTAGGCATTTATCCTCTTTGGTTCTACAGACCATAACAGCACTCTTACTAGCATTATATTTAATGTCATGTTCCACACCATACACAGAACATATAGTAAGGAGCTGCTGGAGACCAGCGCTAGATGGACTAAAGACCACAAGATCATCTGCATACATAATATGTTTCACTAAAATATTACCAATCACGCACCCAGTGTTACAAGCTTTCAATTGTTTAGACAGAACATCAATATATAGATTAAAAAGGACTGGGGACAAAATTCTCCCTTGTCTAACACCATTGCTAACCCCAAATGGGGCTGAGACCCTATTGCCCTATTTTATTTGCACAGTCTGGTGGGCATACCAGTAGGCAAGAATTCTAACAATGTATTCAGGCACCCCTCTTTGACTCATTTTACCAAACAGCTTTCTGTGATTAACACGGTCAAAGGCTTTGGAAGCATCAATAAAGCACAAAAGGATTGAAGAGTTTTTGCCTCTATATTTGTTTACAATCTCCTTTAGGGCATATATGCATGTCAGTGCCATGTTTAGCTTTAAAGCCAAACTGGTTATCTGTTGAGTTAACAAACTCATTTATTCTATCCAGCAGAACTCTTTCTGAAACTTTTGACAATATGCTGGCTAAAGCTATGGGCCTGTAATTATTTAGGCTGCCTACTTTACCAGCTTTGTCCTTAATGACCAGCACTAACAGGACAGACAACATTGAGTCTGGTAACAAGCCATGAATCATAAAGCCAGTATAGTTATATTTAAGAGGGAGTTAGATGTGGCCCTTGTGGCTAAGGGGATCAGGGGGTATGGAGAGAAGGCAGGTACGGGATACTGAGTTGGATGATCAGCCATGATCATATTGAATGGCGGTGCAGGCTCGAAGGGCTGAATGGCCTACTCCTGCACCTAATTTCTATGTTTCTATGTTTCTATGTAAAACAAATAGTTAGGAAAGGAGCTATCCTCATACTCGCATACTTAAGATGTTCAGCAGAGATATGATCCAAGCCACTTGCTTTGTTGTTGGACAGCTTGTTCATGGCATGATACACCTCATGTGACATAATCACCATCGAGTCATTAATCTCAATATTGTCCACCCTATACAAGTCACCTTGGACACAGTTGAATAAAGTGCTATAATGTTGTCGCCATAACTCCACGATATTAGCTGTTCCGGAGATTCCATCTACAGTGCATGGTAGAGATGTTTTGCAACTGCTAAGAGCTCTCACTTCCTTCCAAAAATCTGTAGCATTGTACTTAGCAGCTTCTTAGCCATGGAATCAGCCCTCATAGCTTGCTCATTTTTACAGGTGAAGCGAACAGCATACTTTTATCTTGCATTAGTGAGCTTCTTGTGCTCAAACACAGGCCCCTGTCTGGGTCTACCTGCCATAGCCCATGATTTGGTGGCTTCACGGGCTTCAGTATGATACTCAGCTACATACTTATTCCAGCCAGGTCTGATGTTATGTGTCTTATTTTTATGCTTGCAGTAGGGCTTACTGCCTACATATAAGGCGCTTACTATATCATTATACATGGAGCAGATATCTCTCCTATGCTTCATATCTTTACAATTAACATTACTACATATTATTGCATCTTTAGGTAGATGAATATTGCTTAAGGATTTATCTGTATGGGCATAATAGGCTAGGATGTCTTCCTTTGTAAGCGCTGACCAGTCCAGTTTTTCTGTATTAGAGCTATTTCTATCTCTGGATACCATAGGTATGTGTTCAACATTTATTGTCATAGCAACAGGTATATGATCAGTCATTGCTGGCCCGTACAGATTGCTCATACGCCCCAATGAGGCATGTGCATCAGCTGTACTAATACAGTGGTCCAGCCATGATGTGGTGTGCCAGGCCTCACTAATATAAGCATTGACGTTCCAGATGATGATTTTAAGATGCCATCCAAAAATGACCCTACTCAAAACTCACCAAGTTCAGAAAGGATAGATGAAGTAACCTAACATCCTGCATGTTTTTGGGATTTGGAAGGAAACACAGACGGCCTGCATCTTCAGATAGACTGCACCAGAGATCAGGTATCTGACACTGTGTTGCAGCAGCTCTACTAGCTGTGCCACTGTGCTAGCCTGAGATTGTAAGATGAGCTGTAATCATTCAAAGCACCACCCACTTCAAAATGTGGAGATGTGTGTTGTGAGATTGTAAGGACTACTTTGTTATATCACAAGGACTACTTTTTTTGCCCACGTAGCAACATGTTATATATGGGAATGACGTAATATGGGCAGGGCACTCTTGTTCCAGATGGCCGTGAATAAACAGAGCCTTAATTTATGCTCAGCTTCAAACTCCTAAATACGTGTACTTGTGGTCATTCCAGAGTCATAACAATGGTATAACAGATACCGGAGCATGAAGTACAACAATGTGCAGAGGAATGGAGAAAAAGGCATGTAAATGCATTGTGGTAATATCAGAGCCCTAAATCGCTGTGGTAAGCACTATATGGGTGGTGTATAAGCCATGGTATTTGGAATAATAGCATTTAGTGTGCAGAAAACTACTCTTTCATGAAACAGTAACAAGCAGAAATGACAGTGTGGAAACAACCTCCCAACTTGGCCACACCAGCCAACATATCCCAGCTACACCAATTCCACCTGCCTGCATTTGGCCCATATCCCTCCAAACCTGTACTGTCTATGTACCTGTTTAACTGTTTCTTAAACATTGCGATAGTCCCTGCTTCAACTGCCGCCTCTGTCAGCTCGTTCCATACACTCACCACAGATTCCTCTTTTCTCCTTCACCTTAAACCCATAACCTCTGGTCCTCGATTCCCCTCCTCTGGGCAACAGACTCGGTGTATCTACCCGATCTATTCCCCTCATGTTTTTTACACCTCAATAAGATCACCCGTCATCCTCCTGTGCACCAAGGAATAGATTCTCAGCCTACTCAACCTCTCCCTTTAGTTCAGCCCCTCAGAGATATTCACATAGATAGTGCACACTACACTTCCTTTTGTGTTGTTTCTATATCTGTTTGGAGAAATTGAGTAGTCCCATCACAATAACTGATGGCTTGTCAAGTTGTTCTTTCAGCAGTTGAGTTTTCTCACTGTTGTGAGAGTTAAGGATGAGAGGTAGGTGTTTGTGGCCTCGATCAAGTTGCTATTAAAGGTGAGCTCAAGCTATGGTATTGCAGTGATAAGAGATGTTTTCAGCTACCCAAAAAACATCGGTACATTTTATTAATGTCGTGGATGTATTTTTTTTGTCATAGATAGATCAAATGCATTAAAGGACTGGAACACTTTTTCATTGTAAATAACAGGCCAGAAGGGAAGAAGTGGTCCATTATACTTTCACATTTTCTTGTTAATAACCTTTGCTTTAGTCAAACACCAGTCAAGACATCTCTGATGGTCAGTCATGCACCCAGTACAATAATACAATCACAATGAAAGCCCTTCAATGCCTCTACTTCCTCAGAAGTTTGAAGAGATTTGGTATGTGGTCAAATACTCTCTCAAACCTCTATGGGTGCATGGTGGAGGTCATACTGACATGTTTAGTGACTCAAATGCCTAAAACAGTGTCATATATTGATGTCCCACTATTAAAGGGATCTGCAGGCAGCGCTACCTCAAGAAAACCCACACCTCTCATCTCGTACTACCATCAGGAAAAGGTACAGGAACCTGAAAACTGTGACCTCTAGTTTCAAAAGCAGCTTCTTCCCATCAATTAGAAAACTCTTGAAGCACTCTGCGCGATCCTGGCCACAACCCTACCTCAGCACTGAATTACAATTTACTTTATGTTAGAGTTGCACTACATTTTTCAGCTTGCATTAATATGGCCTGGTTACCTAATATAACTGACAATGTATTGTACTGTGTTTATTGTGTCATTATTTGTTGCGTTGTTGTATTAATATGCCCGTAAATGCTGCAACAAATAAGAATTTCCTGATGCATCTAACAATTAAACACTCTTGACACTTTGCATTTATACCGTTGGGCAAAGTGGCTGAATACAAGAGTCTCACCTTCAGTCTTTCACCTTTGAAGTGAAGGAGGACATACCGTGAGATGAGAAGCTACCATCCAAAAATGATGCTTCAGCACCACTTAATCTTTGTCATTCTCAATATTAGAGAAAACTACCAGATAATTTAAATTGTAAACAGAGAAACTTCATTATCAAGGATCGAATTATCCTGATGAATGATTAACACACACAGTCATTCACCTCAGATCTATAGTTGTTGGTTTTAAAGTTTTGCTGTGTACATGCTTTTTATATTATTTTAATTGCTACACTCATTTATTAAATTTAGCTGGAGGACAGGGGTGAGTAGTGGAAGCCTCAGGGAACTAGGTGCCCAGTCCAAGAAGTCTCTGCCCGAACATGTCGCTTATTTTATAAACAACATTTTATTTAAGGGCTCTTTCTCAACTGTATTTTTATCCAATTGTCTTTTGAAAGCTGCAGCCCCTCATCTCAGGAACCATTTTGTCGATCGCTTCTGAATTATTTTAATGCCTTTGCTAGTGACCATAACTGTACACAATTCTCGGGACCAGTGGTTTATCACAGGCGAGGACGACTAACGGCCTTCATGTTCTGTGCCTTTTGGCTTGATGCTGATTTAGATAAAGCAATAGTAAAGAACAATATTTTGTCAAAATCAAATTCCATTTACGTGGGACATTTAACATGGTAAAACAGCAGACAGAGGATGAGATTTTTTATTTACTTATATGTTACTGTTACTACCTGGATTTACAGCATTGAATCATATTTACGAGTGCTGAGATTCCTGTGCAATAGATCAGCTACTGTATCTAGCCAGAAAATGCAAAGTATTCTGTGCATTGTAGCTTCAACGGATGTCCAAAGTCCTCTGATGACTAAATGACTGATTTTAAACTACATTTCCTGTAATTTGCTTCTTTCCGGAAGGCTAGTTTTAATTACTTAAATTTGTTTAATATTTTCAGCAGTAAAAATGTACTGCTTACAAAGCAAAAGTCAAGATTTTTCTAGTACACCATGCTAATGCTATAATTTGTTTAATAATTTCATAGGACTATGGTAATGTAATAACTTTGGTCAAAGTCAATTTTCTTTTCAATCTGTCACATAATGGTTTGCACTTTCAGTGAAGATTAAAATTATGTGACCCATCATGTGTACAAAACAGAATGCATTTATGTATTCAAAAACTTAGTTATGTGCATATTTGTACATTAACATGATGCAAAAATTGTTGAACCGATGGAAGATTTTTGAAAAAATGTTTTCATTGGAAAACTCAGATACTTTATTAATAATTCTACCAACTTACATTTTGACATAATAGAAAAATAACCTAATTAACTATTTATGACATTGTTATATTAAGCTCTTTCCTTACAGATGCTGTAAGTTGACTTTGGCTTAATTTATGCCTGAATACTATGGCTAGTAGACTTCATGAGTTAGCGTTGCGAGATTTTAACTGTAAACCAAACTGCTACAGGTATGCGAAGATGGATGCTTGGGTTTTTAGATATGACAAAATTATTGAGTCATTATACACATTATAATATCTGTATTTTCTGTATATGGAGAAAAAGACCAATAATGAATCCTCCTTAACATCCTACAGCTACCCATGAATCCTCGTTTTAAATTAACAGTTAACGATAAATCTTGGTTAAAAGACTGCAGATAATAATGAATCCTAGTTGATAATTTACATTTGATAATGAATCCTTGTTAAAAGATAAGGATAGTGACCAATTTTCCTGTCCTTGCTTTAATCTTTGATTCCCCTGCAAACTGAAAATAGATTTCACAGTTTCAACAATAGATGTTTAGGAATAAGATAAACTTTATGCACATCTTTAAAACCCACTCAAACAATAGTAACCAGAAGGCACAAGAGACTGCAGATGTTGGAATCTGCAGCGGAACAAAATAGAGCAGCTTTATGAACCCATGGGTCAGTGAGCATCTGTGATGGGAACGGTCCAGTTCCCCTCTACAGATGCTGCCAGATTTGCCGAGTTCCTCCTGCTGCTATCATTTGTTTTGCAGATTGTAGTAACCATCCAAGAGTGAACATTGCTTGTCCGAAGACTTATAACATTATCTTTCTTAAACCCCTGTCTAGCGGTGCGAGTCCACCCAAGAGTGATCCCGAGTTTAAAACAAATCAAACTCGTGGTAATCACATAGAATTAACGTAGCGGGAACGTCGGAACTCGTAACGCTAACGGCAGGTACTCTGGAAATTTGTTAACTCGTGAAAATCTTTCAACATGATGAAAGATTTCCACGAGTCAAATTTACTCTTGAAGTAAACACTTTAAACTTTTAAACTCATTGTAAGAACGCAAGTAGCCCGTGAGTTCCCCATAGTGACTCGTGAGTCTACCGTGGGCACTCTAACTCAGCGGGACAGGCAGCATCTCTGGAGAGAAGAAATGGGTGACGGGATGACGTTTCCAAAATTCTGCTGCACCTTTGTTTTACTCCAGCACTGTGTGTTCACTTTTTGTAAACCAGCATCTGCCCTTTCTTGTGTAGGACATTATTTGTATCCGTGGCAGTTGATTATTGCTCCCTTCAGTTTCCCAGGGGGGAGAAATGCATAATACTTAGTGGAGATCAAAACCGTGTTTGGCAAAAGTAAATTTCTTGTTATTATGAAGACCGGATTAATAAACCTCAAATTTAGCATTTATGCAATGCCAAACTTTAGTGTTCAAGTAGTTCAAGATGAGCCAATTCAACCACCTTGAAGGAAGAGTATTTTGTGATAAACATGATTAAAATGCAGTATTTTTTAACCTTCAGTTGGTTACATATATTGCAAAGTAATAATTTGTTGTCTAGCTTTCAAACCTATGTAAGTAAGGTAATTTCAGTGAACTTCTGTCCAACGGTTATATATTATTGAACGGGTTTAAATTTACTATAATCCAAGCTAGTTTAATCCCTGATGCCAAAAACAGTTGGATTAATCACGCTGACCCTAAATTGACAGTTCTGTTTGCACATCAGGAATTCTTAGCTACTTGTACATGTATGGCCAGGGAAGGTCACACGTGTGGGCAGATGATGTCACCTGTGTGGCTAGGTGAGGTCACATGTGCAGCTATCAACTCTGATCCCAACACATCCCAACTTGGGATCACTCGTGGGTGGACTCGCACCGTGAGCACTCCCAACTAACCCTCAGCTTCATGCTGTACATGTGCAGGGAGACCCCATCTATTAGAGCTAATCTTCAGAACTAATGAGAAACTGTAACTAATGAGAACTGTACAATCCACTATGATTTCATTCCCGAACCAAGGTCACCAAAACTTCAGCAGTTTTGATCTGCAGTGTAGAGATGATGTACTCAAGTTGTATGTACTCAAATGTCAAGTTTCAAGCCATTGTCAATGACTGAAATATACAGGAGGAGAGACTTTCCTCTCAAGACCTCCACCAACTTGTCTTTGTTGCACAGCATTGCCTGGAACTATAGAGTCTCATGGTGAGATCCTGGAAAATGTAGATCACTTCCCATATCTCGGGACCCAACTCTCATTGAAGGCAAATATCAGTTATACAATTCACCTTCAATGTGCCAGCACAGCATTTGGAATTGAGAAAAAGCGTGTTTAAGATCATAATCACATTGCTGGCACTAAACACATGGTGTACCAGGCAGCAGCGATCCCAATCTTATAGGGGTCTCAGACCTGGACAAACTACTGTAGGCATCTCAACGGAGTGGAACAATGGTGCCAATGCTGTCTCTGCAAAGTCTTCCATATTCACCAGAAGGTTAAGCAAACATGGTTTGTTCACTTCCAGATTAGCGTCCCTGTGTGAATGACCTAATAACATACTGTACACTTGCGAAGTGTTTTGCATATGAAACACCATGGTGACACAGTGGTGCAGTGCCAGAGACCCAGGCTTGGTCCTAACCTTAAGTCTGTGTGGATTATGTACTTTCTCACTGTGACCGCATGGATTTCCACTGGGGTGTTTTGGTTTCCTCCAACATCCCAAAGACGTGTGAGTTTGTTGGTTAATCGTCCTCTGTAAGTTGCCCCTAGTGTGTAGGAAGTGCATGAGAATGTGGGATAGCATAGAACTACTGTGGATGGATGTGGGCCAAAGGGCCTGTTTCCACATTGTGTCTTTAACTAAACTAAACCAGGCTCCTGAAAAAGACGTCTATACATGGGGTGTGATTATCAAGCAGATAGAGGAAAGGTTTCTAAGGTATACTCAAAGCTTCCTTGTAAAAATGCTACATCCTTACTGGTTCCTGGGAATCCCGAGCCCTTAACTGCTCAAGGCAGAGTAGAAGCCTTTGGGATGGAATAAAGAACCTCAAGTCTAAGATTTGTTTTAGATTTTGTAGATTTTTTTAATATACATCACATATTGAATGGTATTATTCCTAGTTTTTTTACAGGTAGTTTGAAGTCTTTCACCAATTATATATTGTAATTTTCAGACTACATACATGACATGTTTCCCTTCCACCTAAACCGTTTGCATTGAAGGGAGCACCGGGCCTGAAGTCTTCATGCTGCATACTCTGAATTCACGGACTCTGACTGTGCTGGGTCCTAGTGCTAGTCTCCCTAACCCAGGGAACCTCAGTGGTTGTTCCACTGGGTATTCCCTTTCCCCCTCTAACCATGTGACCCCAGATCCTTCCCACCCACACTATAGTCCTCATACCCCCTTCTTCTCTGACCACCCACCACCCCCCCACCAGATATCGCCTCGACATCAGTCCACTCGCCTGCCTTCTTCCGGCCCCAGCCCCCATCCTTGCCATGTGTTCAACATCCCTCCTGACCTCCCCCTCTCTGATACCACCAAACAGTCTGTCCTCAGCAGAGGCCTCACCTTTGTTCCCCTCTGTTCCCACTTCAATAAGTTCAGCGCCCGCCACGATGTGGAGCTCTTCTTCCGTCACCTCCGTCTCAAAGCGTTCTTCCATGGGAAGGAGTCCTCACCCCCCCCAGTGATGACCCCTTCTCCCGTCTCCAACTGGCTTTAGACCTTTTTATTTTAAACTAGACTAAGTGGGACCCGTTGGGTCCCATGTTCACATGGGAGGGCTTGTCCCCCGACGCAATATTCCACCTCTTCACCAATTCCAATATTGGTGGCCAGTGGGGGGGGGGGGGGGGCTTTCTGAAGTGTTGCTTTGGGTTCTTGGGGTGGCAGCTCAGCCCCTCAAGCCTAATCTGCTGGCAGCTAACTCACGGCTGGTGAGCTGGCAGTTGACTCATGATTATTCCTTGAAATTTCATTTCAAGCAGGGTGCAAGGCCACCAAATTCAAATCCATGTCCTACCATTTCAAGCAGGGTGCAAGGCCACCAAATTCAAGTGCAGTTTCCAACCACTTCAAGCAGGGTGCAAGGCCACCAAATTCAAGTGCAGTTTCATACCACTTTCAGCAGGGTGCAAGGCCACCAAATTCAGTGCAGTTTCATTCCACTTCAAGCAGGGTCGAAGGCCACCCAATTCAAATGCAGCTTCATACCATTTCATGCAGGGTGAAACCACATAAAACCTCACAAAACACCAAACACAGTTCAGTAGACATTCAGTGTATTCAGTTGATTCACAGCTCAGACAGAGTCATGAACTCTCCCTCCCCCATCATGCAGAGACTGAGCCACACCCACACTTCCGGGTTTTATAACTCCTCCCCCTCCCACCGGAAAAGTTGTGGCTTTCAGGGCGTGATTGACAGGAGAGATTCTCAACATTTTTTAAACACTAATAACACTTTTATTTTTCATTGATGGGAAGAATGTTATGCACCTGCTCAGCAGAGGGGGGGACTGAGTAAGATAGCCAAAAATCACAGCTGTAAGTGGTAACATTTTATCTTAAATCAATATACAGTGCAAACAGGAAGTGCATTTTGTAGTAGTGCCTTTTAACTTCAAGCCAAAGCACCCAAACCACCATTTGCAGTAAGTAGTGCCTTTCAACTTAACTTCATGCCACCATTTGCAGTAAGAAGTGCCTTTCAACTGCAAGCCAAATCACCCGCCACCATTTACAGTAATTAGTGCCTTTCAACTTCAAGCCAAATCACCCACCACCATTTGCAGTAATTAGTGCCTTTCAACTTCAAGTCAAAGTACCCAAGCCACCATTTACAGTAAGTAGTGCCTTTCAACTTCAAGCCAAAGCACCCGAACAACCATATGCAGGTAGTGCCTTTTACTTCAAACAAACCATATTTTCATTTTCAAACCAAATTAAGGGTACTCACAGTAATGTAGACATTTGTTCAGTGTTATTCAGAGCTCATAGAGACATGACCCTTGGCTTCATCCATCTTGCAGAGAGTGAGTGAGACACACCACTTCCTGGTTTTATAGTCCCTCCCCCTCCCTCCAGCAGGTGCAGCAGAGAGAATGGTGATTTTTTTTAAACTTCAAGCCAAAGCTCCCAAACCACCATTTGTAGTAAATAGTGCCTTTTAACTTTAAACCAAAGCTCCCAAGCCACCATTTGCAGTAAATAGTGACTTTCAACTTCAAGCCAGAGCACCCAAGCCACCATTTGCAGTAAGTAGTGCCTTTCAACTTCAAGCCAAATCATCTGCCACCATTTGCAGTAAGTAGTGTCTTTCAACTTCATGCCACCATTTGCAGTACGTAGTGCCTTTCAACTTCAACCCAAAGCACCCAAGCCACCATTTGCAGTAACAAGTGCCTTTCAACTTCAAGCCAAATCTCCCGCCACCATTTAAAGTAAGTAATGCCTTTCAACTTGAAGCCAAAGCACCCAAGCCACCATTTGCAGTAAGTAGTGCCTTTCAACTTCAAGCTAAAGCTCCCAACCCACGATTTGCAGTAAGTAGTGCCTTTCAACTTTAAACCAAAGCTCCCAAGCCACCATTTGCAGTAGGTAGTGCCTTTCAACTTCAAGCCAAAACACCCAAACAACTATTTGCAGGCTGTGCCTTTTTACTTCAAACAAACCATATTTTCTTTTTCAAACCACATTAAGGGTACTCACAGTTGTGTAGACATTTGTTCGGTGTTATTCAGAGCTCAGAGAGACGCGACCTTGGCTTCATCCATCTTGCAGAGACTAAGTGAGGCACACCACTTCCTGGTTTTACTAGTCAAGCCAAAACACCCAAACAACTATTTGCAGGCTGTGGAATTTTGACTTTTTAAAACAAACCATATCTTGATTTTTCAAACGACATTAAGGGTCCTCACAGTTAAGTGGAGACATTTGTCTGAGCGAGGTCAGGCTCAAAAATGACGGACCTTGGGTGGCGGCCATCTGCAGAGAAATCGCAGCACAGTGGGCCAAAAGTGGTCAAGATCAGAGATTGAGTAATATATATAGATGGCCGGCGGGACATCAACCATCTCAACTTCTCCACTCCCCTGTCTCACTCCAACCTCTCCCCATGAGAATGTACAGTTCTCCACTCACTCTGCAACAACCCAGACTGGGTGATCAAACCTGCCGACAATGTGGAAGTGCCGTGGTTGTCTGGCGCGCTGATCTCTACAAGGCTGAGGCTACACGCCAACTTTCAAACACCTCCTCCTACTTATTCTTGACCCATGACCCAACAGACGAGCACCAGGCCACTTTCTCTAGCACTATCACTGACTTCATCACCTCTGGCTCCCTGCCCTCCCAAGCCTCCAACCTCATCGTTCCCCAGCCCCGCATGGCCCGATTTTACCTTCTCCCCAAAATTCACAAACCTGCCAGTCCTGGCAGACCCATTGTTGCTGCCTGTTCGTGTCCTACCGAACTTATTTCCACGTAGCTCAACTCCATCCTATCCCCCTGGTTGAATCCCTCCCTACCTATGTTCAAGACACCTCACACGCTCTTCATCCATTCCAGGACTTCTTTTTTCTCGGCCCCCATTCCCTCATCTTCACCATGGATGTCCAGTCACTCTACACCTCCATCCCCCACCAGGAAGGTCTCAAAGCCCTCCGTTTCTTCCCTTGACTGCAGAACCAACCAGACCTTTTTGGCGTCAGCCTCCTCCATGGCCAGAGTGAGGACCACTGTAAATTGGAGGAGCAGCCCCTAATATTTCGCTTGGGCAGTTTGCACCCCCGCGGTATGAACATTGACTTCTCTAATTTCAGGTGGTCCCCACTTTCTCCTCTCGGTCACAACTTTCCCTCAGCCCACTGGCTCCATCTCTTCTTTTCTTCTTCCCACCCTCACATCAATCTGAAGAAGGGTTTCGACCCGAAAAGTTGCCTATTTCCTTCGCTCCAATGATGCTGCCTCACCCGCTGAGTTTCTCCAGCATTTTTGTCTACCTTGCATTGAAAGATCTCTGTTTCTTTTAAAGTCATTTATCTACAGTATCTATCATAAACATGGTTAGTTAAAATTCTAAGATTAAGAAGCATTAGTCAAACTTGAAATGTCTAACATTTATCATGGATTGAACTTTAATTAAATCTTACATGAAAGTTTCATTAATTTTTAATTGTGAGTTATTCACTTGCCCATTAACGATTCAGCAAAGGGCTATCATTATTTTTCTAGTAACAGTTCTCCTGGTTCAATAGGTCAATGATCTGAACATGCAAATAGCCCTGAGACAACTTCATACATTTTGGATGATCAGGTGAACTCCATCCACCTGTAAATGCGTCAAAAAATCTTGCTTCAAGGAGTATTGATGAATTTGTGTCCTTCTGAATCAAGAAGTTAATTTTAACTTGTAGTGGCTCTCAGGAGGAAACCATCGAACCCAATCAATTGTCCTCTAAATACAGCAGACTGAGATCATTAGCAATTTTAATCACCAGGCTGCATTAACCAATTAACTTTCTATTTGATATATTGGGAAGCTGCTATGGCTGACTAGTTAGGAATGCAGCCTCAAATGATTAGAGGAGCTCTGGCTGCTATAAAAGGAAAGCTCCCATTGCCAATCCTCTGCTGACAACTAGCTATAATTCCATGTCCACTGAAGCTGGAGATAGGATTGCAGTTGAATCCCAATGATATAATTAAATGCCAATGCTCATGGTTGAGGAAAGTTCCCAAGTGCACTGGGTTTAGTCATTTATTTGCAAAATAGATTAAAACCCACTTTTAAGCAGTTAAGTTCACACCAAATCCCCAGTTTAATGAATGTTAACTGATTATCTGGCTCTTGATAAGCAGGTAGAGATAAATAAGTTCCAATAAATATTTAACTACTTCAACAATCTTATATCAGAATAATCAAAAAATTATATGGTGAACTAGCTAGCACCAAAATGCAAATTGTAAGACCAGTATAAATAAGGTTATTGCGTCATTTTCACCTTTTTAATGAAAGTTGGGTGAGAAATTAGCTCTATCCTCAAAATGTCGTAACCCTCTTTAAGATGGCTGTTGAAGTTAAATTTTGTATTCAAATTGCATGGGCGCAAACAGGTAAATTATGTATTTTAATTTGCTAAAATGCTGACCCCTGTTCACACATATAACAAATACAGATTTTTATTATTTAAAATTAAGCTGGGGTTGGTTAGTCACTGCTTCATAAATTGAATTGAATTCCTTTATTGTCATTCAGACCTTACGGTCTGAACGAAATTTCGTGCCTGCAGTCATACATACAATCATACAATAATAAACAACACTAAACACAAATTAACATCCACCACAGTGTATCCTCCAAGCACCTCCTCACTGTGGTGGAGGCAAAAATCTTAGGGCTGCAGTCTCTTCTCTCCTCTTCTCCCTCTGCGCTGAGACCCCGCAAACGGGCCGGCTCAAACACCGTGGCCCGGGGTGGTCGAAGCTGCCGCCCTCCAGTCCAGCGTACGCAGCCGCTTGCCCGCGGCTGAACCCAGGACTCGGGTCATAGCCGCCAGAACGCCGTCCCAGCCACCCGAACTCCGTTCCAGCCCCAAGCTGGATCGCCTTCACATGAGTGCCGTTCCTCCCTCGAGCTGGGCCGCTCCGACGGGAGCGCCGTTCCTCCCTCAAGCTGGGCCGCTCCGATGGGAGTGCCATTCCACCTTGGGCTGGGCCGCTCCGACGGGAGCGCCATTCCACCCTCGAGCTAGGCCGCTCCGACGGGAGCGCCACAGCCCCTCCGGGAGAGTCTCAGCCCCTCGCCAGGCCGCCCTCACGGGAGCGTCACAGCCCCTCATGGGAGCGCCGTTCCAGCCCCGAGCAGGGCCGCCCTCACGGGAGCGAGCCCAGGACGAGTCCTGACTGGCTGCCTCCGGAGTCTCGAGGTCGCCAGCTCCGCCATTAGGCCTCAGCGCCGATGGAGGCAGAGAAGGGGGATATGACAAAAAAGTTGCATTCCCCGTGCACAATTGAGAGTCATTTTGCCCTGGTTTTCTGACTTGCTCCACAAAGAAATATGTGTTCATTACTACTGAGTATTTACTTTAATTTTGGTTATGAAACTTTTTATATTGTATTATTACTAACTGTATTATACGGTCTCCGGTGGGGAGGCACTGATTCAGGACTTGCCTTGTCTGAACATCTGTATGCCAATATAAGCCAATCCCATTTGTGTTGCTATTTACTCTCTACTTGAGAAAATGATACTTGCATCTCCATTTCCTTTTGTTCTTCATCACAGTTGGCGGCGCGACTCACCCGTTGCAGCGGCCCCTACAGCCTGTCTGTCTTTTTTTTATTTTTTGTCTAGTTAAATGTAGTGTTTGGTGTTTTTTAATAGTGTTTTTAAATGTGTACATGTGGGGGGCGGTGGGGGGAGGGGGAAACTGTTTAAATCTCTTCCCTGTCCGGGAGACCCGACCTTTTCCCTGTTGGGTCTCCGTTGTCGTTGGGGCCTAGCACCGTGGAGCGGCCTCCAACCTGAATGACCCGGGGGCTCGGGAGACTGCGGAGCTGCAGACTACTCACCATCGTGGGGCTGGCCGGCCTTGGAGCGTGGGGAGCAGTGGTGACTCGCTGCTGCAACGCGACTCCTGGGGCTCGGAGGCTCCAGCAACGCAGCCGCAGGTCCGGTGAACTGGGGCATCAGGAGCTCGCGGGTCCGGGGAGAGAGACCGCTTCCCGGAGCTCCCACAACGCGACTTCTCCAGCCCGTGTTGCGGGGTTGGAACGACCCGGACCGGGACCGTACATCACCTGGCGCGGCTTCATGGCCGTGGGACTCACCAATGCCCGTGGGGGTTCCAACCTTGTACTTTCAGACCGGGAGCGGGGCCGTAAATCGCCCCGCGCGGCCTAAAATGGCCGTGGGACTTATCATCACCCGCCTGGGGCTTGGACATCGGGAGAGAAATTGAGAGCAGGGGAGAGAAAAGACTTTGCCTTCCATCACACTGGGTTCACTGTGATGGATGTTTGTGTGAATTTAATTGTGTGTATGTCTGTAGGACATTGTCTTTGTTTGTATGGCTGTGGAAACAAAATTTCGTTTGAGTCTCACTGGGGCTCAAATGACAATAAATTTGTATTGTATTGTATTGTAAGTGTTTCTCTGTTTATTTGTCTAATTCAATCTTCATTGAGGTATCAATTCTGCCTCACTCAAAAGAGAACCTATTGGTTTTGTTTATGCCTTTGAGTTTAGTTCATTGTCACATGTACCGAGGAATAGTGAAAAGCTTTTGTTACATGCTAACCAGCCATAAGGAAAGATTTTCATGTTAAGGGGTCACTTAGGGTCTTAAGGGGAAGATGTTGCAGAATATTCCAAAACCTTCCATTGCTGAGTTAATTGTACTTCTCCTGTATCCCAATTGAGGATTTTAGATGAATGGTTTCTTAGATTTTAGATTTTAGATAAATTGTTTTTATATATCTGTGTGGACCTATATGAATAGCCATTAAACCAATCTCCTTTTTGTCAAATGTTTTCAAAATAATGTATTGGCATCTGGAGAAAGCTTCTATGGCTAGCATTAGCGAGAGTAGACCATTGGTATATTGTGTACGAGATCTGATTTCATTAACATTTTGTTGATCTTGACAGACAATGATAGAATTACTTTAACAGGGGCCATTATTACTTTAGTGGAAAACTGAGATGATTTTATCACTTGCATTTATTTATTGGTTTGGGTTGAAGCAAGTTCAATGTCTTAACTGCTTGACTGATTGAAGTAACATCATGCCTGCTCCACTCTGGACTGAATCTCACTTCTAATAGCACATTAATTAGAAATTGTTAGTCTTATAATATAACGTGTATTAAGAAGAAAACAAATGAAAATGCACAAACAGGGGAGCAGGATAGGATATGGTAAGGCAGGACATTTGTCCATGTTCTGCAGCAGTTAATCATTTCCACTGTCATTTCTATTTGCACAGGAAATGCGAATAGATCTGTTTGAATTAGTTGTATATGTAGAGAATCGAGGCTCGAACATAGAAACAAAAGGACAACACAGTGAAGCAGCTGGTAGAGCTGCTGTCTCACCGCGCCAGAGACCCGGGTTCAATCCAGACCTCAGGTGCTGGTGGTGTGCAGTTTGCACGTTCTCCCTGTGACCCAGTGGGTATCATCTGGAAGCTCCAGTTTCCTTCCACATCCCAAAGACGTGTAGGTTTATAGGTTAATTTGACTGTACATTGCCCCTATTGTGTAGAGAGTATTATGAAAGTAGGATGACATGGAACTAATGTGAAGGAGTGATCAATAGTCAGCGTGGAGTTGGTGGGCAGAAGGGGCTGTTTGCAGATGATACCTTTCAATCAATCAATTAATCAAAAACTTTATTCCTGAACGCATTCAATACTTAATAGACAATGTATTGTCATAGCACAGAACAAAAGCTTATCACTGCCTGCCTTGGTACACGTGACAATAAACTAAACTGATGATAGAGGCACAGTAGACTCGAAATTCTTCTGACTAAGAAGAATTATTTAATGAAACCATCCACTGCAAAGTCACATGCAAATAACATTTTGTTCATAACTTACAAATGCTCCAAAGCAAGGGTATGTAATGCCTTCACAAAAATATAGTCAATTATTTCATATCAATTTATGAAGTATACACCAACTATCTCAACAATTAACTTTAAAAAGCACAACCTTTGTGGATTATGCAGTTATATATCCCTAAAGTGAATCGCCTTTGGAAATGGTATGGTACAGTAGTCTGTTTAAACAGATGTTTCTTCCCTACGCTCCCCAGTCTTGCCTCCAGTGACTGTGCAGCTGGGCAGTGAGAAGCTGTGCAAGGTGAGCAGGTGGGTTTGTGCAGAGTCTGCATGTGTGGCAGGTTTCACATTTGAGACTAAAAAGTGGCAACAAGAGCTTGCTCGGAAAGGACTGAGTATGTAAAAATTCTAGGGAAAAAAGTCAGATCAACATTAAAATTGTTTCCATGGAGATTTTACATTGAATCTTTGGAACAATTGTATTGCACATTACAACAAAGGCAGAGTATTAGGAAACTTGCAACTTGTACACTATCAGCCATGTAATTATTCCAATCTCTATTGGAATTTTAAAATATTGTAGAATAGAATTAAGAATTCTACCAATTTTTGAATAAATGCTTCATTTTGACTTAATGCCAATATCAGTCACCAAAAGAAACTGGTATTTGAGGCATTGAATAATCTGTTTCTGTGCTGTCTTACTCAATAGCTATATTACCAGTAAAGAGATATTACTGGGAATTGTGAATACGAAACTGCTAGATTGTCACAGACTCCTGGTTGGTTCATTAATGTGGACAAGCTTTTCCCTTTGAGAATAGGGAAGATTCAAACAAGAGGACATGACTTCAGAATTAAGGGACAGAAATTTAGGGGTAATATGAGGGGGAACTTCTTTACGCAGAGAGTGGTGGCGGGGTGGAATGAGCTCCCAGTGGAAGTGGTGGAGGCAGGTTCATTGGTATCATTTAAAAATAAATTGGATAGGCATATGGATGAGAAGGGAATGGAGGGTTATGGTATGAGTGCAGGCAGGTGGGACTAAGGGAAAAAAAAAATTTGTTCGGCATGGACTTGTAGGGCCGAGATGGCCTGTTTCCGTGCTGTAATTGTTATATGGTTATATGGTCTTTCAGCGAATATTTGCCATTCTTATATTATCTGGGCTGTGTGACTATGTTCGGTATGCTCTCTACCATGCTCCTGCAGACGTTTGATAAAGTATTTGGCCTCACACTGATTCTCTTCAATCTTCAAGTGAAATAGAGGCATTGATGAGCTTTCTTTGTGATTGCATCAATGTGCTGGGCCCAGGACACATCTCTTTGCACTTCTGTCCCACTGATACAGACAGGATTATGGTTCCACTATCTCTTGAAGTCCACAAACGGCTCCTTGATCTTGCTAAAGCTGAGAGCAAGATTGCTGTTCTGCACCATTCAATCAGATTAGCAATCTCCCCTCTGTACTCTGACTCATCCTTCCGATAACAGTGGTATTATCGGAGATACAATTCTTTGAGTATGCTGATAGGTTTTGAGGGAGTGATAGTGTTGAATTCCAATCTGTTGACGGACAACAGCCAGATGCATGTGTTCTTATTGCCAAAGTGGTCCAATGCAGAGTGGAGAGTAAGCATCCCCCTGTTGACCAGTTATGGTGGTAGATGAATTGTAATGGGTCCAGATCCTTGCTAAGGTAAGAGTTGATATTTGTCATAACCAAGCTCTTAAAGCATTTCGCAGCTATGGATGTTAGTGCCAGTAGTTGGTAGTCATTGAAGCATGTCATCTAACTCTTCTTGGGCAATGGTATTATGGATGCCCTGATCATATGTTATTCTTTCCCATCTGTGACCTCCCAGTTTCAGAGGAGAGGTTAGTGACCAATGTTATTTATAGACTCTCACAGTTGCCTCAACCACTCCTTCCTGCAAGGGAAGAATGCATAGAAGATTTACAAAGATGTTGCCAGGACCCGAGGGCCTGAGCTATAGGGAGAGGTTGGGCAGGCTACGACTTTATTCTTTGGAGTACAGGAGGCCAAGGGGTGATTTTATAGAGGTGTATGAAATTTTGAGGGGAATAGATAGGGCGAATACACAGGGTATTTTACCCAGGACGGGTGGATCAAAACCCAGAGGACATAGGTTTGTTTAAACTCAACTTGACTATTTTAATGGAGATCAGGCACCCTATTCAAATAAATGGCCTAAGGTAGTTATAATGGCAATGAGCCCTAGGATAGGATATAAAGTGTGTTTGACTGCTCATCTTAGTAAGTCACAGAGTGCTTGTGGACAAAGAGGTTGGATATCCTGCATACGGCGCCCTGCATGACCTGTGTTTCTGCACTGCAGTGTACATGTGAAGGACCCCAGAACACGCTGACTAGTGCTTTATTGCCAGATGTTACTCGAAGGATCTATCAGCATGATCTGGCTCGTATTTGCCTGCAATAAACAGGAGATATCTTTTGTAATATTTAATAATTTCATTCAAATTTATAAAAAAATTGAATATTCTTGCCATGGTTTATCTATGTTATTGTACTGTTTCCAATCACAATTGGATTCCAATCACAATTGGAATCACCACATGTTCAGTTTTGCATCATTTAAATGAAAGCAATTAATTCTTCAATGCTGCCAAAAAAGTACTTAGGTGCAAATTGCAGTTATTTTTTAAGCTTACAACTAACTTCTAGATCTACAGACAATCAATCTTTATTCCAACCAACTCCTCCTATGAGACAAGTTTGCTGGCAGGATCCCAGGAGGTTATATTGAATATAAACTACTTCTTCCTGAACTCCTATGAGATTCAGTATCATGTCCTGTCAAAAATGTGGAAAATTAAAGGAGGTTAAAGATTTATCATGAGGAAGATTAATCTCTGGCAAGTTTGCCAGCTACAACCCTATAAATGTTTATGAGACAAGTATCCCAAAGGTACTCCTGGAATTTAAATAACCAGGTGCCAAGGATAGAATTATTTTTGGAGAGCAATGATGGGTGTAGTTTGATAACGTATTTTTAAATAACTTGCTTGTTGTGCTAGTGCAGTTGGAGCAATGTCACAAGTGGAGAGTATATGATACATTAAAAAACTGTTCCTGGTTGGGTGGAATAGACTAAACATGAGAATAAAATTCAATGCTTACACATGGGATTCATGCTAAAATATAGTCCAGCGAGGCTTTGTTGTATATTGGTTGTGATGTGAAATAAAGATGGACCTCCATTCATTTAGTCAGAGAGTAGTGAATCTGTGGAATTCTTTGCCACAGAAGGCTGTGGAGGCCAAGCCAGTAGATATTTTTAAGGCAGAGATAGATAGATTTTTGATTAGTACAAGTGTCAGAGGTTATGGGGAGAAGGCAGGAGAGTGGGGTTAGGAGGGAGAGATAGATCAGCCGTGATTGAATGGTGGAGTAGACTTGATGGACCAAATGGCCTAATTGTTCTCTTGTCACTTATGACCTTATGACCATTTCCCAGTGCAGAAGCCTATGTCACAAAGCTGACCACTTCTGTGCTAATTAGAATTAAATAGACAATATAATGTAAATTGCACAGCATGATGTTATGGAAATAGAAGGAAAAGCAAATATTGTATAAATTCCATAGGTAAGGACTGAAGCAAATTATTGAACCATATGTAGTAAAGAAAATTGTTTTGCATCTAACCATGATATACCCGAGGCCAAAGTGGTTACAGAATAGACATGGAACTG
Source organism: Leucoraja erinaceus (assembly GCF_028641065.1). Classification (NCBI taxonomy): domain Eukaryota; kingdom Metazoa; phylum Chordata; class Chondrichthyes; order Rajiformes; family Rajidae; genus Leucoraja; species Leucoraja erinaceus. Next base: position 18,335,011 of record NC_073398.1, read on the forward strand.
GGTAGGAAGGAACTGCAGATGCTGGTCTATACTGGATAGACACAACATGTTAGAGTAACTCAGCGGGTCAGGCAGCATCTCTGGAGAAAAATAATTGGTAACGTTCAGGGTTCCAACCAGAAATGGCACCTATTTTCTCCAGAGATGCTGCCTGACCTGCTGAGTCACTGCAACCTTTTGTATCTATTGTCATGAAAATTGATTGTTTAGAGCCTGTTGTTTGTACACTATGGATGCCTATAAGGCTTTAAATGTATGTGTGATTAGTGTGGACGGTTTCTTAGCATAACATTCTTGGCAAGGAGGCAAAGTGTGCAATCTTCTGCTTGCTGTAAGCATGAAACATGAACAGATTGCAATATCAATTCTCAAACAATGTTGCCTCTCTGATCACACTGCTCATTTGGGTGTAACAAGTCTTGTGTTCAACCCACATGGAGAACCCAGATTTTACCAGCAAGAAGACTAAATCCTTTAAGGTTTTCTCCTTCCCATCTCGCACTCTGCATCACTCCAAACACCATTATTTATCACTCTTCCACATGCCGGCTCTTCTAAATTTATTAGTGATTGATTTCAATCAGAATTGATGATCTTAATGTTATGAGCCATCACATAGCACCTCTGTTAATAATCATCTAAAATAATGTCAGAGGGTATCAATGATCAGTTGAATTCTCTGCAGTCCCACAATCCACAGAATAATTGCTGCTCTCATTGTTCTTTAACCTCCTGTCCAGAAGTATGTGTGTACATCAATGTAGATGTAATTGGATAGCAGCAAATCGTTACATATCTATCTATCTCTTAAACCCTACCTCTTTGACCATTCATCCTACCAAATCTGTATCTATCTCAGCATCAATGTTCTCCTGTTTGCAAATGCTCCAGTTGAGCACATACTATATCAAGCATTTTGCTACATTAAACGTGCTTCATAAAGAAGTTATTGGTGGTCAGAGGTACTGGACAATTTCATCACATTCCTGGTTAAGGTGAAAGTGAGGAGGTGCTCCCATATTTCCAGTATATTGTGAGCAATCAAGGAGTTAAATAAACAAGAAATGCCTTGCATTTAAAATGCTTGTTTGACTGTAATTTGTCATTCATTATATGCACTCAAGAAAATGTTGAACATATTTTACTAATAGGAACAGGAGCACAAAGTTTCAGAGAATAATTTATAAACAGTACTAATTGAATCAAGAGGCTGAATTAGCAATGCATCACATTTATACAAGGAATGCATTTGAGAAGCTACAATGGAGAGGAATGTTTAAATCCAGTTCAAATAAACTAATCGCACTACAAAGCAAATTTGCAGGTGTGTAAAGTGAAAGGCTTGGATAGAGTGGATGTGGAGAGGATGTTTCCATTAGTAGGAGAGTTTAGAACAAGTGGTCATAGCCTCAGAATTAACATATTGATTTATTTTAGGAAGGAGAAGAGGAGAATTATTTTTAGTCAGAAGGTGGTGAATCTGTGGAATTATTTGCTACAGAAGGCTGTAGAGGCCATCAGTGGATATTTTAAGGCAGAGATAGATAGATTCTTCATTAATACAGGTGTCGGAGGTTATGGGGAGAAGGCAGGAAAATTGGGTTATGAGGAAGAGATAGATTAGCCAAGATTGAATGGCGGAGCTTATGACCCATCCTTTTGACCTTATGACCCATCCTAATTGCTGACTCAGGCAATTATCCCTTATCCCAATTATCAACCTAAATCACCACACTGGTCTGAACAGTACACTTTTTGTAATGGGCAAGCATAATACAGGCAGATGTGAATACTGTGGGCAAGAGGAAACGATAGAGCATGTCATTGTACATTGTGAGAGGTATGAGGAGGAGAGAGAACGGATGAGTGAGCAGTTCAGAAAAGAAGGAGTACAATTTGATTTGGTAGATATTTTGCAAGGGAGTTCAAATAAGTGCTATCAAATCCTGATGCTTTTTCTTAGGGTAACCAATTTGTTCGGAAGGATATAGGTTATTAGAATATGTAATGGTGTTGTTTGATCCACACTCCATGCCAGTTGGTGGCGGTAATGCACCAAAAAAGTTGTTTGCCAACCGCCAAAAAACACTATATAGAAGAAGAAGAAGAACCTAAATCACTGCAACAATCAGCTGGGGCAACTGAGATGCTAACAGCAGGTGGGATATGCATCTCTCCTCACTGGACAATGCTTGATACAATGAGATGCTGATAATGCTGTATCCAGGGGTGCCTTCCTGAAAGCTGTCTGATCTAAATGGGTAACATGGGCAATGCAACAGTTAGTGTTGCTGCCTCTGAGCTGCAGTAGTCTGACTTCAATCCTGGGTTCTGATACTCGCTATGTGGAGCTTACACATTCTCTCTGCGAGCACATGGGTTTTCACTGGCTGCTCCAGTTTCCTCCATTATCCAAAGGAAATGCTGGTCGGTCGGTAATTGGCTACTGCAAATTATCCCAAATGTAGGTGGATGGAAAAAGAATCAGAGGGGAGTTGATAAGCATTTGTGTGAGGAGAAAGGAAAATAGATGGCAAAATGAGATTGATAAAATAGCTAGGCTGAAAGGGCTGAATGGTTTCATTCTAAGTCTCTAGAGAATATGAAATGATATGACAAAAGTGATCAACATCAAACTAGTGGCTCTACTTGACTTGAATGTTTGACACAACAAAGGTTTATTTATAAAACAATGGTTTGATTGATGGCCCTATTTGTGTTGAAGATTTGAGGGAGCTTCTTTTATAGATCCTTTGATATAAAGTCTTGCAATTGAAAGCTGAAGCTTGACACTTATATTTAGCTGCCAGCACTAAACCACTGGCCACTCTGAAAGTGCCAGAAGAAATAACTAAGTGAGTGGACTTTGTAGCAGGGAGAGTAAGTTTGTCTCGAGAATTAATTATATGTTGAATGTTAGAAACGGAGACGTGTGTTTGATGTATTGACAGCAAAATTTGTAATCAAAGTAGATATATTGCTTGTACAAGTGCTGTTCTTATATCTTTCTTAGCTTCAATAAATTTGTTTTGTGTTTTATAGCCAATGCCATAGTTCGATGGCACATGATTTCTGCCTATCTAAATCAAGGATCACATGATGTGGAATCAGCCATTCATCTAAAATAGACTGATAAGGATCTTTGGTTGGGGGAAAAAAAGAATCTGTTAAACCCAAATCTAGCCTCATTATCTTTGTTAAATTGAACTAATTCTGAACATGGATTTTTCTCGCCTTTCATTTTTAGACCTGAATTGAATCTCTGGAATGGATGTGAAATTTCTGATAATATCAGGAAAGATTGGTAAATGGGAAATTATGTTCACATCACAGAGTTGCTGGACAATGGTCGTTTGCAGTCTACATATGATCCTCAATGTCATTACCATGTCTAAAGTCCCCACCATCAACATCAATTGACCAGAAATGCAACTGGAACTGCCAGTTATATACTACGACCACAATAGATCTGGGGTCTGGGTTTCTTGTGACAAATGATTCACCTCCTGACACTCTTCCCATCATGAACAAGATACAGACCAGGAGAGTCATGGAATGTCCTCCACTAAATCCCAGGAATCTCAAAACTATCTGGGACAAAGCTGTCCAGTGTATCAACAAAACATCAATCGCCTTAAACATTAATTCTCTCCACCACCAGAAGGGCACGATGACTACAATTGTATGATAGACAATAGACAATAGATGCAGGAGTAGGCTATTTGGCCCTTCGAGCCAGCACCGCCACTCAATGGGATCATGACTGATCATCCCCAATCAGTACCCCGTTCCGGCCTTCTCCCCATATCCCCTGACTCCGCTATCTTTAAGAGCCCTCTCTAGCTCTCTCTTTAAAGTATCCAGAGAACTGGGCTCCACCGCCCTCTGAGGCAGAGAATCCACAGACTCACAACTCTCTGTGAGAAAAAGTGTTTCCTTGTCTCTGTTCTAAATGGCTTGCCCCTTATTCTACAAACAATGCCGTCCTTCATTAATTTCACTATTTGGAATAACACCTTGCCACCTCTACCACCAAGAAACACAAAGATAGAAAGTGCATATGAACTCTCCAGATCTGCTGTTTCCCTCCAAGCCACATTCTATCCTACCTGGGAAATAGGTAATTGTTTGGTCTAGCCCGTTCCAAAAAAGATACTATGAAATTACTTTCCCCAGAGGGACAGCAGTAGTTCTAGAAACTAAATCAGCTCTGCATGGTCTAGGACAATTATGGATTGGCAATGAATGCTGACCTTGCCAAAAAATTGATAAAGAACTAAAATAAGAGTTTCAGATATTCTAATTGTACTACTGTTGTGGATAATATGAATTGTGGACAGTGATCCCAGGATGCCATGGGATTTAGATCAGCACAGATATGGGAAAATAAATGGCAGATGATGTTAATCCAAGCAAGGTGTAGCATTTTGGGAAATCAAATCTAAGGGGAAGGCATCCAATTACCAGCAAGACCTGATGTACAGGTTATTTGGGTCCAAGTCCATAGCTCCCTGAAAATGGCAACACAAATAGATAGAGTGGTAATCATTGTACCAAATTACTGCAGATCCATGGGTTCCACCAAGTATTAAGGGGATGTGTGTATAAATGCAGAAGTACTTTTGATGGTTGGATACATTTATTTCACAAGGAACACAACAATTTGGGTTGCAAGTTCATTTATCAAATGATAACTACCTGACCAGTAACAACTATTGCTTCAAGAAAAGATGTGTGCAATTTTGAATTAAACGCTTGCCTCATGGTCACTGTTACCTCGGAATTTGCTTTGATTTCTTCTAGGCATTGTATACTATTGCTGGCTACTCATATTGCATAATTACAGCAGGGCCAAATGAAATATTATCTGAGGGCAAGTAATACAATTCAATACAATACCGTTTATTGTCATTTGAACCTCAAATGAAGTTCAAAAGAAATTTGGTTTCTGCAGTCATACAACATGAAGATACAATTAACAAGACACAATGAACACAATTTATACAAACATCCATCACAGTGAATCTCCTCCTCACTGTGATGGAAAGCAACGTCATTGTCTCTCCCCTGTTTACCATTCTTCTCCCGATGTTAAAGACCCCCGGCGGACGATGGCAAGTCCCGCGGCTGTTCAGGCCGCGCCTGGCGATGTAAAGCCCTACTCCGGGTCTTGATGTTGAAGCCCCCAGCGGGCAATAGCAAGTCCCGCGGCCGTTAAAGCTGCTCCGGGCAATGTAAGGCCCCGTTCCAGGTCGAGCTCCGAAAAGCAGCCTCCCACCAGGGACCTACAAGCTCCCGATGTTACCGTCCACAGGTCCTGCAGCCAAACCCCCCGAGCTCTGAAGTGGGGTCGCAGCCGCATGCCACCACAGCTCTACCACGCTCCGAAGCCGGCCAGCTCCACGATGGTGAGTCCGCAGGCTCCTCGACTGGAGCCCCCAAGTTGTTCCGGTTGGAGGCCACTCCACGGTGCTAGGCCCCAATGACAACGGAGACCCGACAGGGAAAATGTCGGGTGTCCGTACAGGGAAGAGATTTAAAAGTTTCCCGCCCCTCACATATACGCAGCTATAAACAATATATAAACTACATCCAAACTATACACTTAATAGGAGACATTTTTTTTTAAAACAGATGGACTGCAGAGGACACTGCCACGAGGCGCCACCATTTTGACATAATTAACATATTGTGAGGTTCTGTTGAAAACACTATATAGGGCTGAATAAGCTATGTTGTAAAGTGATATGTTTCAATTTTACTTGACTTGTTAAACACATGCGCAGCAATGTGAGTCTCTTAATTGTGTGATAAACATTCTTTTTTGTTTAAGAAAGAACTGCAAATGCTGGTAAAATCGAAGGTAGACACAAAATGCTGGATAAACTCAGCGGGTGAGGCAGCATCTATGGAGAGAAGGAATTGGTGACGTTACTGGTCGAGACCCTTTGTTCTTGCTCTTTTTCAACCAAAATCACATTCATGCAGTTTAGCTGCTACCACCTTGTTTTTACCACCCTCACTCCATCACCAATCCTTTGATTGGTATTTGAATGCTTCAATTTCCAGTTTTTGGTGCAGTTTGGTGCTTTTTTTTTAAATTTATATTTTTGCAATTGGTTAATTTCAGATATTCAGATCAGCAACTTTGTGTCGTCCAGTCTCTATAACCACCAATAAATGGCAATTACCTATGTGTAATCAAAGTAACAATTATTAAAAATAATTTATCTCATGCCAAATAAAATGCTAAATTAAAACATTTTCATAGTAGTTTCTATAAAATAGATAAATCAAAAAAAATAAATGAAAACAAAAGATTGAAGTCTGATGTCCACATTTAAGATTACAATTTAAAATAAAATTACAGTACATTATGGAACATATTTTCAATCAGTATAGAAACGTTGATGTATTTTTTTTGTCATAAGATTCTTAAAGAAGGAAACCTCCATGCTTGCACTAACTATGGGCATTGATAGAACATCAGTCTAAGTACATAATCTGATCATTATGCTAAGCCCTTTCCAGGACACTAGTATTCCATGTTGTGAACCTTTAACACCATTTAATCTTTGTTCCATGCAAGATGTTCAAATGCTAAACCTGCATTCATTATAGGTTCAGGAAAATTATTTCTCAGGCAAATTATTAATAATTCACATTAATCAAAGTTGAATCGTTCTTCAAAAATTGCAGTGGCTCATTTCGATGTCCTGTTGTTGTCTAATACTTCAAAAGGATTAAATGGGGGGGAAAGGGCTTAAAAGACAAGTTAAGCATTTACCCTGTAATGAATTGTTTGGAGCTTCAGGCCCATTACTGCATGAACCTTCTTTAGATTTTGATTCAAGGACGGTATTAATTTACGCACCTAGTGTGACATAAGCCTTGATCAACTTGGGTATTGCTTGGTTCAATTAAAGGGTAATATTTTCTGTCACAAACTTATGCTAAAAAAATAAAATGCAACATTTTACTTCAGAATGGATCAGATTGTTTAACTTGTGGGATTTTGCTGTAGACGGTAGCAGACATTTGGTAAATGATTTCTAGTATTCTACCGAGCAGTCAACAACTTTGGTAAAAGGAAGCCTCTGAGCTATTACAAGGGATCAGTAATCGTTCCGAACTGCTTTTCTGGAAAATTACAAAGTAGGCTCACTTTAGTCCCATGAGTGTTAGAATAAAGAATGAGCATGTGACAAAATGCATTATCTCTTTAGAAGAAACGTTGTTAAGGCTAGCCTTTATCACTGCATCTTACAAGCAGCACAGACGAATGTGCATTCCTTTAAACCCAGAGTTGGTAGATTTCAAATCACGAAGCAGCACAAGCACATGGCCAGCAGAATCAGCGCACAGATATATCACATCAGCTCATGACTCTCCAAGCAATGTTGCTGGAGAGATGAAATTACATATTTGCAAAATTTCCCTGTTGGCATGCCATATTCCTTTAATTTCCATTCTCATCGACCTAGAATGTAAACAGGGCACCTGCGGCTGAATCACAAAGGCTTTCATCAAGTATAATGGCCATTTCTTTCTGTTATTCACCATCTTGTAATGCATCATAAATTATTTTTAATATCTTCCGGCAAATACATACCGGAAAGATGAGGTAGAGTATTTGCTACAAGGGATCCTGCACAAACCATTCTCATTGAGGGGTCCATTTGCTTGTTTCTAGGTGGCCCGCATTGCATCATCGCCCAATGAACTTCATAAGTGATGTCCTCTCTCATTCCTTCTTCTCACTTTATTTATTGTTCCTGTTGGTGTCATATTTATTGCTCCAGAAATTGCGAATGTTATTTTAACATTCTGTACATGACAGGCTATTTTGTCAGCAGCCGCAGAAATAACAAGCTCGTAGTACATGTGGACAAGTTCAGATTTTCACTTCAATTCTTTCTATAGATTAATATTCACTCTCATGGGAGGGAGGGAGGCGAGTAGGTAGCCCGGAGGGGAAAACTGACAGATCATCGGTTGACCAACAATTGGAACGGCCTCAGGACCATGGATCCCTCTCTGTCACTATCGCCCAGCACTAGTGCCATGAGTTTGATCTCACCATCATTTTTTTCCTGTCAATAATATTCATGTAGTAAACACATTTATATTCTCTCCAGATCCCGCTACTCTTTTACTGCTTTATTTTCACTGTTGTCACATTGCAACACATTACCAAGGTCAAATAGAATTGGTCACTCATCTGTCTGGTCATTTTGAAAGTTATACACAGTATTCTGGTGGAAAAAAAGTTTTTGTGTGTGAAGTTAATTAAATGGGTCATGTGCTGAGAATTATATCACTAAGCATGGTTACAATAACATATATTTGTTGTATGCAGCACATGGAGTGAGTCGCTTGCTCTCAGAGTTAGAAAAAAATATCTATGTTCGTGAATCTTACGTTCAGCGTAAGTAGAATCACCAGAACCCTACCGTATTCCAAGATCCACTTTGGGAAATATAATGAGTGGCAAGAAGGATTGAGAAAGCTAACAGACATAAGAAATAAAAGTATTGGTGTTGCTGCTGTAAAGAGGCATTCTTACTTTCCAGGCTTTGAAAAAAAACACTGGCTGCAAGCAAACAGAAAACAACAGGCCCAAATCTTGAATCCCTCAGCCTCAGTTGCTTTTCACTATGTTGCACCAGCACCTGCCTTTAAAGCAGCACCAATCAATTTTTAAAGTAAAATTAAGCAAGAAAGAAATTCTAAGTGCACAAAAGGTGGAATTGTGTTTTTTATAGCAGCAAGTGAGAGTGTAATCAGATGAAAGGGATAACTCCAGGTAACCAATGCTGAATGTACAGAGCATCTTACATGCTTGAAGGCAGCCAACTCATTTTTAAAGCACGGAAGACAATCAATGCCTAGAATTTGTAGAGCAAGCTGAGCATAAAAATCAAAACCTTCGCAATTTTGATTTATCTATTTTTCTTTGATGGGAAAAGAAAGAAAATGGCAGCTCGAACACAACGCGTCTTCACAGCTGAAAGCCTAGTCGAGCCTTTTGGGACCAATGGCCACAGTTCTATTAGCTTAAAAATAGTAATGGATAACGGTTCAATGTTCAATGGTACTTTCATTCACATGTACCTGAGTACAATGAAATTCTTCATTTGCATAGTTCAGTGAGAGCCCTACTATAGATTAGGGACAATTATGCTAAGCATAAGAGTTAAGATTCAGTACATAAGAGTCACCACATTATAGGTACCATCCTGTACCCTCCAAGTCCAATATTTAAAAGAAATGTTAGTTTTAACTTGTCAATAAAGGCCCGTTGTCCTGGGGTCACACAGGGTTGGAGTTCACGGGGCAGGCGAGAGGTCAACAGGGGCACGATCGTTGCTCTGCCACCGCATGCCACAGAGGTCAGACTTCCATGGGCACACAACCAGGAGGAACCCAATCTAAGGACACAGAGGGACACAGAGCACTCGGAAGCACAGAGCCCCAACTTTCAGATAAGGCTGTTTAAAAGGATTACTGCAGATGCAATGGAGAATCGAGCTGTACTTAAAAAAGATACGTAAAACTCATACAGGGGTGCACAGCATCTATGGGGCACAGAAGGACACAGAGGCACAGAAAGTTTCGAGGCACAGAGAGGGAAACAAGGGCACAGAGAGGGACACAGAGGGACACAGAGGCAGAATGTGGGACACAGAGGAACAGAGAAGGACACAGAGGGACACAGAGGCACTCGGAAGCACAGAGCCCAATTTTCAGATAAGGCGGTTTTTGACATCACGGCGTAAATCTCTATCGGAATATGTTAAAATTTCACCATTAGCGCGTCTTGTTTTCTAGGAGATGTGTAATGCAGATTAACATCACACGGACACAAACACCCACATACAAATACATCCACATCCAAGATCAGACTTTTAATAGTTACTGGACCCTGTCACATGGGAGACATGGTCCCCCATACCCAACAACTGTGCAGGGCTGCTCATTTCACCTTATTCAGCCTCCCTCATTTTTCAACTTAAAAAAATGCATTTGCACTTGCTAGGGCATGTAGAACTCAGTGTACTTGGATAGCAACAATGTTGCGTGCAGAGCAAAGCACAGGGCAAAGCACAGGGCAAAGCACAGGGAAAAAGCTGTTATTTTTTCCAAGTTTCTGCACATTTGTGAACATTTTCGTAAATAACTCAGGAAATAATGCATCAAATTTTCAGATGAGGTGATTTTTGACATCATGGCATAAATCTCTATCAGAATATATAAACATTTCTCCATTAGTACGTCGTGTTTTTGAGGAGATCTGAAATGCAGACGAACAAATACACACACACACAAATACACAAATAAATACACACACTTCCAAGATCAGAGTTTTAAGTATATAGATATAAGATATAAGATAAGATAAGAAAATGTATTAAAGTTATTGAATTATTTATTCAGATAGGTTAATTGCAGTCTAAGAAACAAAATAATCCAATCGTAGTTCTTAAACAAAAAAAAATGACATTTGAATTGGTGTGTAAGAATGGTGTTTGTAACGACGTGGCAATTGGGAAGACCAGCGTGTTCCATCCATTGGTTGTTGACAATGTAATGGTAGCTTGAAGCTTAAGCACAACTATCAAGGTTTTGGGGCAAGAAGCAAAAATACCATCCTGTGAACACACAGTTTCTAAAATAGATGTACCAGCAATTATTATGTGCCTTTCTGTTCTTTTAAAATATCTTATTTCCCAATTCGGACAGAAGTGAAGGCATAAAGCAACAGCTTGCTGAAGAACGAATAAAAACAAGAAGTAATGCAAAATGAGAGCCTAAAATGCAACATCAGCACAGGGAGAAGTTTCACATAAAACAGAAATTGAAAGATGAAGTGTGCAAAATATTACAACTGCTGGAAATGGTGCAGAATTTACTTTATATGGCATCAAAGCTACAAGCAAGCATAGTGTGAGACAAGGTCACTATCGTGATTGATGGAAAACTATTAGAGATGCAGATCGACGCAGCTGCAGACTGATCCATTATGGGGAAAGACACATATGACATGCAGTTCATCATCTGCCCTCAATCGGGAACAAGGTCAGTCTTAAAACTTGTTCAGACCACATTTTGAAAAACTTGGGAGAGATGTAAAGCATGATATGCCATTATGTCCAAAGTCTTGAGGTTAATTTGGACTGGGTGTCCAGTGATAATAAGAAAGGATGTGAACAATACTAGAAATTGATTGTTGTTTACAGTTCAAGATGATGATCAGCCCAGATTACACCATGAACCATGCTGAAAAGCGAAAAAGTGAAAGCTCTATTTTCACTTTGAATGAGTGGGTGATATCCAGGTAGCAACATTTCAGATTACTCAGGTTATTGTGGAAGATATAGTTCCAAAGCAAATCTACAAACACAACGTCTAGTTTAGTGTAGAAATTAAGTTTCCCAGCCATCTAAAGCAGTGGCGGAAAACCCGGGGGGGGGGGCAGAGGGGATACGTCCCCCCCATGTTTTGAGAGGTGGGGGACATCCCCCCCAAATTTTTTGTAATCCGGATTTTAAAACCCGGAGAAATATCCACTTTCCGCGAGACTGGGGGTGGGACTGCTGATCGAAGGCGCGGATTGGACTAGAGAGACGTCGGTCAGCAGGCAATGGGGGCGGGCCTTGATGATTCAGCGTGATCATTGGATGAGGGAGGTGTCGGTCATGTCATAGGGTCACAACGGCAGCCCTGGACACCAAAGATCTTTGCTGGAAACAGACCTGTGCCTCATCCGCAGCCAGGATCCATCCCGGCCGGCTTTCTGGCGCTGCAATCGCTGCTGATACTCCACTGGAAACATCCCTGTCCCCACCCGACTGCCCCCACGCCCGGGGTAGCTAGAGATGTCCCATAACAACCATAGCGTTACCTTTACGACATACCAATTTTAACCCTTGATTCAACTTGCACCCTATATCCAGGCTATTGTTTGGGGGCCTGTAGATAAGTCCCATTAGGGTATTTTTACCCTTACAATTCATTAGTTCTATCCATACTGACTCCACATCTCCTGTTTCAATGTCACCCCTTGCAAGGGACTGAATTTCATTCCTCACCAACAGAGCTGCCCCACCCCCTCTGCCCACTTGTCTGTCTTTTCGATAGGAGGTAAAGCCTTGAATATTCATTTCCCAGCCCTAGTCCTCTGGCAGCCATGTCTCAGTAATTCCCACAACATCATACTTGCCAATTTCCAACTGAGCCTCAAACTCGTCCACTATATTTCTTATACTTCGCGCACTCATATACAACACTTTAACCGCCTCTCACACCGCTCACAATTGGCTCTGACCTTACCCTCTTATCCAGCGCGGGCGGCGCTGCCTTCAACATTGCAGAGTCCCGGGGCCCTTTCCCGAGGGCCGCCAGCGTTGAATCTCCGCCCAGGACTTCGGAAGCCCGGAGGTGCCCAACTCAGATGTCCAAACCGCTGAGGAGGTCCTCCAGTCCCGGTGTCGGACTTCCATCACCCCGACGAGCGGGCCTGAACATTGGGCCGCCCGTAGTGGCGACAGCGGGGGGTTCGGGAGCCCCCCCTGCCACGGGCGGGTAACAAAGGAGGATGACTGAATTTTTGGAGCCTTCCCTCACAGTGGGAAACTTTGATTCCGCTGTGTGGGGATGTCTGTTTTAAAACTATCGTGTTCTGTGCTCTTTATTATGTGTATGGCTGAATGGCGGCCACACATTTCACTGTACCAATTGGTACGTGACAAATAAATGTATCTTGTATTTTGTATCTTATCCCTTCCCGGACTTTCTTTCCCGTTAATTCGGGAGTATTTTGTAACTTTTCCTGTACTCACTTCCCCTTTAACTCCATCTTTATACTCCCAATTTGTTAATCTCTATTCGCCACTATTTAGTTTAAACCCACACGTGTAGCCCTCGCAAACCTGCCTGCCAGAACGTCGGTCCCCCTCCAGTTAATGTGTAATCCGTCCCTTTTGTACAGGTAACCCCTACCCCAGTAAAGATCCCAGTGGTCTATAAATCTAAATCCTTGCTCCCTGCAAAAGCCACTCAGCCACACATTCAGATCCCCCATCTCCCTGTTCCTGTCCTCACTAGCACGAGGTACTGGAAGCAATCCAAAGATAACCACTCTAGAAATACTGCTTTTCAGTCTTCTACGTAACTCTCTAAACTCACATTGCAAGTTTAGAGAGTTAGATGTTTAAAATTTTGGTCATTGAATCATCATTTGAAGTGTTCTCGGCAAAAGGACAATACATTTCAAATATGTTCATTTAGTTTCCACATTGTATCTCTAAACTCAACTAAAGGCTCATTACCAGGAGCATATTGCATTGGGTAAACACATTTAAGAAAAGATGGAGGAAAGTTTAATGCTGTGTGTAGTATATTTACTATCCCAGGCATCAATGGGAATATGAAAGAGGCCATCTTAACAAAATCATGTGAATTCCTGTCAAAAAGAAAAGACTATTAAGACTATGCTCATTGTTGGACATCAAAGTAAATTAAAATCAAACATGTATGTGCAATAGTCAATTGTACTGTGGAGGAGTTGAGATGGATATTTGTTCGGCAAGGAGCACTGGTAGAATTATTGCCTGTCAATTGACCACAATTCACTTTGCATTTCTATGAGTTTTATGTAAACATCTATTGATTCCCCTGTATCTTTCTGTTTCCAGTAGGGCAATAGAGATCCATAAAAATATGTCTTGAAGACTTAGGTGGCCCAGGGTTATTATAGGATCACAATGAACCTATTGGGGACTTTAATAAGGCTAATCTCAGCCGAGAGCTTCCAAAGTGCAGACTTAATGTTACCTGCCCCACCAGAGGGGAGAGAACACTCGATCACTGTTACACTTCAATCAAGAACACATATCTTTCTGTTCCCCGGGTGGCTCTAGGTCTCTCTGATCATTGTTTAGTTCACCTTATTCCGACATACAGGCAGAAACTAAAAGCTCCTAAGCCTGGGGTCAGAACAATGAAAAATGTGGACAAGCGAGGGCATTGAAAACCTACAGTCCTGCTTTGACTGCACTGATTGGAATGTTCAGGGAAGCAATCACTAGCCTCGATGAATATACGGACACTGTGACATCATATGTCAGCTTTTGTGAGGACAGTTGCATTCCCACTAGGACCCGGATCTGGTTCAACAATGACAAGCACTGGAGCTGTAGCTGCGGCAGCGGCAGCAGAGACCCGACTCGGCCCGGAAGCTGTGGCGGCGGCGGCAGCGGACACCCGACTCGGTCAGAGTTGTGGCGGCAGCGGTGGCGGCAGCAGCGGCAGCGGCAACGGAGACCCGACTCGGCGGCAGCGGTGGCGGCAGCGGCAGCGGCAACAGAGACCCGACTCGGCCCCGGAACCGTGGCGGCGGCAGTGGAGACCCGACTCGGCCTCGGAGCTGTGGCGGCAGCAGCGACCATCCACGGAGTTTGAACCGGCCCGTTCACACATCACCCGGTGGGGTCACAACATCTGGAGCCTGGATCGCCTTGGCACAGAGGGAGAACAAAGAGGGAAGAGACAGAGACTTTAAGATTTTGCCGTCCATCACAGTGAGGAGGTGTTTGGTGAACTCACTGTGGTGGATGTTAAATTTGTGTTGATTGTGTTTTTGTCATTTTTTATTATATGTATGACTACAGGGAAACAAAATTTTGTTCAGACCGAAAGGTCTGAATGACAATAAACAAATCTAATCTAATCTAATCTAAGCCCTGGTTTACAGCAGAACTCAGACAGCTCCGCAAGACTAAAGATGAGGCCTACAGGAGCGGGGATACAGACCTCTACAGGCACGCCAAGTACTAGCTGAGAAGAAGAATCAGAGCTGCCAAGGAAATGTACTCTATGAAGTTGAGGAGCAAGTTCTCAGCTAATGACTCTTCTTCAGTTTGGAAGGGCTTGCAAGAAATCACCAGCTATAAGAGGAACCCCCCCCTCCCGCCCCCGCTCCTTGGGACAATTGTCAGCTGACCAACGACCTCAATGAGTTCTACAGCAGGTTCGACAAACAGAAACATAACCCTGGTATCCCCTCCCTCCCTATCCAACCAACAGTTCACACCTACTCACAGCCTGACTCCAGTCTGCAAAGACTGGACCCTTCCCCACCCACTCCTCCCCAATTACCACTTCACACCTATTTACATCCTGATTCCAGTCTGCAAAGACTGGGCCCTTGTCCACTATCCATCCCCTCCTTGCTGCCCATCATCAATCTGGCCACTTCTCCATCACCAACAATAGAAATTGAGGAGGTGGAGAGGCTATTCAGAAGACAGAAAAGCCAGACATCTCTAAGACTGGACAATGTTTCCCCCTCTACCCTCAACCTCTTTGCCGAACAACTGGCACCAGTCTACACAGACATTTCCAACCAATCCCTGCAAACCTGTATTGACCCTGCCTGCTTGAAAGTCTGCACTATTGTATCTGTACCCCAAAAGACAAGGATTACTGGTCTTAATGACTACAGGCCTGTCGCACTGACCTCTGTAGTCATGAAGACCCTTGAGAGTGGTGATGTTTCACACAAAGAGTGGTGAATCTCTGGAACTCTCTGCCACAGAGGGTAGTTGAGGCCAGTTATTGGCTATGACTAAGAGGGAGTTAGATGTGGCCCTTGTGGCTAAGGGGATCAGGGGGTATGGAAGAAGGCAGGTACGGGATACTGAGTTGGATGATCAGCCATGATCATATTGAATGGCGGTGCAGGCTCGAAGGGCCGAATGGCCTACTCCTGCACCTAATTTCTATGTTTCTATGTTTCTATGAAAGACTTGTGCTGGTCCAAATGAAAAAAATATCACTGGACCCTCTGCAGTTTGCATACCGGGCCAATAGATCAATAGATGATGCAGTCAACCTAGGCCTGCACTTCATCCTCCAGCACCAAGATCACCAGGAGACCTATGCAAGGATTTTGTTTGTGGATTTTAGCTCTGCATGCAACACCGTTGTGCCAGAGCTACTACATTCCAAACTCTCCCAGTTGACTGTGCCACAACCCCTCTGTCAGTGGATCACCAACTTCCAGACAGACAGGAAGCAGCATGAGAGGCTGAGAAAGCAAATCTTCAGCATAGGAGCACCACAAGACTGCGTACTCTCTCCTCTCCTTTACTCTCTCTACACCAACGACTGCACCTCCACAACTCCTCTGTCAAGCTCCTCAAGTTTGTGAATGACACAACCCTGATTGGACTGATCCAGGATGGGGAAGAATCCACCTATAGACAGGAAGTGAAAAAGCTGCCACCTGGTGCCTTCGTAACAACCTGAAGCTCAATGCTCTTAAGACAGTGGAATTGATAGTAGAATTTAGGAGAGCTACACGTCCCCTCCCCCCACTCACCGTCAACAACACCACAGTCACATCTGTGGAGTCCTTTCTGTTCCTTGGAATCATCATCTCCAAGGACCTTAAATAGAGGGCCACCATCGACTCCACAGTCAAAAAGTCCAAAATGAGGATGCACTTCCTGCGTCAGCTGAGGAAACACAATCTGCCACAGGCAATTATGGTCCAATTCTATACTGCCATTGTAGACTCTTGACTGAATGAATGAATGAATGAATGATTGAATGTATGAATGAATGAATAAGTGTATTGGCCAAGTATGTACTCATACAAGAAATTTGCCTTGGTGCTCTGCTCGCAAGTAACAACATGACATACAGTAAGCCATTAAGAATAAACCATAAAACATTAAAACAGTAAGAATAAAACATTATTGTTTAAACATGTGAATTAAATAAAATACCAGAGCAAAAGGAGGCTACAGACTTTTGGTTCTTGAGTAGAGTTACTGCTCTTGGAAAAAAAGCTGGTTTTATGTCTGGCTGTGGCAGCTTTGACAGTCCGGAGTCGCTTTCTAGAGGGAAGTGCTTCAAAGTGGTCAGGGTTAGAGGGGTCAGAGATGATCTTACCCGCTCGCTTCCTGGCCCTTGCAGTGTACAATTTGTCAATGGGGGGAAGGTTGCAGCCAACAACTTTCTTAGCTGATGGATGATTTGCTGCAGCCTCCGGATGTCGTGCTTGGTGGCTGATCCAGACCAGACCATGATGGAGAAGGTGAGGACAGTGGAGATGCTGGTTTAAACCAAAGATAGACACAAAATGCTGGAGTGGCTCAGTGGGTCAGGCAGCATCTCTGGAGAAAAGGAATAGGTGACGTTTCAAGTTGAGAACGGTCTGAAGAAGGGTCTCAACTCAAAACATCACCTATTCCTTTTCTCCAGAGATGCTGTCTGACCAGCTGAGTTGCTCCATTTTTTTGTGTCTATCTTTTGTTTAAATTATGTACAACTTTTGCTACTAGTTCCATTCTATTGAATCTGAATCTGAATTGAATCTGAATCTGAATTCTAGCAGACCAGTTAAGTGCATCACTGTCTTTGTACATAAATTGAACTTGATTTATCTGCACTCGGTGGGAACAAAAGAGCAACTGCGATTAAAGCTGTGCACGACATTTCAGAGCAAAGAGGAGAGACTGTTTCAATAAAAGAGTCAAAATCATCAAATTAGTAAACACGGTAAAATGGTCCAGTACTGCAATCTATGAAGTACTTATTGAAAATCTTGTCAGGAACGTCCAGGTAGGTCAAATTATCAGAGCAAGAGACATACATTTTGGCACAAAAGTAATGTATGGTGATTAATCTGTTCCTGACATCAATACAAGAGTCTCACAACTGCAGTGGGTCAGGTCAATTGGTTGGAGTTCCACAGGTCCAAGAAACAAAAAAAATACCAGAAAGACGTACACAGTTAAGCAGGTAGCACTGACTAAAGACGGCAGCTAATAAATTGAATCTGTAATAATTATGAAGACTTTGAGAAATGTATAGATATACTTTTTTTTTGGGAGGTAAGCCTTTTATATTAAATATTTACATGTGATCTTGCACAACTTGTTAATTTTACATGTCAGTAGGCATTTTGGTGTAATCTACCTGTTTATGTGCACTCTATTCAGAATTGTTTGCTGTTAGATTTAGAATTAATACTCATGTTTAAAGTTTCAGTGACTTATAATTATTGTTGGAAGTAAAACTTGGCACTTCAGCCGTCAGTAACCAAGGTACATCCTAGCATACATCACACAATGTCATTGGTAAGAGGTTCCAAGCCAATTTGTACTTCCTTAGAAGATAGAGGATATTCCGTATGTTCAGTTCAGTTCAGTTTTATTTGTAATATGTAGGTTAGCACAGGGTCAACGGTACAATGAAATGTGTTAGACAAGACAATGGGTCACCTCAGCAATTATATCACAATGTATACTCTCTTAAACTTCTACAGATGTACTGTAGGGGGCATATTGACCAGTTGCATCATGGCCATGTTCAGTAACTCAAACACCTGGGAACAAAGAAGATTGCAAAAAATAGTGAACACTGCCCAGTCCATCACAGGTACTGACCTTCCCGCCATCTAAGGGACCTGCAAGAGATGCTGCCTCAAAAAGGCAGCCGGCATCATTATTGTGGTCATACCGAATCTCCACAATCTTGTAAGGAATTAGAGGCATTGGTGGGTTTTCTGTATGATTGCATCAATGTGCTGGGTCCAGGATAAAAATTCATGTTTGCATGCAAAATCTACAGATTTTTGTTTTAATTCTTCTTGCCGTGTTGAATCCATTAACAGAGTACAAATAGCCACAACATTTCCAGCCACAAATGAACATTCAAACAGATGCTTCTTCGGATAAGCTTTGTCTTTGTCCTTTGTCTCTGATTATTGTCTCTGATTATTGCTAAATATATTTTGGATAATATCACTATCTGGGGTTAGGAGAATACTATTGCTAAAAATCTTCACTCATTTGGATATTTGCAGTTGAAAGTGAAAACATGATGTGGAATAAAAAGTATTGTATTCTGTGAAAATACTTTATTGAAATGATGTTGGACAGAATACAGTGTAATACCTGATTAATGGTGCTGAATTAACAACCATCTCAAAATTAACAACCATTCAAGTCTACAGAAGTCACATTCTGCATCATGTGGATGAATACCATTTAAAAAGCAAGATGTAAAATTTAATGCAAATAACAATTAACTGGCAGTCACATGAAAATGAGTGAATATTAATGGCTATGAAGTATTATATCAGTGCTAATTAAAGTATGATTAGTGTATTTAAGCATTTCAAACATCTTAATTATAAAGGAAGCTGAATTTTAATTAAGGTCAGTTTGACAATTTAAGTTTTGAAATGGACTTCATACAATTCATTTAATTAAATGTGTTTACCTCTAGCTATTATTAAAATGGAATTAAAAAAAACCATGTTGATCTTTCAAAAAGGCATATATTTTGTATGACAAAATAAATAATTATTGGATAGCTTGGTTTTGAGAGTGAAACATGCTCATACAGCAGTAATGAAAAATAACTTTGCTTAATGTTTCCTTAAAACTTGTCAGCAAAGCTGTGCTTTCCTTTTCTCCCTCCGTAGGTAATCGCTTCACTCCTCTCAACACTTCCCTTTACTTGATTAGCCTCTGGGAGAACAAGATGGAAGCAAACTCGATACACAAGAGCAAAAAGCCCTATCTGGCTGCCTGTCGAGTTTGCTTCCTATCCAGTTTCGACCCACTTGCCAAAGATGTGCTAGGGGATTTGATGGCCTTGTGAGACAGAATAGGCTGCAAAAGTGCAGGGAAATGAGAGAGGATTGGGAATGATGGGAATGCTCTGCTGAGAACCTGCAAGAATCACATTGGCTGATAGTTACGATAAATAAGTTTAAGAAATGATGATTGAATACACCAAATTTACCTCACAAATTGTTACAATTGTAAGAATGCTCTCACAATTCTAGTTTGAGATTTAAAAAAAAATCTGATTTAAGTAAGGTAGGATTGAAACACTTCTTCCCCACAGCCATCAAGCTATTAAACTCGCCATCAATCAAACTGAACTATAACAGCCTATTGCACTTTATCTGTTTATTTATGTGTATATATATTGCCCATGCTATATTGACACACTGAACTGTTTTGTATTTATGCTTACAATACTCTATTGTGCTGCAGCAAGCAAGAATTTCATTGTCCTATCTGGGACACATGACAATAAACTCTCTTGATTCTTGACTCTCAATTAAGTTAGTTAGATATTCATGTAAGTATTTGCAAAGAGAAACTTAATTAATGTTTAAGATCAAAAAATCTTCATTGAATTGTGATTTTGCATACTGTTCAAGATATATTGGTTGCCCTCTCCCCTCCCTGATGGACATCTACACCTCCCGCTGCCTTAGCAGGGCAAAGAAGATCACCAAAGACAGTCCCATCCTGCATTGGATTGTGACCTTTCTGGAAGGCGCTATACTGTTTAAGATATATTACCATAAATTGACCAACAGATACTAAGGAGAATATTACATTATTTTTGTGAAGGCGCTATAGGTGCATTCAAATCCAGACAAACAGACTCAGAAAGTGTTTCAGCCAGCACAGACATTGTCCTGATTCAATATATCATTAAGAGGTCAGCAGCCCCTCTAATGCAACACTCCCACTATAAATGCACTGAGAATAAACAGATGTTTAGGAAAAAATACAATGAACATTCTCATTGTCAGTGAATTATTTTTTGAAGTTTCATTCCAATTAATCACCTCTTAATGCTAACAAAGCCTGTTGCATTCCATATCAGACTAATATTTCAATGGGTTAAAAAATACCTAATAGATATCGACACAAGGAACTGCAAATGCAAAGGAAAAAGTGCTAGAATAACTTAACAGTTCAGGCATCATCTGTGAAGGGAATGGACAGGCAACATTTCAGATCAGGAATCTGTCTGAAGAAAGTGCCCAAACCAAAACGCCACCTATCCATTCCCTCCAGAGATGCTGCTTGACGCACTGAATTACTCCAGCAGTTTGCACCTGATAAACCTGGTAAATCTGTTTAACTTTGGATTTATCTCATTTTCTTGAAATGTGTTCTTTATGTTAGAAGTTAATGGGCAATGACTTGTTCAGGGAGTCCCTTTTGCTGTTGTTCCTATCTGCCACTATCCCTCATTCAGTTCCATTCCTCACCTTCATTTCCCATCAGATTCCAGAACAAGTTGCCTTTTATTCTTCATTTACCACCTGCTTACCTCTCTTGCTATCTCCCCCTCATTCTTCCCCCACCTGACTGATATCTGCTATCAACCCTGTCTCACCTTTTCCAGTCGGCTGCCAGTGACGAGAGGTGTTCCGTATGGGTGTTGGGTCCGCTACTTTTTGCGTTATATGTTAATAATTTGGATGATGGAATTTATAGATCTGTGGCTAACTTTGTGGATGATAGAAGATAGGTGGAGGTAGTGTAGAGGAAGCAGGGAGTCTGCAGAAGGACTTGGATAGGTTAGGAGAGTGGTCAAAGAAGTGGCAGATGTAATACAGCACTGTAAAGTGTGCGGTCATGCACTGGTAGAAGGAATAAGGGCATAGTCTGCTTTCAGAGATTGGATGTGCAAAGGGACTTGGGAGTGCTGGTGCAGGATTCCCACAAAGTTAGGTTGAGTCAACAGTAAGGAAGGAAAATGCAATGTTCACAATCTGTTCAAGAGGACTTAAATGTAAAAGCAAGGATGTAATGCTGAGGCTTCACAAGCTGCTGATGAGGCCACATTTGGAATATTGAGAGTAGTTTTGGGCCCCATGTCTGAGGGAGAATGTGCTGGTTTTGGAGAAGGTCCAGATTAAGTTTATGAGAATGATCCCGGAGACGATTGGGTTAATGTATGAGGAGCATTGAAGAATCTGGACTTTACTCACTGGAGTTTAAAAGTATAAACGGGGACTCATTGAAATCTACAGGATAATGAAAGGTCTGGATGGAGTGGACATGGAAAAGATGTTTCCTGTAACAGGAGAGTCTAACACCAGAGGACACAGCCTCAAAATAAAAGGATGTATCTTAGCAATGGAGATGAGGAGGGTGCGGGTGGTGAATCTGTGGAATTCATTGCCACTGATAGCTCTAGAGGCCAAGACATTGGATCATTTTTAAAGTGGAGATTGGTGGGTTCTTCATTATGAAGGGCATCAAAGATTGCAGAGTGAAGGCAGGGGAATGTGGTTGGGAGGGAAAATAGATCAGCCTTGATTAAACCGTATAGTAGACTCAATAAGCAGAATGGCCTAATTCTGCTCCCATGACATGATCTTATGATTACCTATATTCAACTATGACTTTCTAGCTCGGTCCTTCCTCTTGGTTGCTTCCCCTTTACTCTTTCAATCTATTTAAAGGGTCTTGATCCAAAGCATCAACTGTCCATATCCCTTCACAAATGCTGCCTGACCTATTGAGTTCCTCCAGCTGCTCTTTCTTAACCAATTACTTAACTTGTTTAGATTCTGTATTTTCTCCTTCAAGTCAGCACTTCTAAGAAATTATATTTCTTGAGTTGTCAAGAAATTTGACCTGAGTGAGATCTGGTCAGTGCAGTTGACATTAATTCAGCAATTTGGAGCTTCAAACCCAGGTCTGATAGACTGAAAGCCAACTCGTGCTATACTCACAAAAATATCTGCACACGTCCAGCTATTTTCACCCTTGTATTCACTTAAATGTTGTTTTATTCCGCTACCTTATTACCGAGGTTGACATATTTATGGGCTGCGTGATATTCTTGGAACGAAATCCCAGTTAAAACAAAACAGATAGAAGATTAATGAGAAATGCAAATAACAAGTGGAATTAAAAATGTCAAAATCATATGTAATGTCACAAATATTTATTTTAAAACCAGTTATTGACACTACACAAACCAAGATATGATTATTCATTTCCCTGGCCATTAAGATAGATGTTTCGTAGAATAAATCAATGAATTTTTTAAAGATTCTGCACAAACTAGTATCTGATTGCAATAAATTACTGGAACACTCTGGTTGCCAGGAATGGCATAAAATAGATACATGTTCTGAATACAAAACACCACAAATAGACCGTGTTGTCTTTATAAATGTCATACTTTTATGCTAGAAGCCTCGCATGCAGTGCGATTTATAAATGCCATGGCTGCTGAAGGTCCAATCCTCACTTTTCCAAACAGCTGCAAAAGCCTTCTGTCAGCTTGTGGCTGGGGAATACTTCCTCCCAGTGGGTTTTAGAAGCTGTCTCCTACTGTTTTTTTTTCCCCAAGGAACCTTTTAGTGGCAATTAGTACAGTTAAATGATAATAATACACAATTAATTAACACCAAGGGGTCACAATATTCAAACTAGAGGAACTTTGTGCTTATTCCCCATTAAAAGTGTAGGTCAATAATAATTAGAAGCAAAAAGATTCCGCACTATCCATGACACCAGGAGCATTTTGTCTTCAGAATTACTGTGGTTCTCTATGTGGGACATTAAATGAATGCAATCAAGTTTAACATTTATTAATTTGCTACCAAGAAATAATTAGGGGTAATTCCACTGTTTTTCCAATTGCATCCATATTAATGACATTAGTGCGGCATCAATCCATGGTAATACAAACAAATTCAGGATTGTTTACCATTATCCGAATGTTCAAATGTTATATACTATTGACTTGTATTGATATATCAAACTGGTTAAACTGTTCAGTCTCCATTTATAATATTCAAGGGCACAAGAAGAAGAACAAGTTGGAACTGTCTTCCTCTTCTCTACTAAACACATCAGCTTGTGCTGGGTCCTATCACAACTCCTGTGTGATAAGTCCAATGTTCAAAGGCCTGGAGAGCTAGTTAAGTTTCACAATTCCCAATCAGCTCTTATCCCGTTCATCTGCCATTGGTGAACATGAACAAAGTTAATTGTGTCCACTATTTTTTCTTCTTTCCTCTGGCAAACTTTTGGCAATATTTTTTTGCTCAGCGCACCCAAGTCAGCTTTAAAATTACATTATTCATTGCAACAGGATTCTTTGTGTAGGAGGAAACTGCAGATGCTGGTTTACATCGAAAATAGACATAAAATTCTGGACTAACACAGCGGGCCATGCAGAATCTCTGGAGAGAAGGATTGGGTGACATTTCGGGTCGAAACCCTTCTAACTGAGAGTCAGGGGAAAGAAAGACAGAAATAAGGAAGTGTATGGTATGAAATCGTGACATCAAAGGGGATAAAGTTCAAGGAAACTGTAGAATAGATCGAGCTCCAACACTGGCGACCCTCGGCAAAGGATTACAGGACTCCGCGATATTACAGTCAGCGCCGCCCATGGCTGGAAGCTACACAAACCACAGCTCCACGATGTTAAAGCAGCTGGCCCAACGCACCGGAGCTCCACACGGCGATCCCCCGTAAGGTAACACCCACTCCGCGATGGAATTCAGTACTGCGCCGCTGCTGAAGCTCTGGCCAGTCTCCGGTAGGAAAGCCTGCACCAATCCAGATGGTAGGCCGCGATGGGGGGTGAAGATGTGACTCCTCGACCAGGTAGTGACTGAGAAAACGGTTTCCTCTCTTCCACCCCCCACTCCCCACATAAAAAAAGAGACTAAGAACCCTTATAAGCCATACTTTTAACAGACTAAAAAAATTAAAAAGGGTGAAATGATGGACAGAGAGCATAGTGACTTTACAATTCAATTATTGAATGTGGACCATCCTCTGATGCAGAGTTACTGTGCCATTATCAATATTCTTTAACAGAGAAATGGACAGGGAATGTAATATCATGTGTAGGAAAGAACTGCAGATGCTGGTTTAAATCAAAGGTAGACACAAAATTCTGGAGTAACTCGGCGGGACAGGCAGCATCTCTGGAGAGAAGTAATGGGTGACATTTTGGGTCAAGACCCTTTTTCAGAATGTAATATCCTGGTTCCTATTATTTCATATTGCTGCTGCTCAAATTAAATTTCTTCTTATTTAGATTCCTTATTTGTTTACTAAAATGTTTGGATTTGAATAATTTCTGAAGCTTCATGATTGTTCTTGTTGTCTAGCTTTGATCTATTCATTCTTTCTGTCTGAAATTCACATGTTCATGTTGTTTTTATTATTTAAATGATCATCGACCCGAAACGTCACCTACTCCTTCGCTCCATAGATGCTGCCTCACCCGCTGAGTTTCTCCAGCATTTTTGTCTACCTTCGATTTTTCCAGCATCTGCAGTTCTTTCTTAAACATTTTGTATACTCCACTGCGACATCTCCTCAAGGTCTGAAGAAGAGTCTCGACCCGAAAAGTCACCTATTCCTTCGCCCCATGGATGCTGCCTCACCAGCAGATTTTCTCCAGCATTTTTGTCTACCTTTGATTTTTCCAGCATCTGCAGTTCTTTCTTAAACATCATGTCAGATGTCTATTTCTATTAGCGTAGAGATGTAAATAACAAGAGACTCCAAGAACAATTGAATGGTTAGATCATTAAGTTAGATTTAGTTTATATAATAAAACTGAGCTATTGTCAGCCGTGACTCTGCAAAATAACTTTCTGTATTTGAAGCGAATCTCCAGCCTAACCGTTCAGTCTATTTTTGAGGGAATATTGTACTTGAGCTCCCCTCGGTTGAATGATGCATTAAACCAAAATCCTGCTCACTCTTTCAATAAGAATTGTAAGATGCAATTTTTGCTTAGTTTGGTTATGCATGTGAAGCTTATTGTCACATGTACCGAGGTATAGTGAAAAGCTTTTGGTACGGGCTAACCAGTTTTTAGAAAGACAATGCATGATTATAATCGAGCCATCCTCGGTGTATATTAGGGACATGTTGTTATCTTCATTTACTATATTAAGTAATTAAACACATTAACTTACAAAGTGTCAACATCACTGATGTTTCATTCCCAAACAGTGCATTAGTGAAACATTTGAGAGGTCATTACAGAAGACCCTGCCTCTCATTGCCCACTTGCGGCAGGATGTTAGACTGTGGTCTTCCCCACAAAACCTTTGCAGTGGCTGCATCAAGTATTAGTGTGTTCCTCATTACATGCTCTTGACGATGGAATGTGCCTATCTGCAGCACTCACTTGCAGCCAACTCCATTTACTGGGAGTCCAAGTTTTCCAGATCTTTACCAGAGCTTCTTGGCTAATGCCAATAAGGAAGTGAACATCCTTTTAACATTTTCATGTACATCACAACCAACTCAGTGGCTCAATCTTCCTTTGGCACAAATACTAGTCCATGCTGACCAAGATGCTCCATCTAAGCTGGTTACAATTTACCACGTATGGCCCATATCCATCTAAACCATCCCTCTCTATTTACATGTCTAAATGTCTTTTAAGTGCTGTCATTGTATCTGCCTCAACCATTTCCTCTGGCAACTCATTCCATACACACACCACCCTCTGTGTGAAAAAGTTCCCCCTTGGGTTCCTATTAAATCTTTCCCCTCTCATCTTAAACCTGTGCCCTCTAGTACTTGATTCCCTGACCTTGGAAAAACAACAGTGCATTCACCCTTTCTATTCCCCTCGTGATTTTATACATCACTGTGAAATCAACATTCAGCCTCCTGTGCTCTAAAGAATAAAGTTTTATCCTCAGGTGTTGGAATCTTGGCAAAATGCTTGTAAATTTTCTCCACACTCTTTCTAGCTTAATGCTATCTTTCCTATAACAAGGTGACCAAAACCAAATGCGAGCTCATCAATGTCTAATACAAATGTAAATAACATTCCCAATTCTATACTCAGTTCCCTGACTGATGAAGGCTTGCATGCCAAATGTTTTCTTCACCCCGGGGTCTTCTCTAACCGGGCTTCCATGACATTATGAGCAGCCAACTACCTCGATGACTTGTGGCTATATCTGTCTTTTTCTGCAGAGACCTTTGTACATAAAACACGTGATGAATGGGACATTCCATAGCAACAAGACTGGGAACAGTTGGAACCTCAGCATGTGGTGACACTTGAAGTTTGCTTGCCTTGGCTCTATGCACAGCTTGATGTAACCACATTGAAAGATTAAGAGTAGAGTCAGGTATGGTTTTCTCCTTTTTTCTCTGAAGATTTCTGCATTATGTTCCCACAGACATGATCCATGTTTGATCTCCTAAATAAATGGTGCATGTGAATCTTTGCCTCATCTGGAAGAGCTGTTTTGATCCCTGGAAGATGGTGAGGGAGGTGGTGTAAGATGAAGTGTTGCGCCTCTTGTGATTGTCGGGGAAAGTCCCAGGGTCAGGGAATGGTGGGTGGTGAGGCAAAACTATTAATAGATTGTTATATTGTGGACAATGTTAAGCTTTTTCAGTGATGCAGACATATAGAGACCAAGAATCAAATGGGTGGTACATTATGTTGACAGCTTTTGTCTTGCATGTTTAGTTTAGCATTTTGAAGTGAGCTACTCCTCTTAGACTAGTGTGGTTCAGTTCTGAACTTGGTGTGGTGACCTTATGGATAAAATAAATCACCTGGTCAATATTTATCCTCAAGGTATGATGAGAGATTCAATTACGAGGTTGTGGAGAAGGTGGTCAGGAATTTACCCTCCATTTCAGTTTCATGAGTTACTGGTGATTTAGCAGTCCAGTGTTGGATATTGTCCAGGTCTTACTCTTGTGAATGTGAACATCAAAATATTGTCACACTCCTTAACTATGATAGATGATCAATTAGTAGCTGAACTGAGTGTGTAGGAAGGCACCGCAGATGCTGGTTTATACCAAAGATCGACACAGAGAAGCCGCCTGTCACACTGAGTTACTCCAGCATTTTGTGTCTATCTAGTAGCTGAACTGAGTTGGCTTGAGAAGGTTGCCTTGAACTCAGGGAGTGATGCCCATAACCCATTGTGATAGCATGACCATCTCCCTCAATATCAGAAATAAACTGGAGATTTACTCCTGTCAGTCTTTAGCCTCAATTTGGTCTGTCACAACAACACTGTGACAGGCAGCAGCAAAGTTGAATGTGAAATATTATTGCAACATTTCATAATATTAAATGCTAACAGAGGGGTTAACTTGAATAAAGTGCCATGAGATTTTTTCTCAGGAAGCATACGTTGTGATGTAAATGCATCCTGCAAGTTCACAAGTTATAGGAGTATAACTAGACTAAGTTGGACCCGTTGGGTCCCAGCATCACACGGGAAGGCTGGTCACCAACGCAATATTCCAGCTCTCCACCAATTCCAATATTGCTCGCCAGTGTGTGGGGGGGGGGGGGGGCATTCTGTTTTGCTAGTATGGGTGTTGCGGGCTGACGGTACTGGTGTCCAGAGGTCTAGTATAGACATTGTGGGCCGAATGGATTCTTCGGCTGGCAGCCAAATGTTGGAACGATTTTAAAAGCCAAGCCAAGGCAAACAATTGGGCAGCAGCCACCTGACAACCAAAATTCATTTTGTGAACATAAACTTTTTATAAAGGCGAGGCAAACAATTGGGCAGCAGCCACTTTACAGCCGCATCGAGTGGAGTAGACGTGCGTTCAGTGATATTCGCAGCTCAGAGAGCCGTGACCCTCTTGCTTCCTGGGTCTGGCAGAGACTGAGTGAGGAACTTCCGGGTTTTATAGTCCCTCCCCCCTGTCGCCAGTGGGGGCAGCAGAGAGAATGGCAAATATTTTAAAAAGATTAATATATCTCTGATTCTTCATTGATGGGAAAAATCCTTCGGTCCCGGAAGACGGAGGGGGGCTCTGAGTGGGGTGGCCAAAAATGACGGCCGTAGGTGGCAGCGTTCTCTCGGAAATCGCAGCACAGTGGACCAAAAGCGGTCAAGATCAGACTTTTAGTAATATAGATTAGGACATTCGGTCCATCGAGTCAACTCTGCCATTCGATCCATCAAGTCTACTCCGCCAATCAATCATGGCTGATCTCTACCTCCTAATCCTAGTTTCCTGCCTTCTCCCCATAACCCTTGACACCCGTTCTAATCAAGATTTAGTCTATCTCCGCCCTAAAAATATCCAAATGTGTGGCTATTTCATCTTTTATAATTGACTCCAGCATTTTCTCCACCACCGATGTCAGGCTAACTGGTAAATAATTCCCTGTTTTCTCTCCCTGCCTTTCTTAAGATTTTTTAAACACTCATATCTTTCTTATTTTTCATCAATCGAAACATCCTCGGGGCTACCTCAGCAGAGGAGGACTGTGTTCAAGATGGCCAAAAATCATAGCAATATAGGGTAGCGTTTTTTCTAAAATCACTATACAGCGCAGACAGGAAGTGGTCAAGATGAGACTTTTAGTTATGTAGATAAGGGGGAAGAGTAACTAGAGAGAGAGTGAGACCTCTCATGAATCAAAGCGGTCAACTCTGTGTGGAGCCACAGGAGATGGACAAGGTCCTCAATGAATACTTCTCGTCTATATTTGCTGAGTATTTATCATGTATGAAGGTAGACAAATCTCCAGGGCCTGATCAGATATATCCGAGGACATTGTGGGAAAGTAGAGAAGAAATTGCGGGAGCACTGGTTGAAATTTACGAGTCGTCCTTAACTATAGGAGAGGTGCCGGTGACTGGAGGTTGGCAAATGTTGTGCCTCTATTCAAGAAGGGCTGCAGGGAAAATGCTGGGAACTATAGGCCGGTGAGCTTATTACCCCTGTCCCACTTAGGAAACCTGAACGGAAACCCCTAGAGACTTTGCGCCCCACCCAAGGTTTCCGTGCGGTACCTGGAGGTTGCAGGTGGTTGCCGTAGGTTGCAGGTAGTGGAAGCAGGTAGGGAGACTGACAAAAACATCCAAGAACCTTTGGGAACCGCACGGAAACCTTGGGTGGGGCGCAAAGTCTCCAGAGGTTTCTGTTCAGGTTTCCTAAGTGGGACAGAGGCATAACATCTATAGTTGGAAAGTTACTTGACGGTATTCTGAGGGATAGGTTATACAGGCATTTGGATAGACAAAGGCTGATTAGGGATAGTCAGCATGGTTTTGGTCATGTCTCACAAATCTGATTGAGTTTTTTGAAGATGTGACCAAAACGGTCGATGAGAGCTGTAGATGTTGTGTTCATGGATTTCTGTAAGGCATTCTATAAGATTCCGCATGGTGGGCTGCTCTGGAAAGTTAGATTGCAAGGGATCCAAGGAGAGGTAGTTGAATGGATTGCAAATTGGCTTCATGCAAGGAAGCAGAGGGTGATGGTGGGTGGTTGCTTCTCGGACTGGAGGCCTGCGACTAGTGGTGTGCCTCAGGGTTCAGTGTTGGTCCCGGTACTGTTTATCATCTATATCAATGATTTGGATGAGAACATACAGGGCAAGATTAGCAAGTTTGCTGATGCTATAAAAGTGAGTAGTTTTGCAGATAGTAAAGATGGTTGTGAATGATTGCAGAAGGATCTGGATCGATTGGCCAGGTAGGCTGAGGAATGGTTGATGGAATTTAATACAGAGAAATGTGAGGTGTTGCAGGGCAGGACCTACACAGTGAATGGTAGGTCTCTGGGGAGTGTTGTAGAGCAGAGGGATCTAGGAGTGCAGGTGCATGGTTCCCTGAAAGTCGATTTGCAGGTAATAAAGGTGGTCAAAAAGGCTTTTCGCACATTGGCCTTCATCAGTCAGAGTATTGAGTATAGAAGTTGGGAGGTTGTGTGGCAGTTGTATAAGATGTTGGTGAGATCGCATTTAGAATATTGTGTTCAGTTCTGGGCACCATGTTATAAGAAAAATATTGTCAAACTTGAAAGGGTTCAGAGAAGATTTACGAGGATGTTGCCAGGACTAGAGGGTGTGAGCTATAAGGAGAGATTGAGTAGGCTATTCCTTGGAGCACAGGAGGATTAGGGGTGATCTAATAGAGGTGTATAAAATCAAGAGAGGAATAGATCGGGTAGATGCACACAATCTCTTGCCCAGAGTAGAGAAATCGAGGACCAGAGGACATAGGTCAAGGTGAAGGGGAAAAGATTTAATTGGAATCTGAGGGGTTTTTTTCACACAAAGGTTGGTGGGTGTGTGGAACAAGCTGCCAGAGGAGGTAGTGGAGGCTATCTCAACATTTAAGAAACTGTTAGACAGGTACATGGATATGACAGGTTTGGAGGGATATGGACCAAGCACAGGCAGGTGGGATTAGTGTAGCTGGGACATATTGGCCGGTGTGGGCAAGTTGGGCCAAAGGGCCTGTTTCCACACTCTATCACTCTATGACTCTATGACTCTATCAATTATATAATGTTCTTATGGTTTTGATCATTTTGTATAGACAATCTATTTATTCTATCCTAAGGGAATTAATTTTTGGCAATACCATAAATGTTTAAACAGATTTGTATGGATGCCATCCACAAAATGCTTAGAAATGTTGTTGAGTTAGTTCACAAACACAAGCAATGAAGCAGTAAAGGGAGACAGAAATTCATGGAAACACTCGGCAGGTCCGGCACCATCTATGGAAAGAGAAGCAGCAATAATCGTTCATGTTAAAGTACTGATGAAAGGTATTCAATCTGAAATGTTAACTCGGTGTTTTTCCACAGATGCTACATAACCTACTGAGAGTTTGCTGCACTTTTCCTTTTTAATTTCACAATACTAGTAGCTGAAGTAGCTTGATTTTCATTTTCAATAATAATGTAAATCTGTTAAAACACACTGTTGTACTATTGTTACTTCAATTCATTACAAGTCCACAGCTCTCTCTGGGTCCTCTACTTATATCTTCCTCCCCAAATCACCAGTGTTTACAGTTTGGTTTATATTTCCCATTCTGTCAGTGCATATATAACCTCAATTTATTTTCACTGAAAGATTTGTGCAATTCTGTTTCCCATTAGGACAACAGCATCCGGTAATTAGGTTTTATTAAGGCCTTTGTGCATTGATGCCATGAAAATTACGCCAAACTTCATTTATCAATTGTGATGATTTTTTTTTGCTTAAGAAATTAATCACAAGTTGCAGACGTTGCCAGCAGCAGATTTTAATGCTGTGTGTGTGGTGTTAACGGATCCAAATATTTCACCACTAAATATATTTTGCCCACCTTGCTATTATATAATCCTTTTGCTGTCTCCTTTGCATAATTACCACTGTACAATAACTCCACCTCCTGAGCCATTTTTGGCTGGTGGTGAGAATTAAGCTGATATGCCAGAGAGAAAAAAAACAATTATGCCATGTAATTGCTATAATTGGCTGGTAATAGGTAATTGAATATTCAAAATTGTCCCGAGAAAACGAATTGCTGGCTGAGTTATAATATTCTGACAAAATCAGGAGATAAATAAAGATATTTTGTGAATTGGAATGGGCTTTAAATCTTAATCTAGCCACAATGAAATGAAGTAATTGTTGATAATTTCGGGGAGGAATTTTCTTAGCTGTTTCACTTTCAAAACCTGAAATGAATCCTAAGAAATTAAATGCAAATTCAAAGGTTAATAGTTATTCAGTAATTTAACATTTACAGCTTTTTGTGAAAGAAAGCAGTATTGCTGAAAGATGTGAATATTTTATAGTTTTCTTCCTCTCTCCTTCACCTTTCTCCTGACTCCACCTCTTCAATCTCTTCTGAGTTAATGTAATACCAAGAGCCTGGCTTATATAAAGAATTTTTGTAAATGGATTATACTCCTAATAATTCACTTGTCTGTCTTTCTGTTAGAAATTGAGAAATTCAGGATCCAATTTAATTTTGTTTCACCACATGATAGTTCACCAATTAAATTATAATATCTCCCCCATTGTGGTGCAGCTCTACGGCAATCCCACAAGGAATTTCCAACGTGACCGTAGCATTTTGTCCAGCTACGAGGCCAAACAGTTATTGAAGTTATTGTGGAAGGTATTTGTATTATGTTCAAAAGTTTCCACATCCATCATTTACAATCAAAAATATCAGGGAATAAATATACATCACCCAAAACCACTCTTGAGTGCCTCCAACAGATTCCGTTGTCATGGCAAATAAAACCAGGGGATGTGTTGAAGTAAACAAGATGGACAAGGGCATCTTGTGCATTTTCAACTGTAGTTCAGAGTCAAAATCACCCCAATTCACTTCCCAGTGGTTAGTAGTGACATTCGCTATCCTGCTTTTATTTTTCTCTTCACTCAGTGACACGCACTATTCCTATTTCAATTTTATAGCCTCTGCAGTATTTTGCTTTTGTGACATGTTATTGCGCTCCTTGGTTGTGGATAGGCAATAAATGCCCACATCCTGTGAATAAAAACAAATCAACGTTGATCAATGGCCAATGCTGCCATGATTTGCAAGAGCATGCTGGAGGTTGAATCAACTCATCTTGTCTTCAGAATCTTTACATCTTTTTTAAACAGTTTCTAGTTTTTTTTAATTCAAATAATTATTGAATAAAAATCTAATGGAGGAAGAGTTCTCTCAAGGAGCTGCTATCCCTCATGGCTGTTCTGACAGTGATGTCACTACATGTGCAGAGGTAGTACTTACTTACTTACTTATTTACTGCCTATTATGCCTCCTGGCATGTAGGGCAGCAATGAAAGTCCTCCACTCCTGTGTGTTCTGGGCTAGCTTCTGGACACTACCCCAGGTTAGGTCCATTGTTTTCCTTTCCTCCTCTACAGTTGTACGCCAAGTGGTTTTGGGTCTCCCTCTTTTCCTTTTCTCTTCCGGTGTACAGTGCAGGGCTATTCTTGGGATGCTTTCTGGTTCTCTTCGCACTCCTCTCGGCTTTCACCATTGACATTCATCCTAGCATCGGTTTATAGCTCTGGAAGTCCATCACGCCCAGTAGTGTTGATTCCTTCAGTTCCTGTTTCCGTAACATATTTGTTTTACGAGACAGGGTTGTTAGCCCTGTGCTCAACCCCCAACCTGGAGGACCAGTGGATCGCACTTCTTCTCGCCTCTACCCTTCGACCTGTCCAGCATGGGAGACCCTAACAGGAGACGAATGTCCCGCTGGCATAGCTCTAGGAGTCACTGAGACACACAAGCTCCCCGACCACGACAAGGTTGCAATCCAATGGGGAGGTGCAGAGGTGCAAAGATGTGTAATTGAATAGACATCTGAATTAATGTACTATAAACTGTATATGGCAACTGAAAATTGGCAAAATGTACCAGACAGAAACTGGACCCATCTTACCTTGGTAACTTTGATGTTAATCACTCCATAATTGGATGTTCAGTCGGTCTGTTTTTAATATGAAAATTATAGTAGTCAAATTAAAGAATGAATAGTCTTTGTACCTCTGCACATGTAGTGACATCACTGCCACTATGCCCATGTTAATATGGTCTCCGTTGCTTCAAATTTCCCCCACCATCCATCTCCCGCTTAGCAAGAAAACTAAAGCATAACTTTGTATCGTTATTTTGTCAGTAATTCCACAGAAAATTTTCAGTTTTCACTTAAATTTGCCTCCACATCTGCTCAAATCTTTATAGTTTCCTGAAGAAGGCTAAAACATTTGCATGAATTCATGCTTTTTAAACAGCTTCATGGAACCCACATGTAAATAGTTAAAGCAAATGTTTATAAACCACTGATGAGGACACAACTGGAAAATTTGGACTGCGTGTTTTTTTTTAATTCCCTCTCAGGATGTAAGGCCAACATTTGTTGCCTGTGCTCTTAAGTCATTGATAGTAAGCCTTCCTGTTCAGATGCATAATGCCTTTTGTAGAATACAAAGTGCTGCAGTAACTCAGTGGGTCAAGCAGCATGTCTGGAGGACATGGCGTTGGGTTGGTACCTTCTTCAGACTCTCCTTCTTCACATATTCATGTCCTCCAGAGATGCTGCTTGACCCGTTAAGTTACTCCAGCATCTGCGGTTCCTGGTGCCCACAGGGATTGTGTAAGCTAGCTTGAAGGTCCTCGATACAAACAAAATTGCCATCCTGCTGTGGCGATAAGTAGGCCTGCCTGCAACAATCATGTAAATGAGCATGCAGAATTATATTGATGTGCTATTTACATCAGACGCAAAGGGTAAGTTAATGGCATTTAATGATCACCACTGTTCTTTGTGGGCGTTGCCTGATTCAACACCCTGTGATTCTTCATTCTTAAGTACATTGTTAGCATTGCCAAATTTTGGGTTGCTTTAAACTGACTTAGAAATAACAAAGTATTTACTTATTTAAATAATGTGCTGTTATAAATGTCAAACAATCTGCAATTCTGAGTGTGTTGGGATACTAGCAGTTTTCGATTTGCATTGTATAGCTTTAAGGGACTGGGCATATTTGCATATATTTGCATATTATTTATTGTGCAGAGGCTGAGAGTATAATCTGTCACTGGCATGTTTATTACACTCTCCCTGCAAATCAATCTTTTAAGTGTGATTACTTTTGCTGGTGATGAACTTAATGCAGCAGTCTGGAAAGAAAACCCAGACTGTTTTGATCACTGAACTGAAAGTGAAATGACATCAAACACATAAATTGATTGTAGTCACTTTTTGGAAGTAGATTTCAATTGACTATGTACCTTTGTTTATGCTCATCTTATAGTTGCTAAAAGCAAGTGATTATCCTCCTATGTTGAAATGTAGAGTGTCATTGGGCATATTGTTGCAATATCTGCATCTGTATTAGTCTGAATCTTGGAGCGTACTGATAGTTTCATTTTACATAGTGACAAAACATTCATTATATCTTTCAGCTCACAAATCTGAATTGACTAGTGATGTGGAAGAAAATAAATGATGTTTAATCCTGGCAGCAATCTGTTAATATCCTTGGGACTATTTTGGCCTTGCTCTTCTTGATTTTTGATATTTCAACATTCTTTAATTGATATCAGAGTAGACTTTGCAAATAACTGCAGTGTACTTGCAGATGATATGCACAACAGTGGCAGAGGAAATTAAGATTTAGGGTAGTGAAGGGAGTGCTACCAAATGGATTGCTTTTTCCTGGATAGTATCAAGCTTCTGTATGTCGGGGTTGCACTCATTCAAGCACAATGGAGAGTGTTTTATCATGGAGATACAATGACCTGCAGATGCTGTAATCTTGAGCAAAACACAAAGTGCTGATGTAACTAAATGGGTTAAATTTCTATCCCAAAACACCACCATTGTATTCCCTCCGTAGATGCTGTCTGACCCGCTGAGTTACTCTCGCAGTTTGTGTTTTGCTCAAGTATTTTATCATGCTATTTATAGATAGTGATGATAATTGCTCGTTTCTAAGCTTCCCCCCAATCTAGTTTCAGTAAAAACACTGAATCAAACACTGGAAACAACTAAATTTTATTTGACCAAAAGCGCATTTCAGTTCAACTACTGTACCTATCCCATCGCGGGTTTGATCCTCATGTCTGCCTGTTCAAGCCCTCTAGGCATCGCGCAGACAGAGACACTCCAAAAGTTCACGCAGTCCCAAACGTTCTCCCAGAAGATCGACCCTGAGCCTCGTGATCGCGGACTTTTATATGTCCTGGGACCTTGAGGGGCCGAACCACACGGGGGTGGTCTCTTAATAACCCAATTACAGATATCAATTAAACTCCACCATTAACAGGCATTCCCCTAACCCAATGATACAACAGCTCAATACATTGTATTCAAAACGGACTTAGAGAGGAAGCCAACAGAAACATTTACCCTGATTTACAGAAAACCCACATAAGGCAGCACCTCATCCAATCAACACTCGGCAAAGTCAAACTCTGCAACATTATTTACAATTATTTACAAGGTGTATGTCTGGTTTGCAGTCCATTCAATCCATTCCATGCATTTTGCACCAAATTGACAGGGTTTGCAGATCTTCCCATTCTTTGCTTGCAAATTGTATCTAAGCTCCAGACACTCTGGCACCTCTTCACAGCTTGTCCCAGCTCTGCAGAGAACAATTCCAAATTGACTAAATCTCCCAGCAAACCTGAAGCGTTACCCCATTGTTGAATGTCCTAGCTGCTCCAATTTAGCCAAGATTAACAGTGATAAAGATGTAAGATGTGGTCATTAACTGCCAGACGTCAATATTCTGACCTATTCTTGACATTGTAACATTTATGCAGCTGGACCAGTCAACTTTTTGGTCCATGGCGACCCCTGGTAGGTGAGTCAGTGATGGTGATGTCATTGAATATCAAGTGTTGGTAGTTCGATTTTTCTTGTTGGAGATGATCATTGTCTGGTATTTGCATTGCACAAACCTTATTTGCTGCTTGTGAACATATGCATGAATATTGTATGAGTCTTGTTGGAT
Organism: Leucoraja erinaceus; assembly: GCF_028641065.1. NCBI lineage: Eukaryota > Metazoa > Chordata > Chondrichthyes > Rajiformes > Rajidae > Leucoraja > Leucoraja erinaceus. The sequence continues at coordinate 18,372,124 of NC_073398.1, forward strand.
GAAGATATGACTGCTTCATATGGTGAGGAGCTGCAGCTGGCGTTGAACAGGAAATAGTGAATCTCCCCATCTAATCTTGTAGAAGAAAGGTCATTAATGCAGAAGCTAAATATGGTTGAGTCTTGGACACTACCTTAAAAAATTGCCGACGTTATAGGCTGGACTGGGATTATTGCCCTCCAAGAGCCACAACCAAGGTCCTTTGTATAAGGTCTAACTTCAACCTCTGCAGTGTTTCTGTAATTGCCCATTGAATTCAGCTTTGCCAAGGGTCCTTCATGACAGTATCAGTTAAATGCTGCCATAATGTTGAGGACAGTCACTCTTACCTCCCCTAAAGTTCAGTTCTACAATCCATATTAAAATAAAAGCTGAAGTCTGGATCTAAGTAGTCCTAGTAAAACTCAAACTGGGCTTCGGTGAATGACTTCTACTTGGTAACACGGTTGACACATTTTCCATCACTTTGTTGATAATTAATAAATATTCTGATTGGGTGGCAACAGGTTGATTGGATCCGAACTGCTTTTGGCCTAGTTTTGGTCTATTTTTGATGTTGTTAACTAGGTTCCAGTGGTGTAACTGTACTAGAAGAGGGTGACACAGTGGCGCAGAGGTACAGTTGCTGCCTCACAGCACCAGAGACCAGAGGTCAATCTTGAATACGGGTGCAGTGTGTCCAATGTCTGTACATTCTCCTGCAACCGCATGGATTTTCTCCGGGTGCTCCAGTTTCCTTCCACATTCAAAATACATGCAGATTTGTCAGATAATTGGCTTCTGTAAATTGTCCAAAGTATGTAGAATCAAAATAGTGTATAGGTGAACGCTGTTTCGGTGTGGACTGAGTGGGCCGAAGGGCCGATTTTCACACTGTATCTCTAAACTAAACTAAACTAAACTAAAGAGCATGGGAAACTAAAGGGTTTGATGTTTACTTCTTATGTACTTTTTCTCTTGCACATCATTCCTTATTTATGGAGGCACAAGAGAATGTGGGTGCGGCAATGTTGAGCTAAGAAACAAGCTGTTAGAAGAGCTCAGCAGGCCAGGCGGCATCTGCAGAGGGAAATGGATGGATCACATTTCGGGTTGAGACCCTTCTTCAGACATTTTGCGCCTCCCACACAACATATTCTCTCTCCTACTTTGATTGAGCTTTGCTTCATTGTCAGATTTGCCAGAAAGCAAGAGAAACAAAGCACACCTGCCTCATCTCTAAATCATGAGATAGAAGTACAAAGTAAATTCAAAAAAGAAACAATGGTGACTATTTCAAGCAGATAATTTTATGTTCACATTTTAGGCTCACAGTTCTATTTTCCTATCTTTCTGCCTCAGCATAACAATAATTATTCTTGCGTTTTTAATATTAATATTTTCTGTGTTTTATTCATTTTACTTATCTTTTAAGTGCATGTTTCTTTATCTCATTCCACCCTACATTAGAGGTAGCTCTCATCAAATTATTAATATTTGACTTGATTCAGTAAATTTGCATTATTAAACTTCTGATATATGTCGTGTAATATTTTGGCGTTCTTATCCGATATCAGTCTCGAGAACCAGTGGTCACAAACTCAAATTGAAGGATTATTCATTAAGGAGAAAGATGAGAGGAAATATCTTCACCCAGCGGAGAACGAGTCTTTGGACCTATTTACCCAAGATGGTTGTGGAGAGTCAGTCCCTAGCTAGTACAGTAGAAATCAAGCGAGTATTAAGGAATGAAGGGATGTGGTTAGGGTGGGAAGTTAAATCTATGGTACAAGATCAACAACAACCTTATTGAGTGGCAGAGCAGGTATGCTGAGCTGCATGGCCTACACCTACTTCTGTTACAGTTCATATATCTCAGACTCTCTTGGCTCGAACAATTCCCTTAGTTGAGTTCACAAGTTCACAAGTTATTGGAGTAGATTTAGGCCATCAGCCCATCGAGTCTCCTCCGCCATTCTATCATGGCTGATCTCTGCCTCTGAATCCCATTTTCCTGCCTTCTCTCCATAACCCTTGACACCAATTCTAATCAAGAATTTGTTTATCTCTGCCTTAAAAATATCCACTGACTTGGCCTCCACAGACCTCTGCGGCAATCAGAAACCTCTGTGTTTCTAATGCTCGCTTCCAGTCAATATTTAATCCAAAATGGTATTTTACTGCCAAATTCAATTTCTCAATCATTTATAGACTTTTAAATACTTTAAACCATTGTAAACACTTCCTGTTTAGTTTGTTTTCCTTGCGAAATCCTTCATAAATCAAAATAAATCCATTAAATCTCCACTTTGCACTGAGCAGAATTACCTTTCCTCCTTTCCATAACCATTTGAGTAAGATAGAAACAGAGAACTGCCGATGCTGATTTGCTGTAAAAGGCCACAAAGTGCTGGAATAGGTCAGGCAGCATCTTTGGAGAACAAGGATAGGTAATTTATTTATATTGATCATTTTGGCAAATTACTTTCCAAGGCATTCCGAAAGAGTGATACTTGCAAATAGACACCATCTACATAATTAAAAGTCTCATCTTGACCACTTCATGTCTGTGCAGTATAGTGATTTTAGAAAAGACGCTACCATATATGGCTGTGATTTGTGGCCATCTTACTCACAGTCCTCCTCCGCTGCGCAAGCCCCGAGGATTTTTCCAATCGATGAAAAATATAAGAGTTATGAGTGTTTAAAAAACTTTGAGATCCTTACTCCTGTCAATCACCGTGATTAAGGTAATGCCCCTTCCGGTTTTCACTGAGATTTCACGCAGATTTTTTTTTAAGAGCCCCTTCGGCCCATCAGGCCTGTGCTAGCACAGGAGGAGTCCCTTTGGCACATCAGTAAGTATTCCCCCTGCAAGTATTAAACGTCATCCCAGTATTTTTCTCTCTCCCTTCATAGACTTTCCTCCTTCATTGCTGCAATCAGCAGAAAAAGATGAAAAATGTCTAAAATTGATTCTCCACCTTCTCCCCCTCTCATAGAGTCTCTCAACTGTTTTGGGCAGAATTTCTGGCAGTTACTCAGCTGCCAGCCCACCAGGCCTGAGTGACTGAGCTGCCAGCCCAAGAATCCATTTGGCCCACAATGTCCATACTAGCCCTCTGGAAACAAGTCCCTTCGGCACACAACACCCATACTAGCGTTCCAGAAAGCCCCACCACTGGTCACCAATATCGGAAATGGTGGAGAGGTGGAAGATTGCATTGGAGGACCAGGCCTCCCATGTGATCATGGGACCCAACGGGTCCCACTTAGTCTAGTACTTATCTAAATACCACCTTGATCCCATCCATCACGGATTCATAAGATTCCTTACATAAACTTTATTCACCGTCAAAGGGTCTTAAGCCTATTTATAAATCTTATATGTTCAGCAGATTGTTAAAGGTCAGTAGGTATGTGTGAGCTTGCCGTCTGGACACTATTCGATCCTGGATCTGCCTGCGGCTTTCAAAATGAGCAAGTGGATCAAATATATAGAAAGCTAAATATAAGCTAATGCCCCCAAGCAATCGACAATGCTCCCAAGCAATCTGACCATAAACCTCAGTGCTTACTGACATTGACAGGCAGCCTAAAGCAAAATGGACCAGAAGGATTTTTTTTTCCTTTGCTTTATATCTTTACCGTACTGATTTGCTTCACTTCTTCCTTAATCCTTTAAACTTATTAAATACTCAAGGACAAGAAACAGCCTTCCGACTGACAACAATGTTGCAATCATTTTGTGCTTTATATATGAACAGAAAATGTCGTATCATTTTAATGTTGGTTTATTTTTGAATAGGGAATTTAAAAAAAGTGAAATGTTAATGTGCAACTTTGCTTTGATAAGCTTTTCTTCTTCTCACGGCTGTCCTGTTAGCACCACTCAGATGGAATAAGTCAGCCATGATCATATTGAATGGCGGTGCAGGCTCAAAGGGCTGAATGGCCTACTCCTGCACCTAATTTCTATGTTTCTATGTTTCTATAAGATCAGTTTGCAATATATCCTCTAATTTCTGCAGCTTTAATGGTTTAATGTCGTAACCACCAAAAATGGCAACCACTGGTAATGGCAGCCCCAATTTGTAACAGCAGACGGATATCATTCCTGACATTTTACTCACTACACTAACACCAGGACAATTAAACTAAATTAAACTAAGGGTTAAGTGATATGCTTCTCCAAATGGAAGATAGAGGCACCGGCCATTTCCCAAAACAACGAGATATGAGGGAAGAGGTGCTAGCATTTAGGAGTCCCTGTTAAGTGAAATGTTGACTTAAAACAAGACCTTTGATTCAAATGTCCATTGAAGAGAATATAATCAAAGGCATAACTTGTTAAGATCAGCATACCGACTGGGGGCAGGGACACATATCTCATTGATCAGAAGGATTAGTGAAATTTTATCGATCAGTCAGGGGAATGGCCATCTATTAAGTGTAACAGAATTGAATTCTACAGGTGAGATGTAGTAATGTTAAATGCAAAATGTTCATTCTATTGTTTGTGATGTTTAAATCATCATGGAGACAGTGTATTTAGTTTTGCATGCATCTGAGGATATTTGGTATGTCCACAGGGATTCTCTGAAACTTCCACAGATGCACTAGAGAAAGTATTCACCCTGGTATTAACCCTGGTGAACTCACAACTGCGCTGCTCTTGACCACCTGAAATTGCAGATTTGGTGAATTGGTGAACACAGCTCAGTCCTTCACAAACTCATCACTAATTCACACAGACCATATTCACAGCTTGTTGCACCAGAAAGTAGTGAAGTAGACAAAATGTACCAGCATGTATTTAGTTCCTTAGAAATATAGAAAATAGGTGCCGGAGGAGGCGAGCACCACCATTCATTGTGATCATGGCTGATCGTTCCCTATCAATAACCCGTGCCTGCCATCTCCCCATACCCCTTGACTCCACTAGCCCCTAAAGCTCTATCTAACTCTCTCTTAAATCCATCCAGTGACTTGGTCTCCACTGCCATCTGTGGCAGGGAATTCCACAAATTCACAACTCTCTGACTGAAAAAGTTTTTTTCTCACCTCAGTCTTAAATGGCCTCCCCTTTATTCTAAGACTGTGGTCCCTGGTTCTGGACTTGCCCAACAGTGGGAACATTTTCCCTGCATCTAGCTTCTCCAGTCCTTTTATAATTTCATATGTTTCTATAAGATACTCCCTCATCCTTCTAAACTCCAGTGAATACAAGCCTAGTCTTTTCAATCTTTCCTCATATGACAGTCCCGCCATCCCAGGGGTCAATCTCATGAACCTATGCTGCACTGCCTCAATCACAAGGATGTCATTCCTCAAATTAGGAGATCAAAACTGTACACAATACTCCAGATGTGGTCTCACCAGAGCTCTATGCAACTGCAGAAGAACCTCTTTACTCCTATACTGAAATCCTCTTGTTATGAAGGCCAACATTCCATTAGCTTTCTTCTCTGCCTGCTGTACCTGTAAGCCAACTTTCAGTGACTGGTGTACGAGAATGTCCATGTCTCGCTGCACCCCCCCCTTGACCTAACCTAAACCCATTGAGATAATAATCTGCCCCCTTGTTTTTGCCGCCAAAGTGGATAACATCACGTTTATCTATATTATACTGCATCTGCCACGCATCTGCCCACTCACTCAACCTGTCCAGGGCACCCAGGTCGATGTTTCTATGTTTCTATGTTTCTATGTGCAAATAAAGGATAAAAGGTACTTAATTTAGTGTAAGATATATTCTGATTGACGATAGTTCAAAGGTCTCTATTGAGGTAGATGGGAGGTCAGGACCACATTCTATCTGGAGAGAGGACATTTTATTTAAACTATACTAAAAAACTCTAAGTAATTTGGTTATTCTATTATTGCACTTCCGTATTTGGCTTTGCACAACTTCAGATTGCACCACAATCTTTCCACTTTGCAATCGTATAGTATTTATTGTTGTATTTATTATTACCGTATACCGTTTACTCTGAAAGCTTCATGAAAATAAGGAATATCATTGCACCTAGATGTATATGACAAGAAACTTATCTGACCCTGAATCCGAGACAACCTACGACTTCCATGCGTGTGCTCCATTAAACCAGTTAACAAGGAAACTTGAGAATTAATTGATTATGGCTGGAAAGTGGAGAATCTTTGAACTCCCCATTAACTACTGCCTGTATCTTATCATTACCATTTAGTCAGAAGATGAGGAATCTGCGGTATTCGTTGCCATAGATGGTGGAGGAGGCCAAGTCATTGGGAACATTTAAAGCAGAGATTGACTATTTATACCTCAGCTAGGCCAGCAGCATAATCAAGTCATATGCTGGCCACTCCCTCTTCTTCCCTCTCCCATCGAGCAAAAAGATATAGAAGAGTGAAAATGCAGGGACAGTTTCTTCCCAGCTGTTATCAGGCAATTGAACATAACATTGATTATTTCATGTGGATTGTGGGCCAATTCCAACTCCAATATCTTCACCTTGTCTCTGGGTGCAACAGTATTCTTTGTTTGAATCTGATGAACATGGAAATTAAGACTGGCAGTTTCCCCAAGTATATAAAAACAGTTGAGAAAACACCTAGGACAACATAATTCAATTATTGAAAAAGTAAAAAATAGTATGACTTACTGTAAAATGGTCATTGTTGACATTTCTTGCCCAATCAAAAAACACTTAAAAAGTTCATGGGCTTCTGAAGTGGTATAATCCTTGTGGTGATGTTGCTCCCATGGTACTGCTTGGCCAGGAAAGACTGGCTCCTGAACCAGCAGCATTAAGTTAAGGGAAATTGGTATTAATGCCGTATTATTGTCAAGTAGTTCCGAGATACAGTGAAGAGGGGTTTTGTGTGCTATCCAGGCAAATCATACCACAAATGAGTAGACAAGTTAGTGCAAATGAGAAAATAAACTGAATGCAGAATATAGTGATACAGTTGCAGAGAAAGTACACATAAAATAAAGTGCACAGTCTGCAACAATATTGATGGGGAGATGGGGAATTCATCCTTAGCGTATGGGAGATGCATTCAAGAGTCTGATAACAGCGAAAAAGTTATACTTGAATCTGGTGGTACATGCCTTCAAGCATCTATTTCTTCAGCCTGAGAGGAGAATGTCTGAGGTGTGACTGTTTCCTGATTCTATCGGCTGCTTTCCCAGGGCAGAGTGAAATATGGATGGAGGCAGTGGGGGGAGGATGGTTTATGTGATGGGCTGGGCTGCATTCACACCCTTTGCAGAGCAGTTGCCATACTAAACTCTGATTCAATCCGATAGGATGCTTTCCACAGTGCATCTGTAGAGATTGTTGTCAATGGAAACATGTCAAATTTTCCTAGCCTTCTGAGATTCAGATTCAATTTTAATTGTGAAGGAGACAACGAAATGCAAGTGAAGGCATCGAATCACCACATTAAGGTAGTGTGTAAATTAATGGGTAACTCTGAAGTGATTATGTTGACATGCATCCATTACCCTTTTCCTTGCAGCTGGGCAGTAGAATATATATATATGCTTCATCAGGCACTGGGTTTAATTTTGGATCTCACAGCTTTGTAAGTGTAGCTCCATCACCAGAAATGCAGCAGTTCAAACAACAACTGGGACACCAATGTTTATGGCTTTGAGCAATACACCCAGAAGCAAAATAAGTGTACTACCTTTAAATGGTGGACAATTCATTATCTGGTTCGGAGCATCAATGCTTTTGTGTCACTAAACACATTAACACTGTGATGATAATATACTGAAATGCACAATTGGCCTTTAACTTCATCAGAAGGACTGTGGAAGTTTGAGAGTATACTTAGCTTTCTGAATCCTTTTCTTGTCATTTGTTTAGTGATAATGATAAAAAAAGACCAGTATTTGATTTTGTTTGTATCATTTTTTGCCTCTGCTCCCCTGTGATGTCATTGCATTCTGCACTGGATACTAATCTTGTGCACAGGTAGTAAAGCAGTGCCAGGAAATTATCCTATTATTTCTTGCCGTTAACTGATACATTAGGTAAACAATTTCTGATTAAGGCAGCTGATAAATATTTGTCCGCTTCACAAGTCACGATTTCAATGGAAACCTGGGTCTGAATTCTCTGTTGGTGTTTACACAATGGAGTCGTCTTGCTGAGTTGATGGTGGCAATGAGGCATAGCCAGTCATACAAAATGTTCATATTTGTGACAAATGAAACAGCACATCAGTCCTCATGAAATATCTCTGGAACTGCCAAACTCATAGGAATATATATCATCATTAATGATTTAATGAGAGAAAGATTAGAAATGGTGGTGGGTAATATAGGTCTATTAGATTACATCTGTTCGTAATGGGTGGCATAGTACTTGTTATTATACTCCGTGCCTGTTGGGCATTAGATTGGAAAATGGAGATTAAGATATGTAAACTTTACATTTGATTTCCCAAAGCCAAATTATAGGGTAATTTACTGTCACATTGAAGAAAATAAATAAACATCCCTTGACTCTGAGGTGTGATATTTTTAGTCTATACTGGATATAGGGACATCTGTGATTCCAGATTGAAAATACAACACCAATGGCAAAAGCCACATGCGATAGCACATGAGGCCATTTCTCCTGCATTGTTCAACGTGTTGCTTCACTGTTTAAAAGACAAATGCATTTTGCTGGGCTCTGGTAGAGTGACAATAAACTAGTTAGCTCCCTATGGTCACCTAAGAGGTTCTAAACATAGACAGTCAGAAGAAGGGTCTCGACCCGAAACATCACCCATTCTATCTATCTAGAGATGCTGCCTGTCCCGCTGAGTTACTCCAGCATTTTGTGTCTATCTTCGGTGTAAACCAGCATCTCTAGTTCCTTCCTACACGAGGTTCTAAACAAGATGCAATCCATACAGGTTTCCTCACAAATATATTGGTATTTTTGCAATGTGATGTGACCTATGAGCCAGGAATATTGTATTCTGATTTCTGGTCATTGTTGGGGGGTTCTACATTCAGTTGTGAACAAATGGATTGATTTTTACCTAATCTACTCACTTACATAAATATTTTCAAGCTACATCTATTCCTTCTAGAAATGGAAGAAGTAACCCGGTTGGTATAAAATAATAGTATAAATAGTTTAGTTTAGTTTAGAGATACAGCGCGGAAACAGGACCTTCGGCTCACTGAGTCCGCACCGACCAGTGATCCCTGCACATTAACACTATTCTACACACAACTAGGGACAATTTACATTTATACCAAGCCAATTGATCTACCAACCTGTATATCAAATGTACGCCAATTGACGTACAAACCTAGGCAAATGGAACTAGCTTAGATGGGGCATCTTGGTTGACATGGAAGAATTGGGTCAAAGGGCTTGATTCTGTGTTCCGTGACTCTATGAAGTATCAGGATTTGTCTCACCCAATATTCTATGTGTCTCACTCTATATTCGACTTTCTCACCCCTTCTCCACCTGTCTGAAGAAGGGTCCCGATCCAAAAAATTGTTTGTCTGTTACCTCCACAGATGCTGCCTGATCCGTTGAGCTCCTAGGGCACTTTGCTTTTTTGTGAAAATTGAACTGCTACCTTCACCCACCTGACAATAACGAGAATACTTCACAATTAATTAATTGTGTACGAAATCCTTAGGGATGTTCTGGTGACCTCTATTATTGCATGTTATTTTCTTGCTTCATTATCCTGCAACTGGAAGATTTGTTAGATTGTAATTGATCACATTATTTAGCATTATGGGAGTCCAGTCAACTTTGAGGGGACGAGAGAGTGGTTAAGGGGCTGTACATTTTTTGTTGGTTACATTCACTAAATATTTAATATAGGTATTGCCACATGTTTTACCCTTTTCTAAAATGTCTCTTCCATAGCAATAAACAGGAGCTTCACATGAGCTTTAAGTGTTCTAATTTAACAATAGTGACTCATGAGGGAATTAAGTCTGGATCCAATTAATTTTAGCCAGACAGCAATTATTACATTTTAATATGAGTATAATATGAATAAACCTGTATCTTTTAATCTCACTTAGTCCTGTCTATAATTTAATATCAATCAGTACAGTGAATCACTTTGTATTATAAGACAAAACATGGTAATGAATATAATGCATCAGGCTGTAGCAATCAATGGAAAAACATTATTTATCATTATGAAATGTTGATTAATGTATTTATAAATACAGTGTTCAATACATTAATCTTTGCTTGCATCATATAATCCTGAATGTGCATAAAAATGAAACATTACATATTCAACATGAACAGGTTGGACATCGTCACATTTCATAATCTGATGGATATTAACTTAAAAGTTAAAAGTTAAAAGTTAGGACGAGGCTAAAACATACATCGTATTAAACTGTAATAATTGCTAACATTAATTTGAACCAGTCTAAATAATGTATATTAATATTCTCACAGTCACCATTATTGAAAGGAAACCATGTTATGTTGGTACGAAACTTTCCTTGATTTCATCTGAAATGAATTTACAGAAATGCTGCACAGCATGCAACTATCGTTATGTTGTGTGATCACTGCCAGTAGATGAGTTTATAACTCCTTGAATTAAAGGCAATCTTTAACTCAATCTGCAGTCTGCCTACTAAATTGCGTTATGGCAAACATTTCTTATTCAATAGTTTCAATTGATCAATAAAAACAAAAGAAACCCACCATTTTTATTAAACATTGATTTTGTGGCCACAAATAATCCCGCCACTCTAATCCCATGTTTAAGAACTTGGTTGTGTCCATCTATATTTCACTATTCAGGTGCTCATCAAAACATTTTTTTAAATGTTGTGAGAATCTCTGCCATTACCATCCACTCAGGCTGGACATTCTAGATTCTTAATGTCTGTAGTGGCCATTTGGCCTGTTTTGCATGTCATTGTGGATGGCATGTTCCTTTAAATTTTAGCCAGCCCGTTATAATGTGGGTGGGATTTTATGACGTGTCTTGGGGCGTGTTTATGCAGCTTAACTGCTTGCGTGTTAGTTTAGTTGAGAATTCGTTTTGGACAGGAGAGGGAGAAGGTTTATCCTTCGACCATGTCGAGCCACAGGTCAAGCATGTCAAGCCTCATGTGAAGAAGAAGACACGAGGAGTTTTCTAGTATCTGAAGCAATGCGCTGGAGTTCGAAGAAGATTGCTGGAACAAGTCGGAAAACCTTGGATGTATCTTACTGTTTTATATCTACAATAAAGAAAATATTCATTGAAAGACTGTGTGCTGAAGCTTTATGAAAGTAGAAGCTCTGAAAGTCTCTGAGGCAGCTTGCATGCGTACCGAAGATATTCCCCTTATCCCCTCTCGTCCAATTAGTGGCTAGGGAGTTAATTTCCTGAAAGATCTGAAAAATCTGCCGCTACAATGTCGACTTGCGAAAAATCTTCCTCGCAACCCCTCTGAAACTCATGCCCCTTCCTTTAAATCCATGTCCTCCAGTTTTATATTCCTTTGTTATGGAAATAGTTATGTGAATAGTTTCTTACCATCTTCCTTATTATGCAGCTCATCCAAGTTCCCGCCTTAGCATCTTCCAATCCAAGGACAATGAAGCGAGTCCACCAAGTCTTTCCTTACAACAAAAATGCCCAATTGTAGGTTATATGCTGCTGAATTTCCTGTACCCTCTCGAATACAATCATCCCCTTCCTATATTATGGTGCCTGGAACAGCTACCCAAACTGGGTGCAGTTCTAGTCACCCAGTTGGGTGGAAGAAGGTGCTCTTTTATATTCCATGCTCCATCTAAGAAAGACATGTATCTCACATATGTCTTTCACTATCACATTACCTGTGCTGCTATTTTCTGGCATCTCCAGACATTGAGAATAACCCAGAATATTTAACATAGAACATGGAAGAATACAGCACAGGAACAAGCCCCTCAGCCCACAATGTTTATGCCGAAGATTATGCCAAGTTATCACATACAATTATTTGTTTACGATGTGCAGTCAATATTGTCAGATGAATAAATCCAATAATTGGATAGTTCAAGTGTAGGAAGGAACTGCAGATGCTGGTTTACACCGAAGATAGACACAAAATGCTGGAGTAACTCAGCAGGACAGGCATCATCTCTGGGTAGAATAAATGGGTGACGTTTCGGGTCGAGACCCTTCTTCAGGCTGAGAATCAGGGGAGAAGAAGACACATAGTCACATGTATTGTTTACTACAGGTTCTCACAAATAACAATGAAAGAGAGAACACATTTAGTAATTCTTTTACATTTCAACTAAGTAGCATAACTAGAATAGTAGTATATTTTCAAAACTGGACATGTCTCAATGAAGAGCATGAGCTGAATTGTGGTCTGAGTTCAGCTTGAATCAAATTAGAAATGGCATCAAATGAGCCCAGTTCATCACTGAAGCATCAGCAGCTTTGGTAACACAGCCCTCACTGGTTACTGCTCTAAAAGTCAATCTAAATTAGAAAGTCAGGACTTTCATATGAAGAAAGACTGGATAGACTCGGATTGTACTTGCTAGAATTTAGAAGATTGAGGGGGGATCTTATAGAAACTTACAAAATTCTTAAGGGGTTGGACAGGTTAGATGCAGGAAGATTGTTCCCGATGTTGGGGAAGTCCAGGCAAGGGGTCACAGTTTAAGGATAAAGGTGAAATCCTTTTGGACCAAGATGAGAAAAACATTTTTCACACAGAGAGTGGTGAATCTCTGGAACTCTCCGCCACAGAAGGTAGTTGAGGCCAGTTCATTGGCTATATTTAAGAGGGAGTTAGATGTGGCCCTTGTGGCTAAAGAGATCAGGGGGTATGGAGAGAAGGCAGGTACAGGATACTGAGTTGGATGATCAGCCATGATCATATATGAATGGCGGTGCAGGCGCGAAGGGCTGAATGGCCTACTCCTGCACCTATTTTCTATGTTTCTAAATTATTCACTCAAATGCTGATGTAAGTAGGAGGAGCCTAATTCAGTAGGAGGAGCCATCTTGGGGAACGGCTGCTAACCAGCAGCCGTCCGTTTAATTCATTTTTATTTCAGTTTTTAGTTAGTTTTGTTCATCGTTTTTTTGGAGAAATGGACTTCTTATTGTGGGGGGGAAGGAGGTAACCTTAGTTCTAGGTTCCTACCTGGTCGGTGAGGCAGCTTTTTCTCTGGGCTGCCTGTCGACCCGTCCTCGTGGCCTACCAGCGGGCTTGGAGCGCCGTTTCCTGGTGGGACCGCCCAGCTCCTCGGCTTCGGTGGCGGCACAGCGCTGGAGTGCAATCGCGGAGCAGAGCGCGCGATGCCTTGCCTGGGTCGCCGCGCTGGATCGACGCGCTGGAGCTCCGGTGAGCTGGACTGCCGAGAGCAACACCTCCGGACTACGGGTCTGCGGAGTGGAGCGGGCGGCGCCGACATTAACATCGGGAGCCTGGGAGCTCCAACTTGGTGCGTCCTTGTCGGCTTCGGAAGCCGACAATCCCCTGCTAGGAAGCGGCCATTCCAGGTGGTCCAGCCGCTGTGAGGACTCTCCCGACGCCGGGGCAAGACCACCCAGCTAGAACGGCCAGGCACATTGGGCCTCCGTTGAGGCAACAGCGGTGGCCTTAATAGGCCTGACTTTTGGAAGAACTGGGGTTGGGAACTGGACTTTTGTGCCTTCCCCCATTACCACTGTGGGGGTTGATTTTTCTGTGTGTAAGGTACTTTGTTAGTCTGTGTCCAAGATGGCTGTCGGAAGAGAGCGTGGACGCTGGTCCGCTTTAGCTGCCGCTGCTCTCTCTTCACATTGTGTTTTTTTTGATTTTTTGATTTTGTGTCTTTGGAGCGATTTCTATCTTTAATTTGTGTATTAATGATGTCCTTATTATTTATTTTTCTCCGACTATATGTTTTTTTTCTCTTCTGTTTAATCTTTGTAAGGTGACCTTGAAATTTGAAAGGCGCCCGAAAATAAAATTTATTATAATTATTATTATTATTGATGTAAAGTTCTCTCAGAAATTTAAAACAAAAATAAAGGTAATACAGAGCACATTCTTAATTAGCGTAAGCGATATACCTATGATCAAAGGAGAAGTTTACTAACACTGATAATTAGACAAATATAAGGAAAGTATCTAAATGTATCATTTGGAACCTGTATTAAAAACTAAATACATTGAAAATATGAATTAGTTCTTAGAATATCTATGAAGATTAAGGTTGGAAAAATACAAGGATGTACGTCTTTATATCGAAACTAGAGCATGGAAAATAAACAAGCCCTTCATAGAATAGAACTAAATTAAACTTAATGTCAGAATAAAGCAATTAAATCCATTATTCTGCCACTCTGTGAAGTCATCGTTGATAGATTAGTCCTCCCAAGCCTGGTCTTGTCTTTCAGCAATATGTTTGATGTGAAAGCGAATATCTTTTGTAAGTATTTTTCTCCCCCCAAGAGTACTACCAGTATAATAACATGGGGTATTATTGTTTGAGAGCGAGGCTTTGGGAATACTTTTATAGAGATGCTGTTTCCAATACTCAAAAGCATAAATAATATGTATACATATGTTATGTACATTTCATGAATTAGTTTAAGTAAATTATTTTATTTATTACAACTTTTGTCGTTCTCAGATCCTTTTCTTTCCATTTGTCCTGAAACATATAAATACGTTTTCTTGATGTTTAATGTGAGATTGGCTGAGTTACTTAAATGTAAGAAAGGCAGGCTTAGTTAAATGGAATTAATGTAAAAGATGTTGAAATAGAACTTAGTGAAGTCAGTGCATATCGTGATATCAAATAGGCTTTTAGATAGGTACAGGGTAGTGCAGGAAGATTTATGGGTCGTGCACAGGTAGATGTGATCAGTTTGACTTGGCATCATGTTCGGCACAATCATTGTGGGCCGAAGGGCCCGTTCTGTTGCTATACTGTTCTCTATTCGATGTTCTGTGTATCCATGTTGCTACCCATTTTTTTTTAGACGCCTTTAACCTCTACCTGGTTGAGAAAGAATACGGTGACATTAGCAATGTTGGATGAAATCACAAAATTGGATGAAATTACAAAAGCAAGATTATTTTTTACCGCGGGACAACTTTTGTGAAGGACTCTCTGTCATCAAGAACACAAAGTGCTGTCATAACTCAGCGGGTCAGGCAGCATCTGTGGAGTGAAATGGACAGGCGGCATTCCGGGTAGGGACCGGTCTTCAAACCCCAAACATCGCCGATCTATTCCCTCCGCAGATGCTGCCTGACCCGCGGAGTTTCTCCACCACTTTGTGTTTTGTTCAAGTTTCCAGCATCTGCAGTTCCTTGTGTCCCTGTGATTAGGTGTTGTTGATGGTGATCTCGGCAGAAATTAAAATGGAACAGGCGTTTTCTTGATGTTTAATGTGAGATTGGCTGAGTTACTTAAATGTAAGAAAGGCAGGCTTAGTTAAATGGAATTAATGTAAAAGATGTTGAAATAGAACTTAGTGAAGTCAGTGCATATCGTGATATCAAACCTTTCTTCTTGGACAGTCATTGAGATTAAGGCTGACTTGTTTCCACCCTAATTCTATGGGTTTTGAAGTGACTTATGAAACAAAGTGGGAACATTAATGTAGATGATCTAAATCCCGCTGTACCCCTTTCCTCATGACCCAGTAATCTTGGTGTCATCTGCAAACATATTAGCCAACCTATCTGCATTTATGTCCAAGGTAGACATGAAATGCTGGAGTAACTCAGCGGGATAGGCAGCATCTCTGGAGAGAAGGAATGGGTGACGTTTCAGGTCGAGACCCTTCTTCAATCTGAATTCACCCATTCCTTCTTCAGTCTGAAGAAGGGTCTCGACCCGAAACGTTACCCATTCCTTCTTCAGTCTGAAGAAGGGTCTCGACCCGAAACATCACTCATTCCTTCTCTCCAGCGATGCTGCCTGTCCCGCTGAGTTACTCCAGCATTTCGTGTCTACCTTCAATTTAAACCAGCATCTTTCCTATATATTTATGTCCAAGTCATTTGTGTGTATAAAACATAAAAGCTGGAGCTTTGTGGTTGTGTTTAATCATGATTAACAAGATAGATTGCAGGTGCAAGTATTGTCAACTTCAGGGAATAGAACGTCATCCTCAGTTGCATTCAATAAAAGTGCACTGCACCAATGGCCAAACATTGTACTCCATATCTAAGTTTTCATGAGCACAGGAGTGAGCGCCTCCCTTCTTTGATGCTGAGTGGAGCTTGTGGTGGCCATGGGGACACTCTGACCAGGATCAGAATATTGATCCTATCCCCCCCAAACTTCACATGTAAACGTAGACAATGGCAATTACAAAATAGTGAGAAATCTGGAACATCGCAATATCAGAAAGGAGAAACCATGGGGTGAGTGGGGGAATTGTGGCATATAGGAATATTTATTATTTGTGTGAATGCAATATCTTCTTTTATGTCATCATATAGGAACAGTTATGAGGAAATAGTTCACAGTTGCATAATGCCATTCAATCTTTGGATTTTGTATCAGAAAATTTTAATTTCTTCACTATGTCCATTGAACAGTTGATCCATTTCAGAAGATGGTGCGGCACAGTGGCGCAGCGGTAGAGTTTCTGCCTAACAGCACCAGAGGTCCAGGTTCGATCCTGACTACAGGTGCTGTCTGTACGGAGTTTGTACATTCTCCCTGTGAGTTTCATGGGTTTTCTCTGGAACCTACGGTTTCCTCCCACACTCCAAAGAGTTTGCAGGTTAATTGGCCTGGTATAATTGTAAATTGTCCCTAGTGTGTGTAGGATAGTATTTGTGTGTGGGGATCATTGGTCGGTGCGGACTCGGTGAACTGAAGGGCCTGATTTCACTCTAAATCTCTAAACTAAACTAAACTAAAGATATTCACAACTCATCCCACCCGTAGTATACAATTTGTAATCACTAAAATGACGCATCTTTCCACTTCCAGTAGGCAATGATTGAAGCCTTCTGCTGGTAACAGTTTATGAATACGAGTAGGACTTTTGAGACAGTCTCAAGTTGCTGAGATATTAAATATCTGGATTTTAAAAAAATAAGGTGACACATCATGTGGGAAATAAACAGTGGCAGTGACTAGATGTCACACTATTGTAAGATAGTATTCCACGGAGGATTGAAAAAACAATCATATCTTCTTTTTCTGTTTGATAGTGCTGAGAATTTAAATGATTGAGCTATTGGTCTGTCTTTTCTAGGTTTGACTTAATTAATTTTTCAAATATAGATATTCTAAACACATATTACCACCTAGTTTTATAGATGTATTTAAGTATATTAAGAATGCAAAGTGGTGAACTTCAAAGCCAGAGGAGAATTGCATGCATATTTGAAATTTCAGCAAAATAAAATGGTAAAATATTATGCAAAGTAAATCTCATTCATTGACCTTAATATATTTTTAACTTGAAGCTACATATTTTGGGAAGGTAATCTGTTGTTAATGACCAATAATATCTGAAATGTTACTATACAAAATAAGAAATAAAATAATCAAGAGTTAAGAGAATTTCATTACCAATAATTAATTCCAACAGCTCATAAAAAGTTCAGCATATTAATTAGCTGGAGTATGAGATAACACTAAAACGTGTTAATGTGTATTTCAAATTGAATCTTTTGCAAAGCTTTCCAAACTAGGAACATGAAATAAAGCTAGTTTAGTAATATTCAATATTTCCACTCTAGTCAATGGTTTTGAATAGAGACTTACTGATGGATTGCAGATGTCAACTTAGCTTTCTGTCACTCACTGTCCTGAATCGGATCTGCAAAATGTACTCCATCTGAGAAATATGATTCCATTGAACTCAAGGCACATTGCTTGTAACTGTATTACCTTTAGTTTGTTTTCAAGCTTATTGGTGGGGGCATCCTGTTCCATGGAAGAAGTATTCAACTTTGTTTCCAATTTTAAGCTAAAATATAAAGAAAATCCTACACTCAGTCCTTGTTTGATGAACACCATTTTGGATCTGAAGGTTCTTAGTTGTCTATGAATTCCCATCAGAAGCAGACAACAGGCCACTTGAGTGTAGCAATCAGAAACATGTCATCTGGTGCTGGACTTTAATGTCAAATTGGACAAAAGTAGTGAGCCATTGGGATTAGTGAGTGAATAGTGTGGTGAAGCACTCAGATATTCCAGTCAATATTAGTGTGAGCAGTAATTTCATTTTTTTTACTGAAGGTTTTTGGTAAATTGGTTTACATTAATTCTGATCCTAAAGAAGGTAGAGTGTTCTTTCCGAATCTGCAATAATATTTTAACAAAAGAACACCTTTCCATCCAATCTGTTTTCTTTGCACCAGGGAGATACCTGCAGTTCCAGACTGCTAGGTTGGCTTAAGTAAGTTACATCAAGCACCTACTTGGAAGTAAGGCTAAACCTCTATTTGGGATGAACCTCAGCTTCCACCTTGCACAATGTGTGGTCAACACTGGCCAGTATGTACCAGTTGAGCCCAAAAGCTCTAAATCTCACCCAGCATCCGAGCATCGGGGGCAGGTGGAATAAAATATATAACCTATGAAGTAATATCTATAGTGAATGTGTATAATTGATTATTCTCACTGTGTATAATAGGCTTGAAGATTGTAATGCAGACAGCATTGATGATATTTAATGAGAAAGGGACTGACAATAGAAGTAAAATGACTGATTGTTGGCATGAAAGGGAATGGCAGTCAGGTGACTTTTTAATTTGACACTGATGAACCATACTGAATATGCAGCTCGGTGGCCAGTAAAGAACTGTACAGTTAAATCTGAAAACCTACACAGAGTAACAACATTGAAATAGTTGGAGTTGCTGGTGTGACAGTGAAATACAAAAAGACAGTTTAAAAAGACTGGACACAAAGATGGCCGGGTGAGGAGTGGAGAAGGGCGGCGGTTCACGGGAACTGCTCCAGAACATCACAGAAACAGGTCCTTCGGCCCAGCTTGGCCGTGCCGTCCAAGTTGGCGCCTTGGAGTAGTCCTATTTGCCTGTGGCCCATAGCCCTCTAAACCCTTCCCACCCATTTATCTGTCGTTAATAACCTCAAGAAAATATTAAGTCTACGTGAGCCTGCTTCAGTTTCCTGGGTCCAACTCAGAGAGAAGTCTCTCCCCTTTCCCGAGTTAATTGCATCACTGTTTATTATGCTCTCTGCATTATGAAGTCCTCGACAGTGAACCCCATGGACAATCACTACCTTTCCCTCCCAACTCCAGCCAGTCCCGTCCCCCTGGGAAACTGAAGGGAGCGACAATCAACTGCCACGGATACAAATAATGTCCTACACAAGAAAGGGCAGATGCTGGTTGACAAAAAGTGAACACACAGTGCTGGAGTAACACAAAGATGCAGCAGAATTTTGGAAACGTCATCCCGTCACCCATTCCTTCTCTCCAGAGATGCTGCCTGTCCCGCTGAGTTAAAGAGTGCCCACGGCAGACTCACGAGACACTACGGTAAACTCACGGGCTACTACATTCTTACAACGAGTTTAAAAGTTTAAAATTTTTACTTCAAGAGTAAATGTGGCTCGTGGAATTCTTTCATCATGTTGAAAGATTTTCACGAGTTATCAAGTTTCCCGAGTACCTGCCATTAGCGTTACGAGTCACTAAGTTACGTCCATGCGTTCCGATGTTCCCGCTACGTTAATTCTACATGATTACCACGTGTTTGGTTTGTTTTAAGCTCGGGATCACTCGAGGGTGGACTCGCACCGTGAGACAGGGGTTTAAAGATGACATTCAGCCTCCACCATTTTTATGGAACAATAAACTATAATAATAATAATAATAATAATAATAATAATAATAATAATAATAACAATAACAACAATTCCATTTGTTTTCCACACAATTTTATACAATAAGTTTATACCTCTTCATACATCTAAGGGTTTGGTGCGGCACTGTGGCGCAGCGGTAGAGTTGCTGCCTTACAATGTCAGCGACCCAGGTTTAATACTGACTACGGGTGCTGTCTGTTTCGAGTTTGTACGTTCTCCTCATGAGCACGTGGCTTTTCCCCGGGTGCTCCAGTTTCCCCCACACTCCAAAGATGTACAGATTTGTAGGTTAATTGGCTTTGGTAAAAATTGTAAATTGTCCCTAGTGTGTATGCTAGTACTAGTGTACGAAGATCGCTGTTCGGCGCAGACTCAGTGGGCCAAAGACCTTGTTTCCGCTCTTTATCTCTAAACTAAACTAAACTAAATTGCATTACAGATGCTGGTGATTTGATATAAAATAGTAAGATTAAACGAGAACTTACCAGTTTGAAGTTTGATCTGTATTTTATGAGGAGTTACGATGAGGGATTACGTGAAGAAGCCCGCTCAGGGCGCAGGTGCGGCATGCTTCCAAGCAGCGGTGTGGAATCACAGACAGACACGTATTTGAAGTAACATAGTAAAGAATAAAGAGACATCAATTATCAGTTTGATCCATGTAATGAGGGTGGGAGCGGAGGGCACGTAATCCCTCATCGTAACTCCTCATAAAATACAGATCAAACTTCTAACTGGTAAGTTCTCGTTTAATCAAACTTCAAACTTCGTGAAGATTTCAAAGCTCTGTGATTTCAAACCGTGTAACAGTTTTACTCACTCACTACCGAAAGCTCTTGAGGAAGGAAGTGTTATTGTAATCAACCAATGAATCTGTTTTGAAAACAAGACGGTATTTATTAACAACAACAAAAGAAAATAGCTCCCCCGGGCTTTAAATTAAATATTTGCAGTTTCTAAAATTCTGGCTGCAAATACGTCAGGTTTCACCAACGGCTTATGATAAAATGTTCGGAATGTGGATTCCCTTGACCATCCTGCTTTGTTGAGGATTATGTCAATAGGCACATCCATCCTTGCTGCCGATGATGTGGATGCTGCCCTGGTGGAATGAGATTTAAATATATTAATGTTTATCCCAGCAGCTTCCAATACCTGTTTTAACCATCTTGAAATGGTTTGGCTTGTTACCCTGCCATGTGGCTTTCTGTGGCTGACCCATAAGGCTCTCTCACTTCCTCGGATATTATGGGTTGTGTCAATGTAAATGTTTATGTGGGTCACCACACACAATCGTGGCTCTGGTGGGTAAGCCCGGAATGCCACTTGCGTGTTGGATGTTCCTGGCCTGGACTGTTTTATCAGACCTTGTATTGTGAAGGTTATCTGATCTGACGTTGTCTCCATGTTGTCCAGTCGTAGTTTATGTAAGGACTGGACCCTCTGAGCAGATACTAGCGCCATCAGCATGAGCGTTTTTAAAGTTAATTGCTCTAAACTGAGAGATCTTGCTGGTGGTCTGTCCCGAAGGTATGCGAGTACAATACTGGCATCCCAAATTTGTGTATATCTAGGGTTGGGGGGCTTGCTGTTAAATATGCCCCTCATTAGTTTGACCACCAGCGGATGGGATCCCATGGGCTGATGTCCTGCAGGTTTGAGGTAGTTAGAGAGTGCACTACGTGCCGTGTTGATGGCACTGTAGCTCATATCTTCACGATGATGTAAATCGGCCAGGAACTCCAGAACATTCGCTACTGTGGCTGTTTTGTAAGCAGTCCCCGTTTTCTGGCAGTATGTTTCCCATTTCCTGATGCTGGTTAGGTACTGCCTCTTTGTAGATGTTCTCAGGGATGCTGACATGGTGGCGATGGTTTGTTGCGATAACCCCAGATCCAGGTAAGGTCGGTCTAGAATCTGCAACCCAGGAGATTCATATCTTTGTGGCATGGGTGGCTGATGCCTGATACTGGGTGAGTCAGTAACCCTGGATGACTGGGGAACACCATAGGTGCTTCCACCACCATGTCATGGAGAATTGGGAACCATGGCTGTGTAGGCCAGTCGGGCACTACCAAAACTCCAGATGCTGAATCCGTCTGGATTTTTCGAAGTACCCGACTGATGAGGCAGAAGGGAGGAAAGGCATAGAAAACAAACTTTCCCCAATCCAGCGTAAATGCGTCTACCGCTGCTGCCTCCGGATCTGGTTCCCACGCGACATAGATAGGTAGTTGGTGATTCAGTCTTGATGCAAATAAATCTATATCTGGCTTCCCATATTGCTTTACAATTTTAGCGAATGTTTTAGGATTTAACATCCATTCGATGTTGTCATTGAATTTACGTGACCTGGTGTCCGCCACTGTATTTAGCTTACCTGGTAGATAGGTAGCTGAAAGCCAAATATGTCTTTCGACACACCATTGCCAAATCGTATTGACCAATTTGTCGCATGATAAAGATTTTATGCCGCCCATATGGTTAATATAAGCCACCACCGTTGTATTATCTATTTGTAATCTAACATGCAAGTGATGCATATTAGATGCATATGCTTTCAAACCATAAAAGGCGCCCAACATTTCCAAAGAATTAATGCCCAGTGTAGATAGTAATGATGATTCTGAGTTAGTCCATCTACCACCTGTGCTGGATATGGAGTTAGTTGCTCCCCAGCCTTGAGCACTAGCATCTGTTTGGAGTACTAGAGTAGCATTAGTAATAACAATAGGACTATAACTGTGCCAAATATTTTGTATCCACCACTGTAGCTCTGATATCGCTTCAGGGGGTAACGTCATGACCCGGTCATAATGACCTTTGTGCTGTTTTATTGCCTTTATCTTTGCTCTTTGTAAATTTTGATAGTGCAAAGGTCCAAATTGGATAGCTGGGAATGCTGCTACCATTTTGCCAATTACTGCTGCCACTTGTCGAATAGTTGGTCTTTCTTTTATCTTTAAGTTATTACATGATTGTATCAATGCAATCATCTTTTCCCTTGGCAGGGTAATAGTCATTTGGACTGAGTTAATTGTGAAACCCAGATAGTCCATAATAGTGGATGGATTTAACTTGGATTTATCTGGATGTAAGACAAAGCCTAGAGTCTCTAGGAGCTGTTTAGTAGCTGATACTGCTGCTACAGCCAATTCCATAGTTTTCCCAACTATGAGGATGTCGTCCAAATATGCCATGACTATATGGTTTCGTTTTCTTAACGTTGCCATGGCTGGTTTTAATATTTTTGTAAATAGTCTTGGAGCTGAAGTAAGCCCATTAGGCAGTGCTTTATACTGCCAAAGCTCCCCCATCCAGATAAATTTAAGATATCTGCTATAATCCTTATGTATAGGTACTAGATAGTAAGCATCTTTGAGATCAATGCTGGCCATATAGTATCCTTTGGAAATCAGTTGTCTAGCAGTCACAAATGTTTCCATTTTGAAATGTATATACTTAACAAATTCATTCAGGGATGTTAAGTCAATGATGATGCGACATCCACCATCCTTTTTACTTTTAGTAAATATGTTGGAAACAAATTCCAAGGGCTCATGAGTAGTTTTCTCTATGACCCCTTTGTTTATAAGCCTCACCAGTTCAGCTTGTCCCTCCTGTTGTTCCTTGTTGGAGAGTACAAATGCCCTCTCGGGCACATGTTGAACTGGTGGTATATTTGAGATAAATTCTATTTTATACCCTCGAATACTATTAAGTATATATTTATCATCCTTCCCCATGCTTCTTTGAACAAGTGTAACCTTCCCCCTGTTAGTAAGTCACCCTTATTCTCGATATGCGGGTAGGAACCAGATCCACCTACCTCCATAGTTATTGGCGGGGTTGTGGTTTTTTCTTTTTGAGTGTTCTTCCCTGTCGACGTGCTGGCGATGTTGGGGGGAGGCGCATTTTCCAGGGGGTCCGCTGCAGGCCCTGACCTAAAAAAGGTCTCTGGGGATAGTGCGGCCCCAAGCTTTGACCAGTCGCATATTCGGGACGCCGACTGGTAGATACAGTGGTGTGCTGCCGCCTGGGTGGAATGAAGAGTTTTGGAATGTTCGCTGCCGGTGGTGCCCTCATGAGGCTAAAGGTCTTTGACGCCTCCTCCATCTCTTTTAGCTGTTTGTTCAAGTCCTTCCCAAACAAGAATGAGTCGGTCTCTACTGATGGAGTTTTGCATAATCCTGCAAATTTAGGATTGAGGGCCGGCTTGATGTTGTCTCTTCTTAGGTTATTCAGCTCATATTGTGTCGTGCACATGAGTGCCAGGACATCCTGTTGGTGAGTGGTCATCTCTACGGTCTCAACACCCCGCGCATAGGCTGTTATAGCCGCCGTGAGGAGGCGAAGTATGCGCTGTAGTTTGACCTCCTGTGTCCGAATCGGTCCCCCCACGTTGCCCCATATTTGAGGATTGAGGCTCTTGACCTTGAGAGCCTCACAATTATCCGGGGCTGTGTGCTCCTCAAGCACTTGGGCGAGCACCTTCTCCTGCAGTGGTTTGTTGGAGAGATGGTTTATGCTGGCAGCCATTCTTGGCTCCAGTGGTGCTCCAACCCGTGGGGTAGCGACGAATCGGCTTACGACCCCCAGCAGCTCTTCCTGCACACCCTGCTCTCTTTCGTCTCCTTCCGCCTGCCCCATACTCAGACCAGCCTGCCCCTGGTCACCGATGCCAACCTCCCATTCCTGGTCCGAGGTCGCAAAGGGAGGTGCCGGACTCAGCACCATGGAGGGGGCGCCTGTCCTGTCTGTCCGAGAGCGCTGCTGCTCTCGGTAGACCATCCCCTCCAATAGCTGCTGGATGCCGCTTAGGCGGCTGTCTCTCCCCCGCTTTGGGGTGGACATTTCCCCCTCCGACGAGTCGGAATCGACCGGCCGGTTTGTCTTCCGTGTGGCTTTCCCAGCCCGCCGTGTAGGCTCTGGCGTGACTGGGACCGGCTCGGTCTGGGGAATTTCAAACCGCTGTTCAAGCGGTAGTACCGCCGGTTGCAGCCCTGCTGGAATTGACTCCTCTGGTGGAGTTAAAGCTCGGGCAGGTCTACTAGCGAGTTTTCTACGTTGGGACATGTTTCTTCCAAAAGAACCAACACCAAACTCGCTCCGTTCCCAACGCACCGTTCACTTACCTGATGGTGCGCTTTTAAAGTGCAGCTGGAGAGCCTGACTCCAGCTGCCGCCGCTGTTGCACTTGCTGGCGTAATGCCGCACCTGCGCCCTGAGCGGGCTTCTTCACGAAGTCACTCACGTGACTCCGAAGTAAAATCAGGAATGGTTGGAAATATTCAGCAGGTTAGGCAGCTTCTGTGAAGAAAGAAATGATGAATAGGCTTCTCTCTTCTTCTAATATGGGGGAACATCTCACTTCTATCTTTCTCTGCATATTAATTACTTAACAAGCACATTTGGTTGGAAGCAGCTTTGTGGATTCAACTTGATGAAACATCTGTCACTACCATGTAGTTAGTTGCCACATGACATGGACACAGGTGTGTGCAGGGAACGTACTGCAAACCAAAAACTTTGATATGGCACCAGCAATCAATTCTCAGATTTTTCATCGTTTGGTGCACTGTCTGGCAGTGAAGCCTTTTGGATTGTGTTGTCAAATTCCATTAGCAAAGTCTTCTGGATTACGTGATGAAATATCTATTTATAATATCAAATCAGTCCACAAAACTGTGAGTACAATAACACAGTTTGGGGTGTTACAGTGTGATGACAGCAGATGGCATCTTCTAATCTATTCTATAAACCCATGATAAATGATGTTTGTTCCATTAAAAAAAATCAATGTCCTTCAGCTCTCACCTTGATATTTTCTGAGTGAGAGCCTGAGAATATTGAAGGTTTTCTCCATTGGCCCATGTACAGAACTTCTTACAAATTGTCAGGGCTTCAGAATCTTTCAAGGAATTGATTCACTTTCATAAGTGCCAGACGAATAATGGAAAATGTTGTAGTGTTGTCTACAGATCATTTTTCTTTGCATTACAAATTTCCTTAAGTGAAACTGATATAGCAGTCCAAAATTAACATTAAGTAATTAAAATCTATAAGGATTTAATTACGATTAAAAATATTTTGCTGATTATTCAGTTACGATGTATTACAGGAGGTTTCAACTGAGTACATTGCTCACTACCAATCAACCCCTCCAATTAATCTTTTATTCATACTTGTCAATTCTCAGCACTGACCTCTCCTCTATTTCCTATGTGGTGATTTTCTCTTAAAACTGGTTGACACGCGCGTTGACAATCCAATCCATTTTTCTTCTGGATTTCTTTTTGCACTTCTCCTGTCTAATGAAAACAAAATAATCTCCAGTACTTGTAACTTTCTGTAACACAACTGCAACCTTTGAACAATGTTCTGTCTCTTAAAGCACGATTCTGCCAGTTCCACTGAATGCTTGAGATCATGCTTCCACTTCCTGCACTTGAGGCCGGTCTTCTTCTGGTAAATTGACGTGTAACAGGTGAAATTAACACCTCATTCCACATTGTGGCTCCTGTCCCAGATCCCCCTCAGATACGAGAATTTGCCTTCATTTCTTTTATTCAGAGCAGATTCACAACTGAGTGACTCTTCTACACTGTGAGATCAAGTCCAAGTTAAAGAGTCAGACAGCATGGAAACAGGCAATTCGGACCAACTCATCCATGCCGACCGATATGCCCTAAGCTCGTCACATTTGCTCCTGTTTGGCCCATATCCCCCTAAACATTTCTGATTTATGTACCTGTCCAACTATTCTTCTGACTTGTCAATGTATCTATAGCTCCCACTACACCTTATTCTAATTTTTGTTCAGTTTTGAACAGTCCCACCAAAATTCAAGGCAGACATGTAAGTGATGATCAGTGGGTGATAATGTTTCCAAGGAAATGAAACATTTTATGTCTCATCAATCTTCAACATCATTGCTGTACAGAATATAGGGGACATGTTTACATATTTCAAGTTACTATAATCATTGGTGTGGCCAAGAGAGATGTAGATTGCTCAGAAGAAAAAATATAATACCCCTTATTAAAATGTATTTTAGAGTTATGGCTATCACTGTTGGTCCTTGCATTTACTATCCTTCTGTTATCTTTTCATCTCGAACTCTGAGGTTTATGTGCCAAAAGGTTTTCACCATAATTTTAGATAGTGAGTTCCAAGATATTAAACTGGCAGCCACAAAGCTGAAGTTTAGATCTGTGTGATTTGTTGGGAAATTCAAAACAGTCGTGTTCTCGTGAACCTGCAGTCCGTCCTTTGAGATGGTTAATGTTGCATGCCTGGTTGGTACAATATATCTTATGTCCAATGCAGCCATGCTACCAGTCAGGAGGGGAATGAATAGTTCATGTAGTGAATTGAATTGTAAGATACAGCAGGGAAACAGGCCCTTTGGCCCACCGTGTCCACACTGATCATCGATTATCCATTCACATTAATTCTACGTTATCTCAATTTCAATCCACTCCCTTCACATGTGGGCCGTTTTACAGAGGTCAATTAGCAAACAAGCCCGCATGTCAATGAGATATGGCAGGAAACCTGAGCACTAAAGGAAATGCTGTCACAGTGAGAACATGCAAACTCCACGCAGCCAGCACCTGAAGTTAGGTTCAACGCTGGGTCTCAGTGAGATGACAGTTACAATCAGTAATCTGTTTAATTTATTGTTACATGAACCGAAGTACAGTAAAAAGTTTTAGTTGTGTGCCAACCAGTCAGTGGAAAGACAATACATGATTAAAATCGAGCCATTTAGGGTGTACTGAAACATGCTAAGGGAATAATATTTAGTCCAAGGTAAAACCATTAAAGCCTGATCAAAGATAGTCCGAGGTTGATAGTAGTTCAAGACTGCTCTCTGGTTGTGGTAGGATGTTTAAAAGCCCTGTCCCACTGTACGAGTTCATTCAAGTGCTCTCCCGAGTTTTAAAAAAAATCAAACTCATGGTAAGCATGTCAAATGAACGTAGCGGGTACGTCGGAGCTCGGGGACCTCTCTTAGCGGCTCGTAACGCTAACGGCAGGTACTCGGGAAACGTGGTAAACTCGGGAAGACTCGTGAAGATTTTTCAACATGTTGAAAAATGCCCATGAGAGCCCCGAGTACCGACGAGCGACCATTACCGTAAATCTCCGAGTTCGAATCAGGGCAAACTCGGGAGAACTCTTTGAATGAACTCGTACAGTGGGATAGCGCTTTTCGTTGATAACAGCTGGGATGAAACTGTCCCTGAATCTGGAGGTGTGTGTTTTCACACTTCTATACATTTTGCCTGATGGGAGAGGGGAGAAGAGGGGGTGGTCAGGATTCGACTCATCCTTGATTATGCTGCTGGCCTTGCCAAGGTATAAATGGAGTCAATAGAAGAGAAATTGGTTTGTGTGGTGGTCTGGGCTGCATCCACAATTCGCTGCAATTTCTACGGTCTTGGATGGAGCTGTTCCCAAACCAAACTGTGATTTCTACGGCGCATCTGTGGAAGCTGGTGAGGGTTGTAGAGGACATGCCAAACTTCATAAGCCTTCTAAGGAAGTAGAGGCGTTGGTGTACTTTCTTGGTCGTTGCTTCGGTATGGGTGGTCTTTGGTGATATTTTCTCTTAGAAATTTGAAGTTTTCAACCATTTCTACCAGCTCCGCCACTGTGAATCGCAATTGAATAAAATAGTTTCCATTAGTTCTGGTGACAAATGGCACGCCTGTGCAATGATAACACCTGTGGCTCCAAGGACCCAAGAAATTCAGTACTCATCCAGACAAACTAATCCACATGATGGGCAGGGCTTCAATCTCAATGTGTTTTAAAGAACACAATTGTGCTTCAAGCTGCACATGTATAACAACTGCTCTTCATCTCCCTTGCACCATAGAGACGCGAGTAACAAAAGATAACACTGGCCTTTGCAAATCCACTCATGATAAGGATCCATAAATAATAGTGTAATTCCTGTCAAAAAGATCACGATAGCTCAATTCAGACTTTTTTTTTATGAGTGGTGAATTACATTATATTGTGCAATATGTCTTATACAAGCAAGAGAAATGATGATCGATATCAAGAATCAGCAATAAAATCTCTAGTAAATGTACCTAATTGTAGTAATGCATTGTGAACAATGCTTGTTAACTTAAGTTAATCATCCTCTTTAAGGATTATGTCATGCATCTAACTGTTCATGAGGCTGCAACAATACTTCAGAAAGTTTCAGAGGTATTCTATGAAGAGCCCTTGAACAAACTGCATGCAGTTAGAGTCAGGTATTTCAGTCTGTAAACTTTATGAGGGATTTTGTAACATATTAGGAACTCACTGGGTACATATATGTTTGTCAATAGTCTTTATACAACCTTTATACAAAATACAGCCAATAGTAGGCATAGAGCAAGAATAACATTAGAAAATATGTCCAATAATTTTAAACATGTTCTACATCCAATAAGTTAATTTAAAGAACAAGTGCTCTAACATCAATGTATCCGGAAGAGCAGTGAAATGGCATTAAGTAATATGAATGTGAAGATCCACATATTATGCTCTGAAAATGTTTACAATTTAGTCACCACACTGCATTGTATTTATATAGGGATCGTCAATGTTAAGTTTGAGTGCAAAGAACTTGACGCAAAACTATGACACCTTCAAGTAATGTTTTAAGTGCAGGAAGTATGCATTGAGAATTTTAATGCATTATTTTCAAAGCTCAAAGCAGTGTCAGTGGAATTCATGTTTATTTAATGCAAAATTCAATTTTGTTACAATGTCGTGCATGTTAACAAAGCTCAGCATATGTCAACATGGCTGTTGGAGGATTGGTGCATTTACTTGAAAAATATGATTTGAATGTGACATTTTCCCAGAAATTTGAAACCGGCAGAGATTTGATTTACAATAGTAATTTCAACAAGTACCATTGGTGACAGCTATCAAGTTTCATGTGACATGAATTCACAATACAAATGGCAGTCTGACAGACAGGTAATCTGGCACCTGCCAAATCAGTTTCTGCAATCCTTCACTTTGTCAGAACTGAACTGAAAGTGGGTGCATTTCCATTGCTAAAGCCTTTTAAGCTTATCCAGCAAGGCAGCTCTTCCCCACTGAAAGAGTTAGAATGAGTGCTAAATTGTTAAGATATGAATCTGTTGTTCTTAAACAAAGAAACTTAGTAAAAAAGCTACTGGAAGGCTTGTTACAGTTGAATTAACCTTTTTTTAAAAAATAAATTGTAGCTTTAAAACCCTTTATGTTTGAAAATAAAATTATCAAACTAGTTTTGAATGTTCAAGCATATGTTTACATCTATGAGTATTAAGTGGTAGTTATGGGCAAAGGAAATTGAGTTAAGAGATGTTGATCAAATTAAGGTTATTAAAGGTATACAAATGTTGATATTTTCCATTAGCCTCAATAGCATGACGGATTCTATGATGGCTTCTGTTAATATTATTATGTCTTAAATGCAACCTTAATGATTTTTGTCCTTTGGGATTTCTGCATACTCAGAATTGGAAAAAAAAAATCGCATCCCAGGCAGTCTGTGGTCTGTAAATGATGTCTCTGCCACAAGGGAAGAAAGCTTGAGGGTTAATCCTGCTTTGCTTTCACAATGTTTTTATGTGCACTATATGGATAAATATAATAAATGGACAATTAACAATTTCAAAGAGGATAATGAATTTTACTGTTGGGCTGACCAAAATATTGATCACTCTGATTCCATTAGCATGCAACTGCAGTTCAAATCTTATCAGTTTACAACTGCTTTCCACTGCAATAATTTGATCAACACGATCCTTTAATTTAGAAATTATATACCAAAGGGTCGTAAAGTCATAGAGTTATACAGCAGGGAAACAAGCCCTTCGGCCCCACTCATGCATGCCAATCTAGTGGCCTAGCCAAGCTTGTCCCACTTGCCTGGGCCGGTCTACATCCCTCTATATTATCAAAATTTTACAAAAACTTACAAAATTCTTAAGGGATTGGACAGGCTAGATGCAGGAAGATTATTCCCGATGTTGGGGAAGTCCAGAACTAGGGGGTCACAGTTTAAGGGTAAGAGGGAAGTCTTTTAGGACCGAGATGAGAAAATCATTTTTTACACAGAGAGTGGTGAATCTGTGGAATTCTCTGCCACAGAAGATAGTTGAGGCCAGTTCATTGGCTATATTTAAGAGGGAGTTAGATGTGGCCCTTGTGGCTAAAGGGATCAGGGGGTATGGAGAGAAGGCAGGGATGGGATACTGAGTTGGATGAGCAGCCATGATCATATCGAATGGCGGTGCAGGCTCGAAGGGCCGAATGGCCTACTCCTGCACCTATTTTCTATGTTTTTATATCTTTCTTATCAATATCCATTCTGCTTTCATGCTCTGGGTAACATTGATTCCATCTAAAATTATGAATATGTTTTTTAATCCCCCCACCATTAAATTACATCTACAGGCCCCTCTACTAACCCATCCCTTTTAGAACAGTTTATTTTATTCTACATGCCCTTTCCTCATTCTTCCCACAAAATGCATCACCTCACATGCTCGCATTAAACTTCACTTGCTAGGTGGTAACCATTTCTATCTGCCTCTTTATATCGTGCTCCAATTTACCATTCTCTTCTTCATGCTTTATGACATTGCATAGATCAGAATCTGTGTCTAGCACCCCCAAAGCCTTTTAATATATATCAAAAAAAGGGAAAGGCTTTAATACTGATCCCTGGGCAACACCGTTACTCATGTTCCTCGAATTTGTAAAACAACCATTCACCATGGACCACTGTTGCCTGTTGCTTGACCAACTTTGTATCCATGCTATTAAAATCCCTCTTATTCCACATGCTTCTAATCTGATGATAGCCAGCACTTTATCAAAAGTCTTCTGTAAGTCCATATAGTCCATATACACCATGTCAACTGCATCATCCTCACCATCTATCCACTTCAAAACATTTTATCAATTTGAATACATCATGCCCTAGCTAATTACTTGATCAATTCATGCCAATTTGCCGTATTTCAATCTGCTTTCCTCCATGACTGCTAATCCTACCCAGATCAATATCTCTGAAAGCTTCCCCACCACATGGTGGGGAAGCCTGACTAGTCTGGAGTTGCTGGGCGTATTTTTGTGAGCTAGAGAGTAAAAATTGCCACCTTTGAGTCTCTTGGCATAAACCCCCCACTCTCATAGACACTCATCCCACCCCCCAACCCCACCCCTCCAACCCCCCCCCCCCCCCCCCCCCCTCTCCACGTCCATATCCATAGAAGATTGTGAACAGTGTTTGTGTGATTTCATCCCATACTTCCTTCAGAATTGTAGGATTGATCCATCCAGTCCTTGACACTTCCCCACTTTAGGATCAACAAACATTTCTGATACCTCCATGCTATCAACCTTTAAAATACTGCCTCAACTATCACCTTCTTCGTTGATATCAGGAAGTACCCTCCACCTGGTGAAGATAGATGCAACAAAAATAATTTAATATCATAACACTGCTCACACCATCTTGTTACAAGCTCCCATTTTACAATTTGTAGGTCCCACTTTGTAGGACCCGACATGGGGGACCGCCGGGGGGAAGGGGGGGGGGTGTGAGCAAGCATTTTGTAACTTTGCCAGCGCCGTATGCGCCGACTATTTGCATGCCTTGGGCATGCAAGCAAAGAATTTCACTGTGCCTTGTCACATGTGACAATAAAGTATTCCATTACACACATGCATAACACTCATATCTCCAAATAATCTTTTTTTGATTTCCATTTAGGATAATGTTATTTTTTGTCACATGACCTCTTTGCCTCTTAGTTTTCAATTCTCTCTGATGTTTTAGTAATCAGCAAGGACCTTGTTGGTCTTTTCAAGCCAACACTTATCAAGGCAGCCTCTTTTTTTTTCCTGTTTCATCTTTTTCTTTATCTCTTTCATCATCCATGGAGTTCAGGATTTATTTGTTCTTCATTTACTCACCATGGAATATTCTATTACTGGACCAGATCCAGCTCTTCCTTGCAACCTATTATTATGCTGCAATTTTGCCTGCCAAAGTTTGGTTCCAATTTAAATGTCGAGATGTTGAAAGATCTCAAACGTGTTTTATTGTCATATACCTTACTTGCATAATTCTTACTTGCAGCAGGAATGTAAACATAGTGCTCCGTTAAACCAATAATGAACAACAAAGAAAAGTTATATATATGTTATATATATATACGCACAGACATACATATATATATATATATATATATACACACACAAACAAATAACCAATATTTGTGCAATAACAAAAATAATGCCCCCAAGTCTATGTAGTTCCAACTTATTTGGAGGTTGTAGTCTTTAATAGCCTGATATTTGCAGGGAAGTAGCTGTTCCTGAACCTACAGATTACAGATTACAGGGTCCTATACCTTCTTCCCAATGGCAGGAGTGAAATGAGAATGTGGTCAGGGCGGTGTGGGTTCTGATGATGCTGGCTGCCTTTTTGAGGTGGCGACTCTTGTAAATCATTTTGATGGTGAGGATATCAGTACCCAACGTGGCCTGGGCTGTGTTCAACACTTTTCAAAAATTTGGTTTGTGCATGTTTTACTTTGTCCATTTCACTCACACAATGGAATCTTTACCCTTTAATATTTTAGTCCTAAGGACTGACATGACAGTAAAAATGAGTTAAATGGAAAGAGGAAATTCTTGAGTACTGCTGGGAATATACAAGTCAGGAAGTAGCCAGTAGCAAAATTACTGTGAGGGAGTGGCAAACAGTGGACTTGGGAAAAGATGAAAAAAACATTTCAGGCATTGGCAGAATTAAAACAAAACCAGAACTTCGGAAGAACTCAGCACGTCCAGCAGACTGAAAGACCAATGAAAGAAAAGCACAACGCACTGGAGCAAATCAGTGGATCAGGAAGCATCTCTGGAGGACATGCATAGGTGATGTTTTGGTCAGGGCCCTTCTTCAAGCTCAAAAAGGAAGAACAATGGGTCAAACAGTGAGCTCTGGGTTCATGCCGCCCCTTCCCCATGAATGAAGTGACCCACAAGGCTCGATATTTGGCTGATCTTCATGAAGAGCACAGGGGAGAAGAGAATGCTAATGTTGCTAATCTACACCAGATGACTTTGGCAGGAGGAACAATCCATCTTATTTCATTACTGGGGAGCCAACAGTGGTGAAGGCAAGTCTTGGATTGGTGAGAATGGCCAAAATGTTTCTTCATTTGGAAAGTTCCATTACTCTGGAAGAACTTCATGCCACATGAGAAAGTGCCTGGCTATGTTTTTGTCTGATTGAAGTCATTTCACTAACTTGGGAGCAGCAGTGAGGATTACATCAGTGAGCAATATTCTTCATCGTACCAGACATAAAATGCTGGAGAAACTCAGCTGGACAGGCAGCACCTCTGGGGAGAAGGAATGGGTGACGTTTCGGGTCGAGACCCTTTTTCAAACTTATGTCAGGGGAGTGGGTGGGACAGAGATAGAATGTAATCAGAGAAAGTAAGACTGGTGTGAGAACTGACAAGGGGGAGGGGATGGAGACAGAGAGAAAACAAGGGCTATTTGAAGTTATCAGAGACAGTCTTCATCGTACCCACAGGCTAGTCCTCTTCATACTCCTTTTTAAACTTTAGTATCACACAGAAATCATCGCCTTGCCTCTCTTTGTAGACACTGCCCTGGGGTTGTGTTATAATAAGTTTTTCTTTTCGATTCATGTGGATTTATCCCAAGGTGACCTGCTGGATAGCTTTACCTTGCAGTCACACTCTTCCTATGTCCTACAGTAGCTCAATTAACAGAACCCCAGAGGAGGAACCTGGAGAATTTAAGTAACAGTGGCAGTCGGAGCAAAGGAATTCACAAATGAAGAGCATGAAAGAGAGGAAAATAAAGGAGGAATCTTCAGCTGAAAACCCATTGCATGCATGGTCAAACCACTTCTGTGCCACTGGTCTGCTTTTGGACGCAGACTGAAGCAGGAACACAATGGCCTTCATTATATTAGCAATGTGCTATAATGCAAAAATTTCTGCTGGGACCATCAGCCAGGAGTGTAAAGGGTAGCTGGGTCTCTTAATCATTCTCTCAGTGCCTTCAAGCAAATCATGCAGCATGAAAATATCTCAAGCACTCCCAAGACAACAGACATTAATTATAAGTTCCATCCCCATTAACAGCGTGGCAACACTTTTTTAGTCATTTTCAGTAACTCAGTGGATCAGGAAGCATCAGGAAGAGTGCTTCCTGATGGTGGCACCTTCAGTGATGGCAGCCCCGCCAACGGTCTCTTTGTCCTTTTGTCTTTTTTGTTATTTTTCGTGTGTTTTAAAAAGTTTGTGTTAATGTTCTCTGGTTTGTTTTATTGTGGGGGGTGGGGGAAGCCGGAGATGTGATTGTTTTCCAGATCGTGTCTCCGGTCGCTCTGCGGCCTAACATCATGGAGCTGGCGGCCTTGCTCGGGACTGACTTTGAGGTCTTCCGTGGGGCAGTGGACTTACCATCGGAGCCTGCATTCCCTGGCCTGGGATCGGCGCTCCAACTGTGGCCTGCGGATTTCACCACTCGGAATTTGGGAAGCTCCAAAGTTGCAGGAGTCTTGACTAGCCCCGACCCGGGGTCCGATCGCCCGGCCTGTGGAGCTGGTATCCCCCTGATCTGGGAGCTTGATCGCCCCGATGCAGTGGGCTCGACTGCAGTCTGCGGGAGCCAAGATCGTCCCGTCAATGGAAGGGTTAAGGCCCCCGACCATGGGAGAACAAAGAAGGGAAGAGATTAAACTTTTTTTTTTGCCTTCCATCACAGTGAGGAATGTGGAGGAGTCACTGTGGTGGGTGTTTATGTTAAAATGTATTTTGTGTGTCTTGTTGCTTTTTATTGGTATGACTGTGTGGCAAATCAAATTCCTTGTATGTTGCAAAACATACTTGGCTAATAAGGTATGATTATGATTATGATCATGCAAATATCACGAGGAATGTTTATGACCAAATATTCCCATCTATAACTCGCTACATTCTGAGGATGCATGAGACATCCCATGTACTCATCATCTGATGTACCCTTCCCCCAGGAACTCGCCCACATGCACAGCTTCAATTTATGTTTGCTGAGCAAAACATGCTATCCAATGGATTCAGAAAGATCATGAAAGTTACCTGTTTTGAACCAGCTTTCTAAAAGTGCTGGGAAACAGTCAGAGATCTGCCATTAGATTGATTTGTGTGCATACCTGCCAATGAACATGGTTAGGATGAGCCTTTAAATATACAAGACCTCACAGTTGAATTAACAGGCAAGCTCACTACAAAGATATTTGGGAAACTGTATAACTTACTGCACTAACCCCATATCACTAGATTTGCTAAATGTCTCAAATCCTATTTATATATTGAGCAACTGACTCTCCACAATCCACTTACTGTAGGTAATGAATTCCAAAAATTCACCACCTCTGCTGAAGATGTTTCTGTTGAGCTCAGCTCACAGCGTTCCGGAAGGAAGATTGTATTCCAATTCGGATCACTGAATTGGAACCATTTATTTTGAAGCTGACTATGAAAGTTGATGCCCCATCAGAGGGGAAAGATCAGCCCTGTATTGGAGCTCTCAAGCCCTGAAAGAAATGTACATTTGTATGAAGTTAGAGTTCCACTGCCAAGGACAAAGAAGAGGTGATGGTCAGTGTTCATGACTGAGCTGATCATGAACTTTCTACTGACATAATTGATGTAACAATAAAGTAACTGTTCGAAGAAAACAACAGAAGTGAGACAAATGGATTCCAGAGAGTTAGCAGGCATTTGGTGGGATTTAAGGTTGATGATCTTTCACCAGAACTGGAGAAATTTAGAAATAATTGAGTTTTAATTAACAGGAAAAAGGGGGAAGGGAAAGGCAGAAAGAAGAAGAGGGATTTTTTGTGATGGAATGGGGTCTGTCAGCTGAACCATGAACATTGCGTCTTTCTCCACAAATGCTGCCCGACCTGCACTTACATCTGTTATAGTGGAACTGTGCCAGGAAGGGGCACACTCACATTTGTCCAGAGCTTAGCCCGACATTACAAATTAATGACTGTGCAGACAGAAAATATTGCACTGCTATAATACAGAGAGTAATGCTGTAAGAGTGGTTGCCTTTAAATAAAATCCACTGTCTAGACGAAGAATCGATGCTACTAAAGATCTTAGTTGCATGTCCAAACAGTGCTCAACTTATGTCAGATATTTTAAATGTATTTACAATTTGTGCAGTAAGCAGATCTTGGACTGTAGCACTAATTGTGATAAATGTGTTTATTTTATGTGTATGTGGCAAACGCAGGGCCCAGAGGAGATATTGCATGTGTCAGCTGGCTCACGATATTGAATTGATATTTTGCATAAAGAGCAAACTGTTATTTAAATTTGCAATAGACAAAAAATTGTTGGAGAAAATCTGAATTAACTGTGCAGGGTAATATATTGTTTATTCATGGTCCTAACTTTCCCAAAGCAAGGGGCTACACAGGTGGAGGTATATGGTAAATCACTTTGTTCTCTGCAGACTGTAGTCTCAATGGTTGTAAGACACACTAATTTCCTGAAGATGAAGAAGGAGGGTCTCAACCCGAAACATCACCCAACGCCTTCTCTCCAAAGATACTCACTGTCCCCCAGAGTTACTACTGCTTTTTGTGTCTATCCTCATCTCCACCAGCTTCATCAGTCTCAGCACTTGGGTGGGAGTGGTACCCAACTGATACAGGGATTGGCAAGATTCTCACTCATTCTGGGCCATCCATAGAAAGGGTTTCTGGAACACAAGAGTTTGGTTAGATCACTCTGCACGGTTCCTTACTCCCAGATTCCCTTCATCTAAAGGATTTATTTTTAGTCATCAATCCAAATAGCACACTTTCTTACTCCCTGGTTTCTCGGTTGTCGTAAGAGTATCATTTTTCAAAGAACATTTCCACATTTCCAGGATTTGAACAGAACGAAGAATTATTTTCAATAACAAAAATGTAATGCGTTTTCTATGTGGATGTGTTAATTCTGGTCAAATTGGAGATGCCAGGACACTAAAACTGAGTAAAGGCTTCTGAGCTGCTAGACCATTTGGTCTATTTAAATGTGCCTTCTGCAGAAATGGGACAAGCTGCAGAATGGTGCCAGCTTGTCTAGATCCCAGATAAGAGTTGCAGGGAAAGAATGAGACATCTGCAGATCCTTACAATTAGGTGTAAATTGGGTGAATGCAAACCAGACGTACACATTGTAAATATTGTTGCAAAGCTTTAATTTGCTAGATGTTGATTGGGTTAAGTGTTGAGCCTTGTCTGAGTTTCTTGAATATCTGGGCAAATGTTGCTATGTTTGCTTCCTTCCAAAAGCTCTGTTTGAATACAATGTATTGGTTACTGTATTATTGGGTTAGGAAAATTTCTATCATGTACTGTGTTAATCGATATCTGTTATTGGACTGCAAAGAGACCACCCCTATATGGTTCGGCCCCTCAAGGACCTATAAAAGGTAGCTCCCACAAGGTCCTGTGTCGATCTTCTGGAAGAACGCTTGGGACTGCGTGATCTTTTGGAGTGTCTCTGCTTGCACAAGGCTAGAAGGGCTTGGCCAGGCAGATACAAGGATCAAACCCGTGGTGGTTAGGTATAGTGGTGGGGAACTGTTATTGTGCTTTTCCAAAATAAAGTTTAGATGCGCAAGTGCTTGACTAAGTATCTTATTGACTGAAACTAGACTGGGGGAAGCTTAGAACAAGCTATTTACAGATGTAAAGTCAAACTAAAGCCTTGTGCGCTAGTCCTGGTAGTTTTAAATTGTGGTTAAAGATCTTGTATCAACAAAGGAAAGCAGGGGTCATTTCAGTTAACCTTTTCTTATGTTATTAAACTAATTAATTGATCAATCTTTAGCAGGTCGAGGGTCCTGATGCATGGCAAACAGCTACTTACAGAATGTCACTTATTAAACATTAGTGTAATGCATCAAACAATTGGAGACTTCAGTCAAAGCACATTAAACAGTTGGTTTGCATCGGACCAACAAATATTTAATTTGATAGCCTGCAGCTAGAATATTCAGTAGCTCCTAAGGCCCAACAAGCCCTGCCCACTCAGCAGCCGTATATTTGTGAGCATATTTTTCGGTGTACTGTACAAAGTTCAATTTTCCAAATAGCATCTCCAGGATTTGAACCTACGAAAATGAACAAATAATTATTTTCAATAATACAAAATGTAATGAATTGTCCATGTGAATGTAAAATACAAGTAAAACCTATTACAGTCATCCTAGTAATTTACATTGGGAGCTAGATGCCAAAGGGGAGGGGATAGAGTAAAGGCTACAAGCTTAGTGGAGTTTGCTATTAGTGAGTGGGAGTTGGAAACCTGGGGAGACTATTACTTTTGTGGGACCTGTGTAGGTTCTCAGCACCGAACCAGAGACTGGGATCTCTTCAAGCAGATCATCTTCATGTAAAATCACGCTATGTAACATCACGCCTTTTCTTAACTCCCCAGTTCCTCCCCCACCTCTACTTTCAGTCTGAAGAGGTGTTCCGACCCGAAATGGCACCCATCCTTTTTCTATAGAGATGCTGCCTGACCTGCTGAGTTACCCCAATACTTTATGTCTACCCTCTCTATGTAATGTTGAAGCAGGCCTCACCAGCATTGAGAAAGGTAGCTTTCACAGCAGTGGCCTAAAAGCAACACTAATCCCAGAATGTAAATGTTGGAAATGCCATCCAGGTGTGTGCTACACACTGGTGAATGCCACCATGATACCCAGGTTCCTCATAATATTAGTGTGCAACACATGTGGAGGACCAAAATAAATATCCTAGACCTTATGTATCTCAATCGGAGGCACTCCATTTTCATTGACTCTCATTGCCTAAAAATAGACATGATACTACAGTCCATTTTCTAGGTGACTATACTCTTTGTGAAGCCCAATGTACCATAATTGAGCCAGAAAGTCATATAGCACAGAAGCAGGCACTTTGACCCAATGTCCATGCTGACCAAGATACCATATCTAAGCTAGTCAATTTAGTCCATGCTTGCCCCATATTACTCCAAACCTTTCCTGTCCATATACATTTACAAATGACTTTGAAATGTTATTATTGTACCTGCCTCAAAGACATCTCTTTCAGTTTGTTATGTATACCCCATTCTTCCTAATTTCCTAACGTGTAATAATTTAATTGTCCTATCTGGGACACATGACAATAAACTCTCTTGACTTGACTTTCAGAACAGCACTGGCATGTGATTTATTGTTTGGTAAAGAAATGAAAATAGTAAATACATCTGGAGAGGAAATCCTCAATTGTATCTATCATTTTGTAATTAATTATATGTTGACAATGATTTAAGCTATATTAGATTTCCACATGCATTATTTGTATTGGAACATCACCCAAAAATCTGCAAATATTTAGTAATTTTACGGAATCATATTTAGCTTAGTCTAGTTTAGTTTAGTTTATTATCACACGTTCTGTCATACTATATAACACTATATATGTATGTGCTATATAACACAGAGGTGTATAAAATCATGAGAGGAATAGATCGGGTGGATGCACAAAGTTTCTTGCCCAGAGTAGGTGATCGAGAACAAGAGGACATAGGTTGAAGGTGAAGGGGAAAAGATTTAATAGGAATCTTGAGTGGTAACATTTTCACACAAAGGGTGTTGGGGGTAGTGAACAAGCTGCCAGAGGAGACAGTTGAGGCAGGGACTATCCCAACATTTAAGAAACTGTGGCGCCATCTGGTGGTTGAGCCACTTATAGTTCAAACCCTCGTCAGTAGAGACAGGGTGAACACGTCCCTCCCATGTTTTGAGAGGTGAGGACAATGTTTACAATGTCAATTACAATTACAATATTACATGTTTTGTAATCCGGATTTTAAAATGCGATGAAAAAAATGTATTAAAATCTCCGCTTCCCGCGAGACAGTGGGGGTGTCACTGTTAAGCGTTTGTTAAATGTCTCTATTAACATCGTATTAGCACGATGTGTTACCAATCGTGTTTTGACCTTTGAGTATTACTGAAGATATTCACAGAGAATTTCTTAAAGCTGTCTGATGCGGGTCCAATTGCCATTTGAACTAATTGGATGTATTGGTGAATGGGAAAGATTTAAATGGGCATCAGATTTAAATGAGTCAGGTCATTAAGAGCTCTGGTCTAGGCTGGCTTGCAGGTAAGTTTTTTTTTAATGGTTACTCACGTTATTTAGTATTTTTTTCCCCATCTCTCTCTCTCTCTCTCTCTCTCCCCTCCAAGGTTGGTTCTTCTGTTTACCTTCAGTTTTATTTGTTTAAGTGTTATTTATCACATTGTAGCTTTTGAAAGATTCAAGCGGGCATCAGACGCATTAGCATTCAACCAGTCAGGCTCTTAAACCAGTTGTTATAACAATCCACTTAACAATGGTGGATTGTTATGACAACAATCCACCATTGACACCACAGCAAATAAGATATGCATCCCTGCACCTTTTTATCTACAGAAAAATAAACAGCGCTGCACAATCCAATTTGAAATGTAAATGTGCATTCAGATAGGGAAGGGAAATTAAAGCTTCTTGGCCCTCAAGGCTACCAACTGAGAGACATAAAAAGGCAAGGCTAACTAAAT
This sequence comes from Leucoraja erinaceus, assembly GCF_028641065.1. NCBI lineage: Eukaryota > Metazoa > Chordata > Chondrichthyes > Rajiformes > Rajidae > Leucoraja > Leucoraja erinaceus. The sequence continues at coordinate 18,413,580 of NC_073398.1, forward strand.
GTAACCACTGTTTTGTCATTTTAGTGCATTGATGCTAATGGGGTGAAATCCAGACCCCTTAACCAATATTTCTTTGCAAACAAGTTATTCTGCATAATTTCAGATTAAACCTTTTTATGATTTAGTGATGCAAAGCAAATTAAAATGGCCTTAAAGATGATTGTGGCATATGAGTATAATCTTCACCACATGGGATCTATATTAAAGTCACATAATTCACCTTTAGAGGTTGTCACACATTATCAGAAATGTGAATTCATACCGATTCCAGCTGATAAATGATGCTGAGAAAGTAATTACTTTATAAATTGGGATACCTATGTTATTAATGTGAACAAAATGAAGGTGAGAAGAAAATATAACAATTCATTCTTATGGCTCATTGGTGCTGTTGACATTACAATAGTTGGATGTTTTTCAGAATAATTAACTGCAAATTAGTATTTAACATTTAATAGCGAGCTCTGGCAGATGTGAGAACATATTTTAAAGTGACTTTCTGCATTTTTTCATAAACAAAAAAAAATATATTCAATAACTATTCGCTATAATTATGCCAAAGCTGCTTATGGACAGTTCTTAATGTGTTTTTTTGTGTTCTGTGTACCAAAGGTTTCATCCTTATGGAGCAGCACGGTGGCACAACAGTAGAGTTGCTGCCTCAGAACACCAGACCTGGGTTCGATCTTGACTATGGGTGTTGTCTGTACGGAGTTTGGTGTGTTCTCCCCGTGACCGCGTGGGTTCTCTGCAGGAGCTCCAGATTCCTCCCACACTCCAAAGACGAACACATTGTAGGTTAGTTGGCTTTGCTGAAGATTGTAGATTGTCCCTAGTGTGTAGGATAGTGCAAGTGTACTGGGATCTCTGGTCAGTGCGGACTTGGTGGGCCATAGGGCATGTTTCCGTGCAATATCTCCAAACTAAAACTATACTCAACTAAATTTAAACATTCCTTATTTACATGTTATCTCTCACTGACATCATCAAGGGTGGATTTCTCTATCAGCTTGACTGCTAATAAGATATCCACACTGTAGGAGTTAACCTCCTTTCCATAATCACTCCCATATCATGGGAGTCGATTATTTTTGGTATTTCTGAGCCTACCTTGTCCAGTACTGTACAGGTGTAATCATTGACATCTACCTTGGATTGACATGTCACATTGTCATCTATCATCCATATTATATTGTCGCCACAATTTTGCCATTCCTTAACAAATTTATGCTCAGCTATTGTGTAATATTATGTGATCCCAGTGCATGCCATGCCTCCAGGATACTCCATCCAGTGTCACACGCCAGTCTGCCTGACTTTCGATCTTTCATTGACTCTTTCCCTTTGTTCCCTTCTTGTACCTAAGGCTCTATCGTTGCGTCCCTACTTTCTTAAATGCGGTTCAGCTGTAATATTTTGAAGCTCTGCTGAAGAATTGTCAGTCTCAAACATCAATGCTCTATCGCTGTGCAAATACTACCTGAGCCAGTAAGCACATATGTTTTATCTTGTCAGCTGCTTTATGCAGACCGCGAACATTCATCTCTATCTCGTCATCTCCATCAGCCATTTCAAGATTGCTACTGCAGTCTCCAACTCCACATTTCACAAAGTCAGAACTCCCCTTGGTTTTAGTTGTAGAATTTATTGTTGCTCCCAATGGGTTTTTGTTAAGTGTGAAGTGCTAATGCATCAAATGCCAAATGTAGGTAAACACACTGATGCATCACTGCCTTGATATCAATCCATATCTTGGCTGTAACTTAGTGACTCGAGTTTCCACTGGAAACTGGAGACTCAAACATTTATATACAGCATCCCCCCCGCATTATGGCAGCTTAGGGAACACAAATCCACCCTTAGGGAATTCAAAAGTCACTACTAAAAAACATTTAAACATTTACAGAATTTATGTGAGAAATAAAAACTAAGTAATCACAAAATATGAAAGCACCGACAAATGTTGTTAATTTTTGTTAAGGATTCGTGATAAGGATGTTTTTTCTGGGAATGCATCCCCTCAGCATGGATGTACTCTAATTCCATATCAAGTGGTGGTATTAAGACCCCAGCACTGTTTCCACCTCTTTTTTCTCACTGCTGCGTCAGGAATCGACCTTCACCACTGAAAATGCATAAAGCTACAGATCCTTCCCAGGTTATGAGCACCCTGCTGATGCACAGCTCCAACATGTGAACCTGCTTTCTGGAGACTGGGAAGATGGATGTGCTGCTGCAAGCACTTCCTGCTGTGTGGGAGCTCAGTTTGCAACAATATCAATGCATCTTGCAGAGAGATCTACATGGTTTACTTACATACCTTTGGCTGCCCTGTGCTTTCATTTAAATATATCGCTGGGTGATTGCATTTATGAACTATTCAGCCATGTACAGTTCTCAGGTACATAACCCTGCATGTGGTAACCTGGGTGGGACCTATCATGGAGTATACTCCTGGCCATTGTTTACGTATTTTGCACCAAAACACATTTCAAATATTAACTAGATGCAGATTTGATTTCTACAGAAACCTTCATTGCTGCTCTATGATCATATGGCTTTTTAATTCCTGTGCTTAACATATGTTTTCCATAAATTAGCAATATAGTTCCTTCACAACTGGCTGTCTGCTTGATCTACAATTAGATTAGCAAGCAGCCTTTAAAGGGATACATGAGACACTGGTAATTCATTGACCTACTTTCTCGCAAGGACCTAGTTTGATTAGAATGGCTATCACGCAGGTCTAGCCCCCATCTCTTGATTAGCCAGCACTGAAAATCAGTCTCTTTAACGTCCCATCTCCAATTATAAATACCCCAGGACCCTGATTGTCATATATGTAAGCCCACAGAAAATGTGTGCTTCCTCTACATGAAAACTTGGGTACGGATGGACCCTCATAATGATGGGCAGACCATTGGCTCAGATGGACCCTTGATGGACCACTGCTCAGACCAGTAACTGGCCACCAAGGCCAAGTTCAGAAGCAAACTGTTCAGTTTGCATCTGCTCTGCATATTGCAGTTCAGCCTGCTATAGTTCTCTCAGTCGCATTTCATTCACCCTTGGCCCAGTTTGTCACAGTGGGCTTGGTGGCAGTCTGTCATTGATTCTGCCACCATGGTTAAGTCTCTTGTCAGCCTGTTCATCGTGGTTCATGCCATCACGCCACGCTTCTTCTGACCACATCCAAGTCTGCTGTACTTGAGATTGTCACTGTCCAATATGCTACAACTCAGTTTATCACAGTGCGAATAAATACTCTTCAACCTGTTCCATTTCTGGCTGGCATGCCTCAGCCTGATATAATTTAGACTATTACATGGCAATGGGATAAAAAAGGGTCATTGTGTGAATTAAGCACTTAACTCTGCTCACTGTGTCACCAAACACACAGTTGCCAACAAATCAATATCAACTCAGTTTAATTAGCAGGTACCAATCAAACATGAAGCAACTAAAATCTGAGCAAATAAAGGAGTGCCTTTAAATCATTATTCCACCTGTTAATTAGCAAAGTTTATCACCAAATTACTTAATCAATTAAAAAACACTTCTGGGGTTTCATATTTGTTTTTATTTATCACTGAACAGTTAGAAGGATTGTCGTCTTTGATGAAAACATACTCAAAACGTAAGTTAAAAAACTGCTTGTTTGCATCATTAGAGTTACCTGTCCTAATGTAAAACATTTCTTACAGATAAATGTCAGCAAGTCAAAAATGAAATACTGCTCTGCTGAAAAAATGTAAAAACAAAACCAGAAAACACCCAGAAGGGCAGCAGCTTCCATGAAGAATGGGGAACAATAAAAAATAATGTTTCAGGTCAATGATCCATCATTAGATGTATGACTAAGTTCTTAGTTCTGTCATTCATGAATGTTTGTTCTTCCAGCATTTGATGTTCTGAGGAGACATGGCTTGCAATGTGATGAGCCAGTATGTGATATCTTGCGATTGTAATACCCTGAGGTGTGACACTGAGAGATGTCAAGTGCTGTTCATGGGAGTAGATCCTATGATGGAGTGTTCTTCCCTGAAGAGATCACAGAGGACACATTTTGATGACTTGGCTGCTTGGTGTAGCTTTTCCAGTCTATTGTAAATCTCTTTTTATTTGCCTTTGCTCTTAGATTAATACCATGTCTATCTTTGTTTTTTGAACTTAGTTGTACAAACAATGTAGGGTTTTCAGAGTATGCACAAGTTTTGTGTTGTACTGAACATTTCTTTGAAAGCCAAATCTTTATTCAACTCTATTTACTGTGGGCAGTCAAATTTTCACTGTTAAAATATTATTTTCTTCCATTCAATCCCTCAGTTTATCACTTTCACTTTCTCTTGTCAGATCTCCTATAGAGAAATATAGTTGCTGCCTTATAGCACCAGAGATCCAGGTTTGATCCTGACTACAGGTGCTGTCTGTACGGAGTTTGTATGTTCTCCCCGTGATCTGCGTGAGTTTTCACCGGAAGCTCCAATTTCTTCCCATGCTCCAAAGATGTATAAGCTTGTAGGCTAATTGGTTTGGTAAAATTGTAAATTGGCCCTTGTGTGTGTAGGATAGTGTTAGTGTGCGGGGACTGCTGGTCGGTGCAGACCCGGTGGGCCAAAGGGTCTGTTTCCATGCTGTATCTCTAAACTAAACTAAACTCTAATATCAAGTTCAGTTATGTCATGGCCATTCCACTATTGAATCTGATGTTGTTTTACAATCAGGTGCACTTGACCCACTCCACCCAACCGTGGAGTCACGGTGTGGGAGCATTCTGCGTGAGCAATTCCACAGCTGCTGCAGAAGGAGGTGTGGCTGTGCGTTTATATAGGAAGAGTGCAGACTGCAGCTCGGTTTAGTTGTTGTAACCTGCTATGGCTCAAGGAATCTTAGAGTGATGCAGCACAGAAACAGGCCCTTCACCCCAACTTGTTCAAGGTGCCCACCTGAGATGGTCTCATCCATCTGTGTTTGGCCCTTATCTCTCTAAACGTGTCTATCCATGTACCTTTCTAAATGAATGTTGATTCACCATGGAAACATGGAAGCCAAACACACTCTAATATTTGAAGGAAGGGTGAGTGGCAGTTCCCTCGGGATCCATGAAATATGAGAACTTCATCTGCTCCAATGTAGAGCTTGCTGCAGATGGTGTTCCCCAACCTTCCTGCATAGTCAGATGGCCTCCTTTGGATACTATGCCTCCTAGGCAAATTCATGAGTATTGTTGTCCATGGGAACGGGCCAATGATGGAAATATTCTCCCCTAAAAGAGATCATGACAGACATATTTTGAAGCATGTATCACAGTGGCGCTGCGGTAGAACTACTGCCTCACAACGCCAGAGACCTGAGTTCGATCTTGACCTCGGGTGTTGTCTGTGTAGAGTTTATACATTTGCTCTGTGACTGTGTGGGTTTCCGCTGGGTGTTCCGGTGTCCTCCAACAACCCAAAGACATACCAGTTTGTAGGTTAATTGACCTAAGTAAAATGGCCCCTAGTATGTAGAGTGGATAGGAAAGTGGGATAACATAAACTAGTGTTAACAAATGATCGATGGTTGGTGCGGACTCAGTGCGTCGAATGGCCTGTTTCCACGCTGTATCTCGAAACTAAACTAAATTAAACTAACTAAACTAAACTAATCTCTTGATGAATAAAGGCTGAGAATCCACAAAAATGCAAATATTAGAAACTTGAAATAAAACACAAAATATTCAGCAGATCTGGCCACATCTATGCAAAGAGAAAGTATTAACCCTTTATGAGAACATATAGGTCCTTTAATGCATTGTCATAGATTCTCTGCATTCTCAGAGAGGAAGTACTGCTCTATAAGTAAACCTGCTTACACAGAACAGGTTTTCTGTAAGTATTCATAAAGCTGAATAGATAGTGTCTGGTGAAATCCCCCTGCCACAGACCACACAGCTATGAGCCAAAAGGAAATTAATTTCTAAAGTCACGCAGCTGATTATAAACTTGCCCACTGCACACTGGCTGATAGCACAGAGCTCATTGTGAAATAATGCCATGCCACAGAGGTGAACCTAATCATAGCACTGGGGGCAGCCCATCCTTGCAGACTCTTTTGTAGTTGGAAGTGCAGTGCATTACCTTTGGAAAAGTGAACTATGCTTAAAGACACTATATTGCAAAGGTTCCTCCGTGAACCAAGCTGAAATCAATATATATATTTTACACAGCGAACCATTGCTATTATCCAGCCTTATTTTTCTGTTCTAACACAGTTCCGTTCTGTTTCTTCCCTTTTCCCTGCTAATGGCCAACTAGGAAATGTCTACATGGAGCTTAATAACATTCTCCTGAGAAGCCCTGCTGATGACGGCCAAATTTCAACATCTCCCTGTTCAGAAGTCTTTTCTGGTTACTCTCATTTCTGCTAACCCTTAATCAAGTGCGCGTATCAACTCGGGGAAATCAGGTTGGTGTGCCAGTGGGCTGAACATATATGTGGAGGTCTGCTCATTAGCATACAGCCAGCAAGTCCAAGAAATGATCAAATAGGTTGAGATGGTTTGGAGATGGGGATCCATATGCCTGTGGAACCTGTGGAAGCAGTTTCTAGTTTCCTTTCCTGCCTAAAATTGTCCTGTCCAGATTATACATTGAAACTATGCCAAGAACAGTGCAACTTCAGGGCCCATTCTACTTGATTTATGACATGGGATTTTTGGCATCCTGAAGTGTGTTTCATATCCCTTAACTATTTGGGTGGTACATTATTGCAGAGCCCCAAGGAAAGCAACTTCATCCTTAAAGCATATTATATTCTGTTCCACGTACTGTGCTATCCCCTGTGGGATTGAGTTGGATTTTGATTAGAGAAGGAGCAATCTATCTACAGATAGCACAGATAATGAGGCAGACTTGCAAACTCAGTTTAATAAATCAAACCTCTGTACAGGCCAGAAATGCTAGAGCTGAATTAATTAGAAATGTACTTAGTTAAATGATGGGAATTTTAGTTAATAATCATTCAACCTTTATAAAAGTAAAGGAAAGGTACACACCCAACTTTCTAAAAGATTGATTAATTAATTTTGTAGCAGATGTCTTTGACCTAATTAAGTTTTATCGTTGTACTTCTCATTGTTTTAATGATGCCTTTCCTGCCTTCCTTGCACCCACAATAGAGTAGTACGGATCTGAAATGCTCAGTCTGACTCTGTACGAATGTAACAGCAGAACAAGTAAGACCATGCAACACATTGAATTGCACCAGTAATATGGAAACAGGCATAATTCCAGTACGCAGGCAAGTCTGAGAGAGGAATTCAACCTGGGAATTCGACAGTCTAAGAGTCTCAGCTTGAGGTCTCATTGGAACATCCCATATGACAGAGGAGCAGAATTAGGCCATTTGGCCCATCGAGTCTGCTCTGCCATTCGATCATGGCCGATCTATTTTTCTCTCTCAACCCCATTCACCTGCCTTCTCCCTGTAATCTTTGATGCCCTTACTAATTACGAACCTCCCGATCTCTGCTTCAAAAACATACAATGACTTATGGGTCTGTTACATTTTGGCGATTTTTCAGGCGACTGCCGGTGACTGTCAAGTTGCCGGCAGTCGCCTGAAAAACCAGCAACTGGAACGGCGACTGTCAGGGTGGAACACACATACAAACACATCGCAGGTGGGGGACAGGGCAAGCAAGGGGGAAATTCAGACTGTGCAAAGCCAAGGTGATACAGGCACACACTGCGATGAACAGGAAGGTTGGCGCTGTAATTAACACAGCTTAAGCACAGTGTACGGTAAATCCTTTAAAAGAGGGGGAGGGGGGGGGGGGGGGAAGGAAGGAGAAGGAGTGGAGACAACTTTTAAGATGCCAGAGATACACAGTTATGAAGCTCTGTGGACATTTAACATTACCGGTCGGTTATCCTTAGTTCTGAAAACTACTGCTTGTGATTGTTTTCCCCAATGAGCCAATGAACTTCATTGGTCAGCAACAGCTGCAACCCACATGAACCTACGAGAACCTTCGACATCCTGGCAACCCACTCGGACCTCCTGGCGACCCACCTACAGCACGAGAATTCTCGCTACTCTCCATGGCGGCTTCATTTTCAACATGTTGAAAAATTTGCGGTGACCATAATGAGGTCGCGGCTAGTTCCCAGAATGCAGGAACTACTCACGACCATGAAGGCCAATCCCCGGCAATCAGCCGCGAACATGTGGCGACCATGTGGCGACTGCATAGTCTCCTGCAGTCGCCTATAAAGTCACCTAAGTGGGACAGGCACATTAGCCTCCCCAACTGTGTGGCAATGAATTCTACAGATTCACCACCCTCTGGCTAAAAAAAATCCTCCTTATTTCCATCCTAAAGGTACGTCCTTTTATTCTGAGGCTGTGCCCCCTGGTCCTAGACTCTTACAATACTAGAAGCATCCTCCCAACATCAACTCTATTTTGGCCTTTCACTACTCTGTAGGTTTCAATAAGATCCCCCCTCATTCTTCTAAACTCCAGCGAGCATTAAACACTTCCTCATCCACAACAATGATAACTGTTCAAGTATTACTGATTCCCTTGACAAGGAGGTTCATTGGTGAAAATCTTTCACGGTCAGTGTTGCCAGCTAGGTTATAAGCAGCATGCTCGAGTGGAATCTACTGAAATGCTAACAGATTGCAATTTCTTTCTGTACTATGCTGTATCCATTTCACTGAAGAAAAACATTCCTTCCCTGAAACTAATTATCTCCAAAGATATTCCTGATCTCAACCATGAGGGGGAAGGTTATAAAAGAACAGATTACAATGCTGTGTTTTATCAACTTCTGCATAATACCACATAATCCTGACGATATCATATGGGATTATTTCAAGTAACACGCAGGAACGTGATCATCACTAATTATTAAAGTAGAGGTAGAGACATTTTTCAGGGAATCAAGAGCCAGAGAGATCCAAAATAGAAGAGGAAATGAGGCCTGGGATAGATCGAATTGTGGGCAGGTTTGAAGGCCAAGTGGTCTATACATGGTCCATTTTCTTGCAATTTTATGATTTTACCAGAGACTATCAGTGAATACTCCTTTTAAGATAGAATCTGGGTTGTCACAGTGGAAGCGTTTCACCTATTACTAACGGGCACCGACATACATTTGATTCATCATTGATGCAAGCAAAGATTGGGAGAGCATTCATATTTTGACAAGCAACCTAGCATGAATAACCAAGTCAATTTTCACTCCTTGAAATCATCATGTTAGATCTTTAAATTCCAAGATCTACAGAGATCTTCACGCAATAAACAAACCAATTGTGTTCAGACCTTGTTATTTCTATACAACCTGTTCCGAAACTCGCATAAGTGCAGTATATTTAGACTGCACTAATTTTGTCTTTAATGTTTTATTTGTGCCTTGAGTGTCATTAATTTTGTGCAGTGTTAAAGATGAGCAAAGCAATTCAGATCATTGTTCAAAACTATCATTATTTGCAGAATCCTCAAAATACCGAATTATTGAAAGGGGTTAAATGGGTTAAAAAGTGGTCTTAAAGGCCTGAGTTCATTAACTATAAATAAAACACACAAAGTACTGGAGTAACTCGAGGTCAGGCTACATCTCTAGGGAACATAGATAGGTGGAAGAAGAGCTTCACAATTTGCAACTTCAATCCTTTCATCTCACACAGTGTCTTTTCAACTGGACCTCTTCACCATCTGCGTATCAAAACCCCCCATCAACTCTATCAATCTATTATCAGCCAAACATTTTCCTGCCCCTCCTCTCTTCCAGCTTTCTTCCCCCCTCCCACCCCCAACAATCAGTCAAAAGAAGGGTCCCACCCTTATCTGGCACCTATCCATGTTCTCTAGAGATGCTGCCTGACCTGCAGGAGTTACTCCAGCACCTTGTCTTCTTTTTGAAAACCAGCATCTGCAGTTCCCTGCATCTTTGTTAACCACATCCAATATTGTTAGACTCTGGAGACCAAAAACCTGTCTGTTCACTGTTTTCTGCTCAAGTTGTTCTATACATAAAAACAATAATCAAGGTTGTCATGATTTTAAAAATGCAGATTTTTCTTGGCATATTTGATGCTGCGATTTTCTAAAGTCTGCATAACCTTAGCCTGTTAAATGTTTGTGCAGTGAGTTGCAAAAAAAGCACTATTTTTCCTCTTAATTACCATCTGCTCTTTTTGAAACACAGATGCTTTATCTGCCAAGGCAACCTTGTGTTTCTTCATTAATTTATATTTTTGGTCCATGCTTACTTGGAGTAAGAATGAAGGATTGAACTTATTTTGTAAGGCACTGGCTTCATCATAGTCTGAAGGTAGACACAAAATGCTGGAGTAACTCAGTGGGACAGTCGGCATCTCTGGATAGAATAAATGGGTGATGTTTCGGGTCGAGACCCTCCTTCACTGAGATTCAGCGAAGAGGGAGACATTGAGATATGGAAGAGTAATGTGTGAAAATGAGAGATGAAAAGGGACGAGGATGAAGGAAAATGTAGAATAGATCATTGTTAGCCGAGGGGAAAGCTGACAACAAGGCATACAAAGTAAAATTTAATCAGGAGGGCAGTCAAACTGGTCAGAGAGCTAGGATGGGGGAGGGATGGAGAAAGAGAGAAAGCAATGGTTACGAAGTAATTAGGTTGGGGAGAGTAAAAGGACGTACCTTTGGGATGGGGGGAGGGATGCCTGCCTGGATTGGAGTGTAGTCTGACTGGATTCATATTGCTTCCACCTAACACATAAATAAAGATATATTTGTGCATTCAATCATTAATTGGGGTATTTGTACATCCAGAGAGCCATCCGTCAATACCGTGATAAAAAAACTACAGTATATTTAGAGTTTGCTGTCAGGGTTTTTGTGCTCAGACTCCTATGGAGAACCCACACATGTTTGAATATTCAAAGATGTTTTGTCAGTTGAAATGTGCTCCCATTATAAATATGTATTTCTACAAAATTACTTGTCTACACTCAAAATTAAGTAAACTAGATAATTATAAACACCAAAACATTATTTAGCCACCTGCTGCTTTCTTTGTGCTTGAAGAGTATTTTTTTTTTCCCCACAGAAACTTTCCGAGATATATTCGCAAGTTCACAAGTTATAGGAGTAGAATCCCATTTTCCTGCCTTCTCCCCATAACCCTTGACACCTGTTCTAATGAACAATGTGTCTATCTCTGCCTTAAAAATATCCACTGACTTGGCCTCTACAGCCCTCTGCGGCAGCCAACATTGGAAATATTCCCAGCCAACAACTGAAAATGGAAAGTATCTCTCATCATTGTTTTGGGTCAGATTGCTTCAATCTTTTTATCATTCTAGGCTAGGATTGGAGAGTATTTTCCACTTTCAGATTAGATTGAAAGATGAACAATTTTCCTTAACATACGTACAGTATAGACTTGAGTTCAATAAAAATGATTGAATTCCAAGCCACGCACCCCATTGAGGTTTTGTGTAATGATAACACTGGGAGGTCACTGAAAATGCAATATATACTTTGGAATAAATCTTCAGGTCAGGTAACATCGCATCCATCCCCTGTAGCTACAATGTTTCCACTACATTTTTTTTACATATATACTGGAGTAAATCCACTTTGAATTTGTTGTGGTTTCCCAGAGCATCTGGTTTATCAGAATACATGTGTTGTAAGAGAGTTTGTGCGGTCATCTTCAATTGTGAATTATGTTTAAATGTCATGAATTTCAAAAAATCCACAGATGCAGTTAATCACTAGAAAAATCCCATCTGTTTTACCTAGAATGATATACTCCCTAAATTTTAATTTACCATTACAAATTTACAGTTAGAGAGTTACTGTTCATGTATTAAATTCACCAGCTGCCCTCTTCTTGTTTATGTTAATCAAAGTGCAAGTTTTTTTATTTTCCTCATTTCTGGTCATCTAGATATTTCATACATAGAATGCCATTCACATTCTTGAATATTGCTGTTCTGAACTTTGATGAAATATGAAAGTTATTTTTGATTACTTACCATCTGATAGACTCCTATTTGTTTAAGACCAGAAAAATTATGTTGCTAAAACTTAGGGTGTTCAAATGTGAATGGGGATATTGCCATGAAGATATGCTAACCTTTGAATGAAGTTAACGGTAGCTTTATTATTACTGCTTTAACAAAATCCTCAGCAGGCAGTGGAAATCCCATGAAGATCCGTGCTGCAGAGATGTTAATTCAGCAGTTTAAAATCAATCAATGTCAAACACGGTTAGAACTATGCTAATCAATAAAACAATGTGATTATTTTTGATAACTACACAGAATGACATTGCAGGGAGAGGGAAGTTCACGTTTAAGGCTGGTCTAATCTTTTGTAAATTTTGTTTGTTTTAGGCATAACATTGATTTTCATTTCCAATCCTGGATAGTAAGGTGCATACTAAATAAGATACAGCTTCCTATCTGCTCTTTCAGACATGGTTCGCAGTGGAAGCTCTTTAAGCCAGGTACAAATTATTCAAGGATATAAATGAGACATCATGATGAATTGACAGTCGGCAAAAATAATGTAATTGTAAATTTCATATATTACTAAAATTTCCACAAACACAAGCTGGGACGCAATTTTACTTCGGAGTCACGCGAGTGACTACGTGAAGAGCCCGCTCAGCACGCATGCGCGGCATTACGTTCAGCAGTGCAACAGCGGCCGCATCGGGAGTCAGGACCTCCCGCTACGGGGTGAAAGAACGGACCGTCAGGTAAGCTCTGAGGTCGGGTTTTCTTTCACAGGAGAGCATTCTGCTTTTCAGGCAGAGAAGAAAGGCTCTTGGACAAACCTGTCCCCCACTCGATTCCACGGAGGAGCGTACCATCTGGGGGAAGGCAACAGCAAGGCGGTAGGACTGCTTACCGGGCGCTCCGCTATTCCCCGACAACGTGCCGAGCCCAGCCCGCTAGCGCCTGAACAGCGGGCTGGAATTAAAGCCACTGAAGAGGCGTCCGGCCGGTGGCTTCCGACGGACGGGGACGTCTCTCCACCTGCCCGGGGGAGAGACAGCCGCCTGAGCTGCATGGAGCGGCTCCTGGAGCAGGAGCTCCAGCGAGACGCGCTTCGTGAGGGACGCTCTCGCAGGGGGAGTTCAGGCACTCCCTCCACAGTGTCTTGTGCACTGTCCATTGCTTCCTACTTACCCGAGGGTAGCTTTGGTGACCAGGAATGGGCTGGTCAAGAAGTGGGGAGTATGCAAGGGGTGCAGGAACAGGAAGAGCTGCTAGGTGTGGTGGACCGCTACGTGGCAACCCCATGTGCAGGAGGCCGTTAAAGGCCAAACCAGTGGCCAGCATTAACCACCTCTCCAACAGGCCCCTACAGGAGAGGTGGTCAATGAGGCTTTAGAAACGTATACAGCTCCAGAGAACTGTGAGTCTCTTAAAGTGCCGGCTGTAAAAGGCCAAAAGTGGGGGCACGTTGTGGCAAATATTCGGAACCAGGAGCTAAAACTGCAGCGGATCCTCAGGCTCCTGACGTCAGCCATCACATCATTTGCTCGTTCCGTGAACAAATACGGAGATGACCACAACCTTCGTAAACAAATCATAAGACCTGCCATAAAATCCTAAATTTGCGGGGTTGTGCATACCCCAGCCACTGAGCCAGACCCACTGCTCTTTGGCAAAAACCTCACAAAGCATATGAAGGATATGGAAGAGGCCTTAAAAAACTTTCAGTCTCATGCGGGCAGGCCCCGGGACGAGCAAACCAAAAACAATAATTCCTAAGCAGCAGCACCCCATCGCGTCCATCAGTCGACGTCTACCATATGGGACTGGTGAAAGCTCGGGGTCCGCATTCTATCCCCGGAAGTCTTCTTTAGACCAGGGCCCAGAGGGGACCCCATGGAAAATGCATCACCCCCCAACGTCACCGCCACGTCAGACAACATGCAAGGCTCGTTGGATCGGCAGGAAACAGAAGAATACCCATAACCATAGAGGTAGGTGGGTCTGGTTCCTATGTAAACTCTGTAAAGAGTTCAGAAGTAAACCTGGTTTGCAGCAAATGGAAGGCAGCAAATCCACTAGCTGCAACGCTGTACTATCCCAGTTGTTTAAGATGTTCTGCTTTAATTGATGTCTTTAATTATTTTAAGATGATTTTCATTACATTTAAATAACTTGATGTTAAAAATGACTCAAAATTGGACACTTCTGGGTTTGCTTCAGCCTCCCCGTACAGCAGGTGGATGTGTAGACTCCTCAGGATGTAACACATTCTACCTGTGAATAAACAACAAAACTCAGATAAAGATGATAAGCATTACCATAAATATTCTAGGAACACAACTTCGGGTTGCAATGTTTAATAAAAATACGTACATGGACTTTAATAAATCAGCATTTGTTTTAAAAAAAACTGGGAACGATTCAGCACAAATATATTTAAAAATGAGAAGACAGATCATTTAAAATGTCGACTAGAGATGACTATGCTGAATAATTTGAAAATAAAATGCATGGAAACCACAGTCTTTGGTCAACAATACTTAAAAAAAGTTGAACAGATGGTCGACTCACGGAAAGAAATACGAATGGAAAAATGTGCAGATTCAGTCGGACACCTTTTTGTCAATTTCTTAGTTGCTGATACCTCCCATCTGCTGCCGTCAATTCGGGTTCCAATTCTTTTCAGGATCACCAGGGTAAAGTGCACTTTACTCATATTTACTGATCCTTCATCTTAATCACTGTCGCTGTCCCTGGCATTTTCAAATACATTGAAAGCGCTTACAAATTAACCTCTCAATGTTGCACCTTTACCTAATAGTTATTCAAAAGATCACATACATTATGAATTTCATAATTCACCAAATACATCATTCACCAAATTTAATGAATATATTACCACTTTGATATAGAAATTCATATAATTTACATCACAAGTCCGATATGCAAACCTAATTCTCTCAAAATTCTAATAAATATGTTGGATTTGCATTAATAAAGTACCTTTCATGACCTGGGCATGTCTCCAAAGACTTTATAGCAAATTAATTATTCTTGCATACTCAAAACATATTTTCACAACAAAAGGGTAAAAAAGAGGAGGATAGGACCACTCAAGGATAAAGGAGGGAATTAATGCTGTAAGTCAGAGGATGTAGGTAAGATACTAAATACTGTAAGTACTTTGCATCGGATTCACCAAGGAGAAGGACACAGTGGATTGTGTGATCAGTATGGGATATATTAATATGCAAGGAAATTTTCAGATTAAGAAGGAGGTGGTGCTAGGTATCTTGAGGTTGATTAAGTCCTCAGGACCTGATGGGATCTATCCCAGGTAAGAGATAAGAGGAGATTGGTGGACCTTGACGAAGATTTTTGTATCCTCTGTCATCCAAATGATGTCTTGGGGAACCAAACAGTAGCCAATGTTGTTCCTTTCTGTAAAATTTGAAATTTGGAATAATCCAATATCCAATAAAATTGGAATATTGGGAATAATCTCATGCTGCAGTTGTATAAGACGTTTGGGCCGAAGGGCCTGTTTCCACATTGTGTCACTCTGACTCTATGACTCCAGGAAATTATAGGCTTGTAAGCCACCCATCAATAGTAGGGAAGCTATCTGAGAGGATTCTGATGGATAGGATTTACTTATATCTGGAGGAGAATGGGCTAATTAGGGACAATTAACATGGTTTTGTCTGGGCAGGTAATTCCTGACAAACCTGAGTGCGTTTTTTTGAGGAGGTGACAAAGGTGACTGGGGAGGATAGGGCAGTGGATGTTACCTGTATGAACTTTGGCATTCAACTAGATCCCCCATGGTAGGCTGATACAGAAGATTGAGTTGCATGGGATCCATGGTGATTTAGTAGTTTAGATTCAGAAATGGCTTACCGATAGGCGGGAAAAGGTGTAAAATAGCATTTAACAGTTGTCAAGTGTGAATCATTTCAATATGGAGGAAAAATAACACAATACCAAGAAGTAACTAGTAGAAAACTGAACAACCAAATCATTTATTATCTTATTGACAGAGAGTATAGTCTATGATTTTTAATATTTTGTTTTACAAACTGACCTCCAAATGGACAGATTATTATTTTAATAGCGTTGGAAAGAAAAAGCTTTGGGCTGTCAATACCTGCCGTGGTTGTAGCTTTCGTGGTTGTAGCTTTTGTACAACCGTGTACAACCCAAACCTCTCTACATACAACTTATTTAGAGCCTTGGTGAACGGGCCACTAGATTCTAACTTCTGAACACAGGGTTGGCACAAAGTAAGACATGCTGTCTCATGGGGAACCATTTGTTCTTTCTGGTGTGGAGCTGCAAGTCAGGCCAACAGGAATCAAATTGAATACTCCCCCTCCCCAAAAAAGTTGTAGATTTAAAAAAAAACCTTTGCAATGCTTTCTGTAAAAACTTTATATGCATGCATTGCAGTGCACTTATTTTGATTCAGAAGCTAAACTTGGAAATGTCATCAAGATGCTTCTTGGTTGGGTATAATAATCTGCAAATAATTAAAATCGTATGTGAATTAAATCTTTGACAAATGAATGTGAGGTGAATAGGAAATTCCATTTGTATTAGCATAATAAAATATGAAATTAGATCTCAGAGATACCTCTCATTCCTTTTAGACTAATCCTGAGATTAGGACAAATGGAGATGTATCTTAAATCTATGTATTTCCCATTGAATATTGAAAACTGCTATCAACACAGAGTAATTTCCTAATAAAATTTTAGCTGCAAAATCATCTTGAGAATTTGTTCTAAGGATAATTACTGGTAAAAAAATTAACATATTAATTAAAATGGAAAACTGATTATAAACAACTACCCTCTCCCACAATCTTACAATCTGCTATAAAGGCCAAATGGACAATAACCACATCACAATTAGTCAATAGGCCAATCACAATTAGTTAATAGGAGTAAAATGTTCAGATGATATCACTGACCTGAACTACTGTACTGTAATAACAATGGATAAAACGGCCAGATTTAGTTCTTTATTTAAAAATGTAATGACTCATTCTGATTTAACTATTGAACTAGCACTTCAGCTTTTAATCAGTCTTTTTGTCAAGGGCAGAAATGTCATGTGGGGCATGGCATTGGAGAAAATAACATTTTAAATTTCACTGATTCCTTCAGCAACAATGCTTTGATTTGATGGATGATATTTGCAGTGATATATTGAAACTATCTTATTAAAATCATTTTACCTGTGACACAACATAAGTAAAATAATCTTTTCTTTCCATTGGTTAAACATGATTTCAAAACAAACACTATATATTTTATAGTCTGATCTATTTGTGGATAGATATTTTATATTTGCAGTGTTATATTGAAAGTATTTTATGGAAACCATTTTACCTGTGACACCACATAAGTAAAATAATCTTTTTTTTTCATTGGTTAAACATGATTTAAAACCAAAATCTATATATTTTATAGTCTGATCTATTTGTTGATAGATATTTTATAGTCTTTATCAGTCTGAAGAAGAGTCTCAACCCAAAGCGTCACCCATTCCTTCTATCCAGAGATGCTGCCTGTCCAGCTGAGTTACTCCAGCATTTTGTATCTATCTTTGATTTAAACTAGCATCTGCAGTTCTTTCCTACACTGTATATTTTATGATGTGACTAAACTCAATGGCAATTTTATATTGAAGTCACGTGAGTAACTACGTGAAGAGCCCGCAAGCCCGCTTGCGCATCATTGCGTCGACGCATGGTACGGGAATCGGAGCAGTTCGAAACTGCTCTGGCAGGTAAGCCACATTTGTTTCCAGGAAGGGGCCGCTGGGGTCAGCGGGCCCGGAGTAGCTGACGGGCGCAGCCTATGCGGCTACCGTCATGGGAGCTCCGAACGGGAGCAGTCGGCCAGATTTGGAGGCCGCCGTGGAGACTCCATGAGTTGGCTCTGTATTTAATGAGGAGTTACGATGAGGGATTACGTGCCCTCCGCTCCCACCCTTGATCATATACTTAACTGTTATCTCTTCTCTAATCTTACTATGTTTAGTCACAGTTATCTGTGATTTCACACCGCTGCTTTGAAGAATGACACGCATGCGTCGTGGCGGGCTTCTTCACGTAATCCCTCATCGTAACTCCTCATAAAATACAGATCAAACTTCAAACTGGTAAGTTCTTGTTTAATCTTACTATTAAATTGCACATAAGTGGAAAGAATTATCCCATTCTTCATTCAACTCATTTAGTTCCTTCTTTCTCATTGTGCTGAAAGGACTGAGTAATGTTGTAGCATATTGCTGTGGTCCTGATATTTCACACAAGATGTATTCATGGAGAAGAAGCCTAGCTCATTGCTATTCAGGCATGTAAGCTTCACAGCCAAGCGTGATTCTGTCCTAAATTTGTGCCCATGGAGCAGCAATTTACTTCAGGGATAACTGTTTAGTATGCTCATTTTTTCCCCACTCTCCAGATCTGGAAGTGAGCCCCAATTTAATGCTCCAACAACTGCTCCATTCTGTGGGTCTGGCCTGGTGTCAGCTCTTTCTTATGTTTATAAGTTTAGATGCTAAATATAAACTGCAGAATATTTATGCAAGTATCAAAACCTATATTAAACTCACCGTCACAAATGCTTAAAATTGCTACCTCATCGTTTCATTTGTCTAATGCAACATGCAAAACATATGGTTTCGTGAACTACTAGACCCCTAGTGGTTTTTAGCAATGCAAAGATTTATTTAATTGGCTTTTTTAATGCAATTTCTAAACATCCTGATCTGAACATAACCACAACTCGAACACAACATTTTTTGCAAAGGCAGCTTCTCGGTTATCAGGTTTTACTGTGATGTTGTTGTGGTGAAATCTAGCACATAAATCACTTTGCTGATATGTGAAATGGCTTCTAAACAATGCAGCTTTCACAGTTATTACCTAAGTGCGTAAACGTTTCACAAAAAAAGCAAATGCTAAAACAGGTATGTTCATGGCTGAAAAGCCATATTTAATTTTATATGTTTAGCGATATAATGCCTACCTGGAGATAGTGTTAAGAGGTGCTGGATGGCAAGAAGGAAGTGAGATGTAAATGGGTCTTACTCCTCCTGCACTGTTAATTTAGGTGCTTGTTTTTCTTTAGTTTTAGAGATGCAGGGTGGAAACAGGCCCTTCATGCCACTGAGTCTGCACCAACCAGCGATCTCCACGCACTGACGCTATCCTACGCTTACAAGGAACAATTTACAATTATACCAAGCCAATTAACTTACTTACATGTACGTCTTTGGAGTGTGGGGGGAAACCGGAGCCCCGGAGAAATCCATGCAGAACTCACGGGAGAACCTACAAACTCCGTATAGACAAGCTCCCATAGTCAGCATCGAACCCAGGTCTCTGGCACTGTAAGGCAGCAACTCTACCGCTGCGCCACCATGCCACCTGTGGAAAGGGGGAGATGCTTAGAGTTTTCTGAAGAATGGGTCAGAGTGCTATGGGTGGCTGAGTTTTTAAAACTAATCATGGATAGTGGGAAGGAATGATATACTTGATGAAGAAAAATATTTGTAGGCTGTCATTAGATCATGCCCGAATATAGTCTGTACCTTGTGTTGAAATGAACTGCAGATGCCGGTTTAAACCGAAGATAGACAGAAAAAGTTGGAGTAACTCAACGGGTCAGACAGCATCTCTGGAAAAAAGGAATAGATGATGTTTTGGGTCGAGACCCTTCTTCTTATGAAGACTTCTGAAGGCATAATCTGCTTCAATTACTGCAGGGCAATTCAATATTGAATATTATTGAATATTATGCAATCATCGGTCTAATGCACTCAGTTCTGACATTATGATGCAAGGAAGGTCATTGACGAAGTTGCCGAAAACTAACAACAATAACATTAAAATTGAAATGTCCAAAGTCTCACCAATAGTCCCTAATGAAGATTTTCACAAAGATATTAAAAGCTAGGAGGAGGACTCGGTTATGAACAAGAATATCGAAGATAGGAGAAAGACTAAAAACTCCTGGAGGAAAGAAGTGGCCATACTAGGGAAGGACAAAATTGATGATTGTTGTGTTATCCCAGTGTTAACATTCTTTGAGGTGGGTTCACAATGAGATGAAACCAAGGCCTTACTTAAGGATTGTTTGCTTGGTGTAAGATATCGAAAGATCAAAGGAACGCGTAAGACTAGGGCAAAAAGTGAAACTGGAAGCAGGAATTGGGTCAGAAGGGTAAAGACGCTTCAATTGAATTCTTAATTGGATTTGCTGACATCTATCTTATAATTACAGCATTACTTTTGACTCTGCCACAAGTAGTAACAGAGTTTTGTATTCCTCTCTCTGAATAATTTTACTACTTTTAATTACTGCCATTTGATGACTCGTTGCTTTTCTCATCTCTAGGATAAAGATTCCCAGTCTATTCAGTCTTTCTTTAATGGAGTAATCTTACAATGTTTGTGTACAGTATTGACAGTGTAGATCAAGACCAGAGTAGAAAGAATGCACATTACACATTGTACGTGTGTGGGGGATAATATTCCCCATCAATGTTAAAACATAAGATGGGCAAATTTATCAACTCTAAATAACAGAAGCTTTGTGCAAGGTCTGAGAAAATAGAAAACAAAAACATATTACTCATTCCAATTAGCAGTTTTCAATGCTATTTAAAAATAATGCTTTTGAATCAGGTGAGTTATCCTGTGGGAAAATTGGTTAATTTTACTAAAGTGTCTTAATAATTACAGTGACATCAAGGTTAATTGCTTAATCTGCATTGCCGTCCTATGTAAATCCCCACACAATCTGTTCTATAATTAGTGCCAGAAATTCTAGTAGAACGGTGGCCTAAATAACATCTTTAAAAAATGATCAGCAATAAATATACTCTCTTAGAACATTTTACAATGTAATATTTGTTATTGAATCGTATGCCTCAATATTATAAATTAAATATTTGGAGAGGGCATGTAACTTACACCATAAGCCTTATAAATGTACATTGATGAGCAATGAGAAGTAACTTTTTGGTAATATCATTGAAGTTTACAATGCAATAATCCATGTAATTACAGAAAAATTGCTCTTGGTATTTGTAAATCTGAGCTTGAATGGACATAAATGTTTCCGTTTTATTTCAGATGGTAGGTTCTAACTGTATACATTACTTCAAATCACAATATTTCTTCATGCCTGCAATCAAACTTCAATGCATTTTCTAATTATTATTGAGCTTTGTTTCTTAGTACAGACTATCCATCCAGGTGGCACGTAATTGAGCTTAATTAATATGACCAATAAGTAACAGATTCAGAATAAGCATCTGTCTTTCTTCTCTCCTGTGTCTTGCAACTTCTGATTAATCTGCAGCAACTGGAACAGTTCCTTTCCCACTACTGTTTTATTCTATTGGCACTTGTCTGACCAGCAGTTTGCTAATGATAAACACACAATAGCAGAATACTAATGCGACTGTAAATAACTCATTCAACAGACTCAGCAAAGATTGATCTTTCTGTCGCCCTTTAGACAGATTGAGGACATGTTGTTTCTTCCAAAAGACTCAGCTGTCCTTGATAGACTTGGGTACAGGTGTGTCATTTGTGTCCCCAAGGAAACTTCCAGGCATCATGTAGACAGAGAAAGGTCAGCATTTATTGAACTGAAATTAATTTAATGACAAACAGCCCTTCAAAATAATGATTAACGTTAGCAATGATATATGCCTGCTGCTGTCTTTTCCTCAACAAAGCTGCATAAGCATGAATTAAGCTAGTAAAGTAATCAGAGCAAGAGACACCAGATGAATGTTGAAGTATTAGATGTATAATAAGATAACATTGCAGAATTGAAGATACTCCAGGTTCTGCGGCAAAATAACAGCAAATGCATAAACCTTTAATTGGTTTGCCTTTGGATGGTGCACTGAACTGTCCTATCTCTTATACAACATACCCCAGTTGAATGGAACTTTCTCCACAAAATAAAAATTGTATAGTAATAACATAATCATAAATCATAACATAATTACCCATTTAAATAGAGATGTTAAAATTGGATCAAGTTATGTAGTCTCAAAGAAAAGCGTGATAGATAGCCATATAGTTCTCCAAGATACTAATTCCACATACACACATTGTAAATGAAGTATAAATTCACACAGAACCGTCCATCACAGCACGTCAAGTTGAAGTGGTCACTGTTTAAAGTTGCATGTGTGAAACCATTAGTCTAAAGAAGGGTCTCAACTCGAAACGCAACCTATTCCTTTTCTCCAGAGATGCTGCCTGACCTGCTGCTTTACTCCAGCTTTTTGAGTCTGTCTTCAGAACATTCCTCCCAGCAGTCTTCCTAAGCATTTCTGTTGAAAGATTACTCATTTTCATGAGTGATTGCCATACTCATGATCACTGGATTTGCCTCACAAGTTTAAAACTTGTGCAAGGTTTGGGACAATTAATAATTTGAAATCTCTCTAACAATCTCATGTTCTGAGTAACATGTTGTTATTACCGTTTTGGTTCTATGTTGCTGAATTTTAATGTAATCTATTGAAACTTGCATCTTTTTCATCTCTCCAATAGTCAGTGAATGTTGACAGTATTCCAACAATTTTGCGATGGTTGGCTGGATTTCTATTGATCTACATTGGTTGAAAAATCTTGGAGAGAGAAATTAGATTTGATGATGCCTATTTTGTTAAATATAACAGTGGCTTAACAAATCCAAATTGGTAGCTGCAACTGCATTGAAATAATCAAAGTTTATCTTGTTGATGTGCTGGGGATTACTTCAGTGAATGTCTACCCCAAGAATACAGAACAAGCAAATTAGAAGGTTGGTCAGCTTACAAAGGTCATATAATGCCAGTTATTCTACGTTGAAGTTTAACATTGTGGTTACTATTCTCTCTCAAACAGACATGGATGAACACATAAAGATGGACACAAAAAGCTGGAGTGTCTCAACGGGTCAGACAGCATCTCTGGACAAGAGGAATTAGTGACATTTTGGGTCGAGACCCTTCTTCAGAGTCTGAAACGTCACCTATTCCTTTTCTCTAGAGATGTTGCCTGACCTGTTGAGTTACTCCAGCTTTTTGTGTCTATCTTCAGTTTAAACCAACATCTGAGATTCCTTCCTACACATGGATGAACCCATGTTTAGTATCAAGGGGACCTCATCAGGAACTCCACCAGCTAAATTTAAAGGGATGAAAGAACTGCTCACAGGTTAGATGCTCTGATTTATTCTGGTTGGTACAATGTATGTTTAGGTGTAAACGTCTGTTGTTGGAGTTGGTTATCAGTTCATTTCTGGAAAGGACAAGCTTCAATCACCGTAACAATTTTGTAGCGGAGCCGTCCAACCTACAGTACTTGATGTATGTGGGCTTTCTCGCACCCTTCTCTCTGGACCATCTGTTTCAATATGCCGAGCTATCTTTTCTTTTTCATATAGTCTGATACCATGACTTGCAAATCCATCTTCCATGCCATCACCTCACATGGGCAAAAGTGGGAGTTGTGTGCACTCAGTATTAAAGTGGGTGATAACGTGCCCACAACACAACTACAACAAGGGATATGGGGAGGAGGCAGGAACAGGGTACTGATTGTGGATGAGCAGCCATAATCACATTGAATGGCAGTTAGGGCCGTATGGCCTACTCCTGCACCTATTGTCTATTGTCTAATATTAGAGTGGGGTTTTATGTCTTGATTGACAGAGGTTGTTAATAAGGAATGGTGCCTTGAGCAGCGGCTATAAGGCTATTGATGGAATTACCTCTGTGGATGTATTTTTTTTAACTTGACCACTTAAAATTAAATGTGCTACACCGTTGCAACAGGACCCCTGGGCTAGGTTCCTGCCACTGACCTTCATGGTTGTCTGTTTGCATTAAACTTTGCTTAAAACATCTGGATAGCCTCCTGATCTTCACTCCAAGGTCCTCCAGCTAGGCCTCCAATGTTTCAGTCAGTAAACTCATTGCTCAAGCTGTAACATGTTGCTCGGAACTGTCCAAATCAGAAAGTTTGATAGCCTCTGTGAACCTTTTCAGAAAAAGAAACTGGTTTTTATGTGGTGCCATCCATGAGTACTGTTAGGTACTTTGCTACTACATAGAACAAGCACAAGAGCTTTGTTCGTGCTGGCTGTATGCATCAACACGGGTTGCTAATCTCTCTGCATTACAGTGAACAGACTTTGAATAAAGATGTGTCCTGAATTCCAATTATCAGATTTAGCCCTCTCACTTTTATCATTATAAGTTATGTGGGCTCTTCATTGTACGTTGACATACCTAGATATTTTGGAGAAGGCCAAAACTTATTCCCCAATGAGCATAAGAAACTGGTGTTGAGCCAAATATAGCATTTCAAAAGGCCAATTTACTCCCAGACTGCTGACAACCAGGGAGTTCCAGGATTCTGGTGGCAGTAGTACAGCAGCATCCTGGAGTTATGGAATCATAGAGCCTTACAGCATAGAAACAAGCCCTTGTCCATGTCAATCATGTTGGCATATTGGGCTAGTTCCCTTGGCCATCTAAATTCTTCCTATTCATATGTCTGTCCAAATGTCTTTCGAAAGTCAGAATTGTGTCCATTGCCAAAGCTTCCTGTGGCAGCTCATTCCAAATATGGTCTACCCTCTGATTGAAAAAGTTGCCCTGAGGTTGCAGTTTCATCTCTTTCCCCTCTTACCATAATCCTATAGCCTCTAGTGTTAGTCCTCCACCCTATGAAAAATATTGTGAATATTCACCTTATCTATGCCCCTCATGATCTCCACATTAATAAGGTCAATCCCTAGCCCCCTGGACTCTAACGAAAAAGGTCCCAGCCTATCTTTATGACACAGATAGCAATTCAATCAGGAGACCTGGTACCCATGACATGAAATGACAGAAAATATACTAAAAGTTGGTAAATAGACCACACCATAACGATTGAATGCTATGAAAACTCAGCTTGTTGTGATGAACTGCTTGGATTAAAATTATTTCATTTGGAGTCAAGGGAAAACTTCTTCAAATGTCCTCTCCAGGGATCAGCCAGCTGGGATAGAATCCATAAAAAGAAGACTGTGGGGAAAAAGATAAACAGGTTTGATTAATTTTCTTATGGCGTACATTAAAATAGATGACAAGTGCAGTGAGATGCCTTTCCTTGTGTAATGAGAGAATGCAATGGAATTCAATCTGCCTCACAATGGTTGAATACAAATCATTCTGACCATCCATTTCACCACTAACTTCCATCCGGCACTCAAATACACCTGGACCATTTCCGACATCTCCCTACCGTTTCTAGACCTCACTATCTCCATTGCACGTGACAGACTACAGACAGACATCCATATAAACCCACTGAATCCCATGGCTATCTGGACTACACTTCTTCCCACCCTGCTTCCTATAAGGACTCCATCCCCTACTCCCAATTCCTCTGTCTATGCCGCATCTGCACCAGGATGAGGTGTCCCAAACCAGGGCATTTGGAGATGTCCTTATTCTTCAAGGATCGGGGGGTTCCCCTCGCCTACTATAGATGAGGCTCTCACCAGGGTCTCATCTAAACCCCGTAGCTCTGCTCTCACTCCTCATTCGTAATAAGGGCAGAGTCTCCCTTGCCCTCACCTTCCACCCTATCAGCCGTCACATAAAACAAATAATCCTCCGACATTTTCGCCACCTCCAACGGGATCCCACCACTGGCCACATCTTCTCATCTCTTCCCCTTTCAACTGTCCACAGAGACTGCTCCCTCCGTAACTCCCTGGTCAATTTGTCCCTTCCCACCCATACCACCCCCTCTCCTGGCACTGTCCCTTGCAACCGCAAGAAATGCTACACTTGTCACTTTACCTCCCACCTTGATTCCATTCAATGACCCAAGCAGTGTGACAGAGGTTTCCAGGTGCGGCAGAGGTTCACCTGCACCTCCTCCAACCTCATCTATTGCATCCGCTGCTCTAGGTGTCAACTGCTCTACATCGGTGAGACCAAGCGTAGGCTTGGCGATCGCTTCACCCAGCACCTCCACTCGGTTTGCAATAACCAACCTGATCTCCCGGTGGCTCAGCACTTCAACTCTCCCTCCCATTCTGAATCTGACCTTTCTGTCATGGGCCTCCTCCATGGCCAGAGTGAGGCCCATGGTAAATTGGAGGAGCAGCACCTCATATTTCGCTGGGTAGTCTACACCCCAGCGGTATAAACATTGACCTCCAATTTTATGTAGTCTCTGCTTTCTTCTTCTTTCCCCTCCCCTTCCCAGTTCTCCCACAGCCCACTGTCTCTGCATCTTCATTTCTTCTTCCCGCCCTCCCCCCCACCCTCACATCAGTCTGAAGAAGGGTCTCGACCCAAAATGCCACCTATTTCCTTCGCTCCATAGATGCTGCCTCACCCGCTGAGTTTCTCCAGCACTTTTGTCTACCTTTGATTTTCCAGCATCTGCAGTTCCTTCTTAAACATTCCTTCCACACTAATAACTTACCAGTATTCTAAATACATTTATTACTTTGACTTGAATTGAATTGAATACTTTATTGTCACATGTGACAAGTCACAGTGAAATTCCGTGTTTGCATATCCAGGTATGCAAATAGTCGCCCATAAGGGGCACTTACAAGGTTTATAAATCCCCCCATGCCTGGTCTCCTTGTCCTTCCCCCCTCCCTCACTGCAGGCCCCTCATGTTGGGACCTCCATTGTCCATTGTTCTTCCCCTTCCCTCATGGCGGTCCCCCATATCATACTCTGTGGTTATTTTATAATTCACAGATCATAGCTATGAATTTCTCCTACTTGATTATACTCAAGGCAACTCAGCAAAATAAAAATTAACACAGTATAGAAAGTCATTTAGTGATTGTTTAACTCCTGGTCACTCTTTTCATTACTATGGCCAATGGTGATGACATAGCCCGGGATGAATGTTGAAAGCAAATATGAAACTGACAAAATAAAAAAAAAACTTTACTTCCTTACATAAGCTCTTAAATCATTGGCAGAAGGTAATATCCTTTATTTCAAACAGGGTATGTTTTCACTGTGGGGTTTTATTAATTTGCGCTCGTAAACTCCTATTAATATTCAGGTCTGAGGAAACTCTGACTTAAAGAAGGTCAAATAATCAACATGTGGAAAGACGGCTCATTTATCACATCCCGACAAATACGTCAGAAACATAACCTCATCACAGTAAGATGGCACCATATAAAAGGTTAATGGATTTAAAATGCTATGGACATTTCAACACTGGCATCCTCTTCATAATATTGCATTCAATTTTGTATTTAATAGTTTGTCCTATTTCCACATTTATTAAATGATTGATTGCCTGACCAAACTCTGTTTTCATAAATATTATTATATTGTGAGTAAACTATATCGGTGGCGAATCAGTAGAACTATGTGAAAACTATTAACTTTCCTTTTAATACAGTAAAGCAATGCCTTTACAAAATGAATACTTTTGTTCCCCAATAATAATAGAGATTGGATATATTGATCCGAATATAACAGGCCCAGGAACTTAATATTACTATTATGCAATTAATGTTGGGGGAAAAAAATGAAATTAAACTATTTATTTCTGTAACAGAATGGCATTAAAGCATTCCAGTGTTAAATATAATTATTAAACTTAAAAGCAATTATTTGTGACCTTTGGATTTTGCACTGAAATGGTTGTATCTAAAGGTATAACATGGTACTCATTTAGTAAAACCATCCTAACTAACCTATCTTAACCAAGTCTGGTTGGTATGGACAGATTCTGCAGATAAAAGAAAGCATACAAGGATATCAATGAAACATTGGATTGAGAATTTCTAAAATTCAATGTTAAAGTGTTGATTTTGTAGAAAGATTTAATTTTTGTTCAAAAAATGAACATTTAATACAGAAACAAAGTAAAATAGTGCTCTAAATCATAAATATAAGCAATAAGGATGTTGGACAATATTGATAGCAACCATAAAAACAGAAAATAGAGCTGTTGAACCCAAACTTGCCGCTGCTCATTTTTGCCACTGACCAAAGTGGTATGTGAGCACTCAACGTTTGCACATCCATCATTGTCGATTGATTCTTGCTCCCAAGCCAAGCTAATCATCAAAGCAGACGGTATCATATGGTATTAGGGTACACTTGTCAAAATGGCACCGCACTGGTGGTGCGGAAGAAACAGAATAACTCACGGCCGCTAAACAATTGTACATTTTCACAACGCATCGACTCACAGGTCTGAAGAAGGGTCTCGACCCAAAACCCAAAAAAATTCTCTGAGGGGTTGCCTGTCCCGCTGAGTTGCTCCAGCTTTTTGTGTCTATCTTCTTTTAGATCTCACTTTTTCTCCTTGTTTGAACTTCACATGTCGAGCAAGGCTGAGATTTGCAGCATCGAAACAGATACCTACAATCTCTTACTGGGCCTGATCTATGACAGATCTAACATCCAGACTATCTTAACACATGTTCCTTGCGGGATCTAGCATACACACCTCCCAGTAACAGCTTATGGGCATAATTGCTTTTTAGCTTTCTTTCCTTAAGATTCTTCCAATGATCTTCTGGATATTTGTTTGTGAACTAATTGTTGAAGACAAACAGATACATATGGCAGAAGAAGATTGCTGGATTATCTCAGCAGGTCAGGCACCATCTCAGAAGAACCTAGTTACGTGATGTTCGGTTTGGGACCCTTCTTAATCAGTCTGAAGATGGGTCCCGACCCAAAACATTGCATATCGATGTTCTCCTGATATACTGACCCACTGAGCTATTCCAGCACTTTGCATCTTCTCGTGCAAACCAACATCTGCAGTTCCTTGTTTCCATATACATAAATGGCAATTTGACTGATGGCAGCATGTGACCGCGTGAAACAGGAAGGTTCAAGTGATGAAGGAAAATGAAGTGAAGGGATTAAATAATTCATGATTCAGTGTATGTGAGGGGGGAAAGGATGACAAAGAGGAGGACACTAATGAAGGCAATACAGAATTAGGTGGTTGAATTATTGAAGTGTTTACTTGGGCCCACACCTCCTTTGTCAGAAAGTAGACTATTACTGTCCAGAGTCTCTATGGCCATGGATAAGGTGTGCACGCACATGTTTTTTTTTTAGTGATTGGAACATTTTGGTGATACATTATTTCATACCACTCATAGATTTTCTATTTTACCAATTCTTCCTGGGCTTCACTATGTGTATAAAACTGAGCAAGAAAAATGAACAGAGCCTTTGCAGGTTCCCTCTGCAGGTTCAGCAGTTACTCTTTCTCACTTCTGATCAATGGGTTACCAGAAGTTGTTAAAAAAAGCAAATACTTGTCCTATTAGCCCTGAACTGTGCCATGGCCCATTGTTGAGAAGGCAACAGTGATGTGTGCACTAGGATATAACACAATGTGTCGTTGTGCTTGTCTTGTCTGATCAAGGTAACTCATTAGATTACCTTCTAACCTGCTTCCAGGTGCATCCTAGTATATCACTGCTGGGCATCTCATGAAAAATATTTACCGCCCATTAATTGCATGTTTTTTCTCCCTTTTGAGATTTTACAGCAATCAAGGATGGAATGTGACAAAGGATATGACCTTCGGAAACATTTAGGAACAACGTTTCCTCCTAATCCTCCGGATTGTTTTTTTTTCCAATGCAAGTCCTGATATGCTCCTCATTTGAGGAAATCTTAAACGCAATATTAGAATTAGATTGCTCTATAAAAGGCACTAATAGCCACATTGCATATGCTTCCAAGAAGACAAGCATGGATTTTGTCATTAATTCTGATATTCCAGATTTCCATGGTTGATTTCCTTAAATTATTACAGACATAGTAATAAGAAAACCTTTAAAATATATTCATATTCTGCTCTGAACGGATTTAGGTCTTACCTCAGCCCACCATGGCTATAGCCCTCCCCAACATCAAAACCATTTACATGAGGCAGCGCCCAGGAAGTGAGAACTTACCATTAAGGATCCCCACTATCCAGGCTCTAGCCTCTTTACGCTGCTACTGTTAGGCAGGAGGTACAGAAACCTGAAGTCTCACAATACCATTGTGGAACAGCTACTTTCCAAATCCTACCTCGACATATGGACCACCTCTTCACACTTCCTTGAGCTTGTTTTTCTTATTGCGGTTTGCACTAATGACTTATCTTTGTGCAGGTTTGCTTTTCTTTTCTACATCAATTTATGTATAATTTATATTTTGTGTGTTGTCTGAATCTAAGTGCCTGTGATGCTGCTGCAAGCAAGATTTTCATTGCACCTGTACTTCAATGTACTTGTGCATTTGACAATAAACTCAATACTAAACCCAACTTGACTTGACGTAATTAATTTGCATGAGAGTGAACATGATTTTCTCCTGTACTTTTCCCTCTACAACATTTTTCATGGTATGGGTGTTCTCCTTGTTCATACTCAGAAAAATAGTTTATTTAGAAAACTGGAATAAAGATGCTTTTGGTGCCAGAAGTCCAAGGAATGTGCTAATAAATTAAATGATAATATTAAATATTAATCAATTAAATGTTGAATATATCTGAATATCTATTCTTTTATACATTGCAAAAGTTTAAACAAATATATGATTGATTCAATTCCATGCTCTATTTTCCAAAGGTGCATATTCTTCCAGATTATAAAGAGGAAAATCTCCAAAATGGGAAAGTGCTGGAGAACTGATAGGATTTTAGTCTCAAAACATCATAATGCGTGTTTAAAAAAAACAGATTTATCAGCATTTTCTAATTTAATTACTTGCCATTAAAGGCTTTATTTGCACGTGCTTTTGTCAACCAGCTGGTTTACCCTTTTCTGCATTCTAACCACATATATTATCTGTTAGTTAAATGGATACAACTGAATCATGAGATTGAGTAGAAGAAGAAATGTTTTATCGCTTTTCACGTTTGTCCAAGTTGTGCTGTGCTACTAACCACCCAGCTATGGTAAGCCAAACTGCCGCAATTGAGAACAGGTTCACTTGGGTGATGATCAGATCTATGACTGTATCTTACAGCAGAAATATCTCATGTACATTTAATCAAAATGATTTATTAATATTAAAACAGCAGCACAGACAATTCCCTTTCCATGCTTCAGAAAATTCATTTAATTAAGCTCTTCTTATATCAGCTATAGAAAAGTTGATGCATTTAATTGAGCTCTTCTATATACATTATGTAACATGATGAAGGGAAAATATTACTGCAAGAGCTCCAGGATAGAGAGTAGACTTCCAGAGTTGCCAGGATGATTAGCTTCGAATCTTGTCAACCCATTGTGAAGAAGGTATGGTAGACTTCAGGTATCTCTATACAGCAAGAGAGAAAAGGGAAATCATTCTGGGTCACTTTCATACAGCTCCTTTGGTGCTGAACAGCATTGGCAGGAAACTGAGGCATGGTTGGTCAGTCAAAGCTAATGTCAGCAAAAGTGCAAGCTATGATTAACCAGAATAGAGCATTAAAATGTAGAACCAAGGAGCTGCAGATGATGGTTCACAAACAAAGACACAAAGTGCTGGAGTTACTCAGCAGGTCAGACAGCATCCCTGGAGAACATGACCAAGTCAGGAAAACATCACTATCCATGTTCTCCAGGGATGCTGCCTAACACGCTGTGATCATATTGGGTTGGCTTCAGGCTGGATTTCTATTATTTTGTTCTTTATGTTAATGTTATACTCGTCGGGTGTTATAAAGGAGTATAAATAAGTAGCCTGTGTACCATTTTAATTTTTACATGTAAATTTAATTTACTAATTTGTATTAAGAACTGATTAGTTCTTGCTCTTGTGTTTTGAACAATCACATTTTCACTTAATTCTCCCATTCCAGACCCAGTGAGCTTTGTTCATAACCCTTGTCTTCAGTTTGCTTTTTAAATAGTTGAAAGTATTTGTGCAAGAGGTTGTCAAGAATACAGGTTTTTGACAAAGAGAGGCCCGAAAAGGACATTGTCCTCTTTGCAATTGCAATATGGTGCCCAGCATCCTATACATAGTGGAGTTTTGCATCTTCATTACATTCCTGAATTTGCAACACATTCTACTAAGATCTTAGCAAATATTTTCATGCTTCCTGGGATTAAGTAGGACTCTTGACAATTACAATTCCTGCCTGGCCCTTTTAATATTTCAGCCAAGTTAGCTAAGCTTATTAACTGAAAAATAAACTGTATGCAATAGTCTTCCTCAACTTGCTACAATGTTAATTGAAGATGGACACAAAATGCTGGAGTAACTCAGCGGGTCAAGCCCCTGCCCCACTCTACGAGGTAATTCACGAGTTCTCACGAGTTTTCCCCTGTTTCGAACTCGGAGAATGTCCGTAGCGGATCCGTAGGAGTTTGTGGATGTCTCGTAGCGGCTCGTAATGCTAACAGTAGGTACCCGGGACATCCGGTAAACTCGTGACATTTTTTCATCCCTGTAAAAAAATGTCCACGAGTAAAAAAATACTTGTGATGAAAAAAAATTGTTACTTTTTACTCATACGAGCCGCTATGACACATCCACAAACTCCTACGGATCCGCTATGGACATTCTCCGAGTTCAAATCAAGGGAAAACTTGGGAGAACTCATGAATTACCTTGTACAGTGGGACAGGAGCTTCAGGCTGCAACTGTGGAGTAAAGGAATAGGTGACAATTTGGGTCGAGACGCTTCGTCAGACAAGTTAATTGGTTAGGATTAAAAGGAGAAGGTTGTTTTGATATTTCCTAAACCTTTTTGTTGGTGAATACTGTCATGTCACTTTACTTTGGTATATTTCTAATGATGTGCCTCAGAAGCCACATTCTCCAGCAATATTCTTAAGCAGTTCTCCTCTAATACTCCATTTAGAAGGACATTATTTACGACCTAAAGAAAAATGATTACAGTCCTGGTTGGCTAATTTGCTTCCTGTGTCTCCAAACATCTTTCAGTTGCCTCAAAATAATTCTAAATTCTGCGTGTGCCTTAAATACAAACATAAATGGAAAGCAAAAAACGAAGAAATATTGTTGAAGTTGAAAGCCTATAACAAGAAGTTGAAACATTTGTTATGGAATGAAGACAGGAGACACAAAATGACAGCAGCAGCTGGAATCTAGAGCCAAAGGAAAACTTCTGCAATAATTCTGCAGTTCGAGCAGCATTATTGAAGGCAAGAGGATGGTCAAAGTGATGGTCAATTCCAATATATCTTCCAAAAATGTTTTTCAAAAAAACTAGACTCAGACATTACAAATTTTATATGGGATTATAAATCCCACAGAATACAAAGAGCACACCTTAGTAAACCAAAAGAGATGGGTGGTCTAGCGCTCCCTAACTTTATGTACTATAATTGGGCAGTAAATATTAAAAATATGATTCACCTGCTGGACAACTCTGCCCAGCAGGTGGACTGGATTGTAATGAAGAGAGAGGACTGCTCTCTGTGTAATACAGGAGCGACTCTCCTCTCACCAATTAATCTAAATAACAAAAATTATAATAAAAATCCAATGATACATAGCACAATTAGAACTTGGAAACAAATAAAACAGAATCTAAAATTAAGAAATCTATCTCTTTTAATGCCAATAGTCAATAACCGGCGTTTAAACCTTCAATTATAGATAAATCATTTACACAATGGGAATCAAAACTCTCGGAGACTTGTATGAATTAGAAAAATTATTATCATTTCAACAATTACAACTGAAATATAATTTGAAAAATAATCAATATTTTAAATATCTTCAAATCCGTGACTATCTGAAAAAATACACAAAAGTCTATCATAACATGTCCCCAGACTTATTGGATGAAGCCATGAAGACAAAGGCTGAATCAGCAAATCTAATATCATACTTATACAACATTATTTTAAATATATAAATACCTTCAACCGATGGTATTAGAAGAGACTGGGAACAAGAACTAGCTATAAAAATTTCAAAAGAGAGCTGGGATAAACACTTACTATATGTGCATAAATGCTCGATCAACGTACAACATACTCTAATTCAATATAAAACATTACATAGACTATATTATTCAAAAACTAAAATAAATAAACTCTTCCCCAATGTCTCACCCATTTGTGATAAATGTCGCACTCTTTTGTTTTTTGTATAAAAATCCAAAAATTCTGGAACAAAATATTTGAAATCTTCACAAAATTATTTAATATAAAGATTGTACCAAAAGCAGAATGGATCATTTTTGGAATATCGGAAGGTAACCCCGAATTAAACGTGTTTCAAAAGAACTTACTTAATTATGGGCTAATAATGGGAAAAAAGCTTATACTCAAATTTTGGAAAAATGTTCCAATACCAACAATAAAAATGTGGGTTTCAAACATGTTCGAAACACTACACTTGGAAGAGATGAGACTCCTCCTAGCAGGCAAAGCAGACCACTTCCAAAAGACGTGGATTGCATTTATGGAACTATTACAAGCATAAGGTGCAATAGTAATTTAAAATATAAATGGTACCAGGATCTTGTAACGGGGGGTATAAAATAAATTTAAAAAAAAAAATACGGTTGGTATATCCTTTTTTGCGAGTTTTGTGTTACAATAGAGCGATTGTTTTTCCTTTTTTTTTCTTTTCTTTCTAGGGTCTTATTTCCTTTCTTTACTTCCTTCTCTAACTTCTTCCCTAAGGGGCTTTCTTTTTCCAACACTTTTCCTGCACCTTCACAATTCTTGCTCACTTTCCTTACTTCTTTTATTTCTATCTTTTTTAAAGCTCGAAAAATGTAATAAGATATATTTGATGTGTATTATTGTAATTTACTGTACTAATAAAAATAAAATAAAAAAAAAAAATTTAAAAAAAAGTGTTGGGTCGAATGGATGGTCAAAGTGTTGTTTCAAGACTGTTAAGGAACAGATTGGTGGAATATTTTGTGACCTGAACCCTATCAAATGCAAACCACAAGATGACAACAAAAAAAACACACATTTCTGGACAACCCAATTCTAG
The DNA here is from genome assembly GCF_028641065.1 of Leucoraja erinaceus. NCBI lineage: Eukaryota > Metazoa > Chordata > Chondrichthyes > Rajiformes > Rajidae > Leucoraja > Leucoraja erinaceus. The sequence continues at coordinate 18,448,586 of NC_073398.1, forward strand.
ATCGGCAATATATGATAGCACAGCTAGTGAAGCCCACACCCCCTGAATGAATTAAAGAGGAAATCAAGGCTATACTACTATATCACTGCCAACACAATTAGCAGAGGGATGCTAATATAGTGTCATAAGCTTTGAAATAATTTAAAGGAGGATTAAAAACAAAACCATCTCAGTTCCTTGCACTTTGAACCAGATAACAATTTTTATAAATGCTTCCTCTTGAAAAGCCTGCGATGAGGTGATGTATTTGTCAATGAATCATTTCCGGATATGTTTTATTTAATTAACTTCATTCAAAGGTAAAATGACAAAATCTTTCCAGCCCAGCCATCCATTCTCCCAAAACCCTCTAGATTAGAAAGAAAAAGCACATTTACCTGAAAGTTTTCAAATCAGTCACCAAAGCCTGCTGTTTTCTTTCGGTTAATGCAACACCATGTATCCAATTTGAAACTTATTATCCAACAGGTTTTGAGGCATTTAACAATCAGAACAGAGCAATTTTTGTTAAAATGCTGGGAAATCTGAAGCCTCATCATAAATAAAACCCACACTTTGTGTCTGATAACTAGACCTTCACGTGGAGAGCAGGTGCTCGCACTGTATACAGTGGCTAGAAAATGCAGACTGACTCTTTAGATCAACCACCCATTATCCCAAAAGCCTTCAACATCCAGGCAATAAGGGTGTTAATCTCAGTCATAGATTCACAAAGTTGTTCGGCACATAAAAGGGCACTTCGACCCACCACATCCATCTACACTAAACCCATTCATCCTCATTAGAACATCTTTGTTCTCAGCATTGCAAATTTCAGTGCCTGTCTAAATGCTTCTTCAATAAAGCAATTGTATCTGATTCCATCACCTCCCATGCCAGTGGGTTTAAGATATCAACCATTCTCTGTATAAGAAAGATGTACCTCTCAAAATCCCCTTTAAAATTCCTTCCTCTCACCTTTGACCTATGCCCTCTTGTTTTAATGCCCCACCACAGGAAAGAGACTTTCTTTGCATAATCTTACATACTTTTAACAGGAGAAACAAGCTCCAACCTCTCCCAACTAAGGTCCTTCAATCAAGTTAACAACCAGGTAGTAGCAATGTTACAAAATTTTGAGATTTTAAAAATCAAGTCTGCAATTTATCCCATCAGATAAAGCATAACAATAAGTTTAATTTGACACCAAATTCACTATAATAACTCAAGTATTAAAAAAGTTATGGCCATTTTCATACTCGGAAATTAGCATCTTGTTCCCTATTGATTTTCAATGGACATTACAAAAAAGCTGTGATCTTGGATAGTCAAAAGCCCATTTCTTAAGGAAAGATTAACATTTTTAAATAGCCTAAGTGTCCAAAGATTATTCACAAATAATTCACAATATAACATGATTTTTATATCTAATTTACATTAATTTATAGGCCAAATGGAAGGAATTTAGTGTTCAATTGCTGTAAATAAATGCCCATTTAAATCGGCTTTCTAGTGGGTTCATGTGAACGCGCTGGTTTAGAACGTTCACATCGCGCTGGATTAGTGCCCTCAAATGCCGAGAAAAATACTGCGGGATATAAAAAGCCCAAAATGAACTACTCGCTATAGATAACTTGATATACAGGGTTATATATATGCCCCATTTAATGTAAAAATAAGGTACATACCTTTAATTGTTTGCTTTATAAAACCCTGGGGCTGCGAGAGGTTGCGGAACGAGAGAGTAATTTTAAAACTATTATAACTATATTATCGAGGCATATAAAACTAATAATACCTTTTGCGACCGGGTCTTGCAGCGATTTTTCGTTAATGATTTACTAGGCTGAACATCTGTGATTAGAACAGCCTAGTAAAAATCGCGTTTTAAACCCGCCCCCTCCAAACAGCGCCAAAATCGCGGACATGGCTGTGGGCAGATTCCCAATGACGATTCAGGTAGGTTTTGTAACATACCTACAGGTAGATCTCCTCTGCACTCTCTCCCGTACAATTAGTAGTAGGCCCCCTTCGGTCATGACTGGCCATGGGTGATGCATCCTAGTTTGCAGGTGATGTATGGTCGGATGCAAGCCTGGGCGATGTCATATGGAGGACAGCCTGTTGCCCATGCAGCACGTCCCCCCCTCTCCCCGCCGCTAATCGATCCAAAGGAACAGCAGGGCCATTACAGTTCGGCACCAGCGCCATCGCAGGAGCTGCCAGAGTGAGGTTGTAGACAACGACAAACTGCCTCAGGGGCTCCGACTCCGGATTATCTTGAGGTTTACTCCAGGAGTCATTTCCATGACTGGATATGGCCACAAGACAGTGGAGGTTTTAAATCAGAGTTTTCCCTCTCCTAGATGGACTGCCTTCCCAGGCTGACGAGCCCCATCTGCCCGAGACTCATGCGGGCGGGAGCGTATACCTTCCCGTGCAGGTCTATAGCACCTGCCTACTGCCCACCCAGTACAATCACATCTTTACTTTCCTGTGACAACTTGAACTGCACACTCAAAGTGGGTCTAACAGTATGTTGTAAATTTCCCAAAACAAATAATATGCCCTGGCCTATGAAGGCAAGCATGCCACCACCCTATCAATATGTGCTGCCACTTTCAGGAAACTATGCGTCAAAGAACATATTGTTTATATATATAATCCTTAAGATTATGAATCAGATAGTGATCAGATATAGTGTTAATTTTAAAAGAAATCACCATGTTTAATCCTGTATACTCGCATATTTTCAGTGTTATTTACAGGTTTTAGTTACCATCTCTGCTGTCATTGTCACAATGTCTTCTATTAACAACATTTAGTTTAAGCAAACACACTCAGTATGAATTTATACAGGGGTAGTAGTGATTATATCATAATCACAAAACAATTAATGATGTCTCCACAATTATCATCCAAAAGATAGATGACAGCACAGCATTACAAATTATAGACATATGTAAATAATAATGAATAAATTATACACTGAGGCAACAAACATCAATTTATATTTGCTTTAAGATGTAATGAACTGGTGAAGCAATTGCAGATGACAACAACTGCAAAGTAGAAAATAATTACCAAAGGTATTAAGTTAAATTTGGACATTGTTGCCCTCGACACGTATACAAGTGTTCAGATTGTGCTTGGGCAAGGCTTTATACTATCCCAGGGTGTCAGATCAGAATCACGTATTTTTCATGATTTTAAAGTCTATTAAAAATCATTGGTTAAAAATCTTAAAATTCATTCATTCTTAAATTCCTTTCCAAAATTAAACGTAGTGCATTTAAACAATTCAAAGCAAACCAAATATAATTGAAGGTAGAGAAAAAAAGCTGGAGAAACTCAACGGGTCAGGCAGCATCTATGGAGCGAAGGAATAGGCAAAGTTTTGGGTCGAGACCCTTCTTCAGACTGATGGTGGGGAAGGTGCGGCAAAAAGAAAGGAAGAGGCGGAGGCAGTAGGCTTTGGGAGAGCTGGGAAGGGGAGGGGAAGGAAGGAGAAAGTAAGGACTACCTGAAATTGGAGGTCAATGTTCATACCGCTGGGGCGTAAACTACCCAAGCGAAATATGAGGTGCTGAAGTCAATGTTCATACCGCTGGGGTGTAAATTGCCCAAGAGAAATACAGCACCTCATATTTTGCTTGGGTAGTTTACACCCCAGCGGTATGAACATGACTTCAGCATCTCCTATTTCGGGGCCATGCGTGAGTGGATAGGGCGGGGTTGTGGGAAATGGAGCGAATAAATAATATTAATATAATATCAAGGGGGAGTTAGTTAGTGTGTGTGTGTGTGTGTGTGTGTGTGTGTGTGTGTGTGTGTGTGTGTGTGTGTGTGTGTGTGTGTGTGTGTGTGTGTGTGTGTGTGTGTGTGTGTGTGTGTGTGTGTGTGTGTGTGTGTGTGTGTGTGTGTGTGTGACGCCGTAGGCAGCCCCCACCACCCTCTCCCCGCAACCGCGCATTGAGGGGACAGGAACCAACAGGTCCCAGTTGGTCTAGTATAACTCTAAAATTGTCATCTTGTATTTGTGTATATGTGTGTGTCTTTAGATTTTCGCAAAAACACTATGCGGTAAAGGGCCTGTCCCACTGTGGTGACCTAATTGACGAGTTTAGATGAGTTTTCCCTCAACTCATACATGCAGCATGATCGACATGAGGTCCTGGGTGGTCTTTGTAACTCTCCTTCACGCTCGAGAGTAGTCCCCGTGTACTCGAGGCCTCAGCTCGGTCACCGCGTATTTTTCAACATGCTGAAAAATTCCCGTGAGTAAAAAAAGGTCGCCATGGAAAAAATCAAATTTTTTTTCATCGTAGGTTTAGTAGAAGTAGGTCATAGTAGGTCGGCATGTTATTCATCGGTAATCGAGGGTGGTCGAAGGTAATCAAAGGTAGTCGAAGGTAGTCGTAGATAGTCTTCAACATAGTCGAAGGCGGTCGAAGGAGGTCTTCTACAAAGTCGAAGGAGGTCTTCAACATGACACTTTTTCAAACTCTCCTAAACTCTTCTAAACTTGCCAATTAGGTCACCGCGGTGGGGCAGCCCCTTAATGATAACATTTTTACATTTTCTGATTCACATTTTCCCCCACTTTGCAGTTACAGCTTCACTGAAGATTTTATGCTTTATTTCTCGACTTATTGCTGATTAAAGTTTAAAAAATCAAAAAACTCCATTTTAAAACGATATCACAATGAGGTGGTTGTGCATGATGGCTCGGCCCGGAGCCCGTTTCACACGGAGAATTATTCCACGAGCTTCGAGTGATGTCACACCCCCCGACCCATCCCCCCCAGGTTATTCACAAACTCCCCCGGGCTATTCACACTCTCTCCACCGGCTGGGGTTTTACGTGGCCTTCAAGGAGGCATCGAGACCGCAGTGGTGAGGATTGTCTCTCTGCTGACATGACAACCCGACTGGGGTTTTATGCGGCCATCAAGGAGGCATTGAGACCGCAGCAGTGAGGCCTGTCGGTTGGCCCAGCGGGAGTTGAGCTGGGGTTGCCACTTCTTCTCCATGCTATCTTTGGCCCCCCAGTTCAAAAAGGCAGCCAACACCCTCGGGTTATTCACACTCCCCAACCCCTCCATCCCCCAGGTTATTCACAATCCCACCCACGTGTTATTCACACTCCCCCCCCCCCCCCCCGTATTATTCACACTCACTCAGGACTATTCCCACCCCCCCAGGTTATTCAGCCCCCCTGCAAACACCCCTCCCCCGCTGCCTCAAAAAGGCAGACAACCCCCCCACTCCATCTCTACACCCTCACCTCCCTCTTTACCCCCTCCCTTTCTACCCCTCCCCCCTCCCTCTTTACCCCCTCCCTCTCTACCCCTCCCCCTCCCTCTCTACCCCCCTCCCCTCGAACCTCTCCCTCTACCCCCCCCACCCCCCCTCTACCCCCACTCCCTCTCTGCCCCCTCCCTCTCTGCCACCCCCCCCCCCCTCTCTACCACCACTCCCTCTCTACCCCCCTCACCCTCTCCCTCTCTAACCACCCTCCCTCTCTACCACCTCTCCCTCTCTACCCCCCCTCACCCTCTCCCTCTCTATCACCCTCCCTCTCAATCTCTAGCCGCACCTGCACAGTTGGGGGCTATGCGTGAATGGATACGCATGGGGATGGGGGAAAAGGAACAAATTAATAATATTAATATAATATCAAGGGGGGATTAGTGTGTGTGTGTGACGCTGCAGGGCGCTCCCCTCCCGCTACCCCGCATTGAGTGGATGGCCACTTGGTCTAGTTGTCAATAAATTTAAAGATTTTAAAAAACGAATTAAAATCAAGGTAAACAACTTTAAATAATAAAATATTAAAATTCAATAAAACAGCGGAGGTTACTCTCAAAATGTTTAAGAAATATTTGGACAGATACATGGACAGGGTAGGTTTAGAGGGTTATGGGTCAAACACAGGCAGGTGGAACAAGTGTAGATTGGGCATGTTGGTCAGCATGGGCAAATTGGGCCTGTCACCACATGGTATGGCTCTATGACTAAATTAATTTTAGTAAGTTTATCTTCCCTATAGACTCTTAATATCCTGAGTATTGCCATTGTTCCGAAACTGAAGCTGAGAAGCCTTGTACATAATATAGCTACAAAAGCAGGTGACAGACCAGCAATCCTACAATGAATAACTCAGCTCTTCCCAAAGCCTTTCCAACATCTAAAAGGCTCCACTCAGGAGTGTGATGGATGGCCCACCTTCAGCCCCAGTTGCGCACGCACCCCATCCATGATCATTCACTCAATCCACAACTGACAAGTAGGAGCAACAGTTTTTGCCATCTACAAGATGCACTGATGCAACTAAGGTTACTCAGACAGCATCTTCCAAAGTCACGAGCTTTACCAGCTAGTAGGAAAAGCAGCAAAAACAGGGGAAACCACCACTTGAAAGTTACCCTCCATACCACATGCCATCCTTATGGAAATGTATAACCATTCCTTCAACATCACTTGGTCAAGATTGCTCCCTATACTGAGGAATCAATTGAGGGCACACTCACGCCTTAAGAACCACAGCAGTTCAAGAAGGCTGCTCACCAGCACCTTCTTAAGGGCAATTAGGGATGGACAATTAAATGCTGGTGAGCTTGTGATGTCCATGATCCCTAAATGAATTAAAAAAAATCCTATTGAAGTCGACTGGGCCATGACAGCTGCTCCAGGACCACAATGACATAAGCAAAGCAAACCAGAAACATTAATTCCTGCCCTTGAACCAGCTGAGGTTCAACATCCTAAATCTGCCATTTAGTTCCAGACTTTAACATTTCACTTAGGGCTATTTAAAAAGCAAGATAACGGCAGAAGTACTCAGCGCAATCTGGCTTAATGTGAGTTTGTGTGAAGAATGAATGTTTCATGAAGATAGATTTTATCTTTGTCTATGTCAATGTTAAGAGAGTATACCATGGAAATAATTAATTAGTGAATAGCTTGAATATTAATTACACATGTGGAGGACCTGGTAAATGTTCTTCTGTGTGGAGACTTGGATGAATAGCTTTTTTTAATTTCTCTATTAAACATTAAACAATCATATTTAGCTTAAAATTGTTATAAAAAAACCCATTCACTTCTGAAATTAATGTCAGTGTATTTTACTGAGAATCTTTATGTTAGCAGGTGGATGATATTAAAACCGAATGAGCTTCAAATTCTAACAGATTTATATGATTTGTCAATCCTTTAACTTCAATGATTAATTGATTAGTTAGCTTCTCTATATTAGCACAATCTTAAACCACATTGTGTTTATCCGTTTCGCTGCTTCATATTTGTAATAATTGCAATCTAGTCTAATCATCCTGAATGTATTATATTGACCAAAAGAGAAAGATAATGACAGGTGAAAGAATTATTCTTTGTGATATATTCATCTGTTCAGATATGACAATGGACAGCAACAATAATAAATTTATATTAAATTAATTTCAAAATATTCCGACATACTGATTTTATGTCACATGTTGTCAATGCAAAAGTATCACTCAAGTATATAATCACAAAATAACAAACGTTACACTTTTCATTCAAGGCTGGAAAGTGGACAAAATAACAAACGTCCTTCCTCTTAATCATGTACAAGATATCCAGACTTGAAGGGAAAAAGAAGTGGATAGAAACTGTGAGCGCTGTGCAGAAGAATAAATATCTACAGAACTCAAGAGTGCACATTAAAAATGAAACTGAAAGAAAGCAATATTTTCAAGAAGGTCAATTGACTTAATGCTTCCAGTTAATATTATTCTAAAAGTTGTCTGCTGACTTTTAAAATAATCAATCACAAATATGATCAGATTAAGCAAACCCAGATGTATACATTCTTTATTCAGAAATATATATCACTTATTTCTGATGATGTACATCAACTAAAGTGAAGGTTGTCCCATGGTTCCTGCTGTTGAAATCCATAGCTCATTAAGTCGATATGTGCAAGAAGAAAAAGATACAAATGTGTACCTTCCCTACTGATTATTTCCTTACTTCTCACGTAGTTATCCAACAACTGCAAAACTTCAGAAGGAATGGAGATACATGTTTGCAAGAGCGGAAATCAGAATGCTCCAGAATGAGTTATTCATAAACCTGTAGACCAACTTACTATTGATGTATTCAGTGTAAAGCATGAGAATGTTTCCACATCTGAAGTGTAGCCTAATAATTAAGCTCACCGTTGGCTCAGTTGCTCATTGATTATTTAGGTGTGCCCAGGTAAATAGAAACTCTGGCATATAGGGGGCGCTGTCTTGTGTACGGTTGCCCAGCCAGCAGCTGTCCTGTCCTTTCATCTTTTTTTTCTTATTTTTAGTTAGTTTAGTGTTTTGTTTTAGGAGTTCTAGCTTTTTTTTTTAAGTGTGGGGGGGGGCTGGAAGGGGGAAACTAATTTTCAGGGTCCCTACCTGGTCGGAGATGCAGCTTTTCTCCGGGCTGCACTCTCGACCCGTCCTCGCGGCCTAACAACGGGCCTGGAGCGGCGTTTCCTGAGGGGACCGCCCAGAGGGCACCGGCACCGGTATTGGCGATGGCGGCGTCGGCGGCACCGGCATCGGCATTGGCGGAGCTGCGGGTCCGAGGACGGCGGTGCAGCGCTGGAGCGCCATTGCGGGGCGGGCGGTGCCTTGTCTGGGTCGCTGAGCTGCAACGCCGGTGAGCTGGGTCCGTTGCGGAGCGGCGGGTCTGTGGCACGGCTGTGGGCGGCGGCGCTGAACTTTCCATCGGGAGCCTGGAATCTCTTGATGAGATTGCCAGTTGAGCTCCATTCGGCGCGGCCTTGTCGGCTCCAGAAGCCACAGTCTCGAGTAAGGAGGCGGCCGTTTCCAGGGTTCCCATGCCGCTGAGAGGACTCTCCCGACGTCAGAACAACATCACCCGGCAAGAACGGCCTGGAACATCGGGCCTCCGTAGAGGCAACTGTGGAGGCCTCAATTGGCCCGACTATGGGGGAACTGGGGTCGGGGACTGGACTTTGTGCCTTCCCTCATTATGGGAACCATTGTAGGGGGATGTTTTCATGTTAAAGTTCTGTAGTATTGTCATGTTTGTATTCTTTTTTTTTAATGTGCTGCATTGGCATAACAAATTCCACCAGCCTGGCTGTGTGGTCATTAAAAGAATCAATCAATCAATCAATCAATCAACATGAACCATGAACATCTTTTCAATGTGACTGCTGAAAACAGTCAACTAAGAGCTTCAACATGACAGTCCTATAATCAAACAGACATAGAGACCATAGTTGTTCCAACAAAGCTGTAGGTTATAATAAAGGACACCAAATGTTCCATATTGTGACCCTTAACGTCAATGTGTAAGATGGCATACATTTTGACTTATTTTGTTATCCTATTTCTATATGAAGATGCTGTGGTGATAAATGTTAGTCATACTTGTTCCAGACCTATTATGATAGATTTCAGCTCAAATCACTTTGATTTAAAAACCACTGCTTTCAAGTATATTTATTTTTACATTTAAATCTAACAAGGGAAGTGATTTGGTTGACAGCACGATGTGTTGTAATAATTGCTCGTAGTCCCTGAACTATTTACTTTTTCTTTAAGATATCAAGATATCCATAATATTCAAGTGGAAATCAACAGTACAATATGTCACTTAAAGTATAAATTATAAATGAATGTTCTCTGTAACTAAGAAACAAAAATATCCAGCTGGAATAATATAATGGGATCATTTTCAAACTTTCAATTAAGTTATCACAAAAATGCGATAGAAATCAACAATTTAATAAAATGCTGAAATCACTGGGAAAATAATGGCGCAGGGTTGCACTACCCTATGTTGGCATTACAGTAGCAACAACCTTGAGGCCACATGCACATAAATCAGGACATTTAATGTTGCCAAGTTGTCAGGGCATTAATAAATAATTTGGCTCTAATGTTGAGCTGGCCTGCAGGTGAGGGCTTTGGTGAGGCTGGTAGAGCCGCAGTCTCACAGTGCCAGAGACCCAGGTTCGATCCTGACCTCGGGTGCTGTCCATGTGGAGTTTGCACATATTCACTGTGACAGCATAGGCTTCCTCCAAGTGCTCCAGTTTCCTCTTACATCCCAAAGTCGTGTGTGTTTGTAGGTAATTGTTTTCTGAAAATTGCCCCTTGATGAAAAAGTGGGATAACATAGAACTACCCTAATTGGGTGTTCCATGGTCAGTGTAGACAGTGGGCTGAAGAGCCTATTTCCATGCTGTATCTTTAAATCAAACTAGAAGGTGAAGGTAGGGTAGGGAATTGGTGGATCAGGATCACCAAGATGTTGTTGTAAAGACAGGAAGAATGTCTATGGACAACCTGCAGTCGTCATTTTAATGACCACAGGATAGCCAGCTTTCCAAACAGAAATAGTTGAGTTTTGTTTATTGTCACGTGTATCGACATAAATAGCTAAATGGAGCATGTGAGGAGGCAAGCCCTGCCAAGTTGAAGCTGCACCTACAAGAGTCCTGCCTGCACATGGAATTTAGCCAATACCCGTTTCAAGTGGTGTCTGCATCTATACCTTTCACACTTCATAATAAAAAAGCTATAAATGTTGGAAATCTGAAACATTTCCTGGCAAAGAGCCTTCAATCTGAAATCTTAGCTTTATTTTTTTATTTTTTCCGCAGATGCTGGCTGAACTGCTGAGTGTTACCAATATTCTCTGTTTTATTATCAATACATGGGGATATTGGACATAGTGCACAGACTGTGAAATGAAAATGGAAAATGCTGAAGTGATCGCAGGCCAGTCAACATTAGTGGGGTTGATATAATCTTGCCGTTTCTGCTTCTAACAAAGATCTTTGAGATGAAAAATAAGATAACAGATGTGTTTTAAGTTGCATAGAGGGGAACAAAGGAAAAGAATGTTTGTTATGACAATCACTTATTGTCAAAGTTGTCAAGGTGATAATTACTTTGGAACTATGCAGTTAGAGACAGAAGAGATAAAATAAAATGAATTGAAACAGAAAGGTGCAGCCACATCTATGGAGGGAAAGAATAAAAAAAAGATTAGCTGAAACTTGTTATGTTGGCAGTGTGCCCAGAGGCAAGGGGAAGTGCTGTTCCTGAAGCTTGAGTCTGAAGAAGGGTCTCGACCCGAAATGTCGCCTATCCCTTTCCTCCAGAGATGCTGTCTGACCTGCTGAGTTACTCCAATTATTTCTGTCTAACCTGAAGCTTATGTTGAGCATCATTGCAGCAGCACAGGAGGTTGAGGACAGAGGGAATTAGATTGGGCATTGAATAGATGACCAGCCACAAGTTTAGGATTGCACCTGCAGAAGCAACATAAATAACATAGTCATCAATTTTGTGATTGAGTCCCTTAAGGGCCTGTCCCACTTGGGTGGGTTCGGTTGATCCAGCTCGCGGTTTCAACGTGGCCGGTCGATCCAGCTTGAGGCTTTCCAGGAGAGTGCCCTCGAGCTTGAACGTCGAAGGCACTCTTCTGGACTCGCGGATTAGGTCGCCCAAATGGGACAGGCCCTTTAGAATAGAGATTATATTATGAGTACTGCGTGCTTTTTGCTAAAGTATAAATCAAAGTGAAACTCTACTTCACCTGGAAGGACTGTTTCAGTCCGTGAGGTTACAAAAAAAATGGCAGGTGTTACACATTTTGCAGGTAACATGTTCCCGATTTTGGGGGAGTCCAGAACCAGGGGTCACAGTTTAAGAATAAGGGGTTGGCCATTTAGGACTGAGATGACAAAAAACGTTTTTACCCAGAGAATTGTGAATCTGTGGCATTCTCTGCAGTGGAAGCCAATTAACTGGATATTTTCAAGAGAGAGTTTGATTTAGCTCTAAGAGCTAACAGTGTCAAGGGATATGGGGGAAAAAGCAAGAACGGCATACTGATTTTGGATGATCAGCGATGATCATATTGAATGGAGGTGCAATTGCAAAGGGCCAAATGGCCTACACCTGCACATATTTTCTATGATCTATGTCTACATCTCCTGCAGATCCACCCAAGAGGGGTGGAATAGGACCACGGGCAATAGTCCTTGTGGAATGCTGAAAGGGGTGGGGGTGAACAGGTGGGTGGGGGAGCAAGCGGTGTCTGGGATACTTAAAAAAGCAAATTGTGTGATGGGTTCCCTCCATAGTTAATTCCTCATTGGATCAGATGTCTACTTGTTCATATGGGAAGTCACAGTCAGCAGAAAACTTTCTGCACCAAACAAGAGCAAATGAACAGCAATGCCTCCAGAGATGCTGCCTGAGTTACTCCAGCACTTTGAGTTCTATGCAAGATTCCAGCGTCTGCAGTTCCTTGTGTCTCCATCTTCTAAATCTACTTGATTAGCTGCAAGTTATTAGGAGTCACATTGAGGCCAGAAGCTGCAGCATTTGTTGCTGTGGCATTCAAATGCAAGGGATAGGAATGGCCCTGAAAATGAATCAACAACATCAAAATAAGTTCTGGCAATATGAGATCCCAAAAGTAGATGCAACTAATGTTCAGTATAGATTTTTTGCTTACCTTCAGTATCCTCATTCTTCACATAAAACCTTAGGTAAGGGCCATGGGGACAAGTAAGTAAAAAAATGAAAACATAAAATGCACATCGGGCTTTCAAGCATCACAGAGAGCAATGAGCTGAGATCGGAACACACCATGTCTTGTTCTTTAGGTGCACTGTACACAAAAGGCTGCTGGAAAGGAACTGATTGTTTTTGAACAGTGATAAATCTGTTGCTGTTGTGAGTCATGTTCTTTGTCTCTTCAAGCCCCTGTGTAGGATTCTGTGATGCTCGTTTCATTTCTCGTTGTTGTGCAATCTACTCAGGTGTTACATTTAATCAAAGTAGGATTTTGACCTTTTCATTGAAAATTGAACAGAAGCTAAAATACTTTCTTCCATTAATGTCCTTTGGTCTAATGTTTTTTTTTTTTGCTGGCTTGTGGTCCAGTGCTAATAAATTATAAATTCAGTTATTGATTATGTTAGTCGAAGCAAAATCAAACTTAAATTTAGCTTCAAAGATTTCTGACTGATAAATATATCTTAATGTAAATTCTAAATGAATTCAATGACTACAAACAAGTTAATAGCCTGTATACATTATATTGATAAAATGTGCAATTAAAATGTTGAACATTGAGAAGAGGGTCATATATCAAAAAGAACTAATCAATCACAATAAGCATTATGTTTCAGCTATTTGTAAATACAAAATAAATAGTAGATCCCTGGCCAAAATTTATGAAATAATTATTATTCACCAGTGGTGAACTCTGCGCATTCATAGGTAAAAAGATGTTTGGAAAATACCAGTCAGTAATGGAGTATAGAGAATGTATAATAAACAGGAAGAAGGGGTTATAAACATTTGCAACAAAATAGGTGACCGAAGACCAAGATCGTTGTAATTGTAATTTTCACAGTGACTAGGAAATATTATTCTTAAACTACTAATCTATGACTAATATTTTAATTTTACTCCGCAATGATATAAGATACCATAGTTTAATCATTCTATAAATTCTAGGACTTCTGCTGCAAACAATTAATTCTTTCACAGTGTCATTAACACTTCTGCTGTTGAGCATCAGACAAGAGAAGTTCAGCACCCAGAGCAGACCAGCAAACAGCGGCGCACGTCATTTTTGACTGCGCTGTCCACCTGGTGTAGGGGTAAACATCATGGCCCTCAACAACAGCACATTGAACTGGCTCCAGCGCCTGGAGGGTGTTACATTACTTCTGCTGCCTCAAACACAAGAAGAAGATGAAGCACCCAAATCCCTGGTGCAAGATTCTGCCCTGAAGAGTACTGTATCATTGCAGGACAAATAATAGGTGCACTGCACATCATTAACATAATAAAGAAGATATTATCCGTATTCTATAGAAGTAGAAACAAGGAACTACAGATACTGGTTTATACCAAAGATAGACACAAAGTGCTGGTGGCAGAGCTCAGCGTATCAGGCAATATCACTGGTCTTTTATACCTCCAAGCTAAAGATATTGCACATTTGCTGGTAATTCTCTGTGCCAGAAAGGATGCTGAATTAATAAATACACTCTCACAATGTGATTGAAGAAATGATCTTGTGAATTCTAATCCAAACTTCCCGACTTAGTTTCACTCATAGCGAACTCCGATCAATTTGAGTGACTTTGTCATATTTAGTGCATGTTAATAGTGACGCAAAAGATGAAAAGCAATTTTAGCAAAATCCAGCAATGTAGGAAAGCAACAATGACAGAAATATTCTACCTCTTTAGACTCTAGAGATACACCATGGAAACAGGCCCTCCAGCCCACCGAGCTCACATAGATCAGCTATCACCCCGAACACTAGCACTAACCTTCACACTAGGGACAATGTACAATTCTTGTCGACCGAAGCCAATTAAACTACAAACCAGTATGTCTTTGGAGTGTGGGAGGAAACCAGAGTACTGGAGAGAACCCACGTGATCTCAGGGAAAATGTACAAACTCCGTGCAGACAGCACCTGTAGTCAGGATGCAACCCAGTTCTTTGGCTCTGTAACACAGTAACTCTACCGCTGTGCCGCTGTGCCACTGTGCCACCTCTGCTCCCGTGTCTGAGAAGCCTCACAGTTGGTGCATAAATACATCTTCCTTTGTTATTAAAACATCACTTCAAATAAGCAGTTTTATTTTACATTCATAATGCTGTCAGAGCAGATGACCAGGTGCAAATGAAAGATTGCACTTTATTGGCGAGAGGAAGTTCTGCTGATGACTTTGTGTGGAAATGCAATGTCCATTTTTGTGTAAAACATTAATGAAGGCTAATGTAGATTCAAATCAAATTTAGATGTCTAATATATTACAGTCACATTACAGGTCACTGAGGTCAGCTGCTAATCACAAGAATTGACAGAAGATAACAATCTAATACCCACCTGATAATGTCACAAATGAGTAGTTATGAAAATAATCTCTACAAATCCCTTACCATGTGCTGGGAATAAATTTTGTTTGGTCTGCAGATATGCCATTATAGGAGCTGAGCAGATCTTTAAACAGCTCTTTAAATACATTTTCAGTCATCTAACTATCGGCCGCTTAGTGACATTTCCCCATTTGTGAGCTATCCATTTGATTGCTATGCTGATTAATCCTTTCATGACTTGGCACATGAGCAGAGTGTTAGAGCAACATTGCAAAGGTTAGAAGCCAAAGAAGTGTTGTGTTTAAATTGGTCTGTCTCTTTAAGGCCAATGCTCAAGTACTCCCTGAGGGGAAATGGTTTAAATAGGCAAATTCAGGTAATTGCAGTTGCTTATGAGCTGCTGACATGATTCAGAAGGGACTTGTAGAAGCATGTAAATTTCTGGCTGCAGGCCATAAGAACACATTGTAAAAGGAGAACGGAACAAAAAAATCATTTTATGCATATACGACAGTACTTCTGCAAATATCAAACTTGCAATTGTTCCTTAAAGAATAATCAAACCTATATCATATATCAAGTCAAGTCAAGGCACTTTTATTTTTATAGCACATTTAAAAAATAACTCTCGTTGGCCAAAGTGCTTTACATTGATATAAGAATAGTATAACAAACAACAGTGGTTCATAGATTAAATACAAACATCACTACATACATATAGCCCTCGCTCAGAGGACGTCAAGAAAGGCTTGGGAGTAGAGATGAGTTTTAAGTCTCGACTTAAAGGAATCGATGGAGGGGGCAGTTCTGATGGGAAGAGGGATGCTGTTCCACAGTCTAGGAGCTACAACCGCAAAGGTGTGGTCACCCCTGAGCTTATGCCTAGACCGCGGGATGTTCAGCAACCCCCAGTCGGCCGATCTGAGGGACCTGGAGGTGGTGTGGTGGGTAAGCAGATTTTTGATGTAGGTGGGGGAAAGCCCATTGAGGGCTTTGTAGGCATAAAGGAGGATCTTGAAATGTATTCAGAACCACACAGGGAACCAGTGGAGAGAGGCCAGGATCGGGGTGATGTGGTCCCTTTTTCGGGTGCCCGTCAGGAGTCTCGCTGCGGCGTTTTGGACCAGTTGCAGGCGGGACAGGGAAGATTGGCTAATGCCAGTGTAGAGGGAGTTGCAGTAATCTAGGCGGGAGGACATAAATGTGTGGATGATCTTTTCGAGGTCATCAAACTGGAGGAATTGTTTTATTTTAGCTATCGTCTGAAGCTGAAAGAAGCTAGCTTTTACCGTGGCATTGACTTGTTTGTCAAATTTCAGTGCTGAGTCAAATATCACGCCAAGGTTTTTGACGTGAGGTTTGAGTAGTGGGATAAGACTTCCAATGCTGCCTGCGATTATTTTGATTGAGTCCAAGGGGCCGAGAAGGATGATCTCAGACTTACTCTTGTTTAGTTGGAGGAAGTTCTGGGCCATCCAACACTTTATATCCTCGAGACAGCGGATACGGTTAAGCAGATTTGATTGGTTTTTGGGATTCAGGGGGAGATAGAGTTGGGTATCGTCTGTGTAGCAACGGAATGCCTTTCAATGACTTGGCCTAAGGGGAGCATATACAGGGAGAAGAGAATGGGGCCAAGGATGGAACCTTGTGGAACCCCACAGCAGAGGCTAGCTGGGGAAGAGAAAGAGTTGCCTATGTTAGTAGAGAAACTCCTATTGAGGTAACAGATGAACCAGTTCAGGGCAGTGCCATCAATACCAACCTCGTACCGAATTAGGATGGTGTGGTCGACAGTATCAAATGCTGTGCTGAGGTCGAGAAGGAGCTTGATTGCACAGTCGCCAGTGAGCAGTAGGTCATTATGTACCTTCAACAAGGCAGACTCTGTGCTGTGGTGGACCCTGAAACCTGATTGGAAAGTTTCCAAGATAGTATTTTGGTGAAGGTAAGGCATAAGTTGACTTAAAATTACCTTTTCAAGGGCTTTTGAAAGGAAAGGCAGTTTAGAAATGGGTCTGTAGTTCCTTGGCAAGGTGGGGTCGAGGTTAGGTTTTTTCAGGAGTGGCTGGGCCACCGCATGCTTGAAGCAGGTAGGTACAGTGCCAGTGGCCAGAGAACTGTTGAAGATGGCGAGGATGGTGGGACAGGCTATTGTAATTACATCCTTTAGAAGGGCAGAGAGGACAGTGTCGTGGGGGCAGGTGGTAGGTTTCATGGTGGTGATCAGGTTTACAAGGGAGGGTAGAGTAACGGGTTGGAAACAATCTAATTTTGAAGTACATATATTTCCACATTCCGCAGATATTATTATGTTAAGTGATAAATCTGCTTTCATTGTTACAGCTCGATTGTGACTTACTTGGAGCTAATTGTGGCTCATACTATTTCATTAGAGACATTGGTGATGAACCAGTGTACAGGAGAGGGATTGAACACTTGTTTGAGTGGTGCCCACAGCAGCAACCACCTGTATCTTCATTTGGTTGACGTTGACTTTGGAAAGGGAAAGCCAGGTGACCACATGCCATATACATTGGTAGGTCGGCGGTGGAGAGAAACATAGAAAACATAGAAAATAGGTGCAGGAGTAGGCCATTCGGCCCTTCGAGCCTACACCGCGTGAAGTAGCATCTTCAAATTCCTGGGCATTAGCATTTCAAATTACCTGTCTTGGGCCCAGCAAATGGAAGTAATCATGATGAAAGTACGCCAGCAACTCTACTTGCTTCCAAGTTTAATTAAATTTGGCATGAAACTGATCCTCCAATAAACTTCTGCAGATGCACTGTAGAACGTATCCTGACTGGTTACATCATGGTCTGGTATGGCAATTCCAAACAGATGGGAATGCTAGAGGCTGCAGAGAGTGGTGGATTCCGTCTGCTTTATCATGGGTGCAGCCATCAAAAGCATTGACATGAGATGTTGCATTAAGAAGTTGGCATCCATTATAAAGGATCCCCAACATCCGAGCCATGCTCTCTTCCCACTGCTATTGTTGGGCAGGAGGCATTGCTGCAACATTTCTCCAACAATCCCAGTCAAGAGCTTCACTAGTATTTTTTTGGTTACATTGTGCACATTTTCTTTGGAGATTTCTCTTTTAATTTGAGTGTTGCACCATTTTATTCCTGGTGTATCTTGTGCCTTAAAAGAATATATTTGTTGGAATTTTTTTCCATTTTTTGTTTATATCCTTGATGTCCACTGTCAAAACCTTTGACAGGGATTTCCTGATCTATCGAGGCCAACCTTCTCTCATTCCATCATTTTTTTGATTATTTGTATTTAAAATCTGGTTTACAATCTATAGTTTTCAAATAAGGTAAAATTCTACCAAATTCCGATCACTTTTTTCTTTGAGCTCCATTATGAGGAGTAGGGTTGATGGGCTGAATGGCCTAATTCTACTATCACATTTTAGACCTTATGGCAAAAATATTGAATGAAAATGTTAAAAAAATTAGTATTTTACAATCCATGTTTACTGTCCAAAGCAATGCATCAGTAACATTTTTATGCTGGACTTTTTTTTCTCTTGCTATTTTCAGTTCTGCTGAAAACATTCAATTGAATGAATGTCAGTGACCGTGGCAGACCAAATGTCAATGCCTGTATGGATATGACCATTTGGGATGCCTGTGGCTTTGCTTTGCTGTAGGTTTATTGCTACTTGTAGCAGTATGTTTCAGTTGAGCATAAAGGTCTCTCTGTCCATATGTTCTAGCTTCCAGGCATTGTGTTAATCTGCCAGCAACACATGTATTGTTTATTTTGGATACTTGTTTGCAATGTCAAACCTGAATGTTTTGTAGTGTGGATAATTTTCATTGATGGAAATTAAATGATCCTACAAGGCACTTGACAGCAATATAGTTAGCACCCGTAATTGTTAGGAAAAATGGATATTCGAAATAACAAGATTTTCAAAAGAAAAATATTTGAATTTTGTTCCCCGATCTGAAATATAAAATTATAGGTAATAATATTGTCTGGATTTCCTCATGTACAATGTTTTTTAAATCAATATCTGAAGTTTGTACATGAACTAATGTTTCTGGATCATATTTCATTCTACAGTCAAACATAAATAGCAGTCATCACCCTGAAATTTTACCCTATTTCTCTTTCCATAGAGTGCTGCTTGACCTGTTGAGTATTTGCAGACATTTCTGTTTTTTATCTAACCATAATTAAGGATTCTATTTACTCCACATTAAAAAAAAACAATATGCTGGAGAAAGTCGATGGGTCAGGGAGCATCTGTGGAGGGCAATGGATT
Organism: Leucoraja erinaceus; assembly: GCF_028641065.1. NCBI lineage: Eukaryota > Metazoa > Chordata > Chondrichthyes > Rajiformes > Rajidae > Leucoraja > Leucoraja erinaceus. The sequence goes on from NC_073398.1 coordinate 18,467,768, forward strand.
GTAAATGGAAGAGGCATATAAATGGAAACTAAACAGTGGGGGCTGGAGTCAACAACGTGGAAGAGTATGCATGCCGTTAATGGGAAAGAGAGTGTAGGAAAGGTCACGTTTAAACTAACAGGGCAGGGGGATGAGAACCAATTCAAGGAGACAGAGGGACATAAAAGGAGGACAGAAGCAAAAGATAGAAGGGAAATAAGAGAAAACAAACCTGAAAGCTCTGTGCCTTAATGCAAGGAGCATTCATAATAAGGTGGATGAATTGAATGTACAGTTAGTAGTTAAGGAATACGATATAATTGGAATTATGGCATCATGGCTCCAGGGTGACCAAGGCTGGGAGTTAAACATGCAGGGGTATTCGATATTCAGGAAGGACAGACAGAAAGGAAGAAGATGTGGGGTGGCATTGCTGGTTAAAGAGGAGATTAATGCAATAGCAAGGAGAGACATTATCTTGGATGCTGTAGAATCGGTATGGGTAGAACTGCGAAATAGCCAAGGGCAAAAAACGCTTGCTGGAATTGCATACAGCAGTAGGGAAGTTGGGGATAGCATCAGACAGGATATTAGAGATGCGTGTAGCAAAAATACAGCAGTTATCATGGGTGACTTTTACCTACATATATATTGGGCCAACCAAATTGGTAGCAGTGCTAAGGAGGAAAATTTCCTGGAATGTAAACGGGATTGTTTTTTAAACCAATATGTAGAAGAACCGTCTGGAGGACAGGCCATCCTAGACTGAGAATTGTGTAATGAGGAAGGATTAATTTGCGATCTTGTTGTGCAAAGCCCCTTGGGCAACAGTGACTATAATATGGTGGAATTCTGCATTAGGATGGAAAGTGACAATGTTAATTCAAGACTAGGGTCCTGAACTTAAAGAAAGGAGACTTTGAAGGTATGAGATTGGAATTGACTAGGATAGACCGGCAAATTATACTTGAAGGGTTGATGGTGAAGTTGCAATGGCAAAGATTTAAAGACTGCATGGATGAGAACCAAAAATTGTTAATCTCGTGTCTGGCGAAAAAATAAAACAGGGAAGGCTACTCAACCATGGCTAATGAGAGAAATCAAGGATAGCCAAGGAAGAGGCATATAAATTGGCCAGAGGAAGCAGCAAAATAGAGGACTGGGAGAAATGTAGAACTCAACAGAGGAGGACAAAGGGGTTAATTAAGCGGGGGGAAATGAGCATGAAAGAAAGTTTGCGGGGAATATAAAAACAGATTCTAAAAGCTACTTTAGATATGTAAAAAGGAAAAGATTAGTGAAGACAAATGTTGGTGCCTTACAATCAGAGACAGGTGAATTTATAATGGGAAACAATGAAATGACAGAACAGTTAAACCTGTACTTTGGTTCTGTCTTCACTAAGGAAGACACAACCAATCTCCTGGAAATGCTAGCGAGAATCTAGTGGGAGGGAGGAACTGAAGGGAATCCACATTAGTCTGGAAATGGTGTTAGGTAAACTGTTGATACTGAAGGCAGAAAAATCCACAGGGCCTGATGGTCTGCATCCCAGAGTATTCAAGGAGGTGGCCCTAGAAATCGTGGATGCATAGGTGATCATTTTCCAATGTTCTCTCGACTCTGGATCAGTTCCTGTGGACTGGAGGGTAGCCAATGTAACCTTACTTTTTAAGAAAGGAGGGAGAGAGAAAATGGGAAATTATAGACCAGTTAACACGGCTCGCACTTATCTTTTTTTCTCTGTTGCTAGCCGGGCAACCTAGGCAGCTATTTAGGTTGCCAAATGACAGATTAGGTGGTCATTTAAGACAGCTTGCATGACGTGTGCGATAATGTGCTCGGACGAAGTGCTTAGTTTCCAGTCTGAATTATGCTCAATGAAGCATTCACATGTTATTTCTGCTTCAAATAAAGTCACAAAATAAACATATTCGCCAATCAATATTTGATATATCAGAATCAGAATCAGAATCAGAATCACACTTTATTCGCAAAGTATGTTTTGCAACATACAAGGAATTTCATTGGCCAGGTCAGTCATACTATTAAAAGTAACAGATCACTCAAAAACACATTTCAACACGAGTATCCACCACAGTGACTCCTACACATTCCTCACTGTGATGGAAGGCAAAATAAAGTTCTAGTCCTTCCCTTAGTTTTTCCTCGGTAGTGGACATCGAGCCCGCATTGACAGGATGATCTTGACTCCCGTAGCCGGCGGCGTTCAGGCCCTCTGTGTCGATACTATCAAGCTCCCACATCGGGGGGGGATGTCAGGTCCCCCGCGCCGGGCAATCGAAACTCGCGTCGGGGCTGGTCGAACCTTCCACGAAGTTGGAGCTCCCGACTCGGCCTCTCCCGAGAAGACTGCGAGCCCTTGGTGTTGGTTCCGCGGTGGGAGCGATCCCAGGCAAGGGATCAGCTCCAATGTTAAGTCCACACCCCGCGGTGGGGCTCACGTCAGTCCGAGGAAGCTTCCAGCTCCATTGATGGTAGGCCGCAGAGCCCGGAGAATGTGATCTGAAAATCAATCACATCTCCGGGAAGGTAAGAACCTGAAAAAAAGTTTCTACCGATCCCCTCCCTCATCCCCCCACATAAAACAAACTGAAGAACATTAAAACAAAAACTATGAACAAACTAAAAAATAACAAAAAGAGCGAAAAGACAAACAGACTGCCGGCTGGGCAACCATCGCCCCGGCGCCTATGACAAGGTCCCACACAAGAGATTAGTGTGGAAAATTAGAGCACATGGATATAGAACTGATTGGCAGATAGGAGGCAAAGAGTAGGAATCAACGGGTCCTTTTCAGAATGGCAGGCAGTGACTGGTGGGGTGCCACAAGGCTCGGTGCTGGGACCCCAATTATTTACAATACATATTAACGATTTAGACAAGGGAATTAAATGTGACATCTCCAAGTTTGCGGATGACCCAAAGCTCGGTGGCAGTGTGATCTGCAATGAGGATGCTATAAGGCTGCAGGGTGACTTGGGCAGGTTGGGTGAGTGGGCAGATGCATGGCAGATGCAGTATAATGTGAATAAATGTGAGGTTATCCACTTTGGTGGCAAGAACCAGAAGGCTGATTATTATCTGAATAGTGTCAGATTAGGAAAAGGAGAGGTGCAACGAGACATGAGTGTGCTTGTAGATCAGTCACTGAAAGTAAGCATGCAGGTTCGGCAGGCAGTGAGGAAAGCAAATTACATGTTAGCCTTCATTGCGAGAGTATTTGAGTTTAGGAGCAACGAGGTCCTACTGTTCGAAAGACATGGAAATTTTGTAGTTCAATTGGCTTCTCTAAATTGTCCCTGGTGTATGATGCAAAAATGGGATAACATAGAATTGTTTGATAACATAGAATGCTTGATTGATGGTCGGTGTGGACTAGGTGGGTCGAAGAGCATGTTTCCACACTGTGTCTCAGAAACTAAATTCTAAAAAACTTGAAATATATCCTTGAGTGATTCCTCGTGTCTTTTCTTTAAGAATAAAACTTAAATTACTTTCATTCTCTTTTCCAGTTCTGCTAAAGGATCTCAGTCCTGAAACATTAATTCTCTTTCTCTTTCTGCAAACGTTGCCTAACCTGCTCAATGTCCCCAACATTTTCTATGTTTTACATATTGTTCAATTGAAGTATGCAGAACACTAATGACATTTTCCCTTCAATGGTTTATCAGTAATTTTATAACATGGTAATAATTGATCTTTTTTCTTCTGGGACCTAACTTTAGGAGATGGAAATGTATTTCTCCTCCTGGATGTTATGAATGTATCTCGATAAAAGTGGATAGTGTGAATTGTCTGTGCAAGATCATGGAAATTTATGGCAGAGAGGGAGACGATGCCAAGATTCTCCAGGTTAACTCTACTTACCTGATCTTGGCTCATGACCTTTAATTGCCCTCCAGGGGAACCTTTCCAGCAGTTTGCTCATCACTCATTGGAGCAAAAATATATATTTACTCAACGTTTCTAATTCTTCTACATTCTAAATTACTGATCATGCCACTGATGGAAATAGATCCTTTCTGCTAATGAATCCTGTAATTTTATACAGCTCAATTAAATCTCTCCTCAGTTGTCTTTGTTCTAAAAAAAAAACAAGAATTCTCTCCTCATCACTATAGCTCGCCAACCCTGGCAACATAAAGCTCCTCTACATCCTTTCTACCTCTTTCACGTTCCCTCCATGCTGTGTGAGGGCCAGAAGAATGTCAAAAGTCTAGACAGGACTAAGTCATACAGCATTGAAACAGGTCCTTCTACTAGTGTAGATGGGGCCTGTTGGTTGGTGTAGGCCATTTTCCCACGCCGATCTGCATGCCCCATCTAAACTAGTCCCACCTGCCTGCATTTGGCCTATACCCTTCTAAACCTTTCCTCTCCATGTACCTGTCCAAATGTCTTGTAAAGTTTTGTATGCAACATGGCTTTTGTATGCAACATGCTGTATGCAACATTCCATTTCTAATATTCTGCACCTCTGTCAACTAAGTCAGCCATCCTATGTAGATAAATAAGTTTTGACCATTTACAGTCAAAGAGGTAGGAGGTTTCTCCAATATGTACAGTGGGAATGGGAACTAAAAAGATACTGACTGCCTTCAGATTATTGAGCGAAAAGAGATGCAGATGGAGATCATCGAGAATGGGCCAAGGAACCAAAATTTGACGTATACAGTGCTAATTGTGTTAGTAACATAGATAGAATGATTCATACCCAATTTATCTTCCTTCTCAAGCCATTGACTGATGATTCCCTGTTTGAAGCTATCTCAGCTTAATTCTAATGGTTTAGATAAAGGAGAATGAAGTGCTGTAGTTGACTTTGAGGGATTATCAGGAGATGAATGGCCAAGCCATTTGTATAGAAAGAGCAATGGCCCAGTTGAAGCACAGCCACCTTTTTCTTACAAATAAGGCATTGTGAAGATGGGTGAAGAGACAACTCAACAGAAACTTGGGATTTTAAGGGGAGACTTGACATAAATAAATAAAGTGATGAGATGCATTGATAGGGTAGACAGCCAGAACCTTTTTCCTCAGGTGGAAATGTCCAAATATTAAAGGGCATAGCTATAAAGTGAGAAGGGGGTAAGTTTAATGGAGATGTGCAGAGCAAGTTATTTTACACAGTGTGGGCCTAGAACACATTGGTGGTGGTGGAGGCAAATTTGACAATGGCGCTGGATAGGCTTTAAGATAAGCACATGGCAGTGCAGGGAATATGGATCATTCAGGGGCAGATGAGATCAATTTAACTTGGCATCAGGTTTGGCACAAACATTGTGAGCTGTGTGTTTCGCTGCTCTACTGTTCTGTGTTCTATGTTCCAATAGCTCCAAGACATTTCCGCAAACACCAACTAATAGATCTGCAGTTCAGAGTTTGAAAGTGATATTATAAAGGGCCTGACCCACTTGGCGATTTTTTTCTGCGACTGCCGGCATCATATCAGGGTCGGCAAAACATTTTGAACATTTCAAAAACCAGTGGAAACAAAAAAAATGTTGCGACACTTGAAAAAATACCACGCGTCAATACGTCATCATGCCGCGTCACGCCGCATCACTCCGCAAATTGTTTGGTGACCTGATACGTCTGTCAATGATGTTGGCAGTCGCCGAAAAAAATCGCCGTGGGACAGGCCCTTAATTGATTGAGGAGAATATGTTTCCTCTGTATTCATTTTCAATGGCATGCACACATTTCAGTTCTTGTTTCTGTTTTCAATACCATTTAAAATGCACACTATTGAAAATGCATGTTAGATATTACGTTCTTCCAGATATAATTAAATACCTGAGTATTAATAAAAGTCACCATTTTGGAAAATGAGTAAAATTCCAGATTTGTTGTTGATAAACTTAACGCTGACAGGGGATTGTATTTCATTTTGAATGGGCCATTTTAAATACAAAAAAAATCGGCAACCTTGAGTTGATGCACACTGCCACTAGGCTTTCCATCATATTAATGTTGCAGTATTGTAATATTTGCAAGGACCACATCATTTCCAAGGAAAATTATAAACTATGAAGTGTACAAAATATGAAACATTTGTTACCGTGGTGTGGCCATTTGCATTCCACCACATTAAATGGAACAAATAAACCCGAGACATCACCTTCTCATAAATGCTGCTGCCAAAGATATCGCTCCAAGCTGCTAATAGTTCTGTTGTAATAACCCTGCTGAGCAAATGATTGATTCTACCAATCTTCAGATTAAATTGGGAAACTATTAATTCAGGAATGCTGTCTATTTGGTGAATCTCTTGTAAGGTGCAAGAGTTATGAACAAGAAGGCTGATAGAGATGCTGATAAAACTGTTCACATTGAATTCCTGTTTCCAGCCAACTGGATATCCATCCAATAATAATATTACAAACTGTCAATGGAAGCCTGCAGCAAATGAAGAGACTTCATTTAACATCCTTTCCTTTCTTTCTTGCACAATTATTACAGTGTCTGTCAAAGTCAGTTACGGTGTAATTACAGCTACAGTCTACAATATGGATCATAAGATCATAAGTGATAGGAGCAAAATTAGGCCATGTGGCCCATCAAGACTACACCACCATGCAATCATGACTGATCTATCTCTCCTTCCCAACCCCATTCTCCTGCCTTCTCCCCATAACCTCTGATACCTACATAAATATAATACAAACTACATAAATATAAATATAACTACATAAATATAAAACTACAGCTACAGTCTACAATATAAGGTAGTGTCCAAATAAAGAACAGCACAAATCCCATGATATCTCAACTTCTGTACAAAATAATGGATGAGTTACAAATTGTGCATTGTATACTCTAATCCAAAGACATGCTTGTCATTTACAATTTTTGAAGTCCACATGTATGTTTAATCTTTCAGTGGTAGTCCACACTTAATAAAGTTTAGCAGACATTTTACCTACCGGTCGGTTTTCCTTGGCCCTAAAAACTGCAAAAACGTGCTTTAAATAACTTTCAACAAACACACACACTCGCCATATATATGGCAGTAAGCTCTCTTGAATTACTCAAACAGCTCAGTGTGGCATATCCATTGTGGGCCTTCCGCGCTCAGCGTCACTTCTGCACTCACCGGAAATGACGCAATCAGCACCACCTCCACACTCCCCGGAAATGACACAATCAGCGCCACCTCTCCACTACGTGGAAGTCACAGAGTGAGCGACAATTTTGCATTAAACACAGTCTTAATCTAATAAAACATTTATTCATGTTTTTCCCTTCCAAAAACTGTTGTACACTTTTCAATAGCCACACCACTTTTCCACAGCCACACCACTTTTCAATTAGCCACACTTTTCAATTAGCCGCACATTTTAGAGGCACAGTTTAGAGGCACAGTTTAGAGGCACATAAAAACATTTATTCCTTCCAAACACAGTTCCAAGTAAACCATATCAAACCACATACAACTATACTCACGGTTTAGTAGACATGTGTTCAGTGTTATTCATAGCTCTGAGTCATGGCCTCTCCCTCCCCCATCTTGCAGTGACTGAGGCACGTCCACACTTCCGGGTTTTTTAGTCCCTCCCCACTCCCACCGGAAGGGGCGTGACCTTCATGGCATGATTGACAGGAGCGAGAATCTCAACATTTTTAATACATTAATAAGTTTTTTTTATTTTTCATTGATGGGAAAAATCCTCTTGTGTTGCGCAGCGGAGGGGGACTCTGAGTAAGATGGCTAAAAATCTCAGCCGTAAGAGGTAGCGTTTTTTTATAAAATCAATATAAAGTGCAAACAGGAAGTGGTCAAGTTTAGACTTTTAATTATATAGATGATGAGAATGGATTGAATCATGCCTCTGAAAACTTGCAGTTCTGAAGGAAACCACTAAATTTCATTCTAAACTCCACTAAAAGTCATTCACTTCTCAGGAAATCTTGGCTATCCGTATTGCCAGGTCAAGCGCCGAGGTCGCCAGAGGTTAAATATTGGTGTCCCAAAATCACCACTGAGGATAACAGCAGTACAGTGACTTGCTGAAGAGGGAGGCCTGGCTGTACATTCCAGATATCTTTTAGCTTTATGTCTAACAGTGCTGGAGAAAGAACAACCCCTTCAATGGCTTCACTGATCCTTTGAATTAAAATTCATGCAGATAAACAGTTCACTATTTGATTGTTTATTTCAAGGTTTTTAGTACCTATTTAGAAGTATTAATTTCAAAATATATATTGGTTACTTTTCTTAATATATTCAAATTAAGATTTAAGTCGTAATTAAAATTTAAATTAAATAATTAAAATGGGGGTGGCACAGCAGCAAAGATCATTGAGCTCTATGATCTTTGCACAGCAGTGCAGCAGTAGAGTTGCTGCCTTATAGCATCGGAGCAATTTGATTCTGACTGGGGGAGTGATCCATATGGAGTTTGTACCTTCTCCCTGTGACAGCATCGGTTTTCTCCGGGTGCTCTAGCTTCCTCCCACATTCCGAACACATGCATGTTTGTAGGTTAATTGGCTTCTATAAATTGTCCCTATGTGTGTAGTGACGAAATAGTGTATGGATGATTATTGGTCAGCATGGACACATTAGGCAGAAGGGCCCATTCTCACGCTGCATCTAAACAAAACTAAACTAAACTAATCTATTGAATAATCAGTAGATGACTAGCGAAGGCATATGAAATCAGATTTTGGTGGCTGCTGAGGTCCTGGGAAGGGGGCTGAAGGTTTCCTGCTATATAGTGCCAGTTCTGAGTCGTTCAGAGCCTCATTTGGCCATCTGCATCTGTGAAAAGTTAAGGACTTTAGGTGGCATGTCTGAGTGCCCTTAATGTGGATTGAAAATGAAAATGTGGTTGGTTTGAAAAAGCAAAGCAAATGTGGTGTTTGGTTTGAAAAAGCAAAGCAAATGTTGGTGGTTGCACCCTGCTTGAAGTGGCATGAAACTGCACTTGAATTTGGTGGCCGTGCACCCTGCTTGAAGTGGTCGGAAATGGCACTTGAGTTTGGTGGCCTTGCACCCTGCTTGAAGTGGTATGAAACTGCACTTGAGTTTGGTGGCCTAGCACCCTGCTTGAAGTGGTATGAAACTGCACTTGAGTTTGGTGGCATTGTACCATGCTTGAAGTGGTATGAAAATGCACTTGAATTGGGTGGTCTTGCAGTTTCTTACCATTTCAAGCAGGGTGCAAGGCCACCAAATTCAAATGCAGTTTCATACCATTTCATGCAGGGTGCAAGGCCACCACATTCAAATGCAGTTTCATACCATTTCAAGCAGGGTGAAACCATCATAAAACCATCATAAAACCACACAAAACCACATAAACACCACACTCACAGTTCGGTAGTCATTCAGTTTGTTCAGTTGATTCACAGCTCAGACGGAGTCGTGACAACTCCCTCCCCCATCTTGCAGAGACTGAGCCACACCCACACCTCTGGGTTTTATATTCATTCCCCCCTCCCACCGGAAGGGGCGTGGCCTTCATGGCGTGATTGACAGGAGAGAGATTCTCAACATTTTTGAAAACACTAATAACACTTTTATTTTTCATTGATGGGAAGAATCCTCTGCACCTGATGAGCGGAGGGGTACTGAGTAAGATGGCCAACCATCACAGCTGTAAGTAGTACCATTTTATCTAATATCAATATAAAGTGCAAACAGGAAGTTGTCAAGTTTAGACCAACAACCATTTGCAGTGCAGCATTTCAAAGCAAACACCACCAACAACCATTTGCAGTGCAGCATTTCAAAGCAACCACCACCAACAACCATTTGCAGTGAAGCATTTCAGAGCAACCACATTTTCATTTTCAAACCACATTAAGGGCACTCACAGTTGAGTAGACAGTGTTCAGTGTTATTCACAACTCAGAGAGACGTGACCCTCTCACTTCCTCCATCTGGCAGAGACTGTGAGGCACAACACTTCCGGGATTTATAGTCCCTCCCCCTCCCACCAGCAGTGGCAGCAGAGAGAATGTCAACATTTTTTAAACATTAATAACTCTCTTATTTTTCATTGATGGGAAAAATCCTCATGTACTGCGCAACGGAGGGGGACTCTGAATAAGATAACCAAAAATCACAGCCATAAGTGGCAGCATTTTTTCTGTGGCTAGAAATGACATTTTTGGACCCAAAATAACAAAGAAAGGGTTTTTGATACGTATCTAAGATAAAATGATTTTCCAACTGTTGAAAATGGTGAAACTACTTCAGTCCAAGAATGAATGTTATTCCTTGTATTCCATTTATATTTGTTTAAAGGAGGAGATGAAAACAGTGGTGGTTTTGCCTGGCCATCTCCCATGATGTGATGGCCGATAGAACCAACTTGTTAGTTTTAGGCATTGTTGATGAACTCTCTGTGGCAGTTTATTCCGATATGTACAGGTTGTCTTCAGCCTGGGCAACGGGAAGTTACATAGCTAATGATCTTTGCCTTGTGGGATCTAGTCCACTATGGACTGTGAGGTATTAACTCTATGACAATTTCATATAAGAATACCGATTTTACTGAATTCACATTGAGGGATGGTTGGCCCTTTGCATCAATATTTACCTGACTGCAATCGAGCAACAAATCAAACGTTGTAGCCAAAAACAAGCTCATGCCAATTCTGTTGAAAGATCATGAGACAGTATTTTCCAGTAACTGCCTGCATGTGTCACATATTCTAACCGTCTTGGGTGTTATGTTTTCACCAACATTCTGTGCTCAGCTGCATTTTCATTACTCTGGTTTGGCATCAGGTTTAAATGTTATACATGCCTTTAAGCCATTAAGTCTGTGTATATGTATCTTTAAAGATACAATTCTATTGCATAATTGCTTCCAAGCATGATTTTGGAGTTTCCATAAGGAAACTAAACACATCCCTTCCAGTTGAAGTGTAGTCATCTTGTCCAGTCTTTCCCAAGTAGTGTTGGCCACTCTAATTACTTGGCTGCAATTCTTGATAATTCTAATTGTTGACGTTTATAATACCATTGATTGCATTTGCTCCAATACCGTCAGAACTCCACCTGACTATGTCTTGAGACATCTTATTTTGTTTTGTTACATGCTGAGCTATTTTCAGCAGGTACTTTAAGCCCCCCCCACCCCCCGTACCAATCAGTTGCTGTTTCGTTTTGCATTTCTGTCGATTGACTGTTGGTCAATTCTATGAGTTTGAAGAAGGGTCTTGACTCAAAACGTCACCCATTCTTTCTCTCCAGAGATGCTGCCTGTCCCGCTGGGTTACTACAAATTGGTTTAAACCAGCATCTGCAGTTCCTTCCTACACATCTATGGTTTAATAGCTTTCTGCTTCTGATCATTGTAGTTGATGCTATTTTGTTTCTGCAAATCAAATTCTACATGTTTGTGCCAGTGTTGACATTAAACAGATTCTGTCTGTTTAAAAAATATATATTTACTGTCTGTGTAAGTGCCATTCTGATTTGTTGCTTAGTGTTTGCACGTTGCTGCAAAATACCTTTTATTTTAGCACGAGTAGCTTTCTCTCTCCACAGAGGAGTGAGTGGGTGTGGTGAATGTTACAGCGAACTGTCACAAGAGTTAATGCCATTGATAGCTATAATGTGCTGCCCCTAATTCTGGAATGGAGCCTTCACTGCTGCCTTTTATCCCTGGTAATGGTTACAATTCCTTGGCAACTTCTTTGCTGCCATTCCATTGAGGTTATGATCTTAGAAACTAGATTGATTATGAGGCTTTTTGTCTCTAATAATGTAAACTGAATCCATTCATCATTTAAGTCTCTTGCAAACAGGCCCTGCAATGGTACAATTTTAAAATTCACCAAGGTCATAGTGCCTCGTGAGCTTTTCAATTATACATTACAATTGCCGACTGCTGCGTCCATTCTCTGATTCTTCATGCCAGATTTATAGCCCTCTGTGACCTCAGATGGCTGAAGTGATCCTCCAAGTTCTGCACCGTCTTTGTGAAGGAAAAACTTTTGGTTTTCTAAATGTTTCCCAGATTAGTAAGCAGACATTAGGTCTCCTTTATCAAAACAGTCATGGCACACACTTTTATGTTATTATTTTGTGTCTGCATTTTCTCAGCAAAAACCTTGTGAATACTGTTGGTCATTTATAAAATGGCAGACACAAGTGTCTGCAAATGCTGACATTTGGAGCAAAACATAGATGGCTGGAAGGACAATGGATCAAGCAGCATTTGTGGAGGCAAAGAATGGTCCACAGATAAACTTGACCTACTGAGTTCTTCCAGCCATTTATTATTTGTTAAAAATATTGCATCCTTTTCAGGTATGCTGTGAATAATTCCTGTCCTTGACTGTATACCTCTTGGCTGCCAATTAAGCCTTTTAAGCCTAATTTCTACTTAAGTAGTAACATTGCATCACTCAGTCGTTTGTGATCAGTGTTTCACTCCATGCTGCAAGCTACTGCTGTCTATCTTTTTTGTACAATAGCTGTAACCTGCAGAAATCTGTCCACTCACTGCATACCATGGTACTTTCCTTCTCCAGCATCAGAATCCTGAGGTTTTGTGATGAGAGCCATTGATCAGCAATACTGCATGTTTTTGTTATTATCCTTGGGTTGTGGTGAATTTGGAGGTTATCTGGAAGCCAATTTGGAGGTGATCTGGGAGCCAATTTCAGTGCATGTTTAAGTCCTTATGATACTTCGCTGCAGGGGACATCAGGGAGAGCAAAGCACCTCATTGCATATTGACATCTGCTAACCCATGGGCTTACATATGTGATGATATTATCACATGATACACTTGCATAGCCTAATTATATACTTACATACAGATATATCTCAAATGAAATAGACATTGAAGTTCATGAACAATGAACGACTTTCCAAGATTTCCAAAGTATGGAAGGAATTAATTAATATCACCATGTAATTAATTATCTTCAGTGAAAGCAACAATCCAAATTGTCTTTAAATTATTTGTATTCTAATAGTCCTATTTTCCATTAGGATCTGAATCAAAACCTTTTTGGTGAGTAGGTTTGTCCTTCAGTTCACAAAAAAAACCTGATATACTAGTTAAATGTGCAGAAGGATTTAACTTAGCACTGTCCCATTCCCTTTGTTCAGTTGTACCTCATGACATTATTAAGAACAAATCTTGAAGCTCTCCTGATACCTTGGGCGATATTTATCCATCAAATTATGCCACCAAATGCAAATCATTTGGTCGTTCCCCAGTGCCGTTTCTGAAGTCTCGCTGAGAATATATTGGCTGTCTTGGCTCGCTAACTCACTGAAGTGATTAATACTCCAAAAGAACATGACTGCTTCTGCAGCATTTTGGGATGGCCTGAGGTCATTGAAATGTTCGATGTAAATGTAACCTCTTCCTCTATGACATCAGTTTAATCTAACTCAGCCTTGCAAAAAAGCTGAGAACTTTGCTTTTCATGTCAAGAGATCTGACTTACGGAGCAAGGAGGGGAAAAGTAAACTGATGTCGGTCTCTGTGCTTATCTGTGCTTTTATGGTGTTATGTCCATGTGTGCATTTATCGTGTGATCAAGATCTGGCCTGAAGGACATTTGAAAGAGGAAGAATGTTGCCTTCGTCTTTTAGATTATTTTATAGCACTTAGAAAATTAAAAATGAAAGCAAATTTAGCAAAGAAGGAATATGAAATAAAATGTATTACCTTTCAATATATTAAAATAAATCATAGTCATAGTGTCTTACAGCATGGAAACAGCCCCTTTGGCTCAACATGCCCGCAATGGGCAACATGTCCCAACTACACTAGTCCCACCTGCCTGCATTTTTCCCATACCCCTCTAAACCTATCCTATCCATGCACCGGGGTCAAAGAAAGAGCGTTCACATCGCGGTCCTGTTTTCACCAATCTTTCCACCACCACGTACAAGAAGCACAAGAAGCGCAGGACAGGCACTATAGTATGGAGATGCCGAGAATTGTGTTCAGCTCTGGCTGAACAACTTCTAATCTTGTGTGTGGACTCGATGAGAAGAAGAAAATCCATGTATCTATCTAAATGTTTGTCAAACGTCAAGTCCTCACAAAATTATCTATACTTGGTTTTCAGAAGTGGTAGGCAAGTAAATATGTACCATTCAATATTTGAGAACTTTGGATTTTGGATACCAAATCTAATAATATAATGAACAATTACACAGTTCCATTTTTATAGTAAAAAACACAAAATGCTGAAGTTATTCAGTGGGTCAGGCAGCATCGCTGGAGAACATGGATACATAATGTTCCTTCACCATTTCCAACTCTCCATTGGGAAAATGTGCCCCTGAGTCGATGCCAGATTCAAGGTGATGCCCTTCCATGCCCTTAGGAAGTCTCAAAGTTGCTTTAGAGCAAACGAGACATCGACAACGAGTAGTCACTGCTGCTATAATTGGAAAGCAGAAGCCACAGAAGGCATTGATTCCTTGAAGAGAGGTGAATTATTATCTATTCATTCTATTGGTTTCAATTATTTTAATTTTGTAGTTTATTTTTGCGAGGGAGCTTTTCAATTTTAAAACATTAAGAAAATAATATATATTGTTTATGTGAAAGTAATATAAAAACCCAAAAATGGGGATAGGATTTTTATTAAGTTATTAAAAGAACAAACTCAGGTAACTGCAATTATCGATGGCGGGAACTCATTGTTAACAGAAATCTTTAAGATGTTGTGCTTGCTGTTTTAAATACAGTGGAGCTAATCACAAAGAAACAGTGTGTTTATGGAATTAATAACTGCATTCCCTGCAGTTTGAATGTTTTTGATTTCTCAATCTCCACTGCAATTCTTTCCAGATGATCAATAGAGCTGTCAGACAGTTAGTTACACAATGGGGTGCACTATAGTTTACATTACACCACTCTCTTTGGTCCTGTTCATATGAGGTTTCATCTCTGCAATTAGATTGATTCCTCTGTGACTGTGGCCAGGTTTTTATCAAGCCTTTTCCTTGGATGCCCAACAGCGGCAGAAACATTGCAGATTGCACAAATTAAACATTAACAATAATTACCTGCATTCTCTGCCAACAATGTGTTGAAAAGAGCTCAGCATTATGGTTGTTTGGCCTATTTGAAATCAATCTTCCAAACATTGTGTAAACAAATGGGACTCACTAAAAAGCATAATGGTGATTGTGCACTAGTGTGGGAGTGGCTACTGCAAATAGGCAGCCCGCTTTAAACCTCCCTTACGTCCAACCCAATCTGCCGGATGGATGGTTGAATTGACCAGCAATTCATCTTCATCCGATGCTGTGTGCACCCTATCCACTTGCTGCCACAAATGCCCACGTCTTTCGTTATTCTGAGAAAGGAAAGAATTTGCATTCATACACCTTCTTACATGTCTTCATCTTATAATGGGCTTTTAAACAAAATGCAGTCAGTGCTCTGATGTGGGGAGATATATCAGTCATGCTTCCATAGAGAGGACCCACAGATGGCAAGTCAATCTGCATTACATTTCAACACTGTAGGTTGAAGGATAAATGTGAGCAATGAGATTATTAAAGTTATTTTACTTTAAATGTTATCTAGGCTTGACTGGATTCATTGGAACCTGATTAATTTCAACTGAAATGGAAAGCACAACTGGTTTTTGTATCCTGGATTAGGGACAGAAAATTTGCCCAAAATATACGTATATAATCCTGAGAGGAATCGATTGTGTAGATGCACAGAGTCTCTTGCCCAGAGTAGGTGAATCGAGGATCAGGGGACACAAGTTTAAGGTGTAGGGTAAAAGATTTAATAGGAATCTTTTTCACACAAAGAGTGATGGGTGTAGAGAACAAGTTGCCAGAGGAGGTAGTTGAGGCAGGGACAATCCCAACGTTCAAGAAACAATTAGACAGGTACATGGATAGGACAGGTTTGGAGGAATATGGGCCACTGTATCACTATAACTCTATAACTATGAATATATACACTCACAACCTGTCATTTTTGTGAACAACCGTGTACATGTGTTTTCTGGGAGCCAAATCAAGCATCTCTATAACTGCTTCCAACAACATAATAACTAGTGACTCATATTCCCTATATTCCCGTCTTGAAGGTAATATTTTGAAGCAAATATTTGAACATTGCTTACCATTGGAGCAGTGTTCTGATGTAAACCAAGACTCATTGGCACTCTCTTTTCGGCATCATAAGATTGTAGGCTTAAGCCAGATTCCTAAGACAAGTAGAGAAATCTCTGGGCTCAACCCAGTGAACATGTTTGGAATTGCCTCACTTTAGTTGGGAATCAATATTTCTGATGATATTTTATACAGGTTCCTCTCAGCTCTCCCCAAGTGATATTCAAAGATTCCATGATACTGTTTCAGGGATGTGGAGGGAATTACCCTTACAATATAGACAGTTGTTTACCCTTCGTCCAACATTATTAAATTACAAATTAATCAATCCTTGCCATATTGTAGTTTATGAAAACCTGTTATTGGTATCTTCCATGATCCCAATATTACAAGTGTTAATGATTTCAAAAATCTCTTATTCGTTGTAAACCACAAGGGGTTTCCCCTGAATAGAAAACAATCTTTCTATTTTGTTTGACATTCTTGAACACAGAGAATGCATTAGCTGAAGTCCTTCACTCACTCCCAATAGGGGGAACAGAGAGTAAAGATGTAGTCTCAAGAAATGGTAACAGCACAGTAAACTAAAGCACAACAATTCACAAACTAGGAGTGATTGTTAACAACAACTGTAAAAGGTGGAAATCAATATTTAACATTGTCAACAACAACTCTTTTCTAGAGTGGTGTCATTTAAGATTCCTTTGGTATAGAAGCCTGCCACAACGCTTGTATCATGGCAATAAACATTCCTGAGCTGAAAGCCTTTAACATGTTCTGCAATTATTTGACCTAATTTCATAACTTTGCACATGTGATATACATATTTTCTGGAGGGTGTACAGAATTATTAAGCAAACGGTCGTCCTGCTGTGGGCACAAAATTACAGACATCTATTTTATTTTCACTTATAGTTTGCTACTTCCAAATGTAATGAACAACAATAATAGAAATAAGATCCACGCTGCTTGGTGATTCCTAATTGTGATTCCTCAGTTTGAAGAAGAGTCCTGACCTGAAACGTCACCCCTCTTTTTTCTCCAGAGATGATGCCTGACCCGCTGAGTTATTCCAGCACTTTGTGTCTATCTTCGGTATAAACTAGCATCTGCAGTTCCCTTCTACCCGATCAAGACATATTTTCTTAAGGCTAACAACAAAGAGAAATTTTGTTTAAAAAATTGCTAATTTTGGAGTTTAATGTAAGACTAACTCAAACTTTATTACCTGTCTTTTGAAGAGTTTTTATGCAGCAAGCTGTAATTACATTCTTCAGTTTGACTTAAAGATGGAAATAAAGCCCATGAACGCCTCTACGTCCTTAGAAGATTTGGGAGATTCCGTATATTGACAAATACCTTATTTAACTTGTATAGTTGAACAGTAAAGTGCATATTGACTGGTTGCATTATGGCCTGATTCGGCAACTCAAATGCCCAGGAATGAAGGAGATTACAAAAAATGCTGAATACTGCCCAGTCCATAATGGGTACAGTCCTCCCCACCATTGAAGGGATCTACAAGAGGCACTGCCTCAAAAAGCCAGCCGGAATCATCATCACCCTGTCACCCTGTCCACACTCTCATTTCACTCCTGCTATCACGAGGAAGGTAAAGGAGCTTGAAAACTGTGATGTCCAGCATATTCAGGAACAGCTTCTTCCCATCTTCCCTACAGGACAATTGCCTCAAAAACAAACCGCTTTAAAAACAGTTTCATTCCCACTGCAATTAACATTTTAAACTCTGTACGGTGAGGAATAAGAATAAGCATGGCCCTTATGTATTATGTATGTATATCTATGCTATATGTTTAATGTTTGATGAAATGTTGGAACCTGTACCGAGCTGTACTGATAACAAATTCCACCAGCCTGGCTGTGTGGTCATTAAAATACAATACAATACAATACAATACAATCTACGACCAGGCTATTGGACACCACAAACTCCAACTAGACTCCGAACTACAAACTTGAACTTGATTATGATAGGGACCTCAGGCTTTGTTTTGTTTTTCGCACAAATTGTTTTGTTTTATTATTTATTAACCTTTTTTTTAAATTGTTGAAGCTATTTAAATTATCCATTGAGTACTGTGTTTACAAACCTTCAAGTAAGCATTTCATTGTCCTGTTTCAACACATACGGCAATAAAGCACTCTTGACTCTTGGCTCTTGCTTTTTTAAATGTTGTGATTTGAACACAAATGGATCAGTACTGTGATTTATGACTGATCTGGGTATCACTAACATTTCTAGTTGTCACACTTCAACTTCCTACACAGTATATTTGGGGCAATGACAAGTATTTATAAGCCAGGCAAATTTAAGGATGGTACAATAATTTAAATGGATATCATTTAATTTTGCAGCAGCAGTGGTACACAAAGAATTAGGCTTAAATCTCAGTTTCTAATAATTAAAAATTGGCTATTTACTTAGTTATTTAATCAATAGCATGTGTGATCAGTCAAATGTTTAATAACCAGTGATCTAAGCTCCATTTTTCAGCCTGGAGAGCTTACCTCCACCCTTTATTCTTTCCACCAGAACCAGACAAACAATCTATCTAACACTAGTTCTCTTTAATTACTTTACACCTCAAATAATCAGTAATCTTATTAACTATTTTAAAATCTCAAGCTAGTGGTTAATTTTGCAATGCATTCAACTCCTGGCAATGGGCTGAGCAACAAATGGTTATCATGCAATCCATGCAATTATCTGATACCTTAATATGTTCAAACATTGGGAAATTATTGATGACCAAAAAATGTAATAACATGATAATATCATTGATAAAGGTTTCGAACAATGAAGATCTTTGCTTTGTTTAATAAGTTTCTTTGCTAATGTTAAAAATGGTAGCTAGAAATCATAACAATCTTTAATATTAATATATTGTTCTGTCACTATCTGCTCTCTGGGCTAATGTGGTAATACATTCAATACATGGCCTCTGCTGTGTGTAAACCCAATGATTTCCTGATGTTATCACAAATTCAGAGAATGATCTACTTTTATCAACAAAACACAGGGCTTTGTGATCTTGCATTATTTTGGGTTAGCCTACGATTATTCATCCCCTGCCAGTTTCATGCAGTTAGGTCTGTCCTAATAGACTAGTACAGACTAGTACAGTCAGCTGACATTATTAAATAATACATGAAATATTCTTATATCATGTAAAAATTACTTTAATAGAGCAATTTAATATCTTGAAAAACAACATTAGACCGCTGTATTTTGGTCCATATATGGATTTTTTTCTTTAATATGATGTGAGTTGAAGTTTTAAATTGAGCTTTCATTTCCATTAAACTTTCCAGCTGAGATTACACGTCTTCTTCTTATCGCGTCCACACACAAGATTAGCAATTGTTCAGCCAGAGCTGAACACACTTCTCGGCATCTGCATACGATGGTGTCTGTCTTGTTGCTTCTTGTGCTTCTTGTACCTGATGGTGGAAAGATTGGTGGAAACAGGGCCGCGACGTCAACGCTCTTTCCTTGACCCCATTACACAAGTGAATTAGGTATTTACTTTTAAAAAGCAATAAATGCCCTTAATCTGTCAAATTATAAACTATGATCAAGAGAAGATCATCTGGATGACTGGTTTATTAAGTGGTCCAGTGGGAATCCCTGACCCATAACTGTTCAAGTGGAGATGGAACATTCGGGAAGCATTGAGAGCTTCCATTCTGTGTGGGATCACTCTGAAGCTCAGAGGAAATTGCGGTATTAGAGCCTCCCCCAATACTTAACTCCATCCCCCATCATGTATCTGCAGCCCCATTAGTGGTACACAATGTGGCTCCCAAATAACCACCCCGGAACCCACAGAAATATCCCCCTATCACATGCTACTCAAGGTAAGTGGAAAAAACAAAAATATTTTCTTTATTGACCAGATAATGAAATTCCCATCCATTTCCCCACTTAAATCCAAGGATTCAAAATACAGCTGGGCCCAGATTGCATCACTGGGATTCCATCTATCTACTTCATGAAGGATCTGTAGATGTTTAGTTTAGAATTTTTGGATTGGAGATGCAGCACGGAAACAGGCCCTTCGGTCCACTGAGTCCGTGCCGACCCGCGATCCCCGTACACTTACATTAGCCTGCACACACACGAGGCAATTTACAAATTTACCATGCCAATTAACCTAGAAACCTGTACATCTTTGGAGTGTGGAAAGAAACCAAAGGTCCCGGAGAAAACCCACGCAAGTCACAGGGAGAATGTACAAACTCCGTACAGACTGCACCCGTAGTCAGGATCGAACCTGAGTGGTGCTGGAGAAATTAGCAGAAGTTGCTCTGAGGAACAACCATTGTTCTGAGGAACACCTGAGGGATCCCATGATCTTATTGCAGAGGCCCAAACCTCCATCATATGGATCACTCATTGTACTATCGACCACTGCAGCCACTGACTAAACTCTGAAGCTTCCTGGTAGGTGTGACTTTTGAATCCCGCCCAACTCAACAAAGGGCTGAACCTCCCTCTCCCATTGAACTCAACCCTCTCTGAATATCCATCCCCTGCCTTGATGCACTGATTACCACCCATTACAGGCACAGATAGGGGTTCCATGCACCTCTCAATTCACACACAGTCTCTGACCCAGACTTTTATTCACACTCCATAACACTACAGTTCTACTGTTTCTAGACCTACTTCCATCAAAAGTATCATTTATCATTCAGCAGAAAAGTTTAATACAAGCTTATAATGGGCAAGCATCCCAGTATGCTTTACACCCGCAGTTACGGGTGAAAATTAACATGGGGAGGGGGGAACTAAGGTTGTAATTTTGGCCAAGGTATGTCAGAACAAAGGAAGATCTGAAACCGTATGCAAGAGCTTCTTTTGATGGTAACTCCTAACTCAATCGTTGAGGTTTGCCCAGATCAGAAAGAAGTCCACATTGTAACATGGGGAACTCCACCACATTGCAGGACTGGGCTGCAGAAAATAGGAATCTTTTGATCACATATATGCTAACGAAGCATGGTTTCACCACACTGAAAATGATTGAGGCTTTGAATTGTCTGTAGCCAGTTATTGCAGAGATAAATTGATAGGACAATATATGTCTAGAAAAAAATGTATGTGTACATGTTGTCCAATTGGGTTAATAAAGATGAAGCTTTCTATATGAAAGCTAAAGAAGACACACAGACAATTTTGTGAGACAAATTTGATTCAATCATTCCATGCCTGTGAATCAGGATGTATTATTGCTGTTTATTTTCTTGTTTTTGATTTAATATGATATCATAGAACAGTTGTATAAAACATGATTATTTATTTAGTGACTGTATATATTGGATAAAATGACACAGAAAAAGATGCTGTCAATTTTTCTTATCGAATGCAAGACAAACTGAGCTGTGATTTAATTTAACGTTGCTTTGTAAAGGCATGTTCTGTATGATCTTTAAACTTAGAAAAAAAACAAAGCAACAAGATTGAATACATCTTTCCCAAAAGAAGATTCAATACACTTCTGTGAGATTTTAAGGATGATTCAGTGGACTAAAGCTTTGTATTGACAAGAGATGACTGAGGTAATAATGGTAATTTCATTAGCCAAAGTTAATTAAAAGATAAAGTGATTCTAACAATTTGATTTATTTGACATCACTTGTACAACAGCCAGCAAAGCACAGTGACACAGTTAGTAGAGAGCGTCACAGTTCAATCTTGTTCTTGGGTGCCATCTACGTGGAGTTTGCACATTCTCCCCGTGACTGTGAGGGCTTCCTCTGATCTCCATTTTCCTCCCACACCCCCAAGATATATAGGATGATAGGTAAACTGACTACTGTAAATTGTCCAAAATGGATTGTTAAATTGGAGGAAATGTGGGGAGAATAGGTTATAGGGATAATGTTATGGGAGTATATTGTTCTGTAAAGCAACGTGGATCAAATGGGATGATCAACTTCCTTTTATGTAGGTACATGCAAATTAGCATGGAACATGGTGAGTTAATCAGCGAGCCATTGATAATGCTCAAAGTTTTTGTAAAATATTTGTGTAACAGTAAAGGGCCTGTCTCACTTACACGATCTTTACGGGCGACTGCTGGCACCCATCATAGGTCACCGAAATTTTTAAAGTTGAAAATTCAGCGGCGACCAGAATGACACTACGACTCTTTGGAGACCTCTCACGATCATAGGAGACCCCCTCACGACTATGCAGGCTGTATGGTCATGAGAGGTCTCTTTTGATCATGTTGATATAATTAAAACATGAAACATAACACAAAGAATCACATAAGTTCCTTAATAAAAATAGTCTTGGATAGATGTGCTTAGCCATTTGTTCAAACTAGCTCTTTCTGCTGTTTTGCAAAATAGTTACAACTCCGAAACAGGGTCAATAAATCTGTAAAGTTGTTTAAAATGAAAAGTAAAGCTGACAGAAGCTAGATTCCAATCAAGGTGCAGCAATTGTGTTCACGTTGCTTGCATATAAAAGCTGACAACTCATTTCAGATTTGATGGTGCATGCCCAAAATTGTCAATATTTGGCAAATTTTAGTTGTGCAATTTTCATCAACTGGGCAGAAATTAAATCAATGTATACCTTCTTGCCAAACACATAAAACTACTCCTTATTCCCTACTGAAGTATTGTACTTGACTTTGTGGAAGGACCCTTGTCTTTGAAAATGAGAGTTTAAAGTTGCATTGAAAAGACCTGAGTGTATTGATACTCCATCCTGGCTGCACAAACAGATCTGTTAAACTGAGGTCCTCTCAGGAAAACTTTATAATATCATGGTTTCATTGCAAGAAGAATGAGAGATTTTCCAACTTCTTAGCCGACACGTACCTAAGGATCTCAACAAATCAGGTGAGTGAACACAACTATTGATATGAAGCAAAGATGGGAAATGCTGGGTGCATTTTGGTTCCTGCACCAGTCCTGGAGAAAGATATGAGACACCATTGGGGCGATAGGTCGTGCAAATTAGAAAGCTAGGAATTTTTTAAATTATTTGACCTTTGTGTAATTTTTAGAATGAGTCCTGTGTTTTGGGTATTTTAATTAACTTATTTTCTAAGGATTTATTTAGTTTAGTTTAGTTTAGTTTAGTTTAGTTTAGTTTAGTTTAGTTTAGTTTAGTTTAGAGATACAGTGCGGAAACAGGCCCTTCAGCCTGTTTCCGAGTCCGCACATACCAGTGATCCCCACACATTAACATTATCCTACACACACTAGGGACAATTTACATTTATACCCAATTAACCTACAAACCTGTATGTCTTTAGAGTATTGGAGGAATCTGAACATCTCGGAGAAAACCCATGCAGGTCATGGGGAGAACATACAAACTCTGTACAGACAGCACCCATAGTTGGGATTGAACATTTGTCTCCGACTCTGTAAGCGCTGTAAGGCAGCAACTCTACCGCTGCGCCACCGTGCCGCACCTTGAGTGATGGGTCAAGAGAAGTAAGACCCTGAGTCTATTTTTGCTTTTGCCGATGCCTTCATGATTTACTAATAATTAGCTGCCGGAAACTGAATTAATCTTGCAAGCTAACGTCAATTAAAAGTGTCATTTGTAACTCTTAATGTATAAAAAACAGTTACATCTGCAAAGCACCTTCCATGCCCCCTTCGGAATGCCAAACTACTTTAAGACCAACGACTGACTACACTTCAAAAGTTATTTTGTTAATGAGAGAATAAACAGTAGCCAATGTAAGCATTTATCTACAAACAGCGATTTAATGATAACTCGCTAATTAGTTTCATAAATATTGATTGGGGATTAACTATTGTTCAGGGATTTCTCAACAGCTGTGCTTTAGAATAGTGACAGGAGATTATTTCTGATGAATTGACAGTAGATGGATTCAGACTGATGCCCATGAGGGAGGTGGCACCTCTACCGATGTTACAACCCCTCAGTTCACCACTGGAGTTTAAGACTAGATTTTAGATGGAATATACTGGAGTGAACTTTAAACAACACATTCTAACAATTCAAAGATGTGAATGGCAGAGATGAGACAATAAATTGTTGAAATATTAATTTCACAATAAAGTGATCATTAATATGAAGTTGATTTCATATTTTACATGTTGAAGTTACTGAGACTTTATTTTACTGTTGTTGGTTTTGCTCAGTATACTTTCAGATTTGTAAACATGTCCTTTCCAGATTTTCATTATAACAGTTCTAGCAGGATATTTTTCCCCGGTAAATGTTTTTGATATAATGCCATGAGTCTTTGTTACTAAAGCAGAAAGTACAATGTATTGGGGCATGAACAGCCACTCTCCACATTTTGTAACATTCTTCATTTTATTTTGCCTCTTTTTCACCTTCACCGTCAGTGAAAGAATTTGCAGAGTGTTACTCCATTAATGGACTTTAATGACTCCCCTTGCGCAGGGGTCAGGCCTATTGATTTAAAGCATAGAAAGAGGTTGTGACATTGGGAATTATCCAGGGAACAAATGTGTGATAACTGGAAGATCTCGGCATTAGTGATCATTGAAGTGGATCTTCGCTGTTAGCAAAACTAAATCCTCAGGATCAGCAGAAAATCCACACCTAACAGCTTTTGGAGATTTATTTATAAAAAGATTTGTGACAATCTTTAGAAAGCTTTGCTTCTCTATAACTAAAGAATTGGCATTCACCAATAAATTCCCCTTCTTTATAAACAGTTCAATTAATTTACCAAATATATATGAACACATACTGCTCGGTTTTGATTTAACGCGAAAAATTAGGTACATAATTTAATAGATTTAACACTGCAGAGAGAAATCCAGGCACACATGCTAATATATTATTTGAACTATCATTATGAATAATGGTGTGGTTATCAGTGCTCATAGTTATAATGGGGATTAATTGGATAGCATGAGTGGCACAATGGCACAGCAGGTAGTGCTGCTGCCTCCTAGTTCCAGTGATCCAGGTACAATCCCAACTTTTGGTGCTGTTTCTGTGGAGATGTATATTTGCCCTTTGACCATGTGGGCTCCCCTCAGGGCTCCACTTCCTTCCCACGTCACAAGGATGTGCTGGTAGGTTAATTGGCTATTGTAAGAACATTATTGTTGGTGTAGGTGGGAGGCAGGAGAGGCTTGATGAAAATGATGGGAATGCGAGAGAGAATTTACAGGGAGTCAAGTGTGTTTAGGAAGTGAGATTGATGCAATTGCTCTGTACGCTACCATGAATCTGATATGCCTTTTGACCTTCAATGTCACAACGAAATGTGAGATATGGAAATGTGAAAATGTGAGCTAAAGTTGTAGCTAAGAATCCAAAAGAACATTGGTCCTTTGCAGTGCATTCTAAAGCAGAACTCACTGTTCATCTCAGCATGGAAACCCACGGAAGAATACTATATTTCAGTACTTATCTAGGTTGCCCACTAAATTGGAGCTCTGTGTTTCGTAATATGGAGTTGTGGATAGGTTTGAACAAGCTCCATCAACAAACTACAGTAATCCCTCACAATAACGGAATTGTATATAGTGGATTTTGGAGTTTGTGGACCGAGGCTCCAGTTGCATCGCTCACCCCCACACATCTGCCAGTTACCCACTGAGATGGCGCCATATGACTTACTTCTGGTTGTGGGAGGGGAGAGAGCGAGTGGCATGGAGGAGTCGTGAGTACTGGAACTGTCCATGGTACACCATGTGTGGGGCCAGGGGCTCTGCGGCTCCCAGGCCTGCGATTAAACCCTCTCCAATGCCACGTTTCTTCTCTTCCCAGTCTTGGGTCAAATGTCACCCTCTCCTCACTCAGTTATAGTGGACAATTGGCAAAGACGGACACGATGCTCCCCCCTGTAGTTTGTAATTATGTGCATTTACTGTTGAAAACAATTGCTAGCTAACAAACTCACGCTGCCCACTTTTCTAACTTTGAAAGCTAAAATGCTATTACTATGCAGATAATATGTAAACCTGCCAAGATTCATTTAAGATTCTTGAATGTTTCAGTTCCCCTGAATATCAGATATGCAGGCACAAACTGGAGGACTCTCAAGTGAAAGTAGTGGTGACATGTTCCCAGTTTCTTCTCCATTGACAGACTCCAAGAGTGTGGAGCAATCTTCATATGAGGTTTGAGCATCTACAGAACTCTTGCAGGTCAACTCCTAGAATTCATTTTTGAAAGCAGCCGTTTTAAGTTGTGGCTTAAATTATCTGATAGATTGCTCTGATTTACTTCCCAGGGTCGAAACTTGCAATTGCTCAAAATTTAAGTCGACCATATTTTCTATTTTTCAATAGAGATTCTGTTATGTATAATATATCTTTTATGCTTCAAGGCAATTCTAATATCATCTTCTAAAACTATAAATAAAGCAAATTGTTATTCCATATTTTACGTGAATTATACCATTTTATTGTCCATTTCTTAATGCTTAATGCTCCTATTACTGTAATTCTCAGACCTAATTTCATTGATTTAGGTAGGTAGTAAAGGCTGAAATCAATGTCAATGCCGCAAAAAGAGATTCTCCAGTCACCAAGGGTAGATATGATGGAGCTTACCATTGCACCTTGAGGAAAACGAGAATTGAAAACACTGAGATTCAGTTTTTTTCCAAGAGACCTTAGAAATTTCCTGAGCAATGCAATATCAGATTAATTATCCATGAACTAATTCAAAACTCTGAATGGAAGACAGAGCAAGGTAAAAATGAAACCGTATTTAAAAGTCATTCAATGGATGAATGATAGCTATGGAAGGTGCATATGTTGCTGATGTTCTTTGGACTGGAAAGTTCCTTCAGGCTCATAAATTAAGTTTCAAGTTTTTTGATATGAAGTAAATGTTGCAATTGCTTTCCACTTTTTAAATCAAAATTCATGTTTCCTTGCAATGAGAGGGCTGTGGATGAGGATAAAAGAATGCAGTGAAAAGGATATCAAGGGTATTTTTGTAATATACACAAGAAGGATTATCTGTTAATGAGACAAAGAGTGAGTTTATGTTAATAAAGTGGATGGTGATGGTTTTATGTGCAAACTCTTATGCAAAACACAGCACATCAGGTAATTCTACCAAGACCCGATACTTTTTCAACACCGGTTGACATTTGTTCAAGCATCTTTGACTATTCTTCATCAATTTTTATTTTGTGCATGATTTCTTAAGTCAGGAATGTACTTCCAATGTTGACTTTGTTATGTTATAATGTTATGTTGACTTTTAATGATGTGTAGGAGCTGCAATTGCATCAAGATCTGGATGTTGGCAATTTCTGGAGGTGGCAAATATACGTGGTCATGCCTAGTATATGAAATTGGCCAGTCCCAGGAGGTGGTGCCCTCTGTCATTAAACACCTCATCTGACTAAAGTGGGGATAGATATTGATTTATCTAAGTTCAGGTAATCCTTGCATCCCTCTCTCTCCACCCCTCCCCCACCCAATTCGTACCAGCTTCAAAGTCGTCTTGGCGAGTCACATTGTGTGTATTTGTTTTCACCTAGTGCAAGCTAACAATGACCTATTTCCTTGATATGTTTTGCATTTATTTCATTCATTTGTTCTATATCTCTCTGCATCACTGCCTATATCTGAGAGTCAGGGGAGAGGGACCTATATTTCTTGTTTCTTCCACCTTACCCTCCTCCGCCAGTGTCTCCAGTCTCATGTTGTAAAGTGATGGAGCACGCCATCTCTTGTGTTGAGTCATTAGTGATTCACCAGGTCACTGCCACCTCCGTGATGTTATACACCACTTGATGCAGCCACAATGGGCCTTTCCTTTGAAGGATGCAGCCTGGTTTTAATCAGAACCGCACATTCACAAAATTGAGCACCATGCTGAGGCAATAAGGTAATCAGCAATGTGGTTAGAGCTGAATGACATTGAAATTATTAATAACATCAGGCAGCATCAATGCTGACAAGTCCGTACGAATAAACCTTTGAACGCACACACAGGAAAGTAAAACCACAATGCATCTCCTGGCTTTGCGGATGTTTAGAATTCTTGATATTGAGATCAACCATGTGTGAATTGAAAATTAATGTCACAAATAATTAGAGATATTAATTTTCCTTGGAAAGCCTATAAAATTTACAATATGGAAATTTTTCAACATGGTGTGTTCTTGTTGGTTGTAAACAAGCTACTCAGCCTAATCCCAGCTCCCAGCACGTGATATATTTTGCTGTGCAATCATGGTTCTTCAGCTGCACATCCATGTACTTCATAATATTTCATAAGGGGCTTCTTCCACCCTTTTCAAGCAGTGAGTTCCACACCCCCCAACCTCCTCTGTGTGGAAACAATATCCTTCAACTCCATTTTAATCATTTCACCAATTACTTTCCAACGTACTTCATGGATTATTAGTTCATTAGTAAATCAATATATACATATATATATATATATATATATATATATATATATATATATATATGCATCTTGTAATTTCTAAGTAATTTTTCCAAAGAAAATTCCCCCAGTCTAAAACTTTCCAGTCCTGGCAACTTCTTTGTAAATATAATGTATTCTTCAAAGCAAATGCAAAGCAACACAGAGGTTTGTTCAATGTAGAGTATCTTTAAACAGCAGTGCTTTAATCTTCTTTATGCTTGACACTCAATTGTGAATAGCAAATCCTGCCACTCATTAATAGATAAAGTGGTTCCTATAAGGATGTTTCTTCTACTGAGGGTATTTAGTGTCAGGGAAAAGTTTCAAAAAAGGGAGCATTATTTAATATGGAGATGGAAAGGAACTTCTTCCCTTAAATCCTTAATTCTTAGGAATTCTCTCCCCCAGCCATTTATGGAGGTGGAATCATTGTATATATTCAAAGTGGTGGCTGACGCACATTTGAATAACAAGAGTCTGAAGAAGGGTCTTGACCTGAAACGTCACCTATTCATTTTCTCCAGAGATGCTGCCTGACCTGATGAGTTTCTCCAGCATTTCTATCTTGAACTACAAGAGTGTCAATGTGAACAGGGAGGGAGCAGGAAAGTAGTGTTGACGTCCAAAAAACAGAATAAGTCATGATCTTACTAAACAGCAGACCAGGCTTTAAGGTCCATGGGCCTACGTGCTCTGGCTTCCTAAGTCTTTGATTGGGTAAACCCATTGTATTTCAATCACTTTGCGCAATACACCAGGTGTGTGGTGATTTCCTGCCCTATATCTGGCTACTAGATTCTTATTGTGGGATTATTAAATTTATAAAAAGGGACCATGAGGGACTTGAAGCTGAAAACTGCGCAGCCAATTACCCCCAGGATGTTTCCATTCTCACCCGCATGTGGAAATTAGGTTGTAACTGAGCCCTGCTTCATTAATTCATGTCGTTGCTGGAAGGAAGGAGACATTCATACTTAATCTATATCTCACTGATAACAATGTACCCTCAGGAGTAATCCTCATTGCCGTGTCAGACTGTGATAAGGATTTGCCTAAAATCCTATATCCAAATCTTACTATTGTCATGGCCACCAGCGTCATGAACATAGGCCATCTGTTTTCCTCTTCCTGTAACTTCACCCTTTTTAGCCAAATTTTATTGATTGCACAGTCTTTGCCAATCATGGTCTAAAAATTCAAGATCTTTAATATTCAAGGCCTTACTCAATGTGTTCTCCTCACTGAAGGAAGTCCTGACTTCTAAAAATATTTTACAAAGCAATTGTGCAAGACCGAGCTCTGGCATTGATCCAGCTAAGTCATATTATCACTGTAGTTTATTTTGCTGTTGGCTGCATTAGCACTGAAGCAGCTCCTGGAATATAAAATATGCAAAGTTGAAAAAGACCCCATGGAACTATTTTTCCAATCACATGCTTATAATATTGTTATGAATTGGGTGTGTTTACAAGGTGACACAGTGGCTCAACTGGTGGGCCTGCTGCCTAACAGCACCAGAGACATGGGTTCAATCCTGACCACGGGTGCTGTCTGTGTGGGGTTTGCACGTTCTTTCCCTGACCCCTGAGGTTTCCTCTGGGTGCTCAGGTTTCCTCCTGCTTCCCATAGATGTGCAGGTTTGTAGGTTAATTTGCCTCTTTAAATTGCCCCTAGTGTGCAGGGAATGGATGTGAAAATTGGATAAATATAGAACTAGTGTGAATGGATAATCGATGGTCAGCATGGACTCGGTGGGCTGAATGGCCTGTTTCCATGCTGTATCATTAAACAAAACAAAACTAAACTAAACTAGTCCAAACATCTACCTATCAACCCCCCCCCCCCCCATCACCTGCATTAATTAATTAATGACCCACTGACTTACTCCAGCATTCTGTTTATCTTCAGTTCTTCAGTTCTTCAGTATCTTCATCTGCAGTTCCTTCCTACTCATTCAATTACCTGCCAGTCTTTGTCATGCCCCTCCTCTCTTACAACTTTCATCCCCACCTTCGCCTGAAGAAGTCACCTATTCATGTTCTCCAGAGATGCTGCCTGACCCACTAAGATACTGCAGCACTTTGTGTCTTTTACAGAAGTTAAATTTACAGGCACACGAACAACCTTGCACAATTTACAGAACTGTTAAAACACTCTTACTCAGCATGAGAGCAAACGAAAATTAATGCTACCTATCCTGAAAATCTGAAGTAGACAGCATGAATTTTGCACTAGCCAGCTGGTCTGTACCACCATTATAATTGTTCAAAGTCATCCATGTATGTGTGTCAAAGCTGGTCCATTATTTGCAGGGTCTGGTGCAGAGCCTAAACTATTTCAGTGGAAGTTTGGAGTCTGAAAATTAAAAATAAACTCTGCAAGTGTTGGAAAAGTGATATAGAAATAGAAAATACTGGCAGCACTCAACAGGTTAGGTAGCATCATTGGAACAGTAAACAGAGTCAATGTTTCATATCAGAGATAATTCATCAGAACTAGGAAAGAGTGTGGGAAAAAATAGATTTAAAATTAGTATTGGCATTGTTTATAATTAGTTTTAGTTTAGTTTAGTTTAGAGATACAGCACAGAAGCATACGATAATAGTGTTTGATAATATAGTTTGATAATAGTGGGGAGGAAGCTATTCTTGAATCTGGTGGTGCATTTTTTAAAACCTTTAAACCTTTTGCCCAATGAGGGAGGGACAAAGAGAGAATGACCGTAGTGCGAGTGGTCCTTGATTATATTGGCTGATTGAACAAGGCAGCATGGAGTATAGATGTGGGAGGTGGGGGGGGGGGGGGGGGGGGGGGGGGGGGGGGTTGTGACTGGGTTGCATTCACAACTCCATGCAATTTCTTATTATGGTCCTGGATTGAGCAGTTGCACACACAGCTGTGATGCATCTGGATAAGATGTTTCCCACGGTGCTTCATTAGAAATAATAACAGGCAATTGAGACAGACCAAATTTCCTTTGTTTTTCTGAGGGGAAGAAGAGTTGTTAGTTTTCTTGGTTGTGGCCTCGATGCAGAAAAGGGAATGGGAAGGATGTACAAGACTAAAATAAAGATCTGTGATAAAGTGCGACCAGGTCAAATGGTTCATTATTCTTTTTTGTCTACATTATGTATTGCTAATAGCTTTTGCACGTGCTGCACAGATCAGGCTACTGATGTTCAAATTCTAATTTTCCTCTCAGCAATATATGAGTAATGGATCGATTAACTTTTCTGCACTGATGTGACGTGACAATATAAACCTAATGAGACATCTTTCCTTCCATGATCTTTGCATGGTCTTTGCTCAATTACCCTTTTATGTTACTTTATTTAGCTAATCTTCAAAACCACAAAGTGTCATATTTAAATGTATTCCACCATTAGTAAAACAGGTGTTTCTTTCAATAGATGGACACAAAATGATGGAGTAACTCAATGGGACAGACAACATATCTGGATAGAAGGAATGGGTGACGTTACGGGTTGAGATCCTTCTGCAGACTGAGAGTCAAGGGATAAGAATACAGAGATCAGTAAGTGTAAGATGTCAAAATGTGACATCAAAGGGGACACAGTCAAGAGGAATGGAGAATAGATCAGGAGAAGATGACAACGAGGCATACAGAGATACATTTTTTACAAATATTTTTAAATGGCAGAACTCATTCTTAGCACTGTTAAAAAAAGAGGACTGGGATAGCAATTTACAATTTGTCACTTGCCCTAGACAAACTATCATCAGTTGGTCTCCTCTCTCAGTATCCTGGTTTATTGGAACTGCCTGTGATCTGTGATGAAGAAAGCAATGTTGGCTGGCAAATACCATAGTACTTATTTAGCACCAGTGACCAACAACAACAACTTTCTGGTCATTACTGTTTCTCGGTCTACACAAGAGTACATTTTAATAATTACTTGTCACATCAACTGACATCACTGAGAACATCACTGAGAACATCCAGACCATGGAGTTTAGGGTCATGAGTCATTCAGTGTGGAAGGTGTCCTTTTGGCCCAACTCAGCCCCATTTATGCCAACCAAGGTGTCGTCCTCAGCTAGTCCTGTTTGCATGTGTTTGACCATGCTTTCCTAAGCATGTACATGTCCAAGAGTGTTTTTAAATATTGTGCTTGTACGTGTTGCTTCCTCTGGCAGCTCATTCCACATACCCCACCAGGCTCTGTGTGCTCCTTGGGTCCCTTTTATATCTCTCTCCTCTTCCTTTAAGCTTAAGCCCTTTAGTCTTAGACTCCCCTACCTTGGGAAAAAGACTGAGACCATTCACTTTACTTATGCCCATCATGATTTCATATTCCTCACATCATCCCTTAGTCTCCTATGGTCTATGAAAACAGTTGCAGCCTATCCATGCTTTTAAATCAAGCTCTCTAATTCCATAACATCCTTGTGAATCTTTTCTATATCCTTTCAGCTTGATGATATGCTTCCTACTGTTGAGCAACCATAACTGTGTACAATACTTTGAGTGTGGTCTCACCAACTTGAGCAGTTCCAACATGATAACCTCAAGAGTCAATTTAATTGTCATTTGGACCCCTGGGGGTCCAAACGAAATGCCGTTTCTGCAGCCATACATTACACACCAATAGACCCCAGACGCAACATAATTACATTTAACATAAACATCCATCACATAACTGTGATGGAAGGCCAAAAAAACTTATCTCTCCACTGCACTCTCCCCCCCCCCGATGTCACAGTCAAAGTCAAAGCCCCCGGCTGGCGATGGCGATTGTCCCGCGGCCATTGAAGCCACGCCGGGTGGTGCGAGGTCGCACACCGGGTCTTGATGTTGGAGCCCCCGGTGTGCGCTCGCAAAGTCCCGCAGCCTAACTCCTATACCCAATGCCTTTATTAATGAAGGTAAATTTGCCAAACACCTTCATCATTCTAATTATCCGCATTGCCACTTTCAGGGAACTATTAATTCTCTCAGTTCTATTGCATTCTCCAGGGCACTACCAATTGTTGTGTAAGTCCTGCCCTGGTTTAACACATCAAAATTCAACACATCATTTGTACGAGTTAAATTCCACCTGCCATTCCTTGGTCCATTTCTCCAATTTATCTGGACATGTTGTAATCTTAGATAACCTTCTCGCTGGTCCTTTAACCAACAATATTGGGTTTGGTCATCTGCAAACTAACTAACCATTTTAACACAATTCTGATCCAAATCTTAATGTAGATGACAAAAAAGAGCGAACACAACACCCATCCCTGTGGCACACCATTGGTCACAGGTGTCGAATCTGCAATCCTCCACTATCACCTGTTTCCTTCCACCAAGCTAATTTTGCACCTAATTGGCTTTCTCGCCATGGATCCCATGTGGTTTAACCTCCCAAGTTAGCCTAGCATGCAGGACCTCTATTGCCTGGGGCTATACAAAACTGCTACATAACAATTTTAACAATTTGTCTGCAGGACAGCAATTACAAAGATATATTTGCACAATCTCAATCTATCCCTGACTGCTTTACACTCAAAAATTGTTTTGGGGGGCTACATTATACAATCATCATTTTTTAAGACATCAAAATAGCACACCAGTGCCTCTTTCATGGAAGGCTTAGGAAATTTGGAATGTTCCTTACAATTCTCACCAACTTCTACAGGTGTGCCATAGAAAGCTTGCTATCAGGATGCATCACAGCTTGGTTTGGGAACAGCTCAATCTAAGACTGCAAGAAATTGCAGCAAATTATGGACGCATTGCAGACCATCACACAAACCAACCTCCCTTCTATTGACTCCATTTATACCTCACACTGCCATGGCAAGGCCAGCAGCATAATCAAGGACGAGTTGCACCCTGGCCACTTCCTCATCTCCCCTCTCCCATCAGGCAAAAGGTATAGAAGTGAGAAATCGCACACCTCCAGATTCAGGGACAGTTTCTTCTCAGCTGTCATCAGGCAACTGAATCATCCTACCACAACCAGAGAGAAGTCCTGGACTACTATCTACCTCGTTGGTGACCCTTCGATTATTCTTGATCAGACTTTGCTCGCTGTACCTTACATTAAGCGTTATATTGTGTTTCTGTTGACCGACAACAAAAGCTTTTTGTTGTCTCAGTACACATGACAATAAGTTAATTTGTAAACTGTATCTACCAGCAGAGTACATATGCACTTCTGTGGCAAATAGAGCTAACTGGCATTGCAGATATAATTAGAAAATGCACTGGTTTCAGTCTAATGTTGCAAATAGACCATAAAGAAACATATTAATAAAATTCTAATCAACTAGTCAGTAAACAAACTGAACCCTTTGACCTTAGTAGTCCAGAGTACATGAATTATGGTGTAATTTCTCTTCAATTAGCAAAGTAGTAAGCATATTCATTAAAACACACACACATGGGATTGAGATATATATATATATCCACACACACACATGAGAATGAGAGAGGAAAAATGTTGCAAGCGATGATTGTAAAATAAATTACCTCCTTGAGTTGATGCAAGCATAAATTGCATCATTTTCACAGTATCTCTGGGTGAGAATAATTATTTGGTACAAACATGGAAGAATTGCAGAATTAATAACTGCCTCAAGTTGGCATTCTAAGTAACTATTAGATCGCATATTTTACGGAATCATGTCTTACTGATTTAACATGTCAAAAAACAAGAGCTTCGGAAATGTTTCAATAGCTTCTCATTTACAGCTGTGCTTTTATGTTTATATCATGAAGTCGATGTGAAAGTTAAATTGTATGACCTTATAAATATTTCAGGCTCCAGGGCAGCAGACATTTTTAGCACATTTATTTGGTGAGTTCTCATGTTTTTTTCTTAGAATATGCTCATTTTTTTTCAGGATAAAAAAAAATAAACCTTGTGTGAGAGCACCACCTACAGGAGAGAGGAGTTTATACATTTACAAATGGCTGGTTTGAGAATATGAAGAAAGAACCATCAAAGTCATCAGGCTGAATGGTTTTTGAATACAGTTAGTTATAGCACACTGTTTCAAAACCGTTTATTTTTTCTAGTTTCTATTTTGAGTTTTTCCACTGCTGGTGGAAAATATAATCAGATATGAGATGAAATTATGAAAATCAATCTTCATTCTAAAGAAGGGTCCCAATCTGAAATGCCACCATTCCATGTTCCTGAGGATGCTGTCTGACCTGCTGAGTTACTCCATCACTTTGTGTCTTGTTTTGTAAGCCAGCATCTACCGTTCCTTGTTTCTACATTTCTACACCTTAAAGAGATATTTACCATTGAATTAAAGATTAGTTTAATTGATATTATTGTTTGGATTATATGATGGGATTAAATATTTCATGGTTTCTTATCATATGCACTCTGCTGTTAGATACAGTTTACAAGTTAGTTTATTGTCAAGTTTATCTCAGTTATCAAATTCTCCTGCCATCCACACCAGGGATAATTTGCAACATTACAGTGCTACAAGAAAGTGAACAATGCGGTCAACTTCAGTGGAGTTGCATTTTGCTGCCACTGAGGTGATATACAGTGCAGACATCCGTAATGCTTTTTTTTGATCAAGGCAAGAGATAAAGAAAGGATGAGATGTGTTCCAGTGAACTTGAAAACTGAAGATTTTTTTGAAGGATAGATGTAAGTCAATATGAAATTATTCTACATTATAAAGATATCATTGATTGTAGAGAGAAGTCCAAGTAAATAAAAAACAGGGGATAACTTAAGTTATTTTATAAAATATATTACTTGTTTGTATACAAAATATTTCTTAAAAATCACCTTCCAGTGCATCATGTGTAGGAAAGAACTGCAGATGCTGGTTTAAATCGAAGGTAGACACAAAATGCTGGAGTAACTCAGCGGGACAGGCAGCATCTCCAGAGAGAAGGAATGGGCGATGTTTTGGGCTCAAAACGTCGCCCATTCCTTCTCTCCAGAGATGCTGCCTGTCCCGCTGAGTTATTCCAGCATTTTGTATCTTCCAGTGCATCATGTTCAGGAAGATGTGTTTGGCAACCCTTTTCACATAGCAAAAAGATTTTCTAACCACTTTCCTATATGAATATAAGGCTTAGGTTTAGGATAAAATATAATTATAATACATATAATGGCATGATATTAATTAAACAACTTCAAGATGATATTAGATTAAAAAAATCTGGGGTTTCAATTAGTAAGTCACGACATAACTTGATGCCAGCAAGATTTAAAAAGTAACATTTATATATAGTATAATACAATGAAAATGCTCTTGGTTAATTAATTTCCTATCTTATTACAGATTTGGTGGAACCTCTCATCATACTAGTTACAAATAGTGAATTTTGAAAACCAGGAGAGATTTTTTTGTCCAATCTGCCCTATATTTTTAAAAATCAGTTTTATTTGAAGTTCTCCTCAAACTGCTAATGTGAATATTAGTTTGGGAACCACACTGACCAAGCAGTGCATAAAAATTGAAGTAATTATCTTCCGCTTCTTTAACATGTAAATTAGCTACAAAAAACAGTCAGGCCTGTGTGTTGTCACATCTCTGTCTTATCCTTCCTAATAAGGAACGGAGTGGGCAATTTACTCTGGGAGTAAAAAGACCAATAACAATGCAAGTCAAAGAGACTTGTCGTGCAATTAAGCTCACTGAACTGCCTTTTGGTATACTTGTCAAGACCTAGTTGCAATTATTCAAGCAGGGCAGAGATTGCCATGCAGGTGGCTGTACATGTAAAGTGAAAGGCTGCTTAAGACAACACAGTGAATGGAGTGCTACTTCATTTAGACAATAAATCTGTATAGATTAGTAGTACTGACCTTTAGTTTAGGTAGACTAGCCATTGTTCTCAAATTCAGGAATTGACTAAAAATATAATTTTTTTGGCCTTATGTTTTACTTATAGTTAGTCTAAAATCTCAAGCAGCTTAGTGTATTCTTGCTTATTGGTAGTACGATTTTTGTTGTGAAGTGTCAGTATTAATTTCCATTTTATTTGCTCAGTTTACAATGACTTGTTTTAGAAAGATATTGGTTACTTGTTGCAATGCAAGCATTTTGTATTTGAGAAACATTTATATTAAATTATCTTTAAACAATTGTTAAAATAAATTTCCTTTTCATTCCGGTGCAAAGGTGCCCTTCCAATGCATTTAAACATTGGTCAAATTACATTTTCAGTCTCTTGTATCAGTCTTGTCTGCCCGAGCACTGTTGTCACTGCATCTGAAGGTCATTGTGTGTTTAAGCCTTTCTCTAGAGACTTGAACACATAATCTAGCCTGGGAATTTCAATTGAGTATTGAGAGAGCGATGTCCTGTTGGAGATTATGTCTAGTAAAAAATGTCACGATAATTGTTGTTCGAAAATATTTAATTTACAATTTATCACTGCAAATATTTGGATGTAATTTAAAAATTGTTGTTCCCATAATTTAGGAATCCGTCAAAGCTAACCTTAAACTGGACTAGTCTGTTCATATGCATTAAGAAAATGTTCAGTAGGTTCATATCTATTACAAATTCAATAAAAGACTGTATTATGAAGACATGTTTAAAATATAATCATATGTAAGAAATGGGAGAAAGTTCTACAAAAAGTTAAGTTACTAGATTTTGGTTTGTGAGGAATCACTGCTATTCCTGGAAACCAACATAAGCTGTATCGTATAGGAAGAAACGGCAGATGCAGGTTTAAATCGAAGATTCAGTCTGAAGAAAGGTCTCGACCCAAAACGTCACCCATTCCTTCTCTCCAGAGATGCTGCCTTTCCCATTGAGTTACTCCAGCATTTTGTGTCCATAAGCTGTATTGCATTAGGGCTGATGTGTTGATATTTTTCTGCCGCTGAATGATTTCTTTGAAAATATTGGCTGTTGTATTTTTGATTGAACATCATGCAGTGTTATATTTCTGGTGCTCACACTTGTTTATTCTGCTACGGCCAAATGCACATATTGATGTGGAATGAATAATGCCAACCAATCGCGGGATTGGAAAATACACCTGGCCAAATGAAAAATGCGGTAGGATGGAAAATACATTGATGGCCTCATCAAACCTTCATCGACCTTTCAACATCTCAAGGAGTTCAGCTCACTTCCATATGGCCACTGCTGAGACTGGTGACCGACCATTTGGGAACTCACAAGCACAAATTTCATTGCATAACAGACTAGGTCTTTGGCCTGGATTTTAACGCAGTGGCAAGTTTATTGTAGGGGTGAGGTTTTCAAGATGATTCAGCTAGGAACAGTGTGTTTCCTGAAGGTCCTGCCGAATTTCATTGCTGGTTGCCTGTTTACAATGGCAAGGCAATGGTAAGGCAGTATCAGCGGATAGAGAATCAGAGCTAACATTATGAGTTGAAGATCCTTTGACAGAACTGGGAAAGAGTGAACAATGTTGCGGAATGAGTGGGGGAGAGTTAAGTAGAATCTGTGATTGAATGAGGCCACAGGTGCTGTGGCAATGAGTTGTTAATGGGAGCAATAAGAGGGTGATAAAGAAGTGTGATGTGATGCGTACAAATACTAGGTCAGACTGTGTTCATAGAAAGGAAAAAATAAACAAATATTTTTCCCCTCTTCATTAGTGCACAGTAATAGGGGCTTGGGAACCAATTTACACATAGAAAAGGGATTGATCATTTGTTAAAAGTGTAAATGAGTGAGGCTGGCGAAGGTTTGTAAACAGGGCAATAGACAATAGGTGCAGGAGTAGGCCATTCGACCCTTCAAGCCAGCACCACCATTCAATGTGATCATGGCTGATCATCCACAATTAGTACCCCGTTCCTGCCTTCTCCCCATATTTCCTGACTCCACTATCTTTAAGAGCCCTATCGAGCTCTCTCTTGAAAGTATCCAGAGAACCGGCCTCCGCCACCCTCTGAAGGGCCTAAAGCCACTAATTTTTGGACGTTAAGATTCACATTATTGTTCAAAAGAAATACAGTTATTCATTAGTGCAGATGTGGAGAAAGTGTGCCACACAGTGGTACAAGCATGCCTGTGCATCAATCCAGTTACATGTCATTAAGACAAAAGCTTTTGAAAGCTTTCCTTAATACGGTCCTGTAACTTCCACTGAAAAATTGGTGTTTACAATTATTATTCATTCAAAAACTAATTTCAAGCATCTACTCACTCTGATTAGAAATGGTACAATTTTCCAACAGGAGGAAATTATCTGCTGTTAGCGAATCCAATACCTGTTCATGTAAAGGTTGCAAATGACAGCACAGCTGGTGAGGAGTAAATAATATCGCAAGTCATTTTCATTAATCAACTTCAATTATATCTTGTTGCAAAAAGATTAAAAGTGAGCATATTCCTTAACATGTACTAATATCCCACAATTGGTTTAGGCTACTTATTTGTTTGGTGTTATTTATTGAGCCCTGGAGGTCTCCTGAAACGAACCAAATGCTGCAAAAGGGAAAAGCATTAAATTAGTATCAATGAAGCAATTCAAATCTCATGGCTTTAAACTTGCCTCGAAGCATATAATCTCCTCAGTCTATCGGTGCCAATCATAAAATCTGACTGGAGCTTCAATTATATTGCACCTATCTGCTATAGGTTAATTTTACTGACTGATAGCTGTTTACTCTCAAGGATACAACTCACCATCAGGCACTTCTACCTCAGTTCATCTGAGATGGGAGAGAGGGAGAGAGGGAGAGAGGGAGAGAGGGAGAGAGAGAGAGGGAGAGAGAGAGAGAGGGAGAGAGGGAGAGAGAGAGAGAGAGAGAGAGAGGGAGAGGGAGAGAGGAGGAGAGAGAAACCAGGCCCTTTGGCCCACCGACTCCACACCGACAAGTGATACACTATCCTACACACCAGGAACAATTTTACAATGTTTTTACCAAAGCCAATCAACTTACAAACCTGAGGTACACAAAAATGCTGGAAAAACCCAGCGGGTGCAGCAGCATCTATGGAGCAAAGGAAATAGGCGACGTTTCGGGCCGAAACCCTTCTCCAATACACCTGGACCATTTCCAACACTTCCCTACCATTCCTTGACCTCACCATCTCCATCGCAGGGGACAGACTTCTGATCGCAGTTTCACAACCTACAAACCTGTATGTCTTTGGAGTGTGGGAGGAAACCTGAGTACCCAGAGAAAACCCACACAGTCTCAGGGAGAACGTACAAACTCCATACAGACAGCACCCATGGTCAGGATTGAACCTGGGCCTATGGCGGTGTAAGGCGGCAACTCTACTGCTGTGCCATTGTGTCTGGTCAAATGCAGGAATCCAAGTCATGCTGGGGCTCAGGTGACTGACTGTTCGCTCCTTCACTAGTGGCATTGTTGAACCCAGCAGAGTGGGGATGAGCTGAGGAGTATGTTCAAATGTAACACATCCATTCCTCAGCCTTATTTGAGGGAGGACTGGTCTTGGAAAAGCTCTAACGAAAAAATGCAAGTGAGCTCTTTACTAAGTTTACAGTGTATTCAATGTCATTAAGCCGGAAAGGATTCAGAAGAGATTACTGGGACTGGAGTGCTTGAGACAGGGGCAGTTTTCCATGGAGCATTGGAGGTTGAGGAGTGAATTTAAGGAGATATATAAGATCATAGGGGGCATAGATAAGGTGAATGCTCACAATCATGATAGGAGAGTCTAAAAGTTGTGGGCATAGGTTTAAGATAAGAAGGGGTAAAATTTCAAGGGGACTTGATAGTTCACACAGTAGTTGTTGGGTATATGGAACGAGGTGCCATATAACATTGGTGAAGACAGGTACAATTGCAATGTTTAAAATGTGGTGATTAAATGCATAGATAGAAAAAAACTTAGAGGGATATTAACCAAGTGCAGGTGAATGGCTGTATCTGGTTAATACTCAGATAGGGAGCTTGATTGGAAAGGACCAATGCTGTTTACCTCCATGATGCTGTGACTCTCAAATGTGTTAAATTATTTGCATTTTAATTTATCTTAATAAAGAGAAGAAAGAATTACAACAAAATTCAACCATGTCTTCAGATGCTCAAAATTGTGCAAACTCCTTTGGCAGGTGAGATTACAAGGGCTGTTGAGGTGAGTCTTCAGGATATAATGCCTTATAGCTACCTGCTACTCCAAGTCTGTTCTGCTCACAGGATAGCAGTCGGTTGTGAAGGTTTAGCCCCTTTGCATCAGGGGCAATGTAAGCAGGGATCAGGCACAGGATGGAGGCGAGATCACAGATGAGTTGTTGATATACTAAGGCATGTCGGTCAAGAATGAGAAGTGGGAGCTTTGCGAAACATTAAGGTGAATAAATCCACATGGCCTGTTGCAATCTGTTCCTGGACACTGATGGAGGCAATACAGGAGATTGTAGAAGCCTAGACAGTGATCTCTACTTGCATTTAGATCTTCTTTCTAAAGAAGGGTCACCTATACATGTTCTCCAGAGATGTTGCCCGACATGCTGAGTTATTCCAGCACTTTTTGTCCTCCAGAGATCAATATAATCACTTTAGCCTCAGGCAAGGTCCTAGAAGACCAGAGAACAGCCAGTGTGGTTTTGTTGTTTAAGAAGAGTAACTGGGACAAACAAGGAAATTAAATTCCAGTGAGCATTAATTTAATGGTAGGGAAGATATTGGGGAAAATCCTTACAGACAGTATTTACTAGCATTCGGAAAAGGTAGGAGATAGAAGCAGATTTGATAGCAAGGTATAAGAGGCATTTAAACAGACTGGGCCAGGTAGGGAATAGGTGGATATAGACCACATGCAAGCAGATGGGATTAGTTTACAATGGTATCCGGTCAGTGCAGACATGGTGAGCCAGTGACATGTTCTTGCATTGTACTTTAGTACTGCACTCACTGTGCTATGTGTTACTTTAGAGTTAGGTTTATTATTGGAACCTGTACCATAGAATAGTGAAAAGCTTTGTTTTGCATTCTATCCAATCAGATCAACTATAACATAAATACCTGAATAAATACAATCAAACCAAATTCAAGTACAATAGAGAGTGCAAAGGGGACTTACAGAGTGCAGAACATACTGTAGTTCTCAGCATTGTAACGCATCGGTTCCATACACACTAATCAAAGACTGCATAGGGTAGAGGTGAATCAGGCATTAACCCTAGCTTATGGAAGGACTGTTCAGAAGCTTGATAATAGAGGGGAAGAAGCTGTTCCTGAATCTGGTGGGGCAAGCTTTGATGCAGGGCTGGCCTTATGTGGTGCGGGGTCCAATTGGGAACAATTTTGGTGAGCCCCAGGTTCCCAGCCAAGGTCTGTCAGCCCAGTTATTTAGTATATATTATGAAATTGTACACTAAGGTTCTATGGATTATAAACAGTCTGAATCTCTCCTCCTCCCATTTGACTGTCAGTACGTCCACTGGCTTCCAACCTTTACCGTAGCTGCTAATTACCATAAAACTGCATTATGTGATTTGACACAATGCCCTTGGAGACAGCGGCTGATTGGACGGGAGGAGACCTATTTATTGATTGGACGGGAATTTTAAGGCAAGCTGGTAGGTGATTGGACGCAACCCCCTTAGAGACAAATAATCAGGCACAAAATAATTGACAAATAGGAAAACAAAAATCACTGGTCTGTGTGAACTCAGTGGACTTTCTGGCTGTATCTCCAAACTAAACAGTGTAACATGCATTTAAAATAAAATTCAGTGATTATTTCATGTGATTTCCCACTGTGTAAAGCTCAGTATCTGACCAATTTCTGTTTAACACGTTTGTTCTGCCATGAGCATTTTTCTCTCCCAAAACAGTTCATATCTAGCAATACAATCAACGAACCGGACAGCAGTTGGACACAGTCATGCGATTAGCAAGCGATAGATAAGATTTGATGGGGCACCCTGAGCTTTTGTGCACTATTATTAGGGTTAAGTTATTGAATTTATTTGTTTCTCATTTGTTCTCATACAATCTATGAGTATTGTGTTTACACACCTGTTATGCTGCTGGAAATAAGAATTTAATTCTGTTGTGGGTACACATGACAATTATAAATTCTTGACTCGACTCTGCACTCATGTATTTGTGCAATACAAAACGGGTAACCAATGCACTGTTAAAAAGAGTCAGCAGTTAGTCAGGAAGTGACTATTCACCTCCAAAGAGCAACCCTTTGTTAGGTGGCTTCATTAAATGGTGCGACTCAATATTCCTCCAGCAGTTTTGTTCTTTTGCTCAAGATCTACAGCATCTGCAGTCGCTTGCGATTTAATACTATGTACCGCTACGATCTAACTAATGGATAGCCCATGCTGAAGCACACGCAGCATTAAAATGCTAATATGACAATTAGCATATTGAACAATACAGTAACACGTAGCTCAGAGGGCACGGGTTTAATTTTACAAATGCCCATTTTCACGAAGCAAGTCACTTTTGGCAACGATACAATTTTTTAAGAAGGCAGACTTCGCACTGACCACTTGAAAATAAATCAGTGGTTAACTGGTAATGTAAACATGATGGTGTGCCTGCCACCAAAACAGCAGGCACCGTGGGAGGAAGGTGGGGGAGAGGGAGATGATTGTGGACGGACAGGGGGTGAAACAAAAAGATGAAGAGCTGGTTTCAGTCCAACAGCAGTACAAAACTTGAAACAGCTGGTCACGGGGCTAAGAGCGAAACGTGAATGATTCCAGGAATGCTGCGGCAACAGGGTGAGAGAGAGGGAGTGAGAAAGCTAGAGAGAGACGAGATGGGGAGCAGGAGAGAGAGAGTGTGACTGAGAGAGAGGGAGGAAGAGAGCGAAAGA
This sequence comes from Leucoraja erinaceus, assembly GCF_028641065.1. NCBI lineage: Eukaryota > Metazoa > Chordata > Chondrichthyes > Rajiformes > Rajidae > Leucoraja > Leucoraja erinaceus. Next base: position 18,511,987 of record NC_073398.1, read on the forward strand.
TAGAGATACACAACGTGGGTCGGTATGTGAATGACTAACCTGCAGACCAAGAAGAAGCCCCTTCTCGCGGTCCGGAGCCCTCAATCATGATGGTGATTTTTAAGAAATTCTCAAAGTGTCATCAATGCATCGATCTACATTACTCAGTAAATGTAATTGTGTTTTGAACAAGTATTAATGACGCCGCGTGAATTTTATTCAAAGGAACGCAGCGTCATTAATACTTGTTCAAAACACAATTACATTTACTGAGGAATGTGAATCGATGCATTAATGACACATTGTATAACTACTTGTTGACTACTGGCTGTTAACAAGTGCTAATAGTAGTTAACAAATCGTTTGTGCCTGATGGCCGTGCAGCGTTGTTCGTTTAAAAAAAAAATCCGGATAGCGAATGTTTATTTTTAAATCTTTATTTAACAAAGCAAATTCGTATTTCCGTACGAAATACAGAACATTAGTGTGGGGCCCCCCCTTAGGCCCGGGGCCCAATTGGGAGCAATCGGTCCAATCGGCTTAAGGCCGGCCCTGCTTTGATGGATACTTGAAATGTTTAGGTTTCTCATTGTACTTGTTGAAGTAGATAAGAATGTGATGACCTGGATTTTGTAATCAGTGGCAAAAGCGGTCACTGCTCAGTGCTCCTTTCATTGCATGCCCTTGGATGCACACAATCGGGAGACCATCTGGAGATTTGCAGCAATTAGATTGTCTAAAGAAGGTAGCACCTTCTACTAGGGCTTTAGACCATTGAGAACCAGAGGATATAGGTTTAAGGTGAGGGGGGAAAGATTTAGTTGGAACCTGAGGGGCAACTTCACACAAAGAGTGGTCGGTGTATGGAACTACATAGTTGCCGGAGGAGGTAGTTGGGCGAGGTATTTTCACAATGTTTAAGAAACAAATGGACAGGTATATGGATAGGGCAGGTTTAGAAGGATATGGGCCAAATGCAGTCAGGTGGGAATATTGTGGATGGGACATGTTGGCCGATGTGGGTAAGTTGGTCCGAAAGGCCTGTTTCCATGCTGTAAGACTCTATGACCAGATTGAAATGGAGAGAGTTCAACTGATCCAAATAGCGAGTAAAATGGGACTGAGGTTGATAGTCCCTGAAAATGGGCACCAACGTAACACTGCACAATCAGCCTGCTGCAGTTAGTGCAGTTCCAGCAGAGAGGCAATATTACATTGCCTGCTCATTATAATGCTTCAGCGACCAGCCGGCACTAACCGTTATAATGCTTCAGCGACCAGCCGTTCATTAGCTGTTCATTTCAGCTGGTTGCCAATACCATGAGTGGCTATTACAGGTTAAAGCCAAGGAATAGCAAGAAACTGCAGATGATGCTTGTAATGTGAAATAAACAGGGACAATACTCTGAAAATACTCTGCAGATGGTTCGGCATCAACCTTAATGGACCACTGCCAGCTAATAAACAATCTGTAATATATATAGAAACTGCGGGAAATGCTCAGGAGGTTAAGCAGGATCTATCGAACGTGAAACAAAGCTAACTTTTCATGTTAATTATATTCCTGGTGAAACTGAGACGGTAACATTCTTTTCCCCACCTCACATGCTGAGTATTTCCACCATTTTCTAGTTTTAGGTAGGATTTCCCACATCTGGTGTAGATGGAAAGGGTGCAGAGAAGATTCACGAGGATGCCAATGCACAAGGATTTAAGCTATAGGGAAAGATTGAGCAGGCTAGGACGGCATTTTCTTGGAGAGCAGGAGGATGAGGGGTGATATTATATAGGTGTACAAAATCATGAGAAGAATAGATCGGGTAGACGCACAGAGTCTCTTGCCCAGAGAACCAGAGGACATAGGTTTAAAGTGAAGGGGGAAAGATTTAATAAGAACCTGAGGGATACCCTTTTCACACAAAGGGCAGTGGGTGTATGGAACGAGCTGCCAGAGGAGGTATCTGAGGCAGAGGTGCTATCGCAACGGTTAAGAAACATTCGGACAGGTACATGGATAGGACTGGTTCAGAGGGATATGTGCAAACGCAGGCAGGCGGGATTCATGCAGATGGGACATGTTGGATATGTAGCCAAGTTGGGCCAAAGGTCCTGTTTCCATGCTGTCAGACTTTATAACTATGACTCCATGGGAGTGGGAGTGGGATAGAGAATGAAAGTAGCAGGGAACAATACATTCTTCCTGCTCTGCATTTTGCAACTCCAACATTATTTTGTCTATGAAGAAGAGTCCTGATCCAAAATATCACCTGTCCATGTTCTCCATGGATGTTGCCTGACCCGCTGAATTACTCCAGCACATTGTGTATTTTTTGGTATTCTTTTGTCTATGTTCTTTTGTCCATATTCTTACTCTCTAACTACTGCCATTCACTGGTTACTCCCACATCCCAGTTATACCCTTTCAGAGACAACCTCTTTCACGCACCCTCCCTGCATTTAATAAGCTTATTTTGTCACCTTCCCAGTTCTGAATAAAAAATGTTTCATTGGAAAGTTTCGCTCTGTTCTCTTTCACAGATGTGGCCTGACTTTTTGTGTATTTCCAACACTATCAGTTTGTATTTCACACTTCCAGCATCTGTAGCCTTTGTTTAGATTTTCAAGGAATTATGAAGCAAGTTTATTCAAACAGTCCTCATAATATAATTCATTAAAAACTTCAATCTATTTTGCTGATAGTTCAGTGCAAACCTTGCAAGATCACTGTAACTTTCTTGACTTGTTTTGCCCAAATTTAAACATATATACCAGATGGGAGTCTGATCAAGTTCACTCACTCGTGGAACATTACTTCTCATTAGAGCTACAACCCAGAAAGGCCAACATTACATTTGTCTCTTTTGCTCTTTTTTAAGTATTTTTGTGTCATTTGTGCGCATCAAGGAGAAGCATGAAAAATAAATAGTGATCATCTCCAGCAAATAATTGCCCAAGAAATGAAGCAATAAATCTGAAAAATACTTACCAGTTTTTCATAGTTCATAATTGGTATGAATCCTGGAAGGCGAATGAGAGTGACATTAATGGATTTATTAGACAACATATCTGGTCGAGTGCAGTGTGACAAATTCAACACTAGGCTTTTTTTTTTTTTTGTTTGTTTTTTTTTTTGTTTATTTTATTAGAAGTGAATACAGCACAAAACAGTACAGTGGCACCTAATTTTAGGTGCCAACTATGTAATACCGTAATCCATTCCATGTACAACCTCTAGTTTTATGTTATAAGAAGAAAGTAAGCAGGACAAGAAAAAGAAAACAATAGAAAGGGGAAAAAGTGGAAAAATAGATGGTAGAGAGTAGAAAAACGTGAAGTGTGTATATAAAAAATAAAAAAAGGAAGAGAGAAAGTGGAAAGTAGAAATAGAAGAGAAGGCCCCTTAAAAGAGAATTTTTCAAATCTGTATTCGGAGATGTAGCTCTATCCGCGTCATTAACTGAAATCAGCAATCCTTACGGTACCGCTGCATCACATGATTCCAAAAAGTCGATGAAAGGAAACCAACTCCTTAAGAATTGGTCATATTTATCTATTAGTCGGAGTCTCATTTCTTCAAGGCGTGCTATGTCCATCATATTCCTAATCCACATTTTAACAGTTGGTGTGGTTGTATTTTTCCAAAATTTAAGTATCAATTTCTTTCCAATTATTAACCCATAATTAAAAAAAACATTTTGATCTTTATTTAAATTGGTATCTTCTCCTATTATTCCAAATATAATCCATTCCGTTTTGGGTTCTATTCTTGACTTGAAAATCTTTGTAAATATATCAAATATATCACTCCAAAATTTATTCAACTTTGTACATCCAACAAATGAGTGTGTTATATTAGCGTTTTGAAACAAACATTTATCGCATCTGGGAGAGACATTTGGATAAAATTTATTCAACCTCGTTTTTGAATAATATAGTCTATGTAATAATTTGAATTGAATTAAATTATGTCTTGCATTAATAGAACAGTTATGTGTATTCATCAAATACTTTTCCCATCTATCCTTCGAGATCTTTATCGTTAGCTCTTGTTCCCAATCTTCCCTTAATGCTTCTGTTGAGGGTGATTCTCTATTTAATATATTATTATAAAAGTATGATATTAATTTTTGTGAATCAGCCTTAATATTCATTGCTTCTTCTAAAGGATCTAAAAATATAGTTTGAAATCTGTGTGTATATTTCTTCATAAAGTCACATACCTGTATATATTTAAAATATTGATTATCCTTCAATTTAAATTTTAATTTTAATTGTTGAAATGATAACAGTTTGCCCACTTCATACATATCCCCTACTTTCCTAATCCCCAGTCTATCCCATTGTTGATATGTGTTGTCGATGAGAGAAGGTTTGAATGCGGGGTTGTTCAATAGTGGGGTTAGTACTGATAATTTATTTTTAATTTCAAGGATACTTTTATTTGTTTCCAAATTCTTATTATATTGTGAATAATTGGGTTCTTCTTATATATTATACTATTCAATTTTATCGGTGAGAGCAGGATCGTTCCTATATCGTGCGGATAGCACTCCTCTTTCTCCATTCTTATCCACTCCAACTGCTGAGTGGAACTATCCAGCCAGTATATTATGTTCTTAATATGCACTGCCCAGTAGTAATATATAAAGTTAGGTAATGATAAACCCCCAACTTCTTTAGATTTGCACAAATGCTTTCGTTGAATTCTATGTGTTCTGTAGTCCCATATAAAATTAGTGATAGTGGAATCTAATTTTTTGAAAAAATATTTTGGAATATATATTGGGATCGCTTGAAACAAATATATTAATTGTGGTAAGAAAGTCATTTTTATAGCGTTAATTCTACCTATCAATGAACACTAGGCTTTTTAACTACATCTTTAACAGGTTTTCTTATTACATTTCGAGATGCATATTCTTTCTCGCCAATCTTTTAAGTGAAAACTATAGAGATTTGCAGTACCGCATGTTAAATATAGAACCTTCGTAGGTTAAGAACACAAACATTTTTGGTCTGATTTAGCATGGTGAAGAAGTCATCATGAACTGTGCTGTAATTTAAGAACATAGCATTTTCCAGCCAATGAAAACTTTATTAAGACATTTTTAAAATGTTAAATTTCTTGCTAACAGAACTGCAACTTCAGAAAAAATCAAATTCATTTCTACATATCCAATATCAGATCATCAGTAACTGGGAAAATTGGGCTGTTTGTTATTGATGTAAGAATCTCATCCCCTTACTGATATTAGCCAGTATTAAGGCTCATTAAAAATTTGAACAGATCAATAAAACATCCAGGTGATTCTCACAATAAAAACCTTTAAAGGAATGCAGACAGAAATTGTGTTTATTTCGTCAATTCAGTTTAGTTTGTTGTCACTTGTACCGAGGTATAGTGAAAAGCTTTTGTTGCTAACCAGTCAGTGGAAAGACAATGCATGATTACAATCGAGCCATTTACAGTGTACAGATACATAATAAGTTCAATGCAAGGTAAAGCCAGTAAAGTTCAATCATAGATAGTCCGAGGGTCACCAATGATTTAGGTAGAAGTTCAGGACTGCTTTCTAGCTGTAGTAGGGCGATTCAGTTGCCTGTGAAGACGAGACAGACAGCACCTGTGGAAAAAATCATTCAGTTCTTTGTGGCTTCATCATAATGGGGGTGAGAGTGAGATCCATGTTGGTTTTCAGCTAGAGAGAGAATAACTAACTTCCTTCATCTCCATTCATCGAGACTGATGAAGTGTCCCATATCTGAACCAGGAACTGTTACCCTTTCAACAGATGCTGCTTTACCTGCGGATTTTTTAATTTTTGTTTATCACCTAAGGAAATGGAAAGATTACCATCTGGTGATATACAGGTATTTTTTAAAAAAGCTTACTTTCTGCTATTTCCTTTGGATTTCGTTTTTTGTGTCTAAAAAATCACAAACTCATACATAGTGTGATTAACAGCCATTTAATATTTTAGTAAATATAATCTTTTAATCTTTTAGTAATGAATGGAAATACCTATAAATTTGATAAATACAGCAGACAATAACGGCAAAAACACCTTGCCTTAAAAAATCAACCGTGCAATGAATGGTTTTTAAATACTGTGCGATCCAATCATACCATAAAATCAGCTGCAGTTTGGGGTTTTATATTCTACAGTCCATAACGAGACTTTAGATTGCACCATTTAATTTGGCTAATGTGCACATGCATGAAGCATTCAGAGGGGACAGAAGCAGTTTAATGGCAATTGTTGCCTCCCCTCGCATTAAAGCAATTAACACCTGGAAAGCAAACCTGAACAGCAGGTACAAGATTTATATGGGCCAATTTAAAGGAATCATCAATTGCTTGCAGGTCTTTTTGAGAGTGATTTGGTGCAGAGCATGTTGGAGTCGGGTGGGCAGATCAGCCAAACGTAAAGCTTTCCTTGTGGAGGAGAATACCATGGAGGACCAGGAAGGCCTGCCCTCCAGGAGTCTTCCAGGAATAGTGCTGTTGATTCCACTTTTCCATGGAGCAAATTATCTTGAGGGTAAGGTATTCAAATGCATTGGTTGCATTGCATGTCTACTTCTGCCAGCAGGCCACATCCTTCATCTCCTGGACCGCTTTACTGTACAGGTGAAGGTAACCATTGTCTTAAATGTCTTAGTGCTGGGGTCATACTAGACAGTGGCATTCCAGCCATGCCATGCTTGCAATTTACAGCTCACTTTTGTGCATGCTCACAGTTGCAGGAGAGGGGAATTTAATCTGTAGGAAGAAACTGCAGATGCTGCTTTACACTGAAGATAGACAGAAAATGCTGGAGTAAGTCAGCAGCATCTCTGGATAGAAGGAATGAGTAAAATGTCGGGTCTAGACCCTTCTTCTTCTGAAGGTTCACGACCTGAAAAACCACCCATTCCTTCAATCCAAAGATGTTGCCTGACCTGTTGAATTACTCCAGCATTTTCTGTCTATCTTCAGTGAATTTATTCCATTCTTCTAAAGTGGAGATCATCTACATACTACAGGATTTCCAAAGACAATATGCAAAAGCTATGAGAACATTGCATACATTTTAATATAATGTCCGTCTTACACCTTCCAGGACTCTTCAGTCATGGTTGTTCCACAATCAACTTTCATCTTCCAGGATCTGCACCATCATAGTAACACAGAAATGATCTATCTCACTGTTGTTTCCCATTGGAGTTAATTGTCATAGCAAAGGGCCTGTCCCACTTAGACGATTTTTTTGGCTACTGCCAGTGACAGTCACAGTCGTAGCAGGTTGCCGAAAAACTGGCGACTGGACCCCCACTATTAAAATGTTTACGACAACCTACCACCTAGCCGACGTCAAGCTATGGCAACTGGCGACCCAATTCTTCGCAACTCATGACGTCCACCTACAACCACACCTACGACGACACTTACGACAACCTATGATCACACAGGCAACAATCGAAGTCAACCTACATCCATCCGCGACAAGTTACGACAAACTACGACCCTGTCGGCAACAACTGAAGACAACGGAAGACAATTCAGTCGCCAGTACCGGTTGACATAGGTAGTCGTCAATGAAATTCACCGACATCGTCACCCGGCGACAACCTACGTCACCTGGTGACAACCTGCGCCATCCTGGCGACAACCTACGACAGCACCTACGACGGGAGAAGACAAGCTATGTCAAGCCCACAGTCGCCGAAAGGTTTTGAACATTTCAAAAACCAGCAGTGACAAGAAAAAAGGAGACTTGAGGAGACAACTCACGAACATACAGGCGTCACCCCACGACCATGTGGCAACAGCCTAGTAGTCGCCAAAAAAATTGCCTAAGTGGGACAGGCCCTTAAGATGACTTTGACAATCACTTACCCAAGCAGATTAATATTCACATTACAGGGAGAAGTGCAAAGGGAATGAACAACACCAATGCCTATCATCTACAGAGGTACATTTTCATTTCTATTACACAGTGTAAAAAGCCAAAGCAAATTTACCCATTCCGCACCATCTTGTATTCAGTTGCATTGATTTTGGAAGCAAACAAAGAGGTTTACACCACCCACAATATTTTAAATAAGTCTCAGTGTACCTAGCAAGGGAGAGTGGGTTACCGCAAACACAGGGAGCTCTGCCTAGATTGTGTCCACAGGTATCACCCCGAGTGATCTCGCAGAAAACAAGCAACTGATGGGCATTGGCCTCGAGTGCCTCAGTAAAACATCATTTAGAAAGCTCAAAAGAGATTTTAATATTAAAAAAACAGCAAGAGGCTAAGCACAGAAATAAAAAAATCTGGAATAGAGACCCAAAAAGATTTCAGCTCAGCGGGGCAGGAAGCATCTCTGGAGGGAAGGAATGGGTGACATTTCGGGTCGAGACCTTTCTTTATATATAGGTGAGTAGAATGCAAAATTGATAAGCCAAAGCAAGGACTGTTGTAGATAAAATTGCAATTTACGAAGGGCTGACAAAAGATGAAAACCTGATTCAGCACATCAGCGATCTGACAAAATACATTTGCACTGACCTCTACTAGATAAAGTCTTATCATCCACACATTAAATATTGGTTTTAACATTTTAAAATGATGCAAAGTGCTTGTCCTTGATTCATCTCTGTATGAATATGACAATGATATTGGCATTATATAATGAGACCTGTTGACCACTATACCAGCCTTTTAACTTAACAGTCTTGTAAAACCACTAGTATCAAGCAAACCAATATCACCCAACACAAAGGTTAGCACTGTCCACTTGATAATAAATATAAATCAGCTTCAACTAGCAAATGCTTGGAATGTACTGCATTACCATTTCATCAACAATTATAATGTTTAAAAGGAATCTCATTATTTTTGATAGACCCTTTATCAACACTTGAAGGCTGGGAAGAGGTGCAGCAATAAGTGCACAACATGAATTAGGAATCTCTGGAGAAAAGGAATTTGTGACGCTTCAGTTTGAGACCGTTCTTCAGACCTCTACCTGAAACGTCACCCATTCCTTCTCTCCAGGGATTCTGCCTGGCCCGCTGAGTTACTCCAGCATTTTGTTTCTATCTTCGGTTTAAACCAGCATCTGTCGTTCCTTCCTACACATGAATCAGGAATAGTGACCACTGCAATGGAAGTGCATGAATGGAAAGAATTGAATGGAAGATGAGAAAGAAAGGAATAAGGCAATGCTATGGGATTATACAAATGTTGAGGCTTAGAAATAGAAATGTAGATGATTTTTACTGGCCCCTCCACCCCAATGCACTGCTCAGGAATCCACCAGTCAAAACCTACTGGCAGGATGCTCTATAGTGCCTTTAAGAGGTCCAGGGTGTTTTAGGAAGTATAGGTAAACCTAAATGGCTGCAGATTACCCTTGGAATGGACAGAATCATGAGCAACAAATCCTTGGTGATGAGCAATTTATACTCCAGGCAACTCACACGCTACTAAATGAAGGAAATATGTTCACCATAAAATCACTAATTGTTTTACCATGTTCTAAATTATTCAAACTGCCTTCTGAAAACCAAATAAATTCCAAGCAAGCACTTTGGTGATTAATTGATATTTATATCCTAATTATTATGCAAAATATTCAAATGTTATATTTTAATTATGTAAAACAAGCTAGGTTTTTTTTTGAAAGCAGAACACATTATACCCAATGGTATTTTTTATTTTAAATAACCAAGCCTTAAGAGACTTATCACCAAAAAAATTATTAGCAGCTGACAATGCACAAGCATAACATAAACATTGCTGCCACATATTATCCCACAGCTCAACTTGATCACATGTCAATGTTGTTCCACAGACTCCATGTTCCAGTGAACCTAGGTTCGAACAAGCACAGACAGAAAGTGTTGGAGTAATTTAACGGGTCAGGCCACATCCCTGGAGAAAAAGCATGTGTGACATTTTGGGTTGGGATCTTTCTTCAGGTTCTGAAGAAGCATTCCAGTTCCTGTTGCATCAACTATCAATATCTGCAGTCTTCACGAGGCCTGCATTCCAGTCATAACTCTATGTTCCTCTAACTCTGAAACTTACTACCAAATATTCAAGTTCATAAGTGATAGGAGCAGAATTAGGCCATTCAACCCATCAAGTCCACTCCGCCATTCAATCATGGCTGATCTATCTTTCCCTCTTAACCCGATTCTGCTGTCTTCTCACCATGACCCCTGACACCCGTACTAATCAAGAATCGATCTACTATATCTCTGCCTTAAAAATATCCATTGTCTTGGGCTCCACAGCCTTTGGCAATGAATTTCACACCCTCTGACTAAATAAATTCCTCAACATCTCCTTCCTAAAGGAACATCCTTTAATTCTGAGTATTGACCTCGGGTCCTAGACTCTTCCATCCATTCTTCAAAGCTTTCTGTCATCTAGAAATCCTGCCCATTGTTTGCTCCTGCCTTCCTTGATGCTTTTAAATTAATGCCTTTTATGATGAACGCATTAAAACATTCCGTTCTTCTTGACCAGAGACTTCAAGGATATCAATGCTTTTCAGCAAGGGGTCAACTTTCACACATGTATTATTTCTACCTTGCACAGATCACATATAGCACAGTAAGTGACTTTGTACCTTTAAATATGGTTGAAATTCACAAAGTCCTTCCCTAAGATTACTTCAGTGGATTGTATCTTGTGGCGTGCAATTTTGAACAAGAAATCAGACATTGTAAGAATCCCCTAGCCAGTAGACTCCTTCCCCTGGAATCATTATCTGAGAGCCAGAGACATTTTTAGCCATCCCCAGATAGTGCTGCTGCAGCACACACTCCATCTGAAACCAAAGGTTGTGTCCTCTAGCAAACTCTTTGCAGTCATCTGAATACATTTTGGATCTTCCAGTCAGTGCAGCTAATCCATTGAAGAAAAATAAGATCCTTTCTATTGGCAACGCATCAATTGTTCACGTTATTTTTTCCCTCATGATCCCAAAGGTTTTTATTTAAATGAAATTGAGCTTTCATGAAACGTGCAGAATGGGATTACAAACAATGCATGCAAATCTTCAGAAGTGCTTAATTTCATACAAGTACTAAATACTTAATGTCTTTTCAGCCTCAAATTGACATTGCAATGTAAGATGCTTAAAATGTTTAACAATACCTATAACACGGTAGGATCAGGAGAAGATAATGCATTAAATATATTTTTTTAAACATGTAATTTGTTGAATAATCCTAAAAATGGCATTTCTTTTTGTCTTTATTTCTGAGAAGAATTGATTAGTTTCCCCTGTGTAAACAAACATTTCAATGTGTTATCTGAAGTCAAAATTAAGCCAAATCTGCTCTTACAGATGTGATTGCCATCCAGCCCAATCAATTCAAAATGTTTAAGAAGGAACTGCAGATGCTGATTTAAACCGAAGATAGACTCAAAAAGCTGAAGTAACTCAGCTGGACAGGGAGCATCTCTGGAGAGAAGGAATGGGCGACATTTAGGGTCAGAACTGAAGAAGAGTCTCGACCAGAAATGTCATTTATTCCTTCTCTCCAGAGATGTTGCCTGTCCCGCTGAGTTACTCCAGCTTTTTGTATCTATCTTCAATTCAATTGTTGACTGCTTCATGGACCTGCCTTGTTTACATTAACTCCTCTACAAAATATAAAACTTTCCTTCATGACCAGTTACAAAATAAGACAGAAATTAAAACTAATTATTTTTTTAGTCTATTGAGTCTAAAGACTATTGAGCTTTCCAAGAATCTGTTGCCCAATTTGCAGCATCTGACTTTTTCCTGACTGAATCCACCTTGTGAGCTGAAGTATGAACAATAGATAGTTGTTGATCTAGGTGATCGCTTCAATGTTGAAATGTTAAAAAAGAAAAAACAAGTAAATGTCAACATATCCAAATTGTTGTCACGATATTTGGCTTGTGTTAACAGAAGTGGAATAAAATATGAAAATATTAACCCCCATTCTGCATTTGCTTGCTTTCTCTGCTCATCTTAAGCACTAATATGTGGGTGGGAAGTACTACATGCTCTTGGGAATATACCATGGAGTGACAAAGAGAAGCAGAACCTATTAACTAATGGTGATACATTCATTAATGAAGGCAGAGTCGACAGATAGATCAGCAACTCATTTAATTAGTTAAAATGCCAAAATGCCTGTACAGTGGACCATCCAAAGAGGAGGTCTGGTAATAAATGCAGAATATTTCCAACTAAGTGCACCGAGCATCCTTTAAATTCAAGAAATCATGCAGAGGAGATACATTCAGCTATTGAATCGGGGATTTAATTGCATCGTTTTCCACCTCCATCAATTGAGGACCATCTCTGTGATAGAAACGTGCCTGTAAAAGGATGACATTGCTGGTTGCTATGTTATGGTTACGTTGGATGGTCACGGTGGCGCAGAGGTAGAGTTGTTGCCTTAGAGCGAATGCAGCACCGGAAACCCATGTTCAATCAAGTCAAGTTTATTTGTCACATACACATACAAGATGTGCAGTTAAATGAAAGTGGCAATGCCTGCGGATTGTGCAAGAACAGAACCGGTATTTACATTTTAGGATTTTTTTTTTTTTAAAGACACAACACAACAGTAAATTAGTAAATTAGTCCCTGGTGAGATAGCAGTTTACAGTCCTGATGACCTGTGGGAAGAAACTCTGTCTCACCCTCTCCGCTGTCACGCTGTTTCACATGTGCCTGACCGTAGCAGCTGGAACAGTCCGTTGCTGCAGTGGTAGGGGTACCTCATTATGTTGTTGGCTCTGGACCTGCACCTCCTGGTGTATAGGTCCTGCAGGGGAGGGGTGAGTGCTGTTCCCATAGTGCGTTCAGCCGAACGCACTACTCTCTGCAGAGCCTTTCTGTCCTGAGCAGAGCTGTTCCCAAATCAGATTGAGATGTTGCCAGATAAGATGATGCTTTCTACAGCCCCAGAGTAGAAGCACTGAAGGATCCTCAGAGGGACTCTGAATTTCCTCAGCTACCTGAGGTGGTAAAGGCGCTACCTTGCCTTATTCACCAGTGCGGCAGCGTGTGTTGTCCATGTCAGATCCTCTGTGATGTGGACTCCCAGGTATTTAAAGCTGCTCACCCTATCCTCAGTAGTCCCATTTATCTCCAGTGGCGTGTACGTCCTCGGATGTTGAGCCCTTCTAAAGTTCACAATCCGCTCCTTCGTTTTTGTGACATTCAAGAGGAGGCTGTTGTCCTGACACCAGAGTGCCAGATCAGCCATCTCCTCCCGGTAGGCCTTCTCATTGTTATTGGAGATCAGGCCCACCAACACAGTGGCATCAGCAAACTTGATGATGGAGTTGGAGCTGAACCTGGCCACACAGTCATGTGTGTACAGTAGGACGCAACCCTGGGGGTATCGTGTGTTCAGGGTGAGGGGGTTGGAGGTATGTCTCCCCATCTTGACCACCTAGGGCCTGGCGGTGAGAAAGTCCAGGACTCAGGAACACAGGGAAGTGTTCAACCCCAGTTCCAGCAGCTTCCCAGCAAGTCTGGTGGGGACTATGGTATTGAAAGCTGAACAGAAATCAATGAACAGCATGCTCACATAGCCCCCCTTCTGGCTGTCAAGGTGAGAGAGCGCGGTGTGCCGAACCTGGGAGACCGCATCATCCTTGGATCTGTTTGGACGGTATGCGAACTGCAGCGGGTCCAGGGTGCGAGGGAGGAAGGTGCCGACTATGGCTGCTGTCCGTATGGAGTTTGTACGTTCTCCCCGTGACCTGCATGGGTTTTCTCCGAGATCTTCGGCTTCCTCCCACACTCTAAAGATGTACAGGTTTGTAGGTTAATTGGCTTTTTTTTTTTTTATCAAAAAATTTATTCAATTATTAAAAATAAACAATAACAAGAAAACAAGCCAGAACCCACCACCATAAATACAATACAAACATATATCCATACTAAACTATTATACAATTATGATACAATCCTTATTGAGGATACATTCAACACCCTGCAGAGCTCAGCGGTCCCGGAACTCCCTCAGGGTGCCCACAGACAGGGCGTATTCCCTTTCTAATCCCACCCGGGCACGGACGTAACCCCGGAAAAGGGGCAGGCAGCTGGCCCGGGTAGAGCCCTCCGCCGCCTGGCGCCGTGACTCGCGGATGGCCAGCTTGGCCAGGCCCAGGAGCAACCCAACCAGGACATCTTCAGCCCTACCCTCTCCCCTACGCACAGGGTGTCCTTGGCTTGGTGAATGTAAAAATTGTCCCGAGTGGATGTAGGATCGTGTTAATGTGCGGGGATCACTGGTCGGCGAGGACCATATGGGCCGAAGGGTCTGTTTCCATACTGTATCTCAAAAGCTAAAAACTGTCATAGACCATCTCAGTCTGCTCATTTAAGTGATACAAAGTACCATTTAATTTCTTTAGTTTGTGTTTTGCCTGCAGTTAGCTTCTGCATTGCTATTGTGGGCAATTCTTTGGATCTTCTGACACAATATAAGGTTGATGTTTCCATTAGAGGCTTCTCTCGTGATGATATTGAGTCTACACCTCCTAGAATCCTAAGCTTAAGCCAAGAGGTTAAACCCCATCTGTTATAAGTATCTACTAGTACTCTCATTTTGAGTAGATTACACTATGCCAATCTGTTTCAAAGTGTAATTTATTTCACTTCATTACTCTTTTTCCTGAATGGGTTTTAAGCTGTTCATAATCATGGTTTCAAATGGTACTTTTGAGCATTAGACGACTTCCTCTGGCAACTTGTATGCATCTCTGTGACCGCGTGGGATTCTTCTGGGTGTACCGCTGTCCTTCCATATCTTTGGAAAGACCATAAGGGTTAAAGGTTAATTGGCATCAGTAACATTGCCCTTAATTTGTAGGGAAAGGGTGAAAAAGTGGGATAACATAGAACTAGAGTGAATGGTTGACCGATGGTCATTGTGGCCTCGCTGGGCCGAAGGGACTGTTTCTATGCTGTGCCTCTAAAGAATAACCCACAAACCAGCGACCAGTGAAAAGCGAACCTTTGTAATTACTTGGGTTCTTTTCCAGACAGTTGTCACGGGGCCTGCTGCACAATGGAGCATTGACTGCTGTGAGTGAAGATGGTCATGCCTCTTTCTACTCTCAGCTTCCAACCACCCAACCCTCACAAACCACCCACCCTTCCACACTCACCTTTCAACTCCCCTAGCACAACACCACCCACGCTTTCTACCTTTACCTTTCAACCACTCAACACAAACAGCCCATATCTTCTACCCTCACTATCCAACCACCCAGTCCAAACAGGCAGGAAATAATGTGTAGAAAGGAACTGGTGTATAGTGAAGATAGGCATGAAGTAAGTCAGGCAGCATCTCTGGAGAAAAAGAATGTTTTGGGTTGGGACCCTCTAAGGGAATAATTCTGGCTGATGCCTATCACGTGAGGTTCAAAGAACGATTTCATGTGCTGTCAAGGATCAGATTAAATAATAGAGCAAAAAGGTACAAATTCCATATTTATAGCAATTGTATTTCTCGACTAAATGCTCCTGGGAAGCTGTGATAGCAGGATAGGTCTCAGAATCAAATGTTGTTGCCCTGACAGCAATCTGCACTCTTTTGAAGTCTGGCTTCCTTTCAGGGGGTGCAAAATAAGCCTCATCCAGGCATAGGAGTAGTGAAAGCTTTAGTTATACACAATACAATACAATACAATTTATTTGTCATTTGGACCCCGTTGAGGTCCCAACGAAATGTCGTTTCTGCAGCCATACATTACAAAACGAAAAAGACCCGAGACACAACACAATTTACACATACATCCATCACATCGCTGTGATGGAAGGCAAAAAAACTTATCTCTCCCCTGCACTCCCCCCCGATGTCAGAGTCATAGTCAAAGCCCCCCGGCTGGCGATGGTGATTGTCCCGCGGCCATTAAAGCCACGCCGGTTGATGCAAGGTCGCGCACCAGGTCTTGGTGTTAGAGCCCCGGCGTGCGCTCACAAATTCCCGCGGCCATTCCAAGCCGCGCGGGGCGGTGATGTAAGGCCCCGCTCCAGGTGCTCAGACTTCCCCCGCAACTCGGGCGGGAGAAGTCGCCGCCGCAGAAGCCCCGAAAAGCGGTCTCCCATCCAGGGACCCGCGGGCTCCCGGTGTTGCCGTCCACCAGACCCGCAGCTGCAGCCTCCGAATCTCCGGGGGTCAGGTCGCAGCAGCGCACCACCACAGCTCCACCCGCTCGGACTCGGCCAGCTCCACGAAGGTGAGTAGGACCACAGTAGGTCGTTCCTGTTGGAGGCCGCTCCACGTTGCACCCCCAATGACAACGGAGACCCGACAAAGAAAAGGTCGGGTCTCCCATGCAGGGGAAAGATTTTTAAGTGTCCCCCCCCCCCCCCCCCCCCCCCACACACACACACACACCCCGACCCCGACAAAAAAAAAAAAAAAACTACATAGAAACAAGACAAAATAATAAACAGACAGACGGACTGCAGAGGCCGCTGCTGACGAGAGTCGTTCCGCCCACCGAACGTCACAGGGAGAACGTGCAAACATTTTTTTTTAATGTTAAATTTCAGGAAATGTAAATAAAACTACTGGAAAGGCATGACAATCTGTCACAACGTAGGAGGCAAAACAATCGCTGGAACCTCAACATCGTTATCTTCCTGTTCAATATCTAGGACAGGTTCATAACGCTCACTTCAAGTTTAATGGTGAACAGTTGTCTTAAGCTATTTTTTAGGTCACAGAAGGTTAGCCTTCAAAGTCACTCTCAGAAGAAAGTGATACTGATAGAATTTACCAAGGTGGGTGGTGTGTTTCCAGATTATTGCCTGCCTCGCTGCTTTGATTTCTTCAAGTGTTACTTTTGTGCTTAAAAATAAATATTCCATAGGTGATGGAGAAAAATATCAATAGACAACTGCTTTTCAGCAGCATTCCAAGTAATCTTTTGGTAGTGGTTCGAGGTGGTTAATGTTAAAATGTTTCATTTTTGATCTTATGGGTTGGTGCTGACATTAATACATCTTTACAATGAATGAATGAATGAATGAATGATGATTGAATAAATGATTGAATGAATGAATTAAAACTTTGTCTACAATAGACAATAATAAGTAAAACTCGAAAATAAGGAACCATTTAGCCCACTAAAGGCTATACATACATAACCATATAACCATATAACAATTACAGCACGGAAACAGGCCATCTCGGCCCTACAGGTCCGTGCCGAACAACTTTTTACCCTTAGTCCCACCTGCCTGCACTCATACCATAACCCTCCATTCCCTTCTCATCCATATGCCTATCCAATTTATTTTTAAATGATACCAACGAACCTGCCTCCATCACTTCCACTGGAAGCTCATTCCACACCGCTACCACTCTCTGAGTAAAGAAGTTCCCCCTCATGTCACCCCAAAACTTCTGTCCCTTAACTCTGAAGTCATGTCCTCTTGTTTGAATCTTCCCTATTCTCAAAGGGAAAAGCTGGTCCACATCAACTCTGTCTATCCCTCTCATCATTTTAAAGACCTCTATCAAGTCACCCCTTAACCTTCTTATGGAATCTTATTATGTGGAATTTGTGATGTTTTCTAACCATGTGCCCTATCGAATGTATCCAGTTTATATTAGAGTCACAGAGTCGGAGTCATACAACATGGATATTGGCCCCTCGTCCATGCCAACCAAGATGCCCATCTAACCTGTGTAGGAAGGAACTGCAGATGCAGGTTTAAACCAAAGATAGACACAAAAACCTGAAGTAACTCAGCGGATCAAATAGCATCACTGGAAAAAAGGACTAGGTGATGTTTTGGGTCGAGGAAGTCTGAAGTCTCAACCTGAAACATCGCCTATTCCTTTTATCCAGAGATGCTGTCTGACCCGATGAGTTACTCCAGCTTTTTATATCCATCTAATCTATTTTGATTACCAGCATTTAACCCATATCTAACTGGTTGTTCCATTTACATACCACTTTGTGTGAAAAAGTTGCCCCTTGGGTTCCTATATATCTTTCCCCTCTCACCTATTCTGGTGGTCAGATCTGAAAGCATAGCTATGAATGTGGATAATTACAAATCTGACAGTGCAAATGGACATTGATTTTAAGTTATACAATATAAAAACGATCGATGTGCACTATTATTCATGTTCCAACATTGAAAGGATGTACGCTGTGAAAACTTTAAAGCAATCAAATATTTTCCCCTGAACACGCTAAAGGAATTAGAGTGAATGTTTGGACAATGAAAGTAATCGATATTTTTCATTGATCCCTGGGAAAAATTAAAACAATAAAATGTTAGACTTAAGATGCTTTTTCGCAGAATTTCAATGTAACTTTGATGCCAGTTCAACCAATTTTATCAAAAAACATCAAATAAAATGGTCAAATCCTAAAGGAGTTCTGACAGCAATCTATCAAAGCATTCTGCAGAATTTTAATACATTTATATCCAAAACATTATTTAAAAATCACAATTCAGGAGCTGGCCTACACAATCACCAAATCTTTATCTGTTATTGGCACCAGCAATCATTTCTTTCCTCATAATTCCAAGTGCCATCTGTTCACTGAGGTGACATTTTTTTTAATGTTCAGTTGACTTCCTACTCATTATTGTTTTGCATTTGCTATTAAATAACCTGGGTGTGCTGAGAATATGAAATTACTCAATAAATGTTAGCATTTTCTTAATTTTATCGAGTGAGTATTGTAACTAATCTGTCTGACTTGTTCTAATCTATTTGGAATCTATAGTTAATGTCCCATCTTTCGATGCAGCAGAGATATCAGTTTTATGTTCCTCATCTCTTTTTGAAATCAATGCCATTCTTATGATCATAATTTCCTTGTTCATTTGATATTTTTTTCTGGTAACATTCCCTACCCGTACCTAAGATCACCCATTCACACTAATTCTATCCTACACCCCACGGGTAGGGAATGGGTGCGTTGGGGGAGCAGACCCAACAGGTCTGCAGTAGGTCTAGTATCAACTAAAATTAGGGATGCAATTATTATCTGAGTCTTTCAATGGCTAAATAATTTAATTTCCATAGATCATCTGGCTCACACAGTCAAACTACATGATTCATTGAAACCCGCCGCATGGTGATTGTGTTAGATGTTACCATAAAAAAATATCAAATGAACAAGGAAATGATGATCATAAGAATGGCATTGATTTGTGTAGGCCAGCTCCTGAATTGTGATTTTTAAATAATGTTTTGGATATAAATGGTTTAAAATTCTGCAGAATGCTTTGATAGATTGCCATCAGAACTCCTTTAGGATTTGACCATTTTATTTGATGTTTTTTGATAAAATTGGTTGAATTACCATATATAGCATTAGAAGAGGCAAGACGCTGAAGTGGAAGATCTACTGCAACCTTCAATTCTGCCTGTCTTCTGTAAGGCAAATGGGAAGATGGAACAGAATTCCACATTACATCATTGGTGAATGCTGAGAACAAGATTAGGTTCATAAAAGTAATGGGAGCAGTCAACATCGTCTTTGTGCATATCCTAGAACTCAACATATGTCACTTAGTCCTAAAAAAGAATGTTTGTGGTTATTAAATATTCATTAAGCTCATGTTCCAATTGGGAAGTCACAATGATCAAAGGAAGATGTAATTTGAGATTCTCATCAGAGTTACAGATAACTTCCCTACCGCACTTAATTGGATCATTTTTTTTTTGAAGTGATGGAATAATCAAACATCAAGGAGAAACGGCAGTTTATAATTTAGATATGTTGTTAATGCTGAGAGTTGGGGAGAGGGAGTTATGCATCATCTATCCATGTTCTCCAGAGATGCTGCCTGTCCTGGCTGAGTTACTACAGCACTACAGCAGAGAGCCAGGTTCATACCGATCTCAGATACTGTCTGTGAGGGATTTGCATGTTCTCTCAGTGACAGCGTGGTTTTCCTTCAGGTGCTCCAGTTTCCTTACAAATCCTGAAGAATTTTGCTCTAATTGTTTACTGTATATTATCCCTTGATGTCAGGTCAATGGCAATTAGAATCAAAGTGAACATGGTGGAAATGTGCCAGATGGAATCATTGCCACAGGCACAGGGGGAATGAAGCTAATAGGGTTGCATTCCTGGAGCCAGCATGCACCATCTGGGCCGAATGGCCCCTCTGTGTTATTATCACTGTATTATAATGTACCTTGTAAATACTTTCCAATGTCTTTCCTATCTTCAGCAAATATGGAAGCATATGTTATGCAGCCCTATTCCAGAACCTGCTGTGCATTGTAGGTGGCTGCTTGTAAATGGCTCAAAACAGCAGGAAAATCTTGTAGATGCTGACTTGCAGGATTAGGTCTTGGGGGTCATCATTGTTGCTCTTGGAAGTACTAACGTTTTAATAGAGGAATTCTGCTTGCAGGGCTAGTCAGTGCCTACACCGCAGGGCAGACGTGCACAGATGGCATCTCAATGCAAGTCCTTGGTCATCTTGGAAGAGAAAGTTGTTGATGCGTGAAGCCTGATTATTCTTCAAATTGAGGGTTGTTATCATTTTTTTCCACTTAGTTTTTCTCCCAGTGCTCACTCACCTATTCAATCCCACAGAACCACTGGATTTGAAAGCATACCTTGCAGCCAATTTTCCAACATAGACTCCTCAGCTGTTTCTCAGCCAGTTTACCAGTTGGTTGGTATCTTGCATCCACTATCAGGGAAAAATAAATAAGCCAATAAATAGATCAGTATTATGCCCAAGGCAGGAATATTTTTTATCTCCCTTAAATACAATCTATTCAACCATTAGTGCACACTCAATTCACAAGAATATAGTGTTTGTAAATTTCCCCCTCTTTCTGAATGTCTCGATTCTTGCTATGTTGCATGACTCTTCTGTCCACAACTTCATCCAACTGAGGTTTTTAAGTGCAGGCAGAAGGTTTGACCTTGGAGAGACATCTAAACTCAACTGATATCACAAGTAATCCTCTGACCTCTTACCCACAAAATGGAAATTAAAAAATAAATGTAAATGTTAATGTAATTTCTGAATGCTGAATACTGTTGGTGGGAGAACACAATATTTCCACCCCATGCTAAATATCTCTGCCATTTATTTCAAGAGAGTCTAGAGGCAGTATGCTCTCTACTGTACACCTGTATAGGGTTGATAGAGTATTCATCAACATACCGAATCTTCTCAATCCTGATCTAATCTTGATGAGCTTTCATTGTGTTTGCATTGATGTGCTGGGCCCTGGACAGTTAATCAGATATATGCCTGGCCTGCAATTGAACTTGGGGTCAGTCCCAGGATCTGAGGAGGGAACAGAGGTGATGGGGGCCTGGGCAGAGGTATTTTGGTGGGGGTGGGGGGGGGGGGGGGTTGGTGGGGTCAGAGGGGATGTGGCTGTGAGGGGTGGTACAAGGGTGGGGGGGGGGGGGGGGGAGTAGGAGAAGTAGCAGGGTTGACATAGGGGTCACTGGGACACTGTGACATCAGCATTGAAGTCCCCAGCTGTGATTTACGTTAGTTGAAATTTAAGGAAATAAAACAAGAAATTAACATTTGCAACCAATTTTGTACCTGTCCCTTAAAATAAACAAAAATATACCTGCAATATGATGTTGGGACAGTGAATGAATTAAAAGATCCAACAATTTTTTATTTGCATTTTTTTGGTTATTATTATGCATAAAATTCAAGGTGATGTATGGAAAATGCGAAATGTATTCACAGGCTTATCATTTAAGATATGTGACTTGATAAAAGTAAGCTGTTCCTTGAAATACAGGAGAAAAATGTTTAAGCTCGGTGTATCAGCTATCATCTGAGGTCGGTGAACCTAAGCACTTAATTTACCAGATGTGTGAACCAAAACGCCACTCAGAGCTTCAGAAGATGTAATTCATTTCATGATTAACAGTCCCTCAGGTTCACATCATCTACAGCAGTCAGCATTTGTACATTTTATCAGATACAAATCTTTTGCAGGTCTTTTCAAGAGGAGACTTATTTGTGATAATCTGTTATTTAATAAACAAAAAAAATTAGCAATCATGACAGTTCGGGTACTTTGACTATTTTGTGTCTGTCACGAGTCTGAAGAAGTTCAAGTTCAAGTTCAAGCGAGTTTATTGTCATATGTCCCTGTATAGGACAATGAAATTCTTGCTTTGCTTAAGCACACAGAAAATAGTAGGCATTTACTACAAAACAGATAAATGTGTCCATATACCATGATATAAATATATACACACATGAATAAATAAACTGGTAAAGTGCAAATAACAGAAAGTGGTTATTAATAATCAGAGTTTTGTCCGAGCCAGGTTTAATAGCCTGATGGCTGTGGGGAAGTAGCTATTCCTGAACCTGGTTGTTGCAGTCTTCAGGCTCCTGTACCTGTGTCTGCAATAGATACAATAGGACTCTAGCTCAATTATGGTCCAACCATTCATGCAAGTGTATTGAGATGGGTTGGCTTTGCTTGCAAATGAAATCTGGATAACATCTGCCACTGCAGACGTTAAAGCCACACATTTGGCATCAGGCAACAATAAGGGGAATACATTTATAAAACATAACAACAGGTAACCCATGTGTCGAGTCTTTCGGTTTTATCGACATAATTTCACTTTTGTTCAAGTTTATTCTGTATCCTGAGAAAGGTCCGAAGTCCTCAAATAGGTTTAATATGTTTGGTATACTGATTTGGGGTTTTGTGATATATAGTAGTACATCGTCTGCGTATAAGGATATTTTGTTATTTGAATATTTTGTATTATAACCGTAAATGTTCGGGCGTGTTCGAATTTTTTCAGCTAAAGGTTACCAGAAAGGTTATTCAGCTACCAGAGCGAATAACAGCGGTGATAATGAACATCCTTGTCTATTACCCCTTGATAATTGGAATTTTGTAGATAGTATATTGTTAGTTACTATTCTAGCCGTGGGTTTGTTATATAATAATTTTATCCATGCGATGAAGCTCTTTCCCATTTTTAATTTTTGCAATACTTTAATCATATAATCCCATTCTACTTGATCAAATGCTTTTTCTGCGTTCAATGAAATGATAGATAACTCTTGTTCTTGAGGTTTGTGGGAGTGCATTATGTTAAACAAACGTCTCAGGTTATTAAATGAATACCTCTTAGGTATGAATCCCGTTTGATCCTTATTTATTAATTTGCAGACATATTGACTTAGTCTTCTAGCTAATATTTTCGCTAATATTTTTTGATCCGTTTTTTTTGTTTTTTTTTGTTTATTTTATTAGAAGTTAATACAGTGCAAAACAGTACAGCGGAACCTAATTTTAGGTGCCAACTATGTAATACCGTAATCCATTCTATGTACAACCTCTAGTTTTATGTTATGAGAAGGAAGTAAGCAAGACAAGAAAAAAAAACAATAGAAAGAGGAAAAAGTGGAAAAATAGATGGTAGAGAGTAGAAAAACGTGAAGTGTGTATATAAAAAATAAAAAAGAAAAAGAAAAAGTGGAAAGTAGAAATAGAAGAGAAGGCCCCTTAAAAGAGAATTTTTCAAATCTGTATTCGGAGATGTAGATCTATCCGTGTCATGAACTGAAATCAGCAATCTTTACGGTACCGCTGCATCACATGATTCCAAAAAGTCGATGACAGGAGACCAACTCATTAAGAATTGGTCATATTTATCTATTAGTCGGAGTCTCATTTCTTCAAGGCGTGCTATGTCCATCATATTCCTAATCCACATTTTAACAGTTGGTATGGTTGTATTTTTCCAAAATTTAAGTATCAATTTCTTTCCAATTATTAACCCATAATTAAAAAATACATTTTGGTCTTTATTTAAATTAGTATCTTCTCCTATTATTCCAAATATAATCCATTTCGTTTTGGGTTCTATTCTTGACTTGAAAAGCTTTGTAAATATATCAAATATATCACTCCAAAATGTATTCAACTTTGTACATCCTACAAATGAATGTGTTATATTAGCGTTTTGAAACAAACATTTATCGCATCCGTATCAAACATTTTTGATCCATATTTAACAAAGCAATAGCTCTATATGATCCTGGTTCTTCTATATCTTTATATTTTTTAAGTATTAGTGTGATCGTTGATTCTGCTAGTGTTTCAGGTAAGGTTTGTTCTTTAAAAGCGTATGCAAACATTTTCTGTAGACGTGGGGTCACTGTGTCGTAAAAACCTTTATAAAATTCATTACTGAATCCGTCTGGTCCTGGTGTTTTTCCATTCTTAAGTGTGTTTATTGTGTCTTCTATTTCCTTAGCTGTAATTTGTGCTCCCAGTTCCTCTTGTTCCTTCAATTCTAGTTTTGGAAGGTTACAATCATCCAAAAATTCTGAAACTTTATTATTGTCTATTAGCGTTTTCGATGTGTATAAATTCTTATAATATTGAGCAAATCTTTTATTGATATCATTAGGTAGTGTTAATAATTCCCCTCTGTCTGATTTAATCTTTAAAATTGCATGATCTTTTTCTCGTTTTCTCAGTTGGCGTGCTAAAAGTTTATGGGATTTATCCCATGTGGGAATATTACGATGCTGATTTGCTCTTAAAACGTACTGAAGTGGGAAATAGATGGTATACTGGTCAGCTGTATTCCTCGTTGGCAGAAAGTGATGATTGTGATGATGGCATGTTATTCTATCACATTTCTCTAAAAGTTGCACCATATTTGAAAGCTGCAGATTTTATCATTTGTGTAAAATTTACATCGCTTTGCCTGAAGATAGACACAAAATGCTGAAGTAACTCAGCGGGACAGGCAGCATCTCTCGAAAGAAGGAATGGGTGACATATATCGAGACCCTTCTTCAGACCCGATGCGATACCCATTCCGTCTCTCCAGAGATGCTGCCTGTCCCGCTGAGTTACTCCAGCATTTCGTGTCTATCTTCTGTGTAAACCAGCATCTGCAGTTCCTTTGTACACTATAGATTTTGCCTGTGTCGGTTCATGAGATCATAAGTGATAGGAGCAGAATTAGGCTATTTGGCCCATCAAGTCCTACTCCACCATTCAATCATGGCTGATCTATCTCTCACTCCTAACCCCATTCTCCTGCCTTCTCACCATAACTTCTAACACCTGTACTAATCAAAGTAGAGGGTTCTACACGTAACAGAAAAATGTACTCTTGTTCAGTTCCTTGCACCTAGATAGATTCTGCTATCTTGGTAGAAAACCACGAATGACAATTGGGCCTAAAACCACACAGGAGCTCGAATTTCAGTAAAGAATGGAGGAATTATACCGATGCCATAAGTGATTAAACTCCATTATTAACTGGAGGAGGGTCTTATGTCTGGTTAGAGGGGGTGCACTAGTTTGTATAAGGTATTGCAAACAATGGCCCAGCCTTATAAGGCAGATCACTCTATGCCTGGCCCAGGAGCTGTCCAGGCAAAGTCAATATATTAGCTTTGGACATCTCTACTTCAAACAAAAGAGCCATTTTGCATTCTGATGGGTGAATATCAGTTCACGCTCATTGATTGCTTTGGTTGGCATGGGCTAGGTTGACCAAAGGGCCTGTTTCCATCCTGTATGACTCTATGATTTTGGTCTGGATGATATTTTCCAAAATCAGTGCAAGCATCCCTCTGAGTTACATAGCTTGCTTATTTGGACGCACGTTCCTGCTCTACCTTTTAATGGGTCAGTATCTTGGAATCCCTTCCAAAATCTATCAGCACAAGAATCACAGTGGTGTAAGGACAGAATGTTTATCCACACAGCTCAGCAGGTACACCTTTATTATTATATGATTGTATGTATGACTGTAGGCACGAAATTTCATTCAGACCATAAGGTCTGAATGACAATAAAGGTATTCTATTCTATTCTATTCTATAATGCTGATAGTTAATATTTGTTTACTCTGTTGACATCAAGAGATGAAGATAGAATATCTTTTTTTTCTAGAAACTAGGAAATGCAAAATACACAAAAGGCCACAATATGCTGGAGTAACTTAGCAGGTCAGGCAGCATCTCTGGTGAACATGCATAGGTAATTTGTCAGATCAGAGAAGAAAAGTCCCAACCCAAAACATCATCATCCATGTTCTTTAGAGATTCTGCCTGACTCACTGTTACTCCAGCACTTTGAAACCTTTTATATCTTTTTTTTCCTCCCTTGCTGTTGAGGCAACTGTTTCTTTACAGCATTCATTGTGATCTTCCTATTAGGTCCCACAGCAGATTTTGAAATTTCAAAGGCAATTACTTGTCTATATCGGAAATGGACTTATCTTGGGCGCAACCAATTGCCAAGCATTTAGGGCGGCACGATGGCGCAGTGGTACAGTTACTGCCTTACATCGCCAGGGACACAGGTTAGATTCTGACTACCGGTGCTTGTCTGTACAGAGTTTGTACGTACTCCCTGTGACCTATGTGGGTTTTCTCCGAGATCTTCAGTTTCCTCCCACACTCCAAAGACGTACAGGTTTGTAGGTTAATTGGCTTGGTATAAGTGTAAATTGTCCCTAGTGTGTAGTATAGCGTTAGTGTGCGGGGATTTCTGGTCGTCGCGGACTCGGTGCGCCGATGTGCCTGTTTCCACGCTATATCTCTGCAAGGGTCGCTGAACGATTTTTGAAAGTGATCACTGATCACTGATCACCGGCCTCAGGGGTACCTGGTGAGGGAACGGAGCGGGGAAAATTCAGGCCATCCCCCAACTCAAAAAGTGGGAGGATATATCCTCTCTCTCGCTCTCGCTCTCGCTCTCGCTCTCGCTCTCTCTCTCTCTCTCTCTCTCTCTCTCTCTCTCTCCTTACTCGCTCTCTCTCTCCTCACTCACTCGCTCTCTCTCTCTCCTCCCACACTCGCTCTCTCTCTCCTCACTCACTCTCTACACTCTCTCTCTCTCTCTACACTCTCGCTCTAAATTCTCTCTCTCTCTCTCTCTCTCTCATTCACTCTCTCCCTCTTTCGGGGTCCATGGGCCCACCTGCCCTCCCTTCTGCTCAGCAGTTAATCACAGTGCTTCGTTCAGTTCAGTTCAGTTTTATTTGTCATATGTAGGTTAACACAGGGTCAACGGTACAATGAAAAAGATGCTGGCGTTCATGCCATATTTCCTCAGTCTTCTCAGGAAAAAGAGCCGCTGGCGGGCTTTTTAAGTTATTGTGACCATGTGCAGTGTCCAAGAGAGGTCCTCAGTGATGTGCACACCGAGGAACTTGAAGCTGCTGACCCTTTCAACCTCAGCATCACCAATGTGGATGGGGAGGTGTCCACTCCCCTGCTGTCTCCTGTAGTCCACGACCATCTCTTTAGTTTTGCTGACATTGAGAGAGAGGTTATTTTCCTGGCACCAGCTGTTTAGTGCCTTTACCTCCTCTATGTAGGCCATCTCATTGGTATCTGTGATGAGGCCCAGGATGGTCATGTCGTCAGCAAACTTGAGGATGATGTTGGAGCTGTGCTTAGCAGTACAGTCGTGCATGAACAGGAAGTACAGGAGAGGACTGAGCACACAGCCCTGTGGTGAGCCTGTGTTGAGGATCAGTGAGGAAGAGGTGTGGCTGCCAATTCTCACCACCTGGGGCCTGCCCGTCAGGAAGTCGAATATCCAGCCGCAGATGGAGGTCCCCAGTCCAAGATCAAGGAGCTTGGGGACGAGTTTTGAGGAAATCAGCTGTAGTTAATGAAGAGCATTCTCACATATGTATTCCCTTTGTCCAGATGGGTGAGCTCAGTGTGAGTTGCCATGGCGATGGCATCGTCCATGAAAAAATAAATACACACAAGTTTGCTGAGATGACTCCGAGCTCTCGTCAGTGCAGCCATCCACACGGCGCACAGGAAGTGAACGCCCCATATCTCGACTGAACCATGCTGTGATTGTGGCGTTGAGCGGAGGGGAGGGAGGGTTTGGGGAGGGGCAGTAAGTTTCCGCCACGGCTGGTCGTGGTTTTGCCCAAAGATCATAGAGCGGAGATCTATGATTTTTGGTTTTGCCGCGCTAACTGTCCGCTTGTTTTGAGATTCAGGATGTCGGAGGTCCTCAGAAGAAGAGAAAAATACGCCTGCCGACCGCATAATTGTCTCGCCAAAAATGCATGTCTCGCCAAAAATTTAAAGGGGCTGCAGCTCCCCCAACCCCCCCCCGGTTCCGCGGCCCATGCTCTCAACTAAACTAAACTAAACTAAAGTCACTGCCCGTTATCCTTTTCCAATGATCACCTGCCCTGCCCTGTGATTGAAAGGCAAGACCTCAGCAGCAATGTGATGGAAGTGAAAGCCAAGGGTTGATGATCCTCATTGAAAAAACTAGCATCAATGATCCTACTCTAGTCACAGATGAGAAGACTCACCCCAATGTAGGTAAAAGGTCTCTTACCAGGTTTTGATTTGTTAAATTAATGCTCATTTGACATGCCATTGAAATACAATTTAATGAATTATTAACTTGCAAATATTTGAGCTATAGAGCTTTGCATCTGCTTTATATTGTTGTGTTTAAATGCGAACTTTGCCTATTCTGAAAATGTATTATATTCTCCATGTAAAATTAGGTTATGTAAGAAATGGCTAGATCACTTTCATTACTGCCTTGTTGGCTATCAAGGTCCTTTTCAGGCACTGTATTAATCTCAATAGGAAAGTCTTGGTAACATGAGGCCAGGCAGTATTCTTTTGCCTTTTTTTTATTGCAACGGCAAATATATTTTGTATGTTTTTGTTGCATATTTGATGATGTTGTCCGCCTGTGCTGTGTTGGATTCAAATAAAGAAGTTGACCTTTGAAGCAAAGGAGCTGTACCCTGCTTACAAGTATTAAAATATTTAACTTTAGAGTTGAGATTTGGGCTGAGTGTCTTTTGTGTAACCCTCCCTGCAATTAAGTGGAAATACTACAGAGAAGGAAGGCATGTTAGGGTAGTGTGACCGGTCCATTTCTCATCTTGCTCTCTCTCCAGCACGGATTTAAGGTCATAAGGTCATAAATGATAGAAACATAATTAGGCCATTTGCCAAATAAGTCTACTCTACCATTCAATCATGGCTGATCTACAGTATCTCTCCCTCCTAACCCCATACATCTGCCTTATTAATCAAAACTCTATCTATCTCGGCCTTAAAAATATCTATTGACTTGGCCTCCACATCCTCTAGTCGTAGACTCTCACACTAGTGGAAATGTCCTCTCCACATCCACCCTATCCAAGTCTTTCACTATTCGGTTATTCACTATTCAAGTCCCTGAATGCTCGACTACTGTGGCTGATATCATTCTGCAAGCTGCATATAAGCACTGGAAGTAGACACATAATGAAACTGCCAAGCAGTATTAATGTCAGTACATTGTCCAGCATAGTATAAAGGCACCTCTCTCTTCTCTGCCTCTAGTTCAGCTCCTTCATTACCATTTAATAAAGGCTCTGGCAAATGCTGCGCTCTAAGATTGCAAATGCTGTTTCTGTACTGTTGAATTATACCCAATATATGTAGGCTGTTCATTTGCCCAAAGAATCATGACAGAATTTCTACCTCTCAGCTGTCCGTTTCCACAAGCTATAGCGAATGAACCCTTGATTAGATCTGTGGTTAGGTAATGACATTGAATTAAGTTGAGAGTCTAACCCATCAGAGCAGGTCCTCCAGCATCTATTTTGTGTTTGCTATAGAGCGTGGATATTCTAAGATTTAATCGAACTCTAAAACTGCATATTGAACTACAGGCATTTTATTATGGTTCAGCTGAGTATTCTATTCAGAAGCACTATTCACTAGCATTATCTTGCTAAAGTTTAAAGATGAATTCAAAGGACTTGTTGCCAAGGCAGAGCCTCAGACATTCTGGCCCGTTTAATTCAAACTGACTTCCCAATCCACATATTTATCTATTTGTTTGTACACGTCGGGTTGATTGCATTAGTCGAAACAGGGTGGACCATGTGAAGGTTGCAATCTTCCCTGCTTGTGACTGCGGACAGCCCCTGCTTGCAACTGCGAACATCCGGACCAGACCATCCCACACATCGTGAATGAATGCCCACTGAGGCTTTTCCTTGGGGGCATCAAAGCCATCCTCCCAGTAACTGATGCTGTCCTGGCCTGGATGTCTGCCCTTGATCTACAACTTAGGTTGTGCACGCCATACGCAAGAAGATGTAGACATATTTATCATTAACCAAAGGCATACACTTTATCTCTGATATGATGCTTTTGGGACGAGTTGTTTGCTGAAATTGCTCTGATATTGATTACAAACCCATGAGTCATATCATGTTTTTTTTTAAAAGACACTACCTCCAGTACTTTCATCAAATTGTGTTTCTTTTTTTTTAATAAACTCGGAAGCACAAAATGAACTGGTGCCATAAACAAAATGCTGTTGTAAACCTATTCTTTTCAGCATGATGTTTGATATATTTTTCATAAGCTTTTATGACCACATGCGTCCTTTCATTTTTATGTGAGAATTACTTGAGAAGATGTGAAGATAAGAAATGTGTTTTTGTGAAACCCAGACCAGGAGCAATTGCAACAAAAAATAATGTGTCTCAGGGCTTCACTAACTCTGAAGGAAAAGGTCAAGTCATTCAACATCTATGGACTGGAAATTCTATCACCACACAAAGTTAATTTGTGTTCTACGGCAGAGTTTGAATCGGAAAGCCAAATGTGTAGCTCTTACTGTAAGGTTTCTGTAATCTGCTATGTTTGTTTTGGTCATCCATACAAATGGCATGCAGAAGCACCTGGACTTGCACAATGGTGCCTAACTGCCTAACTGCATGACACATGTCTGATTGTCACCTCTGCATGATTCATTTGCATGTCCACACATACCAAAGCTGCCCTTCACAATGAACGTGAGGACTCCTTCAACTAAATAAATGAGAGTGGTCTGAGTGCATGGGCGAACCTGCTCCAAGTTAACTACTAGACACAAAATGCTGTAGTAACTCAGCGGGACAGGCAGCACCTCTGGAGAGAAGGAATGAGTTACGTTTCGGGTCCTAGGAAGAGGAGTCTCGACCTGAAACGTCACCCACCAGCGCCCGGTCCCAGCCCCACCAACGCCCGGCTCCCTCAATTCCCCCACTCTCTCTGCTCACTTCCCAGGATCTCAAGGTTGCAGCATTGGGCCTCGCACTCTACTCGCTCCGCTCCTTCAGCTTTATTGTCACAGAGGAGCCGGCCAATCAGTGCGGTGATGGTGCGCCGGCCTGGGCGTCGCTGTCCTGGGCGTCGCCACCCTGGGTGACTGACAGGAGAGGAGACCAATCTCCTTTTACATATACCACCGATCGAAACAAAATTTGTTGCGCTCACAGCACAGGAGAATTGGCAAAAAATCCTCGCGCTATCGAGTACCATTTTTGCACAAATAGAAAAACAGCGCAAACCGGAAGAGCACAAGATCAGAGTTTTAGTTATGAAATAGATAGAAAGAAAGAATAGATAGATAGAAGAAGAATAGAATAGATGCTGCCATTACTTATTTTAGCACTGATTTCATGCCTGGAACATGCGCCGAGTGCAAAGTCAGGTAAAAAAGTCACAAAAAAAGTCATAAAGTGCTTGAGTAATTCATCGAGTCAGGAGCATCTCTGGAGAACATGGTCATGTGATGTTTTGGGTCGGGACCCTTCTTCAGACTGACACCAGCATCTGCAGTTTCTTGTGTCATCATTGTATCTCAGTTGAATTTTGAAAAAGTCAGAAATGCTAGCTTAATTCATATATTCATCATATCTGGATGTAAATTGCAACTCCTACTTCATTATTACTACTTCCATTTTGTTAGAAAATAAAACAAATGTTATGAAGCTTATTTATTTCTGTCTAAAGATATTTTCTATTTATTATGTTTATGTTATATCATTTACCAACCAATTAAGGATGTATAACTTCAAGGGAAGGTAATTTAAGACTGAGGTGAGAAAAAACTTTTTCACCCAGAGTTGTGAATTTGTGGAATTCCATACCACAGAGGGCAGTGGAGGCCAAATCACTGGATGGATTTAAGAGAGAGTTAGATTAGGCTCTTGGGGCTAGTGGAATCAAGGGATATGGGCAGAAGGCAGGCACGGGTTATTGATTGGGGATAATCAGCCCGGATCACAATGAATGGCGGTGCTGGCTCGAAGGGGCGAATGGCCTCCTCCTGCACCTATTTTCTATGTTTCTATGTTTCTGTATGCACACGTGCTGCATTTGTGGTGATGCCTTTGTATTTAGATAAGTAAATAGAGTCATGGAGTCATAGAGTAATACAGCATTGAAACAGGCCCTTCAGCCCAAATTGCCCACACCACCCAACTTGTCCCAGCTGCACTAGCCTCACCAGATACTGTATTTTATACACTGCATCTGGCACTATTCCTGTTACAGAAAACAAATCAAAGGCTTAATGAAATGATGATATACGATACAATACGATAGAACTTAATTCATCCCAGGGGGGGATATACTAGGTTATGTATAGTTTCACCAGGTTTTCTTATCAGAGTACATGTGGCCGGTATGGAAATGCTGAGTCCCTTCTCCAAATATTACAACATTTGTAAGACACTGTGAGCTTTTTTTAAATATTATTATTATTAGAGCAATAAGTGACAATGAGGGTGTTGGTTTACTGCCATGCTGTTAACCATAGCCAAGTTCCTACGTCGGGTCATGTCAGGCTTGGATCCAGAGGTAGCATTTCTGCCTCTGAATCATCAGGTTGTTAGTTCACCCTATAGATTCACATCTATAATCCAGGCTGCTGCTTCTGTATTGAAACAGTTACTGACGCACTCTTTTGGAGAAAACTTTGTGTTAATAGTTCCTCTGCTCCTTGGCAAATGGTAAAAATTATATTGAACTGTGTGGGATTGAGAGAGATCTCACAGTGTCTGAAAGAATATTTATTTCCAGAACAAAAATAGATTGTTTAGCTGTTGTCATATTGAAGTTGGGGAGGCATTAGTCGCTGCAACTCCGTCCATGACTTGCTATACAAATTCAAATAGTGTTCTCAGTTGAATTCAAGGAACATCAAACACAAAATCCCGACACTTTTTTAAAAATTAGATTTTAACCACAAGCTTACAATGAATAAAAATAGTCTAAGATAAAGTACAAATTTGCAGCATATCACTTCAAAGTGAAAAACGATTTGGGTGTTATCTTATGTATTCCTGTTGTTAAAACACAATAATTTGTTTTGTAGCTGACAAGTGATTGATTTTCATTGGAATCCGTACACACCTATTGTATTATTTTCCCTTTATTTTTAAATTTATAAAGAAACAATCAAATGGATTGTTGTGTTGTACTGAAATTAAGATTTGAGACTTTTGAATTATTATTACAATGATTCTATGATATCTGACTTCTTTCTTGTTCCCAGTTTAACCACATCGCAGGTTGTGAATTTGTGTTTGATATATCTTTACGCTATGGCATTTGTAAGAACCTTCAGCTTTAACTAGCTCATGTTTTCCTCGTTTTCATACATGAGCAAACTAGTTTTCTTCCAACATTTTGATCAGAGATGTTGCTTAAAATGCGCTTTTATTTTTGTTTAAATAGTTAATGCAGTCCATTAGATATCTTTCTTTGAAAGGGGCCAAGAATATAAAGATATATAAATACAGGAATTATTTATAGATCGTAGTTTATTGTGCTGCTGCTAATTCAGCAAGAGCTAACTACAATTCATGAAGATGAGACTCAAACACAAAACCCCGACACATTTTTAAAAATTAGATTTTAATTTAACCACAAGCTTACAATGAATAAAAATAGTCTAAGATAAAGTACAAATTTGCAGCATAGCACTTCAAAGTGAAAAACTATTTGGGTGTTCTCTTATGTATTCCTGTTGTTAAAACACAATCATTTGTTTTGTAGCTGACAAGTGATTAATTTTCATTGGAATCTGTACACACCTATTGTATTATTTTCCCTTTATTTTTAAATTTATAAAGAAACAATGCAACCTCTTAGTCCTTGGATTTCAACAATAGCTGGGAATTATACATTTACTTCAGGTTTAATTAGACCTTCCTGCAAGGGAGCGCCACTCAATGAAATTTCACAGAATAGAGAGTGTGTTCATGCAGTCTAAACATTTAATTATTCTATTAATTATTTTGGTAATGGAACTGAGTAAGATTATTCTCTGCTGAAAACAGAAGACAAAGCCTCAGCTGGATGCTGTGATCATTTACCAGGCACTTGTCTTATTAACTGATCTCCCATGAGAGGCAAAAAATGTTCATCAATGAGTAGCTTCCCCACCATTCTCTCCCCCAAGGCTCTGTGAATTGTCACAGAAGAAAAGGTAATTATTGGCAGAGACCATTTACCCTTCACAATTGTTGATCTTTCTGTTGCTTGCTTGAGTGAATATTTCTAATTGTCAATTCAACAGATTGTGACATTGTTTTGTTTCCAAGAGCCTTTCATCTACTCACTGAAGTGTTACTCAAAACACTAAGGTTCCTTTGCTGTGTTTATTTTATTTCACAGTTCGGATTTTGTTATTTTCTCAATTATTGCAAAGGTGACAGTTGGTCATAATCAGGTCGGGTTGATCCATTTGGTGAATTATCCTGGCAGGGAATGTCATTACACGCTAAATGATTTAACCAATTCACGATTTGAAATCTAAAGATCTATATTTTGTATTTTTTTAATTGTGAACAGCTACCTTCACTTCACAAAAGGGAGACTAGTGTTCAGTTCAACTGTTCTATCTACAGATCTGATAAAAGGAACCTACTGTTATACAATCCGCCCAATCTATGCTGAAAATTAAACCTATAGCATCCAAGAAATGGTGCATATTATAATTACAAACATAGGAAATGTTCACAAGATGAAGACCAATGTTGAATTATATACTTCTGTCTATGATTGCCAATCATCAATGAATGTTCAAACATTAATTTTTACTCCAAACCTACCTTAACAACTTTATTCGCCCCATCATTTCTACCTAGATTCTGCTACTGACTTATACAGTCTAGGTAATTTACAGGGGCCAGTCCACCTACCAATTCACACAATTCTGAGAATACCTGGAAGAAACTCAAGCCACCACAGGGAATGTATGCCTCACATCAGATAGTGCCAGAGCACAGGATTGAATCCAGTGCTGGAACTGGGTGGCAGCAGCTCTACCAACTAAACCACAGTGTTGCCCTTAAATCTCAAATTATTCTTGGATATCTTGTATATAATCAAATGCTTATTTGCTCATGAGTGAGAAAATTGAGCAAATGCCCAGAACATTGATTCTACAGAAGTTAAGCTAAGTATTAATTTAAATTCTCACCGTGGAACATTTTCCGTTGTCTCCATATCACATATTATCTCAGGGAACAAATATAGGTTGCATTCCATGAGGTGAGATCAAGTTAATGTTAAATACGTTGGTTATTATTGTGCATTCGATTGTTCTAATAATATATCCTTTTTTTTGGTTTGAGAAATTTACTTTAGAGATTGCTGAACTTAAAACTAAGTAGATTCAAACACTCAAGTACCATTTTCTACTGGAGGTGACATGTGGTATCATTTATAGCCAGAAAGGGCTGCTCTGTGCAAGGATTCACTGAGCAGGTTGGAGCTGGTTAAATTAGGAAGTTGGCATGAGGAGATCATTCCAATGCATGTGTGGACTTAACAGACAAAGAAGTGCGAAGTGCAGTTGACGTCAGTACTTTCAGTAAATTTCTGACCAAAACTAAAATTATGCATTGATAGTGGTAGGAATACTGTAAGTAACAAAAGCCTTGTTCCTTGGTATGCTTGTAAATTGTTGTGACATATCAATAAAGAGTTCACAAAATATAGAATAATTCCTAGACACAAGGAACTGCAGTTGCTGGGTTAAAAAAGAGAGCAATTCTTATTCAGTGTGATAAGATTTCTCTCATGTATGCCATCTATTGCCTGCTGTACATCTGTTTACAGCCAATCATCAACTACAAAACATTATCTTGAATGTTAATCTTGAATATGCTCGAGTAAGGTAGTTAATAATATGCTCCTTATCCTGACCACATTGGACTTATTCTTTTAAAAATGTTTCCAATTTCACTCCATTAAATTCACACCATAAATCCACATTATGATTGCAATGAAACTGAGCAGTATATATTTTCCAACTATCTTTTACTTAATATAAGGGAGATAAGGTTGGCAATTCCCAATCATCATTGATCTCTCCAATCTAGGATAAGTACAATATCATTGAGAGCCTCTTCCCACATTCGCTTTAGACGTCAAAGGTCTTCTTAGGAATTGCATCTGCAAAATAAATTTAAAACTAAAGTTGTAAATTAAATGTAAAGCAGAACTAAATAAATCATATGTTGGATAATTTGGTAACTAGGTTCTTGCTTTCTCCAGCAAACTGCGCTTAATTAATCTTAATGTTTTTTTCCGCATCAGCAGTAGACCATGAGAATTTCTAACAGTGCAATTAAAAGGAATAATAACATTGCAGCTACTTAAATAGTTATTTAATGTAACAGTAGAAAGTAAAAATGAGCAGTTCATAAAAACTGAGCGTGAACTTAATATAATTTATGTTTCATGGTTTTTAAATGAGTAGGAAATGTGACTGAACTGGTAAATATAAAAACTGCTTGTTTGGTGTGTGAGGTGGCAGAAGCCAATAATCCTTAGCTTCAAGTTTAACGACACATTGTGTTGGCAGTTAAAAAAAAGACAAGGGTATTTTCTTTGATTTCATTCATAGTAGGATCATTAGAACATTGAAACTATATTATTAGTATGATACCTTATCATACTGGAACATTTTCAAGATTAGCATTTAAAGTTAACGTTTAATAATTGATGGTTGCATGAAAAAAGATGTACAGCATGCAACAGATGGTATACATGAAACACTAAACTCATTGTTTTAAAACTAGGTTGAAAGGCAACAGCAGAAACCAAAATACTGGAGGAACTCAGCGGGTCAGGTAGCAACTATGAACAAAAATGGACATATGATGTTTTGGGTCGGGTAGCCTTTTTTAGACTGTTCTTGAGTCTGAAGAAGGGTCTCGGCCCAAATCCCCATCTGTTCATTTCCCTCCACAAATGTTGCCTGACCCGCTGAGTTCCTCCAACACCATGTTTCTTGCTTGAGATTCCACCATCTGCAGTCTCTTATGTCTCTATTCTTGCAAAATTAACAGCCTATCTATAGATGCCAATGCATATGGTCCTTCAGCAATTATAAAAGAAAACTATTGCATTAACTCTCTGAAATAAAATAAATGCATTTTGATCATGTGTTATTTAGAAATCAAATGGAATAAATGTCAACGTCCATAAACACTTTGTGACATAAGCACTCAGATTTTTGGGGTATAATTACCCCAAAATCATGAAATCTTAAGCACTACTTCTTTTATATTCACGTTAAAATTATTGCACAAAGAGATATCGCCCCAGCCACAAAACTTACCTTAAGCAGAGCAGAATCCATTACCACTGAAAATTTCCAGTAATTGCACATTATTTTCTATCTTCACCATGGTAACAGATCAAATTTGTGAAATAACGGTTCACAGGTATAGTTTCCAACACCTCACTAAGACTAACATAATGCAGCAATCTGTACTGCCATTTGGAGGTTCATTCTTTTAAAGATACATTAAAACACTATTTTGATGGTTCCGGGTGGTTGTAAATGACACCATACAAAATACCAGAAGAGAAACAGAGGGAGGGAGAGAGAGAGAGAGATCACCCCCGTACTCTTGTCAATGTCTTTCATTTCTTAAGGATACTTACTTGGAGTTGAGGTTCAATTCCCCAATTAACAGCACAATAAACCTAGTTATTTATTACATTACTGCCTGTGAGAAACTGCTGAGCACCAAATCACAGCCAAAGTTTCACACCGAATACAACAGATTACACTTGAAAGTAATTCATTATATTTGAAGTAGTTTTAATTATTTCTGAGAGATGATCATGGACAATAAGTCAATCAGGTTAATTATGGACTATTTATAAAAAAGCAATTGGTTTATTTGAATTTTGGCAAATTCATATTAAAATAAATAGCCTTTAAGTAAGAGTTTTTGTATCTTTAATTGCTATAATTTTAATTTTATCTGTGATCTCACATGAGAATGATTGGACTGGTCAGCAAAGCAGCATTGCAGAATTTATGAGGTGATTAATGTTTGTCCGTAATGTAACCATTTTCTGATTCCAGTTTCATGTCATGGTTCACTATTTTCCACTTTTTATTCAGTTGTCCTGCAGGATTGAGGATAAATTATTTCCATTCCAGTTCTCTGGGCTTGGAGGGATGGATTCTAAGCCCAATGTACAACCTGCAGAGTTTGCTACAGGTGGTTCAGGGCTGGGCAGAGAGCAGTGTTGTAGTTGGTGTGCTCTTTCCACCATGGTTGTTGGGCTTCCAAGTGCTCCAAATACTCCCAGATCCTTCCTGGTGATCTTCCTTCATATTAATCCGTTGTGATGTATTTTTGCCACAACTGAATTCGTTGTTAAAATTCAGCATTAACTTGATTGCTATGATTGATGAATACCATACAGAGAAAGTGACCTAGGTACATGTTGGTTCAATGTCATGTGTACCCAAGTACAGTTAAATTAGTTTTTTACATGCAGTTCAGTGATAGTCCTACTATACATTATTCACAATCATACTGAATGTAAGATACCGGTCTTTTATCTTCTAGTATATTCACTGTTTCTGAAAATTTTAGTGAAAAGTAATGAAAACTGTCCTTTACAATAGGCGCAAGAATATCGAGGCCAATTCGTTATGTTACAATATGTTACAAAGCTTACCTTCAGCAGTGCTGCAGTTCTGCCACTGGTCGTGTGCATGACTTTGGCGCCTTGGGGGGGGGGGGGGGGGGAGGGGGGGGGGGGGGGTTAAAATGTGGTTGTTCTCCTACCTGTCCTGGATATATCGGAGTGCAAGCTTTTGCTGAAGAATTGTTCTGACGGCCGTTCTGTGAATTTTTTTTTTAAATCACCTGACAATTTCAGCACTGGAGTAATTTAAAAATCAGCTTCTAAAGCCGTCAATGCCGAAAACGGGGACGGATTTCACGTACGGGACAGGTAAAGGAAAGCCATTTATTTTACATATAAACGTGCTTCTTAGGATGCCTTCAATCCACATTTTACATTGCAAAATGGTGATTTAGGACCCATACGAACCAGCAGTATTTTTCCTGCCGATATGGGGTTTAAATTCACCACAACCGCAATGTTCCAAACAATCGCGTTCCTCAAAAACCCACTCGCAAGATGATTTAGATGGCAATTAATTTATGGGAATTAAACACTAAATTCCTTCCATTTGGCATAAATCCATGCCAATGAGATTTAAAAATCATGTTATATTGAGAAATCTTGTGTGAATGTTATTTGGAC
This sequence comes from Leucoraja erinaceus, assembly GCF_028641065.1. Classification (NCBI taxonomy): domain Eukaryota; kingdom Metazoa; phylum Chordata; class Chondrichthyes; order Rajiformes; family Rajidae; genus Leucoraja; species Leucoraja erinaceus. The sequence goes on from NC_073398.1 coordinate 18,551,350, forward strand.
ACTTGGGCTATTTAAAAATGTTAATCTTTTCTTAAGAAATGGATAGATGTTTAGATAATGTTTAGATAATTGAATTTTGTAATTAGCTACAATTGGGTAACTAACTAATTATATGCTTTAATTTCAGGTCATCCAAGTAAGATTGTTTCATATTTGTTTCAGAATGCTTCAATCTACAATAACTGAAAATTTCATTCAGTTCTCTTAATTTTTAAGAAACTTATGGGCTTTTGACTGTCCTTGATCACAGCTTTTGTGTTAAGTCAACGGAAAAGCAATAGGGAACAAGAAGCTAATTTCCTAGTATGAAAATGGCCATAACATTTTTAATACTGAAGATATGAAAGTGAATTAGGTGTCAAATTAAACTTCTTTTTATGCTTTATCTGATGTCAGGCATCTGATTTATCAAATTTTGTAACATTATGGATTATGCTACAATTCATGGATTACAGAGACCATCGACAAAATGGTACTAACCCTGGGGATAAGAGCCTAGACAGGACAGACATAAGTCTTCTGGTGACAAGGCAACCATTCTGCTGATGGATGTCATCTTGTTGCTACAAATACAAAATAAGTGTAGCACGAAAGATTGAAATTTATCCTTTATGACTTTTTGCTGTCAAACCACTGGAGTTTAAGACTGCCATGTAGTCATTGCCACATTCCACAAAGAGTTATGAGAAATTATTTAAATACAAATAAATTCAAAACCCATGCCATAAATCCATAATCCAACATAAGTGTTAGTCTTGTATTACAGGTTTCTTATAAGCAAAGCAGATGTGACATTAATCCTCAAGAGTACTTTTAAGAGGATGTTCACGCATGATTATGCAAACTTTACTGTCAAATCCCAAGTAGTCTACCTAGAAAACCTACTGGGATTCAGATTTAGCTGTTACAGATATTTGTAAACCTGAGTGAACCCTTTGTGCTATCTTCAGCGTTTGCCCCTAATTACTTTGACACAATGGCATACTGTTTTTAACCTTTTAACCAGTAAATGTCTAGACTGTCAAGGACAGAAGAAATTCCAAGGTCTTTGTTATCCTGTTATATTTCAGACTGTGCTGGGTTGACTTTATAAAGAATCATCAGAAGCAGGATCCAAAGCAAGACAGTTCATATTCCTGCATTTTATTAATTATAGGCAAGAATCATAGAATACGAGTGCATTGATCTAACGAGTAGGAAGGAACTGCAGATGCTGATATAAACCGAAGATAGACACAAAAAGCTGGAGTAACTCAGCGGGACAGGCATCTCTGGAGAGAAGGAATGGGTGATATTTTGGGTCAAGACCCTTCTTCAGAATGAAATCTTCTGATAATTTGCAGAATTTCTAAAATATATTGGAGTTTGCTTTCATCTATCCAGCATCCATCGAGATTAAGGGTGAGGGGGGGGGGGGGGGGGGGGGGGGGGGGGGGGGGGGGGGGGGGGGGAAAGGGGGATGAGTGGTAGCTGCATGAGAATTGGTCAAGAAAAACACCATCATACATCATATACTCATGTTCCGTGCAGATACCTTGAAGTAAATTGCTGAACTGTCCGTCATTTCCTTACCTTTTGAAATAACAGTAAATTACACTGAAATTCTAAACATTCTAATCGGTGTTAATGTAAAACAGATGAAAAAAGCAAATGAATGACGGCACTTACGATCAAATATAGCATTCAATTTATAAAGTAAATGTTGCTGCTAACCAGCATATAACTGCATTGCCTTTTAATGTAAATGTAAATAAACTAAAAAAACATTTTCAAACTTGACACAGCGTGTAGAGCTGCGTCCCCACTGCACCAGCAGGTTCAATCCTGAAGGGTCGAGACCCAAAATGTCACTTACCCATGTTCTCCAGGGATGCTGTCTGACCCGCTGAGTTACTCCAGCATTTTGTGCCTTTCCTTGACAAGCCATCATCTGCAGTTCCATGTTTCTACTGTAAATGCAATTTAATACTTTTGGTGATGGCCTCGTGCATGTGATTATCAATGTGCTGAGGGCCTTGTACATATGTCCAATTGCCTTACTACTGGAGATTTCTCCATATATCAGTAATGAGTGATAGATAGTTATTATGGCCAGTTGGATGCAAATCTTATAAATGACACCAGCTACAATTACCTTACGTTGTTGGTTTATTTTAACTTGTGCAAAGCCACCTAGCAATTTTACTATGACTGTTAACTGGATACTCCCGTTTTCGTCGCACATTTAAAGGCCACTCACCTCCTCATGTCCATTAATCATTTTGGGCATTACAAAATGAGCATGCGATAGATTTTTCTCCATCATTGTCAGCAGTTTACAATTCCAAAGCAAGTTGCAAATCTGCCTTTTAAGGTTTGCATCATAAAAGATTTGAAGCTACAGTGGACGTTCTTTTATTGTGTTGATGGCTCCAGTGACTGAAATTTGCACTGGTGTTGTCACATGTTTAATGGATGATCACACTGAAAATATCACTCCCATGTAGAGGCAGCAGTTTGCACTGAATTTAAAATGAGCTGCTTTTTGGAGGAGCAGATTGCTACAGGTCAGGTCGTGGGGAGATCCCTCCGCCACGGGTACCATGTAATCCTGTGCTACCTGCTTCATGGTCGGATAGTCGGCGACTTAACCGTCTCCCCCACCTGGTTTGCCAGGTGAGGATGGGGCTGTGGACCCCCAGCAAGACCTGCCAAAGGGCTGATGAGCTCCTAGCGAACCAACGGTCATCCACACTTCAGTAGAAGTTGCGATCACTGTCGTACATAGCATTGTAAGGCACCATGCCCGTTGATGTTTTCAACGATAATGATGAGATTCCTACATGTTTAATGTCTGGGGCAAACAAGAGCACATTTCTTAAATTCTCACCATATAATGTATGTTCCTGGGATAATTGTTGGTGGTTTTTAACCCCGATTCTGATCCCGAATGGTGGTGGTTGTGTTACCACGGTTTGGTTTTGTAAGTATTATTTTGTATCGTAATTGAATAAATTATTTTTGATACATAAAAAAAACAGCAGGGTCTGACTGGACTGATGACCTGACCTAGGGGACCAACCAATGACGCCAACACTGACACCACCCATCGGCAGCCAGCCAGGCCAGAGGCCTGACCTCCAGGCCCACCAATGCAGACTCCAGGTTAGGGGCCCAAACCAAGGCACTTCCCAACGACGACTCTGGACATCGAGAGTCAGCCCAGATGCCTGACCCTCAGCAGCACCCAACACCCCCACCAAGCACAGTCATTCATTTCCCAAAGCTTTGGACGTTCCCAACAAGTGCAACCTCTCAACTCCAGGAGACTCCGGATGCCCTCACCAACTGCAGCATCCCACCTCCAGGAGCCCCAACGTCAACTCCAGGCCACAGAACCGACTCATGGGGGCGAAGTGCGTAAATGAGAGAAGCGCGTTGAGCTACGATATGATACGATATGATGGAACTTCATTTATCCCACGAGGAATATTGAGCATAGCCACAGGACGGGTGGAAACAATGTGGTCTCTGGACACCCCCACTGAGCATAGCCTCCTACCTCCTGGGGCATTTCTCAGAGCAGTCTGTAAGAAAGGTCACCAGAAACATCACCTATCCACATTCTTCAGAGATACCTGCTGAGTTACTCCAGTTACTCCACTTTGTGCCACTTTTCTCTGTTGGTTTACTCGCTCATTTCCCTCTTTTAATCTCTTCTTCTTTCTCCAAATCATTTATTCAAGGCATCATGAACAACCATTTTTAATTACAATTTTTTAATAGGCAAATTTCCTTTTAATTTATCCCTCATAGTAGATTATCCAGTCATGTATTTAGCAGTTCCCTGACGATGGTGGAAAAAGCCAAGGAAACTTGAACCACCCAGGCATCCCCGACATGTATATGACCTTTCAGTGAGACTGTCTCTGGGTCACAGAAATAAAGTATTTTGCGATTGTCAGTTTGAACTCGTTGAGGCTAGCTTTCTTTTAAAAGAGCAATTCAAATTAGCATAAAACTAACAACTAATAAATGTTGACGAATTAAAACAGCTTTCATATAGTTATTGAATCTATGTGACCGGCACAGGCATCCCTTTGGGAATCTGGTTGAAAACACATGCAAAAATGAGGCTATAATCATGGAACATCTGCAGCAACAATGCAATGTAAATTGCTTCAGCTAAATACAATGAAACATTGTTAGGGGTATGTGGTAAACCACTGGAGGCATTCATATTTTTTTTAAATAAAGGAAATGATAATCTGGTAAAAATTAATTATTTTTGACGAGGCATTGAAATATCCCTTCAATAATAAAGGTAGCATGCACTGACAAGCATTGTTTTAAAAATAAGCACAAATTATACATAATAATGACTCGAGGGAAGAGGGGTACTGTTGAGGCAACTTAATTAACTCACAGCGATCATCTACAATCGCCCAAACTTAATGGCCCGTTGACTCTTAACTCTTGTCTTCCTTGTGGAAATGAGTCTGCATAGGATCAGAGGGTCATTAGAAACAGGAATGTTCTCCTTAACACGTCGACAAATTAAACTACATCATGATGGACCAGGACCATAGCTCTATCCACAAACCTTCACTCTTTTACCCAACAAAATGCCGATTATCTCAGTGCCACAATGAATAGTGCTACGTTCCCAATAGCTCACAAACTATATACCTTTTTCAAATGATCGGTCACTTGCCTTCAACATTATTTGACCAATTTTAGCAATTGCTTCCTTTACAGAAGTTAAATATCGCTGTTCATCCCCAATTCTCCAATCCCTGCTTCACAAGTCATGGTTTCAAACCTAAACAAAGAACAAAGGATTATTTATTGGTGGATCAGCAACATGGATAAGGAAACACGGCAGATGTGCAGTAAATTCATGTTGCAGAAAAATGTCACCCGACTTGTTAAAAACGAATGGTGTAACAATCGAATATGTTGGAAACAAGCTAGAGTGCTCTCCCTATTATGTTAAAATGTAACATAATGTACAATTGGTTGTAATTTCTTGCCAGAAGTAATCTTGACCTCTGTAGCTGTTTCTTACAGAGCTGGCATGTAAAATCTAGTAATTAGAACTTGAAACCACAACTATCATTCCACACAATTGAATAAAAATTGAATTTGCTGCTCTGTGGCATCATTACATGCTTGTTGAGATAAATCCAGTGCTTTGAATACATTAACCTTTCAATGTGTGGCACTTTCTCCACTGCTGGAGATTAGCTGGTGACACATTTATCAAAGGATGATAAATGAGCTGTCTTTCCAGATGTCTGATTGTTTGATCTTTATTCATCTATTGGCACCCAAGGTTGATAGTGTTAAGTGGTGCCAATCTGGAATAAAACTAAGCCTAGGAAATGGCTATTTGAAACTATCTGCAATAATACACTACCATTCAAATTGACCAGACTACAAATTATATAAAGTTGTTATCATTGCCTTGGAAGTACCGAAATAATCGAATAGGATGCCCTTCTGAGAAATGGAGAAAGACCACAATTATTTTTCATTTCTATTTGAAAAGTAATGAAATTTAATATAATTAAATTGAATAGTTTGAAATTCTAATCGAAGAGGTAGTGAAGCTTTAAAGTGGAATTTCAATCCGTTGCAGATGTGGTTAGCAGTATGATTAATCTCAGAAAGTCATGTATAAAAACTATCCTAAGCATCTTATGATAGTCTATTCAGAATACACTGTGAAATTGAATTTACTCGGTTTGAAATTTCTGTATTATTTGGAATTACTTCAAAGCTAAGCACTTTTATCATTGAAGATATTACACATTGTGTAGATTTCTCAAAAACTGAACAGATAGAAGTCCACATAACATTTTTTTAATTTTTGTTGCTTATGTTATATACAGACTATGGTTATTAACTAAATCTGCCCAGTAGTTATTAGTTCTGAAAGCTATTACACATAACTGAAATCCTGAATGTTTTAACTAAGAAAGATTGAATGATTTAGATTAAGAAAGCCTTTCACCAATTAGACATCATTGGTTTAGCTATACGGTTATCGCTTTAGTTATATGGTTATCTCCTCACTCGTTTGTCGCCTTTAGTTCTATCTTTGACCAAGTGTATCCTTGTTTGATATCAAGACACATCTGATGTCTTAATATCAACCATATTCACAAGGAGACTAATCATTTGTCATTCATCTTCTACTTGAGGAAATAGTCTACTTTTGTTTGGCGGGACAGGCAGAATTCCTGAAGAGAAGGAATGGGTGACGTTTCGGGTCGAGACCCTTCTTCAGATGGGTTTCGACCCGAAAAGGTCACCCATTCCTTCCTGCAGAGATGCTGCCTGTACCGCTGAGTTACTCCAGCTTTTTTTGTCTATCTTCGGTTTAAACCAGCATCTGCCGTACCTTCTTATACATACTACTTTTGTTTTGTTTAGTTTAGTTCCTAATGTAAATTCAAAATATGTCTGAAGAAGGGTTTCAAACATCACCCATTCCTTCTATCCAGAGATACTGCCTGTCCAGCATTTTGTGTCTATCTTCGATATAAACCAGCATCTGCAGTACCTTCCCACACATCTGGTGTCTTGATATCAACCATATTCACATGAAGACTAATCATTTGTCATTTATCTTCTACTTGAAGAAATAATTTATTTTAGTTTAGCTTAGTTCCTAATGTTAATTCAAAATTTGTCAATTTGTCCTGAAAATAGGACTCCATATCTACAACTGGACCCAATCCAAGCACAATTCAATGCTCCATTAGCAATGTCCCCTTTCCTCTTTTAGGATTTTTTAAAATAGTATCGTAAATCACGTACTTAAGCTTTTTTTTTCTGATTATCAATATACAGTATTAGAAATAAAAATTATAAATCTTATGACTTTCTTAACATTTATTAATGCAATTTGACAAATTCCTGACAGTCTTCATCTCTTCCCAATCTTGCAAGAAGATTTGTCACTGTGTTATAACAGTACATAACAGTAGTTTTGATTCAATGTCATCCACAGTTTGGATGCTGCTTCTTTGTATTTAATTGATATGGATCATTTGGTTCCAATGTATTTTTCACATGGTTGGAGATCAGTAATGTTGTTCAAATCAGGTCTTCAATCAGTGTCAAAATGCAAAAATGCCTTGGATCACTGTGGCAATTCTTGGGCTCCACGTAGAATTTGAACCATTGTTCCAGGATCATTAGTCCAGGATTATGGATTAATGCTCCAGGAACATGATTGTTATGTAACCATAGCCCTAACGTTGTTGGTAGTCTGAAGAAAGATCTTGATCCGAAACGTCATCCATTCCTTCTCTCCAGATATGCTGCCTGTCCATCTGAATCACTCCATGCAGCAGTTATATCTTTCAGACGTCGCACACTGATTGATATTGCTGCTGGCACTTGATGACCTCCATGTGTAAGCTAGACACATATACAAAGAACCATGACACAATGTAAAAAACATCTTATGTATGCAAGGAGTTGCCAATCACTTATCACAATTGTTTTTTTTTTGAATGCACAGAAAAAAATGTTTTGCTCTGTGATATAATTTCCAACCAACACTGTCCTACCTTAGATCCAATATATAATAACTTTACTTATAGTTAATTTATAATTACTTATAATTAACTTTATTTATAGTTAATTTTGTTTATAATCTTGCTGGTTAATACATAGTTAATGACTAATAGCTACATCATTACTTAATATTTCTTTATAAATACAAGCAAATGTAGCCAGAGCAAAACAATTTATGGCCTGCCTTTTTCACATGGAACGTGTTGTGATTTTGTGAGGGATTTATTTTTCTAAAAAACACTGATTTATTGTTTCACATAAAAATAGATGGGCTGTATTATTTGATCTCCAACCACTGGTAAATTCTTAGAAAACCCACAATAAAAATACAATTGTAGTGATTTAATCATGATGAACCAGTAGTTCTAATTTCAGATGAATAGAATCACAGAATGTAACCTCAGACTCTCAGAAAACATGTGGGATCACAGATAATATAACTGAGTTTGACCAATTAAATTACTAAATCAGGATCTCTGGTGTTTTTCTGTCACCTAAGGTTAATGCTGTATTTTGTCAGTATTATATTGCAAAATATGCCTGAAACAGAGGCAATCAAGTGGCAACCATCGATTAATGTATGAAGACTTTTAAATCACTGTTCACTAGAGCCTTAATTCTAATCACCGTACTGTGTTAAATTGATGTAGTTCATTCAAGTTTAATAGGGTTTAAAGCAGTTTGGTCCTGATTAGTACCATTCCCATCTCTTGAACATTTCCAATCATTTAAAGATTAAAAAACCCATTGCTTTGCATCTGACAGGTGACTGAAGGTAGTGATAGCTTTGTAAGAGTTATTGCCCAATTTCAGCACTCACATTCCAACAGTGCCACAAATAGCAGCCCGCGTCTTGATAGTTGAGGTAACTCTGCTACCTCTGGAAGCAGCAAACATTCATTTTAGAGGCAGAGGCAATTAATTTCCCACCACTACGCCTCGTATAACCTGGCTGGGGTGTTTCCAAATGGGAGAATCTGTTGAAGTATCATGGGCAAAGAGCAGGAAAGGGAAGGTCAAAAGTGAAAGTTGGGGTGGGGAGGGAGGAAGGGAGGAAACGTTCAAGATTCTGAAGGGAACAGGATGGTGGTATTGTGATGGCACTCGGGAGGTTGTAGATGTAAAGTTGGGGGAGAGATTGGAAAATTAGATCACCCAGGGAGAGCAATAATTTTACTTACGGGAGTGTGAATATGGAGATGCAGATTGTTTTAATCCTACCCTATCCACCTTCTATATCCAACCTTTCTGCTTCTCTTCATGAGTTGGCTTTCCAAAGCACTAGACAACCCATTCCAGAGAGTAAGTTATATAACAAATAAAACATTAATACCAAAATGCATGTTTATAAACATCTTAACTGCAGCATTTTTCCCATCTACGGACATTGATTAAGTTTCTGATTTCCGAGAGTAGGTTAATCGTTGACATTGAAATGCATTTCTGATAATTCCTAATGTGGCTGTATTGGTTTGAAGATGTGGTCGCAATTTAAAACTAAAATTAAAATACTGCAGTTGCTGGAAATCTGAAATAAAAGCAGAAACTGCTGTAAATAGTCAGCAGGTCAGGTTGTATCCACTAGGATTGAAGCAGTTAATGTTTCAGGTTGATAGTCTTTTATCCAAATCTCTCAATGACCTAGCATGTTAAATTTGCTTCCCCCTCTACCAAGGCTGACTGGCTGCTGAATATTCCCAGCATTTTCACTGCTTACTTCAACAGCCTAAGACTATCCATTAATTTATCAGTTGTCCATGCCACTCCCACCACTGATCTCTCTTACTTGCACAAGTCTAACACCAATTAATCCAAGCTTGAGGAATAGCTCTTCATCTTCCAGCTTGCTACATTATAGCCTCCCTCAACTGGTGCTATCTGCCTTCTAAATATTTGCAGCATTTTCCATTTTAATTTAGATTTAACAGCATTTGAAATATTTTTATTTAGTTTAATTTAGTTTAGAGATATGCGCGGAAACAGACCCTTCGGCCCACCGAGTCCATGCTGACCAGCGATCCCCGCACATTAACACTATCCTACACACACTTGGGATATATACTAAGTCAATTAACCTACAAACCTGTACATCTTTGGAGTGTGGGAGGAAACTGATCTCGGAGAAAACTCACAAAAGGTCACGGAGAGAACATACAAACTCCGTAAAGGTAGCATCCACAGTCAGGATGGAACACGGGTCTCTGGCGCTGTCAGGCAACAACTCTACCACTGCACCATCGTGCCACCCGTAAATTTACCATTTTTCTACCAAGTTGACCACAACCATTCATGAGGCTGATAAGTACTTTCTATGTAAAGGTGGCGTTCTGCTGAAGCAATCTAACCCCCTTGCCCTGCTCTTTTAACACACACCTATGTCATTTAATCATTTAATCAGATGCATAGGATGTAAATGTTTCTGGGTTGTCTACCGTCCTCAAACATCCACGTGCAAAATGACATGATTCCTAAATTTAGTCCTCATTAATCTAAGCACAATTTTTCAATTGACCTTCCAGAGCAGATTGCAATATTCTATCCACTGTTCATCCTTTTAGAAAACGAAAACCACTTTACACTCCTTACTACAGAGTGCTTTACCATCACGTAACTTACTGCTGATGTGTGGTCACTGGGGTTTTGTTGAACAAACATGACTACAAATGTGCACATTGTTAGGTACTATCAAAAAACACAGGGACACAAATCTATTTTTGATAATATTGGTTCAGGGATAAATGTTGGATGGGATATACTCCAAATGTGGGATTTTTTTGCATCCATTTGAACAGTTTAACAATATTTCCAGTAGTACGTTTGACATCAGTAATGCACTGAATCACTGGCTAAATTATGAGCTCAGGCTCTGGAGCGTGATTGTAACTTCTGACTCGGAGACAAGAGTGGTACCACTGAGGCAAGACTGATACTCTATTAAATCTCTTTTTTTCTACTTCAGTGGGAATAGTTCTTTGTCCATGAGTTTCTCCTCATAGTTATAGATTGTCATTGTGGCGAGTCTGTGTTCTATGGTCCATTGAACGTAATGTCCTTTCTATAAAAATCGCACACAGTATTGCAACAGTGAGAAGATTTGTCATGCGCAAATGTATAATTTTCTCTTCATTTTATGCTGCTATTCATTAAATTCAGAATATTATTTTCATATATATGCTGTTATCTACATACAATTATACTTTCACAAAACTAGAGATTTAATCTTCTTTTTGATTGATTGAAAGATACAGCATGGAAACAGGCCTCCAGCCAACTGAGTCTACACCGAGCATCGATCACCCGTTCACACTAGTTCTATGTTATCCCACTTTCTCATCCACTCCCAACACACTAGGGGCAATTTACAAAGGACTTACAAACCTGCACGTCTTTTGAATGTGGGAGGAAAGCAGAGCACCCAGAAGAAACCCACTCGATCACAGGGAGAATGTGCAAACTCCACTCTGAAAGCACCCGAGGTTAGGGTCGAATTCTTGCGCTGTGAGTCAACAGCTCTACTAGCTGTGCCACAGTTCCACCCAGAGTTTTTCTTCTTTAAGGGCCAACCATTGTCTTTGTCGATGACAGAACAGTCGTAAGCAGACATACAACCTATTGCTTCTTTTCCTTTTGTCCTAATCTTTCTGTATCCATTTCTCTTTGCAACCAGTGAAGGAGATCGTTTGGCCCACCAAAACTGTGTTGGTTCACAAAGTAATCCCATTCCCTCACTAATCTTCCTATTCTCCCAATATTTTCTTCAACCTCCTCTAAATTTCACTACTGAGGCCAATTTACAGCCTCCGATTAACCTACAAACCTGCACATCTTTGCGATGTGGTGGAAACATAGGCATAGAAAATAGGTGCAGGTGGAGGACATTTGGTCCTTCACCGCCATTCATTGTGATCATGGCTGATCATCCACAATCAGTAACCCGTGCCTGCCTTCTCCCTATATCCCTTTATTCACTTGCCCCTAGAGGTCTATCTTATGCCCCGTCCCACTTAGGAAACCTGAGCGGAAACCTCTGGAGACTTTGAGCCCCACCCAAGGTTTCCGTGCGGTTCCCGGAGGTTGCAGATGGTTGCCGGAGGTTGCGGGTAGTGGAAGCAGGTAGGGAGACTGACAAAAACCTCCGGGAACCGCACGGAAACCTTGGGTGGGGTGCAAAGTCTCCAGAGGTTTCCGTTCAGGTTTCCGAAGAGGGACAGGGGCATAACTCTCTTTTAAATTCATCCAGAGAATTGGCCTCTTGCCTTCTAGGGCAGAGAATTCCACAAATTCACAACTCTCTGGGTGAGTTTGTGAAATTCACAGCCACAGGACTCACACACAACTACAAGAACAATGTGCAAATTCGACTTAGACAACACGGGCGTTCAGGATGAAACCACAGTTAGTGAAGCAATAAAGCAGAAGCACTGCCTACTGCATCACTGTGTCTTTCTATTAAATAAATTAACTCATCCTGTGTTTGTTCCTTCTTATTTTACCATAACTTCCACTTGTGGGGCCATCGCACTGACACTTTAACATACCCACTTTACAATCCACCTTGGGACATCTTAAACTCATTAAATTTTGCCACTTTCTTCCTGAAAGGAGAGGCAAATTCAATAGGAGCATAAGGGGCAATGTTTTCACTCTGAGGGTCGTGGGTGTATGAATGAGTTGCCAGAGGAGGTTGTTGAGGCAGATACCGGAACAGCATTTAAAAGATAGCGTTGGGTGTAACTCAGCAGCTCAGGCAACATCTCTGGTGAAAAAGGATGTGTGACGTTTTGGGTAAGGACCCTTCATTTTAAAAAAACCTTGGACTGATACCTGGTTAGAAAAGGATTAGAGGGATATGGCCCAAATACAGGCTAATGGGACAAGCTCCTGGTTGCCATAGACAAATTGGGCCAAAAGACCTAATTCCGTGCTGTCGGATGCTATGACTCTATGAATACTTTTGGATATATTGGTTTATTCAGAAGGCTGGCATGCAAGTGATGTTCCTGATCCTGATAACATAGGCAGCCTTCCAGTTCTGCATTGCTTTCCCATTGGTTTGATTGCATCCTGAATTAACCTCAGTTATTTCTTTTTAATTACTTTGCAAACATTTCTAAACACCTGTTTTCGCTTTTTTATTATGAGGTATTGTGTTTTTTTTGTTTTTAATGGAGACAACTTCATAATCAAATAAAAGGGTAAAAAAAGGATATTTGGTGTTTGAATTATACCATATAACCATATAACAATTACAGCACGGAAACAGGCCATCTCGACCCTTCTAGTCCGTGCCGAACACATAATCTCCCCTAGTCCCATATACCTGCGCTTAGACCATAACCCTCCATGTTCCCATCCATATTTTTTCCAATTTTTTAAATGATAAAAACGAACCTGCCTCATTCACTGGAAGCTCATTAAAACAGCTACCAAAAAAGAAGTTCCCCCTCATGTTGGTTCAGTTTTAATTATGTCATGTCCCCTGTTTGAATCTTCCCTACTCTCAGTGTGCCTTTTCCACGGCAACTTGGCCTATCCCTTTCTCATTTTAAAAACTTGCTATCAAGTCCCCCCTTTTCTGCGCTCCAAAGAATTTTGTTCAAAAGTTTCAGCTGAAACCCAGGCCAACTTTCTAGTAAATCTCCTCTGTACTCTCTCTATTTTGTTACTATGATGACTGCTTTTTTTTGACCACTTTGTTATGAGGAATGAATTAATAGTGGTGCCTAAAACATTGGCCTCCTTTTCTCTCTCTGGCTTGCTGTGTGTTTTGATACTTTTGTTAAAAGTTTCAGACAGCCAACTTTCAGACCATCTTGTTTTATCTAAGTTAGCTGTGATGTTGCTGTTTATTTTGAGGTGTGTGTCCCCATCCACCTTCATTCCTTTCACTGCAGCCACTGGTGATGGCTGCTGATGCTGCTGCAGTCATATTCATGCTCACATGACAATCACCAAACTAAATAGATGTGTCTGCAATTCCGTTCAACAGCTGAGCCCCACATGTCCAATTTAGTGGCAGCAAGAATTTATCAAATTCTTAACTGTCAGTTAAGCTCAACTGTAGCAGTTTTGCTTTTGAGACACAATATTGTGGTTTCAATCCCAAACCTGGAGGATTGCTGGCCAAGGTCATCTGAAGGGCTCCTTCCATGAGCTCAGCATTGTTCTACCTCAACAGTTAAAACACTATAACTAATAATCAAAAACAGGAGATGATTATTAGGTGGGCGAGCCCAAGAACAATTTTTGGATGGTCAACATTTATATAAATATTTTATCATCCTGAAAGTTAAGCCCCTTGAATTACAATATAGAGTTGTATAAAATAATGAGAGGAATAGAATATTCCCAGAGTAGGGGAATCGAGAATCGAGAGGGCTTAGGTTTAAGGTGAAGGGGAAAAGATTTAATAGGAATCTGAGGGGGTACTTTTGCACAAAGGGTGGTTGGTCTATGGAACGAGCTGCCAGAGGTGGTAGTTGAGGCAGGGGCTATTGCAATGTTTAAGAAACAATTAAATGGGTATATGGATAGGACGGGTTTAGAGGAATATTGGCCAAACACAAGCAGGTGAGACTGAATGTATATAGTGTATATGGGACGTTGGTCAGTGGTGGCAAGTAGGGCCAAAGGGCCTGTTTCCACGCTGGATCACTCCACAACTTTATGATTCTATGACTATAGTATCTTTTCTTTCTGTTCTAACTAGTAACACGGAAATGCCTCATGAGGAGCTCCACAAACCAGGGACTAAAATCCTTTTAGTTATTGAAGGAGTTACTCAGGTGCTGATTACAGCCACAAAGTTTATTTTTTTACGGTAGTATCAAAATTGCATTTATAAAGTGTATTTTACATGCCAAGTATGTACCACAATGTCATTTTCAAATAGCTTATTTCAATGTAACATACATACATACATACATAGAAAATAGGTGCAGGAGTAGGCCATTTGGCATTTCGTGCCAGCATCGCCATTCAATGTGATCATGCCTGATCATCCACAATCAGTGCCCCGTTTCTGCCTTTTCCACATATCCCTTGATTCCACTAGTCCTCGCAGCTCTACCTAACTCTCTTTTGAATGCATCCAGTGAATCGGCCTCCATTAACTTCTGAGGCAGAGAAATCCACAAATTCACAACTCTCTGGGCGAAAACGTTTTTCCTCATCTCAGTTCTAAACGGCCTATCCCTTATTTTTAAACTGTGGCCCCTGGTTCTGGACTCCCCCAACATCGAGAACATGTTTCCTGCATCTAGCATGTCCTATCCGTTCATCATTTTATATGTTTCGATAAGATATCCTCTCATCCTTCTAAATTCCAGTGCATACAAGCCCGGTCATTCCATTCTTTGATCATAAGACAGTCCTGCCATCCCGGGAATTAACCTCATGACCCTACGCTGCACTCCCTCAATAGCAAGAATGTAGCAAGTAGTAGCCTGACCTGCTGAATTACACATTTGCGTCTATCTCCACCACCTTTTGTACACAAAAGTTACTAGTATGCATGATTGATAAACATATGTGTCACATATTTTAAAAAGACACTGAGTGCTGGCGTAACTCAGCGGGTCAGGCAGCATCTCTGGAGAATGTGGATAGGTGACGTTTTGGGTCAGGACCCTTCTTCAGACCGAAATATCCTCTTGTCTTCTGACCCAAAGCATCACCTATCCATGTCCTCCAGAGTTGCTGTCTGCCCCTGCTGAATTACTCCAGTGCTTAGTGATTTTCATTTGGAAACCAGCACTTGCAGTTTCTTGTTTCAACATGTCACGTAGCCGGAAAACAAAATAATGATGTTGACCTTTTTCGAAGTACCAGTATGCCATATGGACGACCAGTATACCAGTATGGACGACAGATGGCGCAATGGGCTAAGTGTTCGGCTGGCGACCGGAAGGTAGCCGGTTCGAATCCCGCTTGGAGTGCATACTGTCGTTGTGTTCTTGAGCAAGATACTTCACCCACCTTTGCCTGTGTGTGAGTGATTGGTGGTGGTCGGAGGGGCCGTAGGCGCAGATTAGCAGCCACGCTTCCGTCAGTCTGCCCCAGGGCAGCTGTGGCTACAGAAGTAGCTCACCACCACCGAGTGTGACTGAGGAGTGAATGAATAATGCGATGTAAAGCGCCTTGAGTATCTAGAAAGGCGCTATATAAATCCCATCCATTATTATTATTATTATTATACTGATGTGCACCATCACAAAAAACGCATTGCCCATGACCAAACTCACATCTAGACAATTGTTTTATTCTGTTACATCTTTGTTGTAAGGTCATAAAAAAGGGTACAGGAAACTAAAATTACTCAGTCCTCTCCCTAAACCCCTTTAACATTGTATATCTTTTTTTTAAGAAAATGCATTTTGTTACTCAAGATGTGTGTGTAATAACAATTGAGCTACAGGTTTAGAAAAATAAATTTCTATATTTGATAACTGAGAATCACACTGCAAAGGACATTTGCTCCCAGGTCCTTCTTGCATGTCTCCCATTAACATTTAAATTGCTTATTCTCAATGCCTTCACACTTCCAAAACGGATATCCCAATAACATATTCTGGTTGCCTATCACTTCTGAAAAATAAATATAAATACTTAAGCTTCTCCTCCTCTGCCGTTAAGATTGCCTATTGTTATTTAACGCTTTCAAAGAAAGCACTTGCATCATCCTGAAATTTAATAAAGCTCTATATTCTGATCTTGGCTTGAGTCCACTAAAGCATCTTCAAAGTCGCTGTAACTCCAGCATCTGTCATCAAACGGGCTGAAGATTTGTGCCGACAGAATAAGTGACAGGCGTTGTGATTGAAAGGTAAGGAAATTAAACCTCATGAAATGCAGAAGGGAAAGCTGCGTGGGGAATGGAATTTGTCTTAATGTTGTTGGAAAACAATATGGAGGTAATTGTGACTTTGGCTGCTAACGTTAAACAAGGACTAATGATTCGGCTACACGCTATGTTTCTGTCTCAATTTTAATTACCATTTAAGTCAGCAAATATTTCATATGACAAAGACAATAGCTTCTTAGAATTAAATCCAAAATTCTTCACGAGTAAAAATGGGAGAAGGAAAAGCATAACATTTACAAGTCTTGAGTCCAACTCTCAAATAAACCAAGAAGCCGAGATCGATTTCATATTTAGACTTGAAGTTAAAGAGTAAACTTCATAATCAATACAATGTAACTTTTTAATCAAAGCGTCCTATGGAACATAAAACTACCTCAACCAAGGTTTATATATTAAAGAGTTACTAATTATTGAACACTTGTTAGATGCAGGTATTAATCTTAACTTATCTAAATGGCAGGGGTTAAATCAGCTTTGAACAAATACAGTTTTCACAATCATTGTGTTGAAAATAGCTAATTGAAGTAGGTTACCCACACACATATTTGTACAGGGCATTGACGTTTTGATAATTACTGGGATAATTTGTTCGGAGTAACTTATGGCAAAATTATTTCATTAATGGACAGATGCGTCTCACAGATAGTAATTCTATATTCTATTGAAAAGCACAAACCAACCTTGTCTACCAGGGAATCAGGACAGCAATAGAGTGGTGCAACATGTTAACAACCTATCAATACATGGAAAAGATTGAAAAATGATCAAATTTTCTGAAGGTCAGTAAATGTGTAATATGTCTTCTTACTAATGAGTTACTCGTTTTTTTTTCCACCTCCGTATGTTCACAAGTGTAGTCTTTCTAAATTACCACGATTTTACCATATTCAAATATTTAGTTTGTAGAACTTGATGAACTAATATTTATTCTAGTTCATTCAATATTAATCATATTCATAAATTATGATAATAGCTGAACATGCTGCAAATGTTCAGTGAGTCAGACTGAATGAGTGATAATATTTTAAATATCTCCATTAATCTGGAGTTTGAATTCATAATGGTGGCCATTTTAGGGGACAATGAGATTTTTGTAAACAATCTTGAAAATGTTTCCCCAAATTACAAAAGCTCTGTGAGTTTTAAAGGGCAGAACAAACCATTATTACTACTTAACAACTGCTTGGTTTTCAAATGAATGCATTTGTTTTATGATGTTCTTAAACATAAAAAAACATATAAAATGAAAAACATAAGGAAATTTTGTTTTTTTAAAGCTTCAGATTCTTAATACTTCAGATTCTACTTCAATAATACGCTCCATTCCTTAGTTAGCTCTCGTCTTATAGTTCATTTTAATTGACATCTTGGTTTCCCAACCAAGAGAATGTTTTAACATGTCACCACAGCTGGGTCTCTGTGAGCTGACCCTGACAAGAGCAATGGACAGAAATTGACACATTGCTTCTAAAGATAGACACAAAAAGCTGGAGTAACTCAGTGGGACAGGCACCATCTCTGGAGAGATTGAATGGGTGACATTTTGGGTCGAGACCCTTTTTCAGTCTGAAGAAGTGTCTCGATCCGAAACATCACCCATTCCTTCTCTCCAGAGATGCTGCCTGGCCTGCTGAGTAACTCCAGCTTTTTGTGTCTATCTTGGGTTCAAACCAGCATCTACAGTTCCTTCGATTTAGTGTTATGTAATGAATCGGATTTGATAAAGGGCCTCGAGGTTAATGAGCCATTAGGAGGCAGTGACCATAACATGGTCAGGTTTAATCTACAATTGGAGAGGGAGAATAGATAAGAGGTGTCAGTGTTGCAGTTGAATAAAGGGGACTATGGGGCCATGAGGGAGGAGCTGGCCAAAGTTGACTGGAAAGGTACACTAGCAGGGATGACAGTGGAACAAAAATGGCAGGTGTTTCTAGGAATAATACAGAAGGTGCAGGATCAGTTAATTTTTAGGAGGAAGAAAGATTCCATGAGGAGAAAGGGACGACCATGGCTGACAAGGAAAGTCAGGGACAGTATAAAAATTAAAGCAAAGAAGTCCAACGTAGCAAAGATGAGCGGGAAGCAAGA
This sequence comes from Leucoraja erinaceus, assembly GCF_028641065.1. Classification (NCBI taxonomy): domain Eukaryota; kingdom Metazoa; phylum Chordata; class Chondrichthyes; order Rajiformes; family Rajidae; genus Leucoraja; species Leucoraja erinaceus. The sequence continues at coordinate 18,569,870 of NC_073398.1, forward strand.
GGTTGGGTAATGTTTAAAGAACAACAAAAGATAACTAAAAAGACAATACGGGGAGAAAATATGAGGTACGAAGGTAAGCTAGCCAAGAATATAAAGCAGGATAGTAAAAGCTTCTTTAGGTTTGTGAAGAGGAAAAAATTAGTTAAGACCAAAGTTGGACCCTTGAAGACCGAAAAAGATGAATTTATTATGGGGAACAAGGAAATGGCAGATGAGTTGAACAGGTACTTTGGATCTGTCTTCATTAAGGAGGACACAAACAATCTTCCTGATATAGTAGTGGCCAGAGGATCTGGGGTGACAGAGGAACTGAAGGAAATCCACATTAGGCAGGAAATGGTGTTGGATAGACTGATGGGACTGAAGGCTGATAAATCCCCAGGGCCTGATGGTCTGCATCCCAGGGTACTTAAGGAAGTGACTCTAGAAATCATGGATGCATTGGTGATAATTTCCCAATGTTCTATAGACTCAGGATCAGTTCCTGTGGATTGGAGGGTAGCTAATGTTATCCCACTTTTTAAGAAAGGCGGGAGAGAGAAAACAGGGAATTATAGACCAGTTAGCCTGACATCAGTGGTGGGGAAGATGCTGGAGTCAATTATAAAAGATGAGATAGCCGAACATTTGGATAGCAGTAACAGGATCGGTCTGAGTCAGCATGGATTTACGAAGGGGAAATCATGCTTGACTAATCTTCTGGAATTTTTTGAAGATGTAACAGGAAAATGGACAAGGGAGAGCCAGTGGATGTAGTGTACCTGGACTTTCAGAAAGCATTTGATAAGGTCCCACATAGGAGATTGGTTGGCAAAATTAGGGCACATGGTATATGGGGTGGAGTGCTGACATGGATAGCAAAGTGGTTGGCAGACAGGAAACAAAGAGTATGGATTAACGGGTCCCTTTCAGAATGGCAGACAGTGACTAGTGGGGTACCGCAAGGATCAGTGCTGGGACCGCAGCTATTTATAATATACATCAATAATTTGGATGAAGGGATTCAAAGTAACATTAGCAAATTTGCAGATGACACAAAGCTGGGTGGCAGTGTGAACTGTGAGGAGGATTCTATGAGAATGCAGGGTCACTTGGACTGGTTGGGGGAGGGGGGGGGGGGTCAGTTGCATGGCAGATGAAGTTTAATGTGGATCAATGTGAGATTATCCACTTTGGTAGCAAAAACAGGAAGGCTGATTACTATCTAAATGGCGTCGTTGGGATAAGGGGAAGCACAACGGGATCTGGGGGTCCTTGTACATCAGTCTATGAAAGTAAGCATGCAGATACAGCAGGCAGTGAAGAAAGCGAATGGCATGTTGGCGTTTCTAACTAGAGGAATCGAATATAGGAGCAAAAATGTCCTTTTTCAGTTGTACTTCCCTAGCTTTTGGTCCCCTAATTTGAGAAAGGACATTCTTGCTATTGAGGGAGTGCAGCGTAGGTTTAGAAGGTTAATTCCCGGGATGGCGGGGCTGTCATATGCTGAGAGAATGGAGCAGCTGGCCTTGTACACTCTGGAGTTTAGAAGGATGAGAGGGGATCTCATTGAAACATATAAGCTTGTTCAGGGCTTTAAACACGCTAGAGGCAGGAAACATGTTCCCGATGTTGGGGGAGACCAGAACCAAGGGCCACAGTTTAAGAATGAGGAGTAAGCCATTTAGAACAGGGACGAGGAAACACTTTTTCTCACAGAGAGTGGTGTGTCTGTGGAATTCTCTGCAGGTTCTCTGGATGCTTTCAAGAGAGAGCTAGATAGGGCTCTTAAAAATAGTGGAGTCAGGGGATATGGGGAGAAGGCAGTAACAGGGTACTGATTGGGGATGATGAGCCATGATCACATTGAATGACGGTGCTGGATCGAAGGGCCGAATGGCCTACTCCTGCACCTATTGTCTATTGTCTATTGTCTTCCTACACATCGCTTCTAAATGAATCTTATATGCTATTAAATTGTTTCTTTCTATCGATCTAGACTGGTCTATTGTATATATTTTCAGTATTTTCTGCCCTGCAGATGCTGCTCAGCCTGGTCTTCCAGCATTGTTTTTTTATCCATATCCCGGCACCTGTAGTATCTTAGGTTCTCCTTATTGACACTGAAACTTCATAGGTTTCTGGCGATCTCCTCTAGTAACTTCCCAGGGAAACAACAGAAGTCCTAGGAAAATGATATAAACTACCTAAGACCATTTGCCATTATTGCTGCTCCCATCTGAGTCTGACAGCCTCTAAGAAATTTGAGTGCTATTGATAAATACACTCCATATATTTACACTATGTACTTTAGCTTCTCACAGCCTCTTTCGGATATTTTGCCATTTATCTTTGGTAAGTTAAAACCTGTCACCATTGTTATACTTAGGATGGATTTACACAGTTTAACCTGATGTTCCTGCATTCATGTTCCTGTGAACATTTGTCCCATGTTCATGGTGTGAAGTGTTAGATTTGTGATAATGAAATTGATATTGCCAAAATTGCACAGATCAATTAACTTACATATCCATATAATACTTTCAGGCATAGCACATGTCAAATGAGAATAATGTGTTCAGAATTGGAATGGGGGCTTTCAAGTGCCACATATGTAGAATATCATGATAACAGAGCTGGGCAGCAACAGTTCACAAGGAAAGTGTTTAGGAAATACCCTCAGTAGTATAGAGTTATAGGAGAGGAACACAAAATGCTGGAGCAACTAAACGGGACAGGCAGCATCTCTGGAGAGACGGAATGGGTGATGTTTCAGGTTGAGACCCTTTTTGAGACTAGTCTTGAAGTCTTGTTTGTGTCTATCTTCGGTTTAAACCAGCATCAGCAGTTCCTTCTTACACATATAGGAAAGGAACATTCGGGCCAAGGTCACCTGTTTTTATATTGCTATTGATTTTCCTTTGTATTGTAATAAAGTAACCTTCAGTCTTTGCCTGTTATGTCAGGAAGTATACTTCAGTTTAGATACACTTAACAAAGCAGTTGAATTGAGATGGACTTTTCAGCAATAGCCAGTTTAGACAATAAAACTAATTAAAGGTGTCAATATCTACAACAATATATAGAAAAATATAGATATAGAAATCTACTACAATATAGAAAAAACATCAAATGGGACAAATATTTAGCCTCGGTCATTTGTACTGCCTGTGCTATGTGCTATAATGGCACCAGTGGGTCTAAATTTCAGAAGCAGGCTACTGTGCATTGGGATTAGTGGAAATCCACATTTAGTCCAAACTATTAAAGATTCATCTTCTTTTTAACTAAAAGGGATATGAACTGGTACGGATTAGCAACAGTAAGTTTCACTTGGTAGAAACACAACCAGAAAGAAACATCATTGAAATAATAACAATGTCTGTACAAATCTGAAGGGTCCTGACCCGAAACATCACTTAACCATGTTCTCCTGAGATGCTGCCTGACCCACTGAGCTATTAGAAATTCACTCCTACTCTTTGCTTCCGGTCTGCCAACCAATTTTCTATCCATGTCAACACCCCACCCCCAATACCATGTGCTCTAATTTTAGTCACCAGTCTCCCGTGCGAGACCTTATCAATGGCTTTCTGAAAGTCTAGATACACTACATCCACTGGCTCCGCTCATCCATTTTACTTGTCACATCCTCAAAAAATTCCAGAAGATTAGTCAAGCATGATTTCCCTTTCATAAAGCCATGTTGACTTGGACTAATCCTTTTACTGCTATCCAAATGCCCCATTATTACCCCTTTAATAATTGACTCCAGCATCTTTCCCACCACCGGTCAGGCTAACTGGTCTGTAATTCCCCGTTTTCTCTCTCGCTCCTTTCTTGGGGGATAACATTAGCTATCCTCCAATCCACAGGAACTGATCCTGAATCTATTGAACATTGGAAAATGATCGCCAATGCGTCCACTATTTCTAGAGCCATCTCCCTGAGGTCCCTGGGTTGCAGACCATCAGGTCCAGGGGATTTATCATCCTTCAGTCCCATTAGCCTACCCAATATTATTTCTCGCCTAATGAAAATTTATTTTAGTTCCTCTACCCCCTTAGATCTTCTGTCCTCCAGTACATCTGGGAGATTGTTTGTGTCTTCCTTAGTGAAGACAGATCCGGAGTACCTATTCAACTCTTCTGCCATTTCCTTGTTGCCCATAATAATTTCACCCGTGTCTGCCTTCAAGGGACCCACATTTGACTTTGCTACTCTTTTTCCCTTAACATATCTAAATAAGCTTTTACTGTCCTTCTTTATATTCCTGGCTTCCCTTCGTACTTCATCTTTTCAGCCTGTATTGCCCGTTTTGTTTCCTTCTGTTGTCCTATGAAAGTTTCCCAATCCTCTGGCTTCCGGCTACTCTTCGCTATGTTATACATCTTTTCTTTTAGTTTTATTCTATCCCTAACTTCTCTTGTCAGCCACGGTTGCCTCCTACTACATTTAAAATCTTTCTTCCTTTTTGGAATGAAATGATCCTGCGTCTTCCGGATTATGACCAGGTTAGGAGAGATAGATCAGCCATGATTGAATGATGTAGACTTGTACCAATGGTCTAATTCTGCTCCTATCACTTATGACCTTATGAACAGCATGGAGAAGTTGTTAATATTGACCAAATTAAAGACACTATAAAATGGAGAATCCCTGCATTTGCCAGAATTGCTTAATCTTTGTCAGTGGAAAATTACAGACTGTGGATGGCGCCGGCTAGTCTGAGCTTCAGATTGATATGCAGGATGGTGAAAGATTCAGGTGTTCTCTTAACTTCTCCCTAATTGATAATCTATATTACTAAAAGTCTGATCTTGACCACTTCCTGTTGTTCTGTATATTGTTTATAAAAAAAATGCTGCCCATTATGGCTGTGATATTTGGCCATCTAACAGAGTCCCTCTCCACTGCGCAGGACACGAGGATTTTTCCTATTGATGAAAAATAAAAGAGTTATTAGTGTTTAAAATATGTTGAGATTCTCTCTCCTGAAGGCCACGCTCTTTCCGGAGGGACTATAAAACCCGGAGAGGTTGAGTGCCTGTTTATGCAAGATGGGGGAGCGAGAGAGTCACGTCTCTCAGTCTGTGCTGTGAATAACACTGAACACATGTCTACTAAACTATGAGTGTGGTTTTACTGACCTTGAGTGCCCTTAATGTGGTGGTGATTGGTTTGAAATGAAATAAAGCACTGCAAATAGTTGTTGGTGGTGGTTGGTTTGAAATGAAATTCAGCACAGCAAATGGTTGGTGGTGGTGGTTGGTTTGAAATGAAATTCAGCACAGCAAATGGTTGGTGGTGGTGGTTGGTTTGAAATGAAATGAAGCACAGTAAAAATAGTCTAAACTTGACAACTTCCTGTTTGCACCATATATTGATTTTAGATAAAACGTTACCACTTACGGCTGTGATTTTTGGCCATCTTACTCAGTCCCCCTCCGCTCATCTGGTGCAGAGGATTCTTCCCATCAATGAAAAATAAAAGTGTTATTAGTGTTTAAAAAATGTTGAGAATCTCTCTCCTGTCAATCACGCCATGAAGGCCATGCCCCTTCCGGTGGGACGGGGGAGGGATGATAAAACCCGGAAGTGTGGGTGTGGCTTAGTCTCTGCAAGATGGGGGAGGGAGAGGGAGAGGTTACGACACTGTCTGAGCTGTGAATCAAGAGAGAGTCAATTTAATTGTCATTTGGACCCCTGGGGGTCCAAACGAAATGCCGTTTCTGCAGCCATACATTACACACAAATAGACCCCAGACACAACATAATTACATTTAACATAAACATCCATCACATAACTGTGATGGAAGGCCAAAAAAACTTATCTCTCCACTGCACTCTCCCCCCCCCGATGTCAGAGTCAAAGTCAAAGCCCCCGGCTGGCGATGGCGATTGTCCCGCGGCCATTGAAGCCACGCCGGGTGGTGCGAGGTCGCACACCGGGTCTTGATGTTGGAGCCCCCGGTGTGCGCTCGCAAAGTCCCGCAGCCGTTCCAGCCGCGCGGGGCAATGGTGTTAGGCCCCGCTCCAGGAGCTCTTCGACCCCGCAACACGGGCGGGAGAATTCGCCGTTGCAGCAGCCCGAAAAGCGGTCTCCCTCCAGGGAGCCGCGCGGGGTCGTCCGAGCCGTCCGCAGACCCGCAGTAGCAGCCTCCGACTCAGCAGCAGCAGCGGCATCGGCAGCAGCAGCAGCAGCAGCAGCAGCGGCAGCGCTCCTCCACCGCTCCACCCGCTCCGGTCTCGGCCAGCTCCGCGACGGCGACGGTGAGTAGCACCAGAGTCCCCGGCTTCTTCCCGTTGGAGGCCGCTCCTCGTTGCGGCCTCAACGACACCTGAGACCCGACGAGAAAAGGTCGGGTCTCCAGTGCAGGGAGAGATTCAAAAGTTCCCCCCCCCCTCCACACACACACCCCAACATAAAATAACAAAAACTACACAGAAACACAGACAAAAAATAACAAAAACGCGGACAGGCTGCAGAGGCCGCTGCTGGCCAGAGCCGCGCCGCACCGCCCACCGTGTGTTCAACTGAACACACTGAATGTCTATTGAACTGTGTGTGGTGTTTGTGTGGTGTTTATGTGATGTTTATGTGGTGTTTAAGTGGTGTTTTGTGTGGTTTTATTGTGGTTATAGGGTGGTTCAACTTGCTTGTAATGAATGTGGTGGCCTTGCACCCTGCATGAAATGGTGTGAAACTGCATTTGAATCTGGTGGTCTTGCACCCTGCATGAAATGGTATGAAGCTGCATTTGAAGTTGGTGGCTTTGCACCCTGCTTGAAGTGGTATGAAACTGAACTTGAATTTGGCGGCCTTGCACCGTGCTTGAAGTGGTATGAAACTGCACTTGAATTTGGTGGCCTTGCACCCTGCTACAGTGGTCGGAATCTGCACTTGAATTCGGTGACCTTGCACCCTGCTTGAAGTGGTATGAAACTGCACTTGAATTTGGTGGCCTTGCACCCTTGCTTGAAGTGGTAAGAAACTGCACTTGAATTTGTTGGCCTTGGACCCTGCTTGAAATGATAGGAAACTGCATTTGAATTTGGTGGCCTTGTACCCTGCTTGAAATGGAATTTCAATGAATAGCCGTGAGTCAACTGCCAGCCCACCAGTCGTGAGTGAGCTGCCAGCACATCAGGCTTGAGTGACTGAGCTGCCACCCCAATAATCTATTTGGCCCACAATGTCCATACTAGCCCTCTGGAAACCAGTCCCTTCTGCCCACAACACCCATACTAGCGCTCCAGAAAGCCCTCCTGTCCCACTGGCTACCAATAGTGTAATTGGTGGAGAGGTGGTTATTGCATTGGGGGACCAGCCCTCCCATGTGAACATGGGACCCATTGGGCCCCACTTAGTCTAGTATGTATAAAAATTCTGTAAATAAACTTAAATGCATTCCTATGATTGGATTGCTGCAAAGGAATTGTAAATAATGTAAATAATGTAAATAATGTTGCAAGACAGTTACCCTGCTGTTTGTTGATTGGCCAAAGTGTTAAGCCCAGGCAGAATAGTTTTGTGTTCCAGGGTAAATGTTGCATTATTGAGTTAACTAACTTCCTTCCAGAAGCTTCTGTAAGAAACATTGTTTAAGACTTTCTGTAATTGGGTTGGGGAACTGTCAAAAATGTATTGATGTAATTGATATGTATGTTGGATTATTTGGGGAACCACCCCTATGTAGTTCGGCCCTTCAAGTTTTGTGGACCTATAAAAGGTAGCCCCATTTTAGATCGGTGTCGATCTTCTGGTAGAGCGCTTGGGACTGCGTAACCTTTTGGGCAGTATCTGCTTGTACAAGGCTGAAGGGCTTGGCCAGGCAGAGACAAAGATTGAACCTGGGGTGGTTTAGGTATTGTATAGGAGAATTTGTGTTTGTTCTAAAAATAAAGATTAGTTAGTCCAGTGCTTGAGTCAGTATTTTTACTGAACTAGAGTAGGGGGGTAAGCTTTAGGAGCGTATTGGCAAAAGTCACGTTGGATGTCTAACTCTGGACTCACACTTGAGAATAAAGCATAAGCAAAATATTTGCAGATGCTGGAAGTCAGAAATAAAGACTGAAAAGCTGGAAAGCAATTAAAAATTCAGCCCCCTCTGTGGACAGAGAAACTGAGTTAATGATTCAAGTAACCAGAGCACAATTGATCATTCAGCTGTATTAGAAGATGATTGAATTGAATGGTTTGAGGCAAATGCTATACTAGGGAAAGGTGGGAGTGGGGTGAGAAGTGACTTAACCAAAGGACAGGGTGATCAGCATAGGGATGATAACCTCTTTGGATCGTTTACCTTGTCATGATGAAGAGGCTTGCGTGTCCCCCTGATTCCGAGAGCAATGCCGTTGGAAGCACCAGCTTCTGGTTGGGCCACCCATGGCGGTCAGTTCGAGGATGAGGGTCCAGACTAAGAATGATCCAACCTACAAGACCTCAACGGCGGACCAGGCAGACAAAGTTATCTTGAACTTATCGGTTGTGAAGGCGGATGAAGGCTGCAACAGATCTATCAGTTCCAATCGTATAAGACAAGATACAAGATAGATTTATTCATCACATGTGCCAGATGGCACAGTGAAATTAAATTCCCATACAGCCATACAATAAAAATAAGGGACACAACACACTATAGGGTTTGACATAAAACATCCCCACACAGCAGAATCAAAGTTTCCCACTGTGTGGGAAGGCACCAAAGTCAGTCTCTTCCTCAATTGTTCGCCGTGGTGGTTCCCTTGCCATTGGAATAAGTTGATTGATTTGTGAAGGACTGTGTGCTTCTTGGAGTGCAACATCAAGTACACATTAAACAAAAACACGCACAGGTGTCTTCATTCTGTGAGCAGCAAAAACTTCTCACTTTCGGTGATCAGGGAAGTGAGTCGGGAGTAGGCCATGCGATGGCTGGATGCTCCTAGTCAAGAACCAACACGGAAGCGGTGAATTCTTGATTCAATCGCTTTGGACTCATAAGGCACCTGACAGTCCATAAAAACAACAGAATGTAGACCGTCATCTTCGATCTCGAGGAATAGCCACGACGAGATGATTAAATGATAAAAGTAAAAGTATATGATAACGGTAAAAGTTATCGCTAGGCAAGGCAGATGAGGAGAACTACAGGAACAGAAGTTTGGTCCAAAAGATTTATTAACTTCCTAATGAAATACAGAAGTGACATTAAAGTGTGCAAAATTTAATTTTGTATAAAGATCATGATAATTACTAATTATGTGTTTGTTCATTTCTCATGCGTTGACAAATAAATGAGGAAAGGAACAAAATCAGTTCAAATGAGAAATTAGTCAGGTTTAATAAAATAATTTTGGCTTTGTGGCAGATGGTAAATTGCAAAATTAAAAAAAAATGTTGCTGAATAAGTGGCACATCTGTCCACAATAAATTGTTTGAACGGAGGAAGTTCTTCAGATATCAGCAACACCAAATGTGACAGATGGTTTCTGCAGCGAACAATTATTTATTTTTGTGGCCATGATTAAAAATTGTGCAGCAATCTGTAATTGTTTAAATCGTGGTTTTAAAATGTATCAATTTTTCCCATCTTAAGGTTTCTGAAAACTAACATGGGTCTATTTCATCCTGTGATCAACAATGTCTAAGACATGTTTAGATTTTTGTCCAGGACCATCTTTGACCCAGAGTCTACTCAAGCTTCAGCTACACGTTTGGAATTGACTCTCAGCTCTGCTTTCAGAAGCAGTTAATTCCTGTCTCCTGCATTGAAGCATTGGCAATGGATTAAAGATGCATAAGGAAGTTTAGTAACCTTTCACAGGTACTGCTGACCGGAATTTTAGTGAAAATGATTTAAAACTACTTCCAGCTGTAAGTTTAAAAATTGATTTGAGGCTAATTAAAGTTAACTGAATTTACCACCTTCACAGTTGAATATAATTCACTTGACCTTCAAATACATACAAAGATGAGAATTGCAAAGTTATAATCAGGGTATCTCATTGAGGACCAGTTAATCATTGATATGGCAGCACAAGAAATGAGAGGAGTGATTTTTATTTTTTACAGCAAACAACCTACTAATATCTTGGAGATCAAATTGAGGTCTGTGATACCTCTACGGAGAAATGAATTCAATATTCAAGAGGCACTGAGTGTGAAGGAATAACACAAGATAATACATCATCTGAAAAAGGTTGCTGAAGTGAAAATACAACATAATAGAAAGCAAAAATAATCATGCTCTAGAAAGTCAAAAGCCACTGAGTAGGTATCCTTCACAATCATCGATGATGATTGCAAAACTATTCAATCCAACGGATCAGGACAGCCTGTCCCCAGTCCGCTAATAAATTTTATTAAGAAATAAACAATATTTGCTCTTCCTAGTAAAGAGGGCGTTTAGTGCTTTTCTGGATTTCAATCACCTTATTGTACACGCAACAATTCATCTATATTTTTAAATTTAACAAAGCCAAATCAAATAATAGAAATCCACTTTCACAGATAATTTCTAGTCACACCATTCTTCTGTACTTCTAGTGTTGCAAGACTACAAATGTTCAAATATCTTGTTTGAATAGTTTAGGTTTTCCGTTAGTTTAGAGATACAGTGCGGAATCAGGCCCTTTTACCTTGATGTGAGGGAAGGAACTGCAGATGCTGGTTTAAACTGAAGATAGACACAAAATACTGGAGTAACTCAGTGGAACAGGCAGCATCTCTGGAAAGAAGGAATGGGTGAAGATGGGTCTGAAGAACGGTCTCGGCATGAAACGTCACCCATTTTTTCTCTCTAGAGATGCTGCCTGTCCTGCTGAAATGCTCCAGTACTTTGTGTCTATCTTCCTTTTACCTTGATGGTAGTTTACCATCAGTACCATCAGTACATTGAGCACTCTGACTATACTTGTTTTAATCTTTTCACATCATTTATCATCTATCGAGTGGAAATGGTTGAGAGCTTCAAGCTCCTTGGCCTAAATATTACCGATGATTTGAAGTGGAACACAATGAGCAATTGCCAAAAAGACAGGCCAGCACCTCTACTTCAACATATTTTATTCAGCATGTTTCAGAAATTCAGCAAGTTTCTAATGACCCTGACTTCTACAGATGCATCACAGACAGCATACAGATTGGTTGAATCACAGCCTAGTTTGGGAACAACTCTGCCCAAGACCACAAGGAATTACAGAGTGCTTTAATTGCAGCATGGTTCATCACAGACCATACCCCTCACCATTGCCTCAATCTACAATTCATGTTGTCTTGGGAAAGCAGCCAGCATAAGCAAAGACCTTTCGCACCCCAGTCATTCCTTCTTCTCCAGGCTCCCGTCAGGTCCGTCATGGGTACTGACCCCACCATCGAAGGGATCTACAAGAGGTGCTGTCTTGAAAAGGTAGCCAGCATCATCAAGGACCCACACCAGCTTGGTATCATTCTCATTTCACTCCTGCCAGTGGGAAGAAGGGAGAGGAATCTGAAATCCGTAACATGCAGGTTATGGAACAGCTTCTTTCCAACACCCACAAACTCCAACTAAACTCCAAACTATGATCTGCTTAGCTTGCAGTAGAGACTTGGGGCTTGGTTCTGTTTTTAGATAATATTGTTTTTTCCTTAATTTATTTAACTTTTTTTGTTGGGTGTGCTATCTATTGAGTATTGTGTTTACAAACCTGCTTTGCTGCAAGTAAGAATTTAATTGTTCCATCTCAGGAAATGTGACAATAAGACACATTTGGCTGTTTTGACTAATAGACAGAAAACCAAGAGCTGTATGGAAGGGTCGGTGCATCAAAGATTGATACAAGGGCTCCACTATTCACAATCTACATCAATGATTTGACTGACAAGATAGTGTACACTATATCCAAGTTAGCTGTGGATACAAAACAACGTGGGAATGTGGATTGTGAGGAAGACACAAAAGATCTTCAGGGGGAATATAAGCAAGTTAATTGAAAGGGCTGTGGCGTCAGCTGATACACAGACCACTTATGGTCGAACCCTCGTCAGCAGTTACAAAGGCTGTTACGTGATGTCAGGGGCTAAGGTCCTGCTACATAAGCATATCTCACCTTGAGATCATCCCAGTCAACAGGTGGCTGAGCTCGAGACAACACCCTCGCTCAGCTACAGCAGCAATGACAATTATGTTAGTGGACCAAACTTACATGTAACACCTGAATAAATCAACTGTTTATTCACCACGTTTGGTGCCGCTACAGGGCAAGGAAATGGGAGTTGAAATGTATCAAGTAGTTTTCATTACAATTAAAAAAATACAAAGGCAGAATATTTATTAGACGGTGAAACATTGAAAATAGTTGGGGCCAGATGGATTTGCTTTCTTGTACTTTAATCACTGAAAGTTAACATGTAGATATAGCAAACAGTAAGAAATGCATACCACATATTGGACTATTTGAGCACAAAAGCAGAAACATCTTGTTCCCAGAATACAGAGCTGTTGTGAAACCACTCACATGGATTATTCCGGACAGGTCTTGTCTCATTACAGTAGAAAAGATAAAGTTGCATGAGTATACTGAAAATTCACTTGATCATATGAACATTGAATGGGCAGATTAAGCCTGTATTCTCTGGAGTTTAGTAGAATGAGAGATGATCTTCATATACTTGAGGGGCTTAACAGGATTGATGCCATTTTGATTGATCCTCTATCAGTCCCAAAACCAGGGATCGCAGGTTCAAAATAAGGTTTGACCTTTCAGGGCAGAGGTCAGGAGCAATTGCTTCATTGGGGAGCAGTGATCTGTAATATCTACTCAAGAGGTTGTGCAGGCCAGTCACTGAAAATTCAAATCAGAGGTAATTAGATTTTTAGATATTAAGGAATCTTGAAGATAATGTTAATAAGGGTAAATCAGAGATCAGAGATCAGCTATGCTTGAATCATGGAACAGGAATGAGAGGCCAAATGGCCTTTCCAGCATCTGCATCTTATGGTTTGACAATTCCCATCTTTGCATTTTGAAGAGGTCAGTTAGGAATCCTGGTTTTTCGGCAACTCAACAACAAAGGATGGAGAATTAAGCTGAAACAAACAAAACATTTAGTTTTTCTAAAAAGGAGAGACATGGATGTGTTGGGTTATCAAGTTACAACACAGGGGAAGGTGAACAGATTGCCTCTAAAAGACATAATGAGCTGAATGCCCTGTTATCATTTTGCAATTTCCTTAACTTAAAGTACTTTGTATTAATTTGTTTTGATGTATATTTACATACTTCATCCAAAATGATGCACTAAAATGATTTTGGAATCAAACCCAGAGAACAGAAACAACAAAAAGAAACACAAATTACATTGTGACCTAAGAGGGTTCGTTATCAAGGAAAGAAATATGTGAAAGGTAGCTTTAGCAAAGGGAGTTTTTGCTTGATGTAAGTTTACAAGATTTAATTTCAATGGAAAATGCCTTAGGCTATTTGAAAAATACATTTATTAGTTCTTTGAGCTGCACAAATATGAAATCTATCATGCTGAAATATTGTAGACATAAATCCATATTTCAAAAGTAATTTTTCCAGATAGCACGTAGAAAGTAGTCAATGTAAGTCTGCTCACGCTCGCTTGACAATTTAGAATAGTTTGTAAGAAACACTGTCATGCTCACCACATTTTTTCAGGTTAGCTTGTATTTTATGAGTTGTTACAGAAAATTACAATATGAATTCATGTTGGTCTGTGTCATAATATAGTTATCAAAAATAGTCGCACATATGGAGAGGCATGATTCCTTTTGTAATGCTGCACAGCAAGCTTTTCCTCATACTGAGCCAGGCAATTTTCTTTTAATTTAGACCCACTGGGTCCTAACACCAATCATCATCCCCTTTCCATGAATGGGAATAACTGAGCATTTCATTGGAAAATCTGTCCTTCTTTTACTACCTTCTGTACAATGTCTCTTTCTATTTAAGAGTTGTTATCTAGTATATTTCTTACCCTTAGCTTTCTGTTTTCCTTTTGCCTTTATATTATTTGGGCCATGATGCTCAACAAGAAATCTAATCAAATATAGTCATTGGGACAACACTCTCTTTATTGGAGTCTCACTGCGTGGAAGGCTCTTTGGCCCAACTTGCCCAAACTGGCCAACATGTCCCATCTGCACTAGTCCCATTTACTTGCATTTGGCCCATATCTCCCTAAACCTGTCCGATCTATGTACCTGTCTAAATGTTTCTTAAATGTTGCGATAGTACCTGCCTCAACTACCTCCTTCAGCAGCTTGTTCCATACATCCCACACCGGCCAACTAGTCCCACAGGCCCGCATTTGGGCCATATCCCTCCAAACCTGTCCTATCCATGTACCTGTCTAACTGTTTCTCAAATGTTTGGATAGTCCTTGCCTCAACTACGTTTTCTGGTAGTTTGTTCCATACACCCACCACCCTTTGTGTGAAAGCGTTACTGCTCTTGTTCCTATTAAATCTTTTCTCCTCCACCTTAAACCTATTACATTTACATATAATATACATTTCACTGACAGATTTAAAAAAAAATCAGAATAGCCGTAACAATAAGGAGACAAATTAAGAAATGAAGAGGTTATATTTAAATCTTACCTTACATATACTCCAAATGTTTCCAAATGCCTTGCATGTAATTTATTAAATTTTCATTACAAGCACCATGATAATGGAAGCTAATGGAGCAATGGACTTAAGCAGAAGAGGGGGTAAATGAGGGAGAAAGTGACAAAAGAACAAATGAAAGAGGAGAATTAAAGAAAATGAAAATGAAGAAAGCCCCTAGGTGAGAAAAAACATTACTTGCACGTTATTTGCTTAATACCAGGAGAGATAATTCAAAGGGCTGAAATTACAGGCCAGATAATCAAATTTAAAACCCACCATGCAAATTGAAATAATTTAAATTCAGTTAATAAAACAATCTAAAATGAATTTATTTCTAGTTATTATGTAACTACCCAATTGCACATTTGCTTCACTAACATGCTTCAAGGAGGAAAATCTTTTCCTCAAGGAGTTAACTGCCTTCTGAAATAGTCTAGCTACAGTAATCATACAGACTTAAGGAAACATTTAGACTTAAACAATTTAAACAAACAAATACAGGTGCACAACCTTTTATCCGAAAGCCTTGGGACCAGACACTTTTCGTAATTCAGAATTTGTCGGTCTTCGGAATGGAAATTTTTTAGCGTAGATTTTAATGGCTGGCTAAATGGTAGAGTGCTCGGCTCATATCCGCAAGGTTGCGAGTTTGCGCCTTGATCCCGGCAGTTACTCAGTCGCGAGTTTGAGTCTTCAATGTAGTTTTTTTCTTGCAGAATAATGTTTGTATGAAATGCAGTGTAGGAGAGGTGTACTGACTGTGTGGGCAGAACTTTGGAAGTGATTGCCCACCAGTCTAAAAAGCCGCTGTTTCTCCCTGTCCCTGGGATAGTAGGGGGCGATCAAACAGCACAATACCCCCCTCCCCCTCCAACTCCAGAGGAATCCTCTCCCCGATGGGCCGCTACGGCGACAAGTGGCAGTTTGCCCACAGCCCGAGCTGCGCCACCCCAAGAACAAGACGTACCTTGCACACCATCCGCTTCTGCCCCTACGTGTTCCCCTGGAGTTGGAGCGGGGCTGGGCTGGAGTTGCTGCTGGCTGTGGGTCTCTGGGATCTCCGTGCTTGCAGTGGGCCTGGGGGTCGCTGTCCCGTTGGTCCTGACGTCTCCGGCCACCCCCCTGGACTGGAGCTGAGACTGGGAACTGTACTGCCCTTGCCCCTCCCTCTGCAACTGCAAACAACCCCACTCTCCTGCAAGGGCGGTACAGTTCCCGGAGGATAGCAGGTGGCCGGAGACGTCAGGACCAACAGGAACCCGCTCCCCGATGGGCCCCTACAATGCCCGAGCTGCGCCCCGTCATCCACAACCCAGGTTCCTCTGTAGTTGGAGCGGGGCTGGGCTGCTGTTGGCTGTGGGTCTCTCGGTTCTCCATGCTTGCGGAGGGCCTGGTGGTCGACGCCCAATTGGTCCCGACGTCTCCGGTGACTGCACTGTATGCTGCCATCGCCGACGTGAAGACAGTTCAAAGCCCCCGCGCCGGTGCAATGGGCAGGGAGCTGGAGAGGGGAGGGATGGGGTCACACACATGGCCGGGGAGCAGAGGGGTGTAGGTGGGGTGAAACTGAAGGGAGCGACAATCTGCTGCTGCCTGCACGCTTAGTTGAGAAGTTCCCACGCAAGACTCATGATACACTGTGTATCGTGAGTCTACCGTGGGAACGTTTTAACTCAGCGGGCAGGCAGCAGCAGATTGTCAATTATTAACCCTCCCGCGCAATATACCCTCACCTTCTCTTTTATGAATGGGGATTTAGTTCCCCTTTCTTCGAGGACCGACCGGAGGTTCCGCTGTCACCTCTGCGGGCCGCCCTCGGTGAACGTTTTAAAGGACCTTTCTTCAAGGACCGAAAAAATGTCGCTATTCGGAGGTTTTCGTTATTTGGATTTCGGATAAAAGGTTGTGCACCTGTACTTAGAATTATTAATTGAGTATTCAACGTTTAACATGTAACATCCCCACATCAACGGTGTGGGCACGGTGGTGCAGTGGAAGAGTTGCTGCCTTACAGCATTTGCAGCGCCAGAGACCCGGGTTCGATCCTGACTACGGGTGCTGTTTGTACAGAGGTTATACGTTCTCCCCATGATCATGAGGGTTTTCTTTGAGATCTTCGGTTTCCTCCCACATTCCAAAGACGTACAGGTTTGTAGGTTAATTGGCTTGGCTTAAGTGTAAATTGCCCCTACTGTGTAGGATAGTATCCAACAACGATAAGACAGAATTCCTCCTCATAGGCTCCAAAGCCACACTCAGCAAAATCAATAACCCCACTCTCACCATCGACGGCACCACTGTCTCCCCATCTCCCCATGCCTGCAACCTTGGCGTGATCTTTGATTCCACCCTCTCCCTTGAGCCTCACATCCGCCATGTCATTAAAACCTCCTTCTTTCAACTCCGCAACATCGCCAAACTCAGACCCTCCCTCACATCGCCCGCTGCTGAAAGACTCATCCATGCCTTCATCTCCTCCCGACTGGACTATTGCAACTCACTTCTCCTTGGCATCAGCTCCGCCTACATCAACCGACTCCAACTGGTCCAGAACGCAGCCGCCCGACTCATCACCAATACCAAATCCTGGCATCACATCACTCCAGTCCTCAAACAACTTCACTGGCTTCCCATCTCCCACCGGATCACCTACAAAATTCTGATCCTCACCTACAAAGCCCTCCACCATCTGGCCCTCCCATATCTCACTGACCTCCTCTCCCCCTACCAACCCTCACGGTCCCTCAGATCCACATCAGCCGGTCTCTTCTCCATCCACAAGTCCAACCTCCGCAGTTTTGGGGACAGAGCCTTCTCCAGGGCAGCTCCCAGGCTCTGGAACTCCCTCCCCCAACTGATCCGCAATTCCGTGTCCCTCACCATCTTCCATCCCGCCTCAAGACCCATCTCTTCACCTCTGCCTATCCTTAGCCCCACGTGCCGTCCCTTTTCATCTGTGCATTAATTGCCTCATACTGTGTTTTGTATTGAATTCTGTATTTACTTTGTGTACTAGTCTTGTCTCTACTATTTATTTCATTCCCCTTACATGTTTTTCCTCTACCTGCTAAATTTTTGTAAGGTGTCCTTGAGACTCTTGAAAGGCGCCCATAAATAAAATGTATTATTATTATTATTATTAATGTGCGGGATCATTGGTCGGTGTGGACTCGGTGGGCCGAAGGGCCTGTTTCCGCACTGTATCTCTAAACTAAAACTTCAACAATTTCCAATCGTCCCATTTTAAATTTGAATTTAGGATGGAACAGATGATAAAACCTACTTATACTGCTCCAGGCATAATAACCCATTTTTCACAGTTTTAGCTTAGTTTAATTTAGAGATACAGCACGGAACCTTAATTGGTACATGTGACAAAAAACAGACCTTGAACTTTGAAACCTTGAAACAGGCCCTTTGGCCCACCGAGTCCACATCTTAACACTATCCTACACACACTAGGTACAATTTATACATGCACCAAGCCAATTAACCTACAAAGCCATACGTCTTTGGAGTGTGAGAGGAAACCGAAGATCTCAGAGAAAACCCATGCGGTCATGGAGAGAACGTACAAACTCCGTATAGACAGCACCCTTAGTCGGGATCGAACCCGGGTCTCCGGTGCTGCAAGCACTGTAAGGCAGCAACTCTGCCGCTGCACCATCGTGGCCGCCCATGGTACCAGCGGATTTGAGAGGGGTCTTACTGAGGGCAAAGGTTCTATGCTGCTACACTTCCCTGCTCTGATCTCGCTCTCTCCCCCCTCCACCTTCATTTCTCCACACTATGCCCTGTGTGTTTCCTCGCATGGAAAACATTCCAGCTGTTCCTAGCGATTATTGACTCTTTTCATGTCTAGACAGCAGTGCCACTGTAAATAGTGTGCTATATGTTTCCTCCTTTTGACCTGCGTGCATCCCAGTTTGTCTAGTTTGTCTAGCTTCATCCTAGGGGAGCGGAGGTTGCAAGTTCCACTGTGTTTCCCCAATACTCTTTCCATTTCTCTGGGCTACCTCATCCAATTCTCCCCAATCTACTTCACCTCCCTACCCACATTCCTCCCCCAACCCTCTCCAACTAGTTCCGTAGTTCCCAAGGTTCTTTGAGAACTGAGACCTGTGCCTTTAACTTGTGAAGCAGCTTGCAATTTACATGATCAGCTGGTTTATAATGATCTTCCTCTCATACATACCCATGCTGAGGGTTTATATCTTTCTGGAGGATTATGTGGCCTGGGTGACAGTTGTATATTTCCTTTATTTTACCAATGTAGCTTCTCATTCGCATTTTAAGTGCTCTGACAAAAAAGTGGTTATTAGCTGGACTGTACAAAGACCTCATTTCGTGGTTATGTATTTCCCGTGTTTCATTTCAGGGGAAGCCCTACACATAGCACAAGTGTGTGTAGTGACCATGGCCATTCTCCCACCAGCTCTTGACTCATTTGCCACCATATGTAGTTTGTTAATGGATCTGGCCAAATTTGCAATAATGTGTTGGAAAGAACTGCCAATGCTGCTTTAAACCAAAGATAGACACAAAAAGCAGAAATAACCCAACGGGCCAGTCAGCATCACTGGAGAAAAGGAGTAGGTGATGTTTTGGGTCGAGACCTTTCTTCAGACTGAGAGTCTTGGGAAAGAGAAATGAGAGATATAGAAAACGAGTTATGCAGACCATGGCAGCTTACAACCCAACGATATGAATATTGATTTCTCCAACTTCAAGTAACCCATGCATCCCCTCCCTCTGTCCCTCCCCCACCCTAGTACCATTTCACTGTTGCGTGGTGAGTTTCATTGTCTGTGGACCGTTTCCTTTAGCATCGTAACTTTTTTACATATCTTTCATTCATTTGTTCTATACCTCTCTATATTTGTCTTTATCTCTCATTTCCCTTTCCCCTGACTCTCAGTCTGAAGAAGGGCCTTGACCTGAAATGTCACCTATTCCTTTTCTCCAGAGATGCTGTCTGACCCGCTGAGATACTCCAGCTTTTTGTGTCTATCTTTTGTAATAATGCCAATTGAAATTGTCCATTTGTATCGACAGTCTTTGAGACGCTGTCTATGAGCAACAAAACACCATCAGGCCTACTTGCCTCTATCCTATCTTTTTATTTTGTGTGATTCGCTGAGCAGTCGTCTTCCTCAATGTCTAAGTATGATTGGACATGCTACCATCAGCAATACCTTTGGATTTATTGTGGGCCGGTGGCCTTGTTCTTATGTTGTTCCATTCTAGCTTTGCTAAAAGATTTGTTTCCATGCAAAACACACATGTTGATGTAAGAGCAAGACGGATAATGGATGGCATTTTCTTGTTTAGGAAGGAACTGCAGATGCTGGGTTTCACCGAAGATAGACACAAAATGATGGAGTAGCTCAGCGGGACAGGCAACACCTCTGGGTAGAAGGAATGGGTGACATTTCGGGTCAAGCCTGAAGAAAGGCCTAATATGTTCTTGTTACACAAAACACAGAATCAAAAATTTTAAACATAACAGATTTCCCAGCCAGTTTTCTACTTGGGTGCACATGGTCTATCCCGAGGAAACAATGAGGCTAAGAAGAAAATTGAAGGTATTATTTCAAGTCTTATTCTGTGTAAGTTCTGCTCATTCTAACCATTCCATCCACCTTATCAACTCTGATGTGCAGAGATTGAAGTGAATCATTGTGCATGAAGGCTGTTGGAAGCTGCCAACTGATGGTTAATGTATGTCACCAGAAGATGATCAGCAAGCTTGTTACACTTTCCAGTACAGAGAATTGCCCTCATAAACAAATGAAAGAAAGAATGCTGAGAAAATATCTATAGTGGTAAAAATAGAAGAAGCGTCTCTTGTTTATTTTGCAACATCCCAAATCTATCAGTTATTGTTTTGAAAAGTAAATTTCCACTTTAACATAATTCTAATATGATAGGGGCATCAAAGTCAAACTTTATTCAGTTAGGCATGTAATGTGACTGAAGTAAGCAAGATAACATATAAATATCAAAATAACATATTCAGACAATCCAATTATGCAAGATTACTGAAGGACTTGATTGTGAATGATGTACCCACTCATTGCACAAATGAGGATTGATGGCATCAGGAGTAATGTGCTTAACATTTTGTCTTTTTTCGTTGCCGTGGATGACATGCACAGGCCTGTGCATTTCTCAACTGTCCTCTGTAATCAGTTGATTCTTGTTTTTATGCAGCCAAACTTCACAATGATTATCACTGCATTGCACAATGTGCTCAATTATTTAGTTGCTGAATATCTTCAATGGGCATTCAATAGCAAGACAAATGCAATGCCCATTAATTTAATTCTTTATCTATGTGTGTCAAAGGGAAGGGTCTTCTCCCAAGATTGTGCATCAGGTCCCCATGGCTGTAAATGTATCTGTGAAGAGGATAATGTTTCTCACATCAATAGCTTTAAGGCAAGTTAATATAGTTTAATTTCCATTTGATGCTGGTATCATTTCATAGACTTCTGCTGAATGCCAGTCGAAAATATTTTGTCAATAAATAATTGAACGTAATGTTATACAATAATAATCACTGAATTAAAATGTACAAAAGCAGAAGAATTAATCTTCTTCATTGGTTAGGAGGGAACTGCTAATGCTGGTTGACACTGAAGATAGACACAAAATACTGGAGTAACTCAGCGGGACAGGCAGCATTTCTAGATAGAAGGAATAGGTGACGTTTTGGGTCGAGACCATTCTTCAGACTGAAAGTCAAGGGAGAGGGAGACAGAGATATGGAAGGGTGAAAATGGCAGATAGAAGGGTATGATGATCAAGGAAAATGGAAAATGATTCATTGTCAGCTGAGGGGAAGGAGACAATGAGGCAAACAATCGGCAACATTAAATCAGGAGGCCAGTGAATGTTTACTGAGTAACAATTAGGCATGAAGTATCAACAAAGTACAGATATATCTAATTATTTCCACATAATAATAAAAGTCACCATTTGCTACTCTTACAAATTCTTAACTTCACTTGAAGTTAATCTGGTCGAAGTCTTCACATAGTTGTGTTTGTATTCTTGTGTGGGGTGGACAGAGGTGAAGGTGTGACAGGGTGTTGTATGTTGGACTGATGGTGGAAACTTCACCTGACCTGCATGTAGTGACCCCCCTCTCCGCTTCTTTAACATTTCATAAGAAAAGAAGTACAAGGTCAGACGATCTAAGTAAACCAGCACAACCCGAACAAGCATGACTTTGTATTCAAAACTGTTAAACAATTCCCTCTTTGCCATCTAGAGCAGGTTATTCAACAAGGTAGAGTAGAACAGCAGTCAAGCATGAACACATCTGTATCTCTTTACAACCATGTTGGGTAGAAGTGAGGGTTTAGTGTTGAAAATTTAATGTGTGACTAATTGCCTCTTTTGGAGGCTGATAGTAGTTAACACTGAATATTTCATTGACTAATTTCCATGTTGTAGCTGTTATTTTTTTTAAAATCAGGTTATTAAATATGTTGCATTTAATACCTTTCTGAAGGTTTTTTTCTGTTATAAATGATAGTGACTGAAAAAGTCATCCTAGAATTTAAGTTGTATCATATTATGCAAATTGCAAAATGCAATTATGTTGTAGTCATATTAAATTCCTCTGTGGCATTTCGTCAGGCTCATTACTGGGCTTAAAATAAGTGGGATGTGGTAAGTTAAGCATTTGAATGATAATATTCTATAATATTATTTCCTGACTATAAAGAATGAATAAATCGTAAACTCTCCAAGTCTAAAGAGCACAGGTAAATGCACATACACACACTCACACATCTATACACACACACATGCATATTTAGACAGTTAATAGTAGTAGCCAAAACAAAAGCTGGAGGAGTAGGTTAAAGAGAGACGCCATAATTAATAGTGAGTGAGAATTAAGTGATTTTGAATTGATGGTAGAGAAAATAAATACTTTGTAACTTTTGCGTTAAGTGCTGGATGGTTATTAAGTGATTGGACAATGGATAGATCAAGAACCAAGCACGTACAAACTGGCACTAGAAATGGCATCAACTGGCAATTCTTATATACTATCTCTGTGAACTATTATCATATACATGTACTGTATCTGAGATGCTTGTCAAAGATGTGCTTATGTATAGTGATCCAAGGAATGAACTGTACACAAAAAATAATTTCACTATACCTCGTTAAATGTAACAAATAAAGATTAAAAAAAAGGGTTTATTTAATTTAGGAATATTGGAGATACCAGAGCTATCAGAATTTTACCGTTGCTTATCAAGCAAGAAAGAAAAGTACCTGCATAAACCAATGGGGTCCAACCTCCCATTAGCATTGCATAGTTCAGTAATGTTATCACGGTCTGATAATTCTAACCGTAATATCAATGCATATGTTTTGTTGGAACTTCCTGTCTGTCTCCAGAAGAACACAATGAAAAAAAAAGAATGATACTACAACAGACATCTATAAATCAGATCTGTTCTTATCTCATGGTTCATTGGGAATGCCCATCCTGAGATACCAACAGGAAAGCGTCTTGTGGATTCCACCTACACTCCCCAAATTCAAACGGAAATTCAAGCCAAATATTCACGTCACGACCGTTTTAGAATGTAATGAAATGCTGCATGGACCCATCATGAAGAAAGACCCGAAACGTCAGCCATTCCTTCTTTCCAGAGATGCTGCCTGTCCCGCTGAGTTACCCCAGCATTTTGTGTCTATCTTCGGTTTAAACCAGCGCCTGCAGTTTCTTCCTACACATATTGAAATGTTGTCTGTCCATTTTCCATCACAGACACTGCATGACCCACTGAGCTTCTTCAGCAGTTTGTTCTTTGCTTTATTCCTTGTCGGATGAGCAGGTTAGCTTAAAACTATGTTTTGTTCTCGTTAATTTGCTTCAGTCATTTTTATCAGTTCTATAAAATCACCCAGTGACATTCCAACTTACTGTTAAATTTTCTTCAGGAAAGTAAAAGTCAATCTGATATGATGACTAAACTCATGGGGCAGTGATTAGCTGTTCTGAGTGACTGAACATGAGTAATTAAATGTCATTTTTCTTCAGCTCACTTAGCGCTGAATCTGTACTTTAAAATGTCAAAACTATCCCATTCAAGCACATCTAAGACATTATAACTAAGTGCAGAGGATTACCAGGAATTCTAATTTGAATATGATTGAAATGAGCTACTGTTTTTGCACTGTTTAAAAATAATTTAAATTAATATTTTGCAATTTTTAAAGCAGTATTTTTTTATAGAATTGTATGCATTTGTTAGGCGTTATACATATTGTGGTAGTACATTGATGCAGCAGTAGAGTTGCTGCCTTACTGTGCCAGAGCACCCGGATTTGATTTTATTCACGGGTGCTGATTGTATGGAGTTTGCACGTTCTCCCATTGACAGAATGGTTTTTCTCCAGGTGCTCCGGTTTCCTCCCACATGCCCAAGACGGGCGTGTTCGTAGGTTAATTGGCTTCTGTAAATTGTCCCTAGAGTATAGGAACTAGGGTATGGGGTAATTGTTGGTTGGTGTGGGCTCAGTTGGCTGAAGGGCCTGTTTCAATGCTGTATCTCTAAACTAAACATTGTAAGGCATATTCCTTATACTAAAATTTTAGTTTACATCTCTTTTTTTATCTTTACTTCCTGACATCTTGGGTTGCATCAAATTGACCATGATGGTCATCCACGGATCATGAGTTTGAGTCCCAAATTTCGATTGTGTAGGAAGGAACTGCAGGTGCTGGTTTGAACAGAAGATCGACACAAAAAGCTGGAGTAACTCAGCGGGATAGGCAGCATCTCTGGAAAGAAGGAGTTGGTCTTGACCTGATTTCTCACCCATGCCTTCTCTCCAGAGATGCTGCCTGTCCCGCTGAGCTACTTCAGCATTTTATGTCCATCCCAAATTTCTATTCACGCATTTTGAACCATGGAAACCTGAGATTAACTAACAGGATGAGTGAGGCCGAATTCATCAGTCCTAACCATTCTGGATAACGTCTCCACATTGTGTCACCAATGGCCTGCTTACTGTCTTGATCACATCTCTGGGCTCCAGCGAGTGGAGGCCCAATGGCCTGGTGTCTCAGGTGTTTGCAGGTATAGACAGACGAGGGGCTGTTGTTTTGGGATGGGTGCTGGGACATTAAAATCTAGCTATTGCATAAGAATAAAACTGAAGATGGTGGAATAAAAGCAGAACACTTCGGGAAAATTCAAACCAGCTACTATATAGTCATAGAGTCATACAGAATGGAAACAGGCCCTTCAGCCAAACCTGAGCACGCCGACTAACATGTCCCATCTAAACTAGTCCCACATGCCTGCTTTTGGTTCATGTCCCTCTAAAACTACCTTATCCATGTAACCCCTCCATATGGGGAGAAGAACAGAATTAATGTTTCAGGTCAACGATCTTTTGTTATCATCACAATACAAGGTCCAAGAACAGCATCTTTTCACCTAACTCAATTTCAGGACTCGGCATGGAGTCAGCAAATTCATATCATGGGAACTTCCAACGATTTCCATTTTAGTTCAAATTTCCAGCATCTATGTTTCTTACATCTTGTAATTTCAGATAATTCAGCCTCACAAATTAAACTCCTATGAACTATTTGGCTCTTTATTTACTTGTAACATTTCTGCTCTCTTTTCCATTTGTACAAATGTCCCTGTTGGCGCTTAATGCCTTCCACAGCCTACCTTCATACAGTTATCTCTCTACAATCCTTTCCTTTTCCCCTTTCTCCACAGCTTAAAAAATATATCTATCAGCTCCTAGATGTGATGGAAACTCATCAATACCAGAGTTAGAATTGTCCAGATCTGGTGTAAGGTTACACCTGTTACAAAACCATTTTTCTTTCTTCCAGCATCCTCTGCGATCATTTTACGGTCTGTGACTACGACATTAGAATTCTGTCACAGCAATTGTGAGCAACGACTAGTCAGCAATGACACCATTGCTCAAAGGAACCGACAAAATATTTGTTTTTATAACAATACATCGTCCAAAAAAACAGTGAAAGGGAACTGAAATATATTTGTGCTTAATGAGCAAAACTGATTTGAGCCCACCTTCAAAACCTTTTTTTTAAATTAGCATTTTGGATTATTTTCTGGAAAATCTTAGATCAATGTACAAACTGGTTGTAAACATACATTCTGAGCTGTGACTCCTTGCACTTATCCATCAAAACAATGAAAATAAATACGCAGAATTGTCGAAACAGGTTTTACTGTGCTTTAGAGCCACATTTATATAATATAACATCCCTGCTAATTTTGGATGAAACACTAAGTTTATCATTAACAAGGCCTGCTGAATCTCTCAGTTGTTAACCATTTTAACCCCTCTTCTCATTTCTATACATACTCCACTATTGGGTTGAGCATTTCCAATGGATCTCAAACTCTGTGTTATCTATTTCCTCTATCTACCGTTTCCCAAATTATAATAGATTTGCTTTGATGCTCTGGCCAAGAAAAGCATATCTATTGTACACATTATGAATTTTGACATTGAATCTTTTTGTTGGTCATTCACAGATAACAAATCTCAATACAGCACCGTACTTCCCCTTGAGAAGTACGAAAATGGGGATCTAGACAGTGATATTTCCACTTTACAAACACAAGGTATTGGAATTGAAGTGTCATCATGGTCCAAGACAAAAGGATCAGTTTTACCAGTACCTGAACATCAAGGTCCAACAGTATGTCTGTGACCCAAAGAAGAGATAACATATGGAAAATGGGCATGAGATCCAGCAACTCACTGACAGACAAGGGATTTGCAGATGTTTCAATGCTGTCTATGATACAAATGGATCAAACAACCAAGAGCCTACTCCAGTGAGAGCCAAGTTTAGAAATAAGAGCATCAAGAAGAGAAAGCCAGTCAGCGGTCGCACGATGAACATTTCCAAAACTCAGCCATGATCATATTGAATGGCGGTGCAGGCTCGAAGGGCCGAATGGCCTACTCCTGCACCTATTTTCTATGGTTCTATGGTTCTAACTGTGATAGAAGGCAATAAAGTTCAACCTCTCCATTCCAAGATACAGTCTAATAAGAAGATAATAATGGAAGCTAGGTAAAGGAGAGATATAAAAACAGCGAGTTTCTGTAAAGATAAATGGTAAAATAAATGCAAATCCTAATTCTTTTGCTGCGTTTAATTTCAATGTTTTTTGGTACCGAAATTGGGCAACCAATTATCCATCTCTGCAAGGCATTAATAATTGTTGGTCGTGAGACTTCTCACTCATTACCTCAGGATTAGGCTCCAGCTCTGATCTGAACTTTATAGTTTCATATATCACCTTTACGCCAGAGGGCAAACTTAAAATGGTGCATTCACTGTCACAAAAGTGCATAAATGTGCAATAAAAGCAGAGATGCTGGAAATGCTCAGCAGGAAATGCAGCACCTGAGAAAAGAGTAAAAAAGAGTCAATACTCCAATTAAAGTACATGTTTTCTCAATAGTCATAGAGATACAGCATGGAAACAGGTCCTTCAGCTCATTGAGTTTACGCCAATCATCAGGTGCTATATTTACAAAAATCCTATCCCAAATCACTGCATACCCCTCATATTTTAATAAATTCCCCTCACACCCAAGATTTAGACTTTTAGAATTTAGAATTTGGAGATACAGTACAGAAACAGGCCCTTTAACCTACAGAGTCCATGTCAGCCAGCGATCACCCTGTGATACTAGGGACAATTTACAATTTTACCAAAGCTAATTAACCTACAAACCTGCATGTGTTTGGAGTGTGGGAGGAAACTGGAGTACCCGGACAAAACCAAAATAAACCAACAAGACCTCCAGTCTTTTGGACTTCCGGTTTCCGGTTCCAGCACTGTGCACACGGCAGTCAGCCAACAGTTGATCGTGTTTTCCTTTATTTTTACTTATTTAATTCCTATTTAATTTGTATTTTTTTGGTTGGTTAGTTTATTGCACCGTGTTCACTTTAATTTCATGTTTCGTGTATTTTGTGTTTTTATGACTGTTGGCAGATCAATTTCCCTCCTGAGATAAATAAAGTTCTATCGTATTGTATGTTTGAAGAGAAATACGCCAAAATATTGGAAGGCGGAAAGAAAGGTAATGATGGAAATTGATTTTTTAAAAAGAAAGATAAAAACAGTCTTATGACTTCTGAACATATGGAAGGAAGCCACGGCTTTTCCTGGCATGTTGGTACTGACTGTGAGGATCTGGATGTTGTTGGCTGGTTACTCGCACAAGTACTTATGTGTGATCACCCTGAATGCTTTTATTTTTTTTATCACTGCAGGTGCTCATCAGTAACATGCCATTGTGTGATGCAACATCCATCACACGGTGGCATAGCAGTAGAGCTGCTGCGTCACAGTGCCAGAGACCCAGGTTCAATCCTGACTATGCGAGTAGTCTGCGCGGAGTTTGTAGTTTGTATGTCCTGGTTTCCTCCCACATTCTAATGTTTTTGTAGGTGTTTCTGTAATCTTTGGGAGATGGGATAACATGAATGATGGATGATCGATCAATGGGGCCTTTTTTCCAGTCGTTACAAACTTCTTCACAAAATACAGTTCCCCAAAGTGGATAATCTTCCTATATTTATACTTCATCCGAAAACCTATGTCTTCACAAACTCTCTTGTGTGACTGTCTATTTTTTTCATCCATGAAATAACTAATGTTCAATGATTTTAAATTCAACGTCACCCACTGGTAACACAGTAAACATCAATAGATACATGTCCGCTGAATTAACCTGGTGATTTGCATTGCATATGCATGTGTCGGAATGAACTGCAGATGCTGGTTTACACCAAAGATAGACACAAAATGCTGGAGTAACTCAGCAGGGCAGGCAGCATCACTGGATAGAAGGAATGGGTAATTTACATAAGCAAGCTGGTTGGGAAGTGTCTGCGTAAATTTTCCATAATGGTGCATTGCATACAGATAAATCATGCTACAGGTATTGCGGTCCATGCTGAAAGTCATTGATTTCCAAATGCAAAAAATAAATGTTGACACTCAATAAAAAATTCTGGAGCTTTATCTTTTCACAGTTACTTCATGAAGCTGAAATCATTTTGTTCGGCTGCGGTGAGCTGGAATGACCAATCATACCAGCCTTTTTTTTAATCAATGAATGTTGCAGTTTATCATTGTATTCCATTGGCTGCAGCAAAAGGTTGTTTGTAACTGCTGTAGCTCATGATTATATGTTCTATTCTCATTGCAGCCTGAGTAAATAATACAAAACAGCTTCTCTTAGACTGCACTTAAGATATCAATAATATATTATGAACCAAAATGTTCTTTTTCACAAAGGATTTGTGTACAAAACTTGGATCTTCTTACTTTTTATTTGGTGTGCTGAAGACGTTGACAGACCAAATCTGGCACAGCTTTCCCACTCGGATAGACACAAAGTGCTCTCAGTGGGTCGGTCAGCATCTCTGGAGAAAATGGATAGGTGTTGTTTCAGGTTGGGGCCCTTCTTCCTCCGCCCCCCGCCCCCCTCCCCCCCCTCCCCCTTACTCCTATGCCCCTGCTTAAATCACTAATGCTCTTCCCACTATTTGCCTAAATCCAAACATTCTCATTGACCTGTAGCATCCTTGTCCAGCTATTAAAACGGAAATCAATAATTAGCAAAGTAGAAATGAACCAAAAATCACCTACATGAATTATTAAAACAATGAACCAAAGCAAAATATTTTTTAAGAACTGACTTAGCTTTCTCTTTATCTCCTAATCTAAAGGCCCACAAATCTCACTTTGATCAATGGTATATTTAATCCTGTGGGGATGGTTACAGCGCTGTGTCAAACATCCCAAGGCTTGAAAGTTTCTGGATGAGCAGCACTACCATCTTTTGGATGCATTACACTTGTAGTTGTGATAGAGACGGGATGGGATAGAGACCAGCCAGTAGAAGGATATTTGCCATTGGTGAATCCCTCCATGATCAGTGGGAACTTGGTTAAATTTGTACAAATTACAAATATGGAGCCGTAGATGCCAGTTCATAAAAAAAAGACACAAAGTGCTGGAGTAACTCAACCAGTCAGGCAGCATCTCTGGAAAACATGGATAGACAAAGTTTTGGGTAGGGATCCTACCTAAATTGTCATCTTTCCATGTTCTCCGTAGATGCTGCCTGACCCTCCAGCACTTTGTGTCATTTTCTTTACGCAACTTAATTTTTTTCCTTTGAAATAGAATGCACTCTAGCATATGTAAATATATGTGACATCATTCATGATGTATTCCATTATATATATTTTGTGCACACATGTGCTATCTGAAAATAACTTCTGCGTAAATAAAACAAACGTTGTTTGAGGTACTTGTGTCTCGTGTGCATCAAACTGTTCACACTACAATGTACTTCTGATCTTGAAGCCCCACTGAGAACATATATTTTACAATTAGTGTTTGCTAGACATAACCAGCATTAGGGACACGGACAGTTCTTCCCTTCTTGATATCTGGCATTGAGGTTAGTTATAATTTTGCTGGAACTGTAACTGAAACGAATTAGTTCTGTACAGAGCAACTGCTTTGAACTTTCCATTAACTTTCAGAAATGATCTTCTGAGAATAACTGAAATCAAACACGAATCTATGTGTATTAAATATTTTAGCTTTTATGCATTATGTCAAAGGAAATTGTAAACTTAATGGATAAAATATAAAATTCAGACAGATGTCTTGTACAATCTAACTCAAATTCTAAAACAAAATTTATATTTATTAGTTAACTTAGGTACGTGAAATTCTACTGAGCTACATTCTTAGTTACTATAGCGAGCCACGCATTGTGAATCAAAAATGATCATTATTAAGAAATACATAGAAAAGCACACACACGATTGGGGAGTGTTCTCCCAGACTTCTGACTATATACCAAGGCACACCCCTCAAACACATGATGACTACTTTCTGCCAAACACAGTCACATGGTCCTGCCCGTCCTAGTGCCGAGGGTTCGCTCAGTAAGTGGCTTAACCACCAGGTGGTGCCACAGGACTGCCCTCCCCAAAACCGGAGGCATGAAAACGAACCGGCAGACGAATGAGGCGCTGCCCCCTCTGGCATCCACCAACAGGGATTGAGCCCAGTGGAAATCAGCACCCAGCCACGGCTGGGAAATGTTGGCCTGTAGGTAAAATGACAGAGGCCAAAGATGAGCGGGACTGTAAGAATCCCATACGTCCGGATCGAGTTAGAGAGGGCCCCCGCTTGCCAGAATGAGATTCAACCCCTGATGGAGGCAAAATGCTAATCTCCGCTCCCATGTCAACGAGGAACCGTCATCCCGAATGTCCGTCCAAAGCGTAGAGGGGGAGTTTCTGGCCGGCCGCTGCAGTGACTACTGGCAACCAGCCCCGCCATTTCCTGGATACAAGCAGGGTGAGCGGCACTGATGGGCCACGGAACCCCAGCGCTGTTGATAGTAGCACCACTTCCCTTTACCAGTGTCGCCTGAGACCGGCTGCACAGCTGAAACCCTGGTGGATACAGGGCATGGTCGCTGGGCCTTTCAAGGCACTGCCAACACCTGATTGATTGAAACGCCGCCCTGCTGCTTCGACTGCCACAGCTCGTCTGCATGCTCTGCTAGCTGCAGGGGGTCAGCAAAATTCTCACGCGCGAGGAGCAGGCGGATGACGTTCGGCATCTGCTACAAGAAGACATGTTCGAATAGGAGACAGGGCTGATGAACGTCCATTACAGCAAGCATTTCACTCATCAGCAAAACGGCTTGCGATCGCCGAGACCACCCATGTGCATGAGCCTCACTGCTCGGTCACGGCGGCTGAAACCAAAGGTACACAGGAGGAGCGCTTTGAGGCCCTCGTACTTGTCCTCCACCAGAGACGCACGTAGGTAATGGACAAGGTGATCAGCCATCTCCTTATCCAGTGCGCCAACCACATAATGTGGAACTGGGCCTCGGCCTGCTGAAACCAAACTTGCGGCTGTGATGTCCAGAACACGGGCAGCTTAAGAGAGACGGCATTCTGCTGGGCTGGATTGACAATGATTTTGTGTTGCTGGGATAGATCTTTGGCTGTGTCCATTATGCAAATCGTCGGGGTCACCACTATAGCGAGCCACGTGTTGTGAATCAAAAGTGATCTTTATTAAGTAATACAGAGAACAACACACATGCAACTGGGGAGGGTTCTCCCAGAGTTCTGACTATATACCAAGGCACACCCCTCAACCACGTGCCGACTCCTTCCCGCCAAATACAGTCACGTGGAACTGCCAGTCCTAGTGCCGAGGGTTCGCTCAGGAAGTGGCCTAACCACCAGGTGACACCACAGTACCACAATAACCACATTCTTCCCATTGTTTACATAACTTAGCACCAATTAGAATTTATTGCAATTGGTATAGTCAAACTAAAAACCCAAATATTTTGTTAAAACCCTTGATAAGTATTATACTCAATGCCCAACCGATGAACGCAAGCATATCACATGTCTTATCTACCACTCCATCTTTTTGTGTTGCTTCTTTCAGGGAATTGTCAACTTAGAGGCCAATATCCCTTTGTACATCACTGAGACTCTTGTTCCTGGGAAAATGAAATCTAAAATAAATTACCGGCTATTTGCTGAATTCCTTGTTACATCCATTAAATCATTACCCGTAGGCCAATCAATACTTGGTCTAATTTATTAGTATTTGTGAATTGCACGCAATGCCCAGTTGGAGTCATACAACTGATGAATTGCATATTAAAGAACCCCCACGTAAGTTGGGTGACTTGTGCCTGCATGAGATATGCAAACTAATGCTGTATCTGGCCCACTTCAGGTATGGCTTGGCTGCTGTAGAGCACAAACAGCAAATTTTACCCAATTTCATGATCATTAGATAACCATAAACCCTGCAAAAGTGAGCTGAATTTTGACTGTTTTCTGAATATGTTACAGATGAATTTTAGATCAAACTTATCTTGCGAAGACTTGAAACGTAAACTGATGGTTTACGATAAACATGTTCAATTAGGGTTCTTTGATTGGTGAGGAAACTTTATAGAACCAGAGCTCTTTGTTGAAGCTTTGCCAATGTTCTTATACATCAATATCAGATGTAATTACTCTCTAGCAATGTCATGCATAGAGATGGACCGATACATCATTCAGACATATTGTTGAGAAGAAAATCCATTTATTTGGCATCAGATATCAGAGATCCAAAAAAAAAAACATGCTGCTGTACAGGACCTGTAATAAGAAAGTCTAATATACAGAAATTAAAGCTAGCTAGATGGTTCACACGGCCTATGCATTTGTTATAATAGAAGTATTTTGGTAAAATGTATTTTAGTCAAAATATGAAAGCATAAAAATACAAATAATAAAAGAATAGTCAGGCTATCAAACCTTCCAATTTCCCCCCTATCTCATCACGTCTGCCTGGCTGATCTAATCTACCGAGGGAATATATCCTTTGGAAAATTAACTGCATGTAGTTCAACCCTTGCTTAATCCTTCAATTCTTCAAGGCATGTGTGTTACGTTCTACCTTCACCCACATCTTATGCATCCATGGCTAAATTTGAGTGATGGGGTTCTTTAAGTGTTAAGCCTTCCTTTTTGTATTGCAGTGCATTTTTGGTACGCATGCCCATTAATCCTCTTTTGCCATTCATATGGAAATACAATTTTTGTTCTTTCTTTTCACAGCTGGGTAGGTGACACAAAATTGCATCCTTGATTTAAAAATTTCATTATTGGGAGTATAAATCTGAAATGAATGGGTGCTGCTCAGCAGGACCCACAAGTTTGTTTTTTATCTATTCTCTTTAATTTTTGTATGCAATTTCCTCTCCCTCCTTAGGCATTTTCTTTGCACCAGACCGGGAGCTTGACATGAATAGTTAAATAATTTTGACCTTGGCAAGCCCTACTGATGAGCACCGGGCATTGCATTTCCTGCATTGTGGGATGGTAAAGATTTGACAAGAAAAACAGTGCCAACAAATTCTAAACAAAATCAAAGTGAAGTCTTTCACATTCAAAACATTATACATCGACTAATATTTGGATAAGTCGAAGCAGCAGCAAATCCTGATTCTTTGTCCCTGTATAATTGGTACACAAAATCTAACAAAAATCGACAGAATAAACAAAACTTCAGGTCTGAGGCTTCCCATAAATTTGCACAAATCGATAAATGGGGGGCAAAAAAATCACAGACAGAACGAATATCTAGGAAAATCAAACCGGTTGTGCCAAAATGAAAGTCATTAATATATGTTTCCTCAAGGCCACTTGCTCATTAGGTGTGCTGCTTTTTATCGGAGGTGGACAGAGGCTGTGAAAGTAGCAGCAGGGATAACAAGCTCATAACTAATGATCATTGCTGATATTCAGTGGAAATAGGCCAATTACTTTGCAATCATTCTATTCCTGGACAATGAAAACACTTGAATTTCAAGATTAATTGATAAGATGATACCAGAGGAGCATCAAGGTTTTTGTGATGCAAGTGGAATGTTGTACCTGTAACATAATGGTTAAATACCATTCCTCATGAGGATTAGATCAGGTGGATACATAGTCTCTTGCCCAGAGTAGGTGAATCATGGGCCAGAGGACATAACTTTAAGGTGAAGGGGAAAAGATTTAACAGGAATTTGAGGGGTAACTTTTTCACACAAAAGGTGGTGGGTGTATGGAACAAGCTGCCAGTGGAGGTAGTTGAGGCTGAGACTATCCCAATGTTTAAGAAACAGTTAGATAGGTACATGGACAGGACAGGTTTGGAAGGATATGGACCAAACATAGGTAGGGACTAGTGTAGTTGGGACATGTAGGCTGGTGTGCGCTGAAAAGCCTGTTTCCACACTGTATCACTCTATGACTATGAATACAATAGATTTGGTTTTCAAAGCAAAAAGTACATTGTTTTGGGAGGCTCTTTCACAGAAATGGATGATCTGACATCAGCAAATTGCATAATTATTAATAATGTCATTGTGCAAGGTCCACATCACCAAGCTATCTGGTAGAAATGCCACGAAGACAATTATTTTTTGTGGATGTTCATGCATTTAAAGGGATTTAGCAAGATTGCATGCTTTCATATTAAAAAATGGCTGCGTTTGGAATAATAAAAGTGTTAGCATAATTTACAAACAAGCTGTACATGTTTGGTGAATAATAGTTGATAAACTAACAGGTTTTAACTTTAAAAAAAAAAATAGTACACTCTATTTCACTGGGGAAAGTATTCATCTTCAAAAAATGTGAAATGTATGCCTGACTGTTATACTGTTGAGAATTATCAGATCAGGATTAAGAAAAATAACCATACAGAACGAGGCCAACTTCTCTAGTGGGGAGAAAATACAGGACCATTGGCAAATGTAAATGTTAGTGAAATTTGTAAATCAAATCCAGGAGGAGATGGTCTCATCAGCATACTGAGACATCTGCCTGGCAGCAACAATTTATTTTAAAAAATAGTACATGCTCACAGACAAAGGAAGACAATGCAATTGATTTTGTTTTAAAGAGATATTGCAAATGTATCACCCGTCAAATAGTTATACCAATCCAACTGCAGCCATCCCTTGCAGGGAACTGGCAAAGATTTCCATTGCCAAGCATCGTGTGAATCATGTAGCAGCCATGTTCGAAGCGCGTTATTTTTTTTCAACTTTTTTTTTTTTTTTTTAGTATGTTTTAAAGTGTGTTTTTGCTGTTTCTCGGTGTGTTTTGTGTGGGGGGTGGTGTGGGGGGGTAAGGGAGAAACCGCTTCGGTCGCCTCCTCCATGGAGAAGCAACTTTTTCCAGGTCGCCTCCCCCGTGGCCTAACATCAAGGATCGGCGCAGCCTTTCCCGGCGACGCGCTCGGGGATCAGTGGCGGGTGCAGCGTGGACTCTCGTCGTGGAGCGGGTGAGCCCTCGCTTGGGCTCGCTGGAGGGGAGCGCTCCGTTTCGCTGGCCCGGGGCAGCCGGCAGCCTGAAGCCGCGGTCTGCAGAGTTCCATCTGGTGCGGCGTCTACAGCGGGATCCCTCGTGGGGGACCCGGGGGAGGGAGAAGAAGCCACCACTGCCGGCCCACGGCCAAATGTGAACTTACCATCACCCCTGGAGGGGAGCTTTGACCACCGGCCCTGCAGTCTACGGTGCCTCTGGCTGCGGCGGAGACTTTAAATCTCAACCGCTGGCCTGCGGCCTACACCAACTTAAAGCCGCGGTCTCTGGTGAGGAAGAGCCGATCCTGGACTGACTCTGGACTCTGGTCCTGTCCACGGGGGGGAAATGGAGGAGGACTGGCCAAATGTTGTGCCTTCCACCATAGTGATGAATGCTGTGGTGGATGTCTGTGTTACATTTTTATTGTGTATTGTGTGTTCTTTATTATTGTATCGCTGCTGACCACCCAAATTCCACCGACCCTGGTTGTGTGGCAAATAAATTCTATTAATAAATTCTATCAATGTAAAAATCTACCAAGGGCTTATACGGTACAATGCCCTGAGAAAATTCTTTCCTCTTGTTCATCTTTGTATCATTGGCAATCACAAATCTCCAGTTTTTAAGAGGGAACTGCAGATGCTGGAGAATCGAAGGTTACACAAAAAAGCTGGAGAAACTCAGCGGGTGCAGCAGCATCTATGCGTCTGAAGAAGGGTTTCGGCCCGAAACGTTGCCTATTTCGTTCGCTCCATAGATGCTGCTGCACCTGCTGAGTTTCTCCAGCTTTTTTGTGTAACCTACAAATCTCCAGTTTACTCTCATCCTTTAAGATCCTTAGAAATTCAGCGATTCTTGCACCACACAGTTGCTTCTTATATTGTTCACCTCCATTGAAGTTAGCAAAACATAATTACAGAAGCAGAGTACAACAAACAAGTCATGGAGCACTTTTAGTGTTGTTAACAAGGGCGAGGGTGGCACAGGGGTAGAGTCGCTGACTCACCCCGCCTAGTATCCGGGTTTGATCCCGACTATGGGTGCTGTTCGTACGGAGTTTGTACGTTCTCCTGTGACCTCTCTGGGTTTTAGAAAATAGACAATAGACAATAGGTGCAGGAGTATGACATTCGGCCCCTCGAGCCAGCACCACTATTCACTGTGATCATGGCTGATCATCCACAATCAGTACCCCGTTCATACCTTCTCCCCATATCCCTTGACTCTGCTATCTTTAAGAGCTCTGTCTAGCTCTCTCTTGAAAGTATCCAGAGAACCAACCTCCACTGCCCTCCGAGGCAGATAATTCCTGGTTCTGGACTCCCCCAACATCGGGAACATGTTTCCTGCCTCTAGCATGTCCAAACCCTTCTAAATCCCAGAGTATACAAGCCGCTCCATTCTATCGACATATGAAAGTCCTGCTATCCTGGGAATTAATCTGGTGAACCTACGCTGCACTCCCTCAATAGCAAGAATGTCCTTCCTCAAATTGGGAGACCAAAACTGCACACAATACTTCAGGTATGGTCTCACTAGGGCCCTGTACAACTGCAGAAGGACCTCTTTGCTCCTATACTCAACTCCTCTTGTTATGAAGAACAACATGCCATTCAATTTTTTCACTGCCTGCTGTACCTGCATGCTTACTTTCAAGACTGATGAACAAGGACCCCCAGATCCTGTTGTACTTCTCCTTTTCCCAATTAGATAATAATCTGCCTTCCTGTTTTTGCCACCAAAATGAACCTCACACTTATCCACATAAAACTGCATCTGCCATACATCTGCTCACTCACCCAACCTGTCCAAGTCACCCTGCATCCTCATAGCATCCTCTTCACGGTTCACACTGCCAGCCAGCTTTGTGTCATCTGCAAGATCTTCGGTTTTCTCCCACACTCCAAAGATGTACAGATTTGTAGGCTAATTGGCTTGGAATATAGGTGAATTGTCCATAGTGTGTATAGGATAGTAGTGTGCAGGGATCACTGGTCGGTGCGGGCTGGGTGGGCCGACGGTCCTGTTTCCATGCTACATATCTCAACTAAACTGTAAATAAGAGATGGGGTTTCTAATAAACAATTTCCTCAAACCTCTTCTTTTTGACTTGACATCTCTGTTGAGTATTTTTGGCTGATTTTCTAATGTTGAAGTCCCTATATTTAAAAAAAAAAGAAAGAAGTTTCAGTGGGGTTTGATGCTGTTAAAGCTGTTCTACTCAACCAGTTTGACCTCACCGCACGCAGATGTTCCCAGCATACATTTAACAAATTGGTTTTTGAATTAATCTAATTAATTGCAACCTTACGCACCTGGTTTACATTAGAGACAAATAATGTCAAATCTACTAACGTCTAAACTATAGTGCTCCATGTGGGATGTTTGGACTTGATATGAAGCTATTTTATTCTCACTTGTTAACGTTTGCTAGTTCTTGTGCTGCCAGGGGATGAGGAGTGAAGTAAAAGAAATAGCAATAATTTACAAAAGACTTAAACTTTTTACAGTTAGATAGCACCATTAAAATGGTAAAATTTCCCAAGGTGCTTTATGAAAAAGTGGTTGATCAAAATTTTACACCAAACTCCACAAGGACATCTCAACAAAATCTTGTCAAAGAAATAGGTTATAATAAGCTTCTTGAAGAGGTTGAGATGCAAAGATATTAAGGAAACGAAGATAGACACAAAAAGCTGAAATAACTCAGCATGTCTGGTGAGAAGGAATGGGTGACATTTCGGGTCAAGACCCTTCTTCATACTGGTTAAGGATAAGTGACACAAGAGATATAGGAGATGATGTTGAGAGATATAGAACAATGAATAAAAGATATGCAAAAAAGTAACGATCATAAATGAAGCAGGCCATTGTTTGCTGTTTGCTGGGTGAAAACGAGAAGCTACTGCAGCTTGGGTGGGCGAGGGATAGAGAGAGGGAATGCTGGGGCTACCTGAAGTTAGAGAAATCCATATTCATACCACTAGGCTGTAAGCTGCCCAAGTGAAATATGAGATGCTGTTCCTCCAATTTGCATCTAGCCTCACTCAGACAATTGAGGAGACCTCCATTCTTAAGAAAACGGGTTACAGAACCTGTGCAGCAGAATGGACAGCAATCAATAATGGTGCAATTACACTACAGGTGGTCAAGACAACAACATTTGAGAACAATTAAGAGAATGACAAAACCATCTTGGTGTTTAACCAGAATAATAATGCCACAACTTGATTCCTTATTGGAGTTTTTTAATACAATAAAGCCAAGTTTGCCTTGCAGATTTTCATAATATCAGAGCATGAAATCCTGAATGGCTACTAATGCTCCTGATCAAATCTTCTCCAGTTGAATAATTTTGAAGATTGTTTTCCAAAGCTTCCATTTGATTTTCAGAATACGATTAGGATGAAAGACATAAGATTAGATAAACATGCTAATATTTACAACAGGCCACACTTACAATGCTCATTATTTACTAAAATATTTCAATTCCTTTCTTAAATCTTTTCTTTTATTATATATATATATATATATGAATTTAATTTTCACTGATCCAACATATGTTTACTCATGAGGACATGCGTGGAACTGCAGATGTTGGGTTACAAATAAAGATACAAAGTGCTGTAGTAACTCAACGGGTCAGGCAGCATCTCTCTGCATATACTTTCCCCTGCAACTGCAGGAGGGTAATACCTGTCTCGATACCTCCACCACAACCACATACATCCAGGGACCACCAGCAGTTCTTCTAGGTGAGACAGAGGTTCATGTGCATCTCCACTAACACGTACTGCATCCAGTGTTCCCGATATGGCCTCTTTGACATCAGCGAGACCAAACGTAGTCTAGGCAATAGTTTTGCCAAACATTTGTGCTCGGTCCATCGAGTCCGCGCCGACCAGCAAACCCTGCACAACAACACTGCCCTACACACACTCGGGGCAATATTACATTGATACCGGGTCTTTGGTGCTGTTAGACAGTGGCTCCATCACTACGCCACCATGGCACCCTCCCCACCTCACATAATGCAAGTCCTTTTTTCTTAATTGAATTTGTAAGCCATAATGTTTCTGACTTGACAATGCAGAGTTTAGTTCAGAAGGAGGATTATGAAATGCTTAAAGCAATGTGGTTTCCAGAGGCTACTTGGAAAAAAGCAGACAGAACCAATTATATCGAATTACCAACTTCATAAAAACTGTCTGGTATTATGTGAAGTGGCTGGACACAGGGACATAGCCTGAGGGGTTAATTTACATTGTATTTGCATGTTATAAAGCATGTTGCAG
Source organism: Leucoraja erinaceus (assembly GCF_028641065.1). Taxonomy (NCBI): domain Eukaryota; kingdom Metazoa; phylum Chordata; class Chondrichthyes; order Rajiformes; family Rajidae; genus Leucoraja; species Leucoraja erinaceus. Next base: position 18,609,727 of record NC_073398.1, read on the forward strand.
GGTAAAACATGTCCCTGCATATTAAACAAGTCAGTCCTGGTTTGCACAATTGGATCAGTAAGCTGAGGAACAAGCAGCCTGTTGAAATGTCTTCCTCAGCATGACTCTGGGAGCTGTGGCAGCTAATGTATTAAAAATAACATATAGACCAGGGGCCCAATGCAGTACAGAATCAAACAGACAGATGTAATGTATTGGTCAGTGATGATGGATATTTTTTCCATTTGACAAAATAGACAAAAGGGGTTATTTGCAAACAGAGCAGAAGAAAAAGACCAGAAGGCCACTGGAAGAATGCGGTAATTAAGAATGACAGGCCTGCCTTTGGTACTGTTGCCATGGTAACCAAGGTCTTATCTGAACAAAAAGATGCTTTTGACATATCACCATCAAGAGTTGGAAGCTGTAAGGCATTAGATGGTCATGCAGGGAAAACAATGTCAAACAAAACTGACCATATGTCTTCCAGCCAGTCTGAAGAAGGGTCTCGACCCAAATTGTCCCCCATTCCTTCTCTCCAGAGATGTTGCCTGGCTCGCTGAGTTATTCCAGCATTTTGTGTTTAAACCAGCATTTGCAGTTCCTTCCTACACATATGCCGTCTCATCTTGTTTTTGTCAAGAAGTAATAGCTGATTATCTGTACATTAGGTATGATGATTATCCTGGCATTTTTTAAATATATAAATAAAAAGTATTGTTATGTACATTCGGAGGAGAATGTACGTACTGAACTGAAAGGTGGCACTTCCCTTTCCCCTCAAGATGAAAGATCGATCCATAGCACACGTCCTTAGTGGATGAAAGCACCCTCCCACATATTTGTTGAATCTCCGATACAGTTCCAATGAAATTCAACGTAAGCTTGAAATACTCCAACTCATCAAAAATGTCATTTAATGAGCCATTGCAACCTTGTATCTCCCACTTTCAACATTCAGTTTTGCTACATCTTGTTCTCTCTGATATTTCAGTTTTCATTCATCTTCTCCCGAATTACATTTCTTTCAGCCAGACCTTTGTTAATTGCTTTCAGTAGGCACCACTACCATTTGTCCCATTCAATCTCTTCTGGTCTCCTGTTTCAGATATCCCCCTCTGTTCTGTTTGCCTTCCCTCTCTCAACCACTATCTTCTGCTTAAAGCTGGCTTCACTTCCACTCTATGACACTTAGCACAGTCAGCTGACGGGGATAAAATAAAAAGCCCTTCATACATCACTTCCAATGCTCTTATTGAATAGTAAATCACAGCAGCCCAGATTGATTTGGTCACTTGCTTTTTGTTTCATTCCAATAATAAAACATAGCCAGGCAGCTTTTTTGAAGTTGGTAATTCAATATGACTGGAAACAAGGGAATTCTTCAGAAAGCTGTATAACAGTGATAAAATATTCTGCTGCTTCCATCTGTGCTTTACGATGTAAAATATTTTGTCAGTGGAATTAAATTGAGTCTTTATATTCTAATTTATTTAAGAGAAGAAATGTTCAATTGAAAGAAAATAGTTTCCACATATTCTTATGATATCATCCAAGTTTAACACAAGATGGATTCAACAATCAAAGTAATACGGGGAGGAAATATCTGTAACAATCTATTTAAGTTCAAATGTGATATATATTTCAGTAGTTTATGCCCTGGGCCTTTTAAATGTTTTATGATATATGCTTTTGAAATCATTTCTGTAATTGTAATCTGTACTGGAGCTGAGACAAAATATCAATGACGCATTCATTTATTTACTAATATTTTATGTGATTATTTTATGTATTTGTTTTATAGAAATTCATCTAAATATTTGATTAGAAACACAATCTAAACTGTTTCTTAAATCTATCTGGAGCTTTCTCCATATATCTCCCCAAAGGACATAGAATAGGTACATAAATAGTGGGGCGACGTTCATTTTCTTGCACTAGGAGAAGCCATGGCAAAGAAAACGGAGCAGAGATGATTGCACATTCAGTAGAGTTCCCAATTTATGGGACATTTAAACTAAGGAATAAAAAATTGGACAGCATCATCGATATTGTGCCTACCATCACAAGAAAAGGAAAATTCGCCATCTAACTATGTACTGCAGTGTAGAGCAGGTAGAGATTATAAATATTAAGTGCAGCAACGTACATTGAGGAATTATATTTATCAATATTTAATGGGATTTTGTTGTTTAGTTTAGTTTAGTTGTGTTTAGAGATACAGTGCGGAAACAGGCCCTTCAGCCCACTGAGTCCGCGCCGACCAGCGATCCCCACACACTAACACTATCTTACACACGAGGAACAATTTACAGCTATACCAAGCCAATTAACCTATAAACCTGTACGTCTGTTTGTTAGTCCTGGCTAAATTGGAGAGGCTAGGACTTCAAAATGGGGTAAAAGCTTCAGTGCTGCTGGGAGATTTGGTCAATTTGGAATTACTCTCTGTTGAGCTGGGACAAGCTGCGGAATGGTGCCAGTGTGTCTAGAGCCTAGCTACAATTTGCAAGCAAAGAATAAGAACATCTGGAGACCCTGTCAATTAGGTGCAAAATGCATAGAATGGATTGGATGGCTGCAAACCAGATATACACCTTGTAAATAATGTTGCAGTTCTGCTTTGCTGAGTGTTAATTGGTATTGAGCCTTGTCTGGGTTTCTGGCAGATCAGGGCAAATGTTTCTAAGTTGGCTTCCTTACGAAGTCCGGTTTGAATACATTGTATTGAGCTGTTGTATTATTGGGTTAGGGAAATGTCTGTTATTTATGGGGTTAATCGATATCTGTAATTGGGTTATTAAGAGACCACCCCCAGGTGGTTCAGCCCCTCGAGGTCCCAGGACATATAAAATTCCGCTAACACGAGGTCCAGCGTCGATCTTCTGGGAGAGTAATGTTGTAGTGATAATGTAGAAAATTTGACCTTCCATCAGTCTTCACCTGAATGGAGCATTGAAGCTATTCAAGTCAACATTAATAACAAAGGCTGGAAAGTCAGAATGTGTTTAAAATTAAAATAGTAGTATTCACATTTCAGATTATGTTATTGCTATTTTTCCATATTTTCCTTAAAGCTTCACTTAATTTATTGTGTTCAGTTAACTTTGGCGCACTGAAGGAAATAATAGTGTACTAAATCTTAATGTCATTCCATGATTCTGATTGAATACTTTGCCTTCCTACTAGGAAGAAGACCAACTAGCCAAATAAATTTAAATATATACTGCTGATGGAAATAGAGATTTAAAATAGTCATACAATATGGACCCAGGCCCATCAGCCCAACTCGTACATGCCAACTAAGATACCCCATGTAAGCTATACCCATTTGCTCATATTTGGCCCATATCCCTCTAAACATTTCCTATCCACATAAGTGTCCAAGTGTCTCATAAATGTTGTTATTGTACCTTGATCAATTATGAAGTTATTTAAAATTATTGAATGCAATAAGGATCATTGCTGTAACTAGTCATGGGAAAAGAATATAGATATTTTACCTTGTAATCTCAAATATGTAAGAAGGAAGTCAATTCATATATGGGACATTTAAGCCAAGACTGGGAAATGGGGAAACTGGGAAACAGCAAGCGGTTTTTGAAATTGAATTAGAAACACAAAGCATTCCTTTTTCAAACTTGTGAGTTGGCGGCATGCTTTCATTTCTAAATTCCACCATAATTTATCACTTGACTTTCTGATACTTCAAAATATAATTGTTTACCTGTTCTTGCCCTTACTCTTAACCCCCTTGTGGCTTCCTTATTCAAACTTCTTCTCAATTTTCCTCATATATCATTTCCATAGTGTTTAATATGAACCAGTAAGGAACAATAACATTATGTTTTGCAGCAACACTAGTTTGTAAACAGTGTACTCAATAGATATCATAATAAACAAGCTCAATAAATGAGTAAATAATAATAGAGTGCCAATCAAAACATAAGCCTGAAGTCCCTAGTGCTACCACGATCGTTTGCATTTCAAATTTTAGTTGGTGTTTGTAGTGTTCAATAGCCTGATGGCTGTCAGGAAGAAGCTGTTCCTGAACGTGGAGATCACTTTTCAAACTCCCATACCTTCATCCTGATGGCAGGAGCGAAGTAAGACTTTGGCCATGGTGGTGTGGGTCCTTGATAATGATGGCTGCTTTTTTGAAGCAGCGACTCCTATAGATCCAATCGATGGTGCGGAGGTCAGTAGCCTTGATGAACCAGGTAGTGTTCACCACTTTTTGTAATCTCATCCGTTCCTGGGTGTTCCAGTTACCATGTCAGGCCTGTGATGCATCCTGTCAAAATGCTCTCTACAGTGCACCTGTAGAAAAGACATACCGAATCTCTGCAATCTTCTAAGGAAGTAGAGGTGTTGGTGTTTCTTTATGATTGCATCAATGTGCTGGGTTCAGGACAGATATTCAGACACATGCACACCCTGGACCTTGAAGTTGCTGACTCTCTCCACCACTGACCTGTCGATGAAGACAGATTTGTGGATCTTCAGCGTTTTTCTTTTAAAGTCTACAATCAGCTCTTTGGTTTTACTGATGTTGAGAGCAATGTTGGTGCTCTGGTACCATTCAATCAGATGATCAATCTCCCACCTATACTCTGGCTCATCATTACCTGTAATTCATTCAACAGCAGTGGTGTCGTCGGCAGATTTAAAGGGAGTTGGAACTGTGTCCGGTTACACGGTGATGGGTATAGAGTGAGTAGAGCAGGTGACTGGGCACACATCCTTCAGGTGATCCTGTGCTGATGATTATTGAGGTGGAAGTGTTGTCGTCAATTTGTACCGATTATGTTCTATTGTTGAGGAAATTGAACTGAAGTTAGATACAAAATTCTGGAGTAACTCAGTGGACCACCTGACCATTGAAGAAGGGTCTCGACCAAAAAAGTCACCCATTCCTTCTCTCCAGAGATGCTGCCTGTCCCACTGAGTTACTCCAGCATTTTGTGTTTCTCTTCTCTCGAAGCACTTGATTACAGACATTAGTACCACCATTCAGTAGTCATTGAGGCACATCATCTTCTTGACATTATTATTACTGTTTTAAACCAGGTGATTGCCTCAGACCTCAGTAATGACAGGTTGAAGATGTCCGCAAAAGCTCCAGCCAGTTGGTCCGCACAGGTTTTGAAAACACGACCGGTTACTCCATCAGGTCCGGAAACTTTCTCAGGGTTCACCCTACTGAAGGATATTCTGACATCATCCTTTGTGACTGAGATTGCAATAACATCAGCGGTCATGGAGAACCGAGCAGACACATAAGTGTTTCCCTATCAAAGTGTGCGTAGATCGGTCACATTGAGCTCACCTGTGACCGATCTCTCGCTGTCGCATGAGCTGCAACTGGTTTTGTTTTGTGGGATGTCATGGTGTGCAACCCCTGCCACAGTAGCCGTTCACCCAACTCATCTTCCAATGTAGAGAGAAATTCCCTTTTAGCCTTTTTGATGGCTTTATCGAGGTCAAACCTGATCTGTGTTGCCAGACTTGAATGCCCGCAAAGATTGCAGACTTCCTGGTTCATCTACAACTTCTGGTTGGGGAACACTGAGATGGGATGCCCCCTGAGTGATTAATTTATTTTTACATGCTTTACGTGTTATTTGACCGTCTCCCAACCCAGCTCAACTCTCTATAGCTCCATCCTTACAGGCTGTTTAATTCTTTCCTTAAGCCTGTGCTTCTTGTCTTAAAGACCACTGTCCCCTTCTTCAAGGGCTTAACTTTGACTCAAAAGCTTCCCATTTCTAACTCGCCTCCCACCCATGCTCATCAACACAAGATGCCAGGAGATACATGGCCAACTATGAACTATCATCATCAGTTCATGATCCCTACTGTCTGGTTTCTCAAACTGTTGGTTAACATTATTGCATGAGATTATTTCGATGGAGTCTAGTGGTCTCGATGAATTTATTGATGGCCACCATTTAAAAAAAAATTATAAACACATCACAGTTGTACAGAGATTGGCAGACAAAAAGTACATTAAGAATCTCAAAGAATTTTGGGACTAGATCCTTGCAACATTTTCTCGGGGATTTGATTAACCCCCGTCTCAGCAAGCAAGTCCTAACCAGATAACAAAGAGATTCCCTACCTTCACTCTCTATTCCCCCATCCTGCGTGAGGTTTGTTCTTGCATTCATTAACTTGACCTTGTACATTTCACGGCAATGGAAACTGAAAGCAGCAAATAGAAATGTAATGCTTTTGGTCTCAATAAAGAATACAAATAGAGCAAATAATGAAAGGAATCACACCCAAAAGTTCAATGTGAAAAAAGAGAAAAATTGGCTAATACTGTATCTGAAACTCGAAATAAAACCAAAGAGGCAGAGAATGTATGCACCCTCTGATTCCGCTATGAGGAAATAATCTGAAACAATGTTATCTTTTTGTGGCTGCCTCCTTTGGTCTGTTAGTCTGGTTTTCTTGTAAGCAGCGGTGCTACTGATAACTGTCATGATGAGAAAGTTGTTAAGAGACGATAGGTTTGTTACTTGCAAATGCAACCAAATGAATGACTGTTTCAGGAGTGTGTCTAATGCACTTGATTATTTGGCTATGTGGTGCCTGAGGCCCTTCTGGCTTAAAATGAACATGTGTTTCTTTCGAAGATAGGCGCAAAATGCTGGAGTAACTCAGAGGATCATTTTTTTTCCACTAGACACAAGGAGCTACAGATGTTGAAGGTTTGAGCAAAGAAAACAAAGCGCTGGAGCAAGTAAGTAAGTTTATTGGCCAAGTATTCACATACAAGGAATTTGCCTTGGTGCTCCGCCAACAAGTAACAACATGACATACAGTGACAGTTACGAATGTACTCAGTAGCTCAGTGGGTCAGGTAACATCTGTGGAGGGAATGGACAGATGTCCTTTCGGTTTGGGATCCTTTTTTGGACTAAAGAAGAATTCCGACCTGAAGCTTTGTCTGTCCATATCCTTTGTGGATTCTGGCTGACCCATTGAGTTTAGCTTAGTTTAGTTTAGTTCAGAGATAACAGTGCGGAAACAGGCACTTTGGCTTACTGAGTCCGTGCTGATCAGCGATCCCTGCATATTAACACTACTGTCCACACTAGGGACATTTGTTTACATTTAAACCAAGCCAATTAACCTACAAAGCTGCAAGTCTTTAGAATGTGGGAGAAAACTGAAGATCTCGGAGAAAACCCACGCAGGTTATGGGGGAGAACGTACAAATTCCGTACAGACCCCGGGTTTCTGGCGCTGCAAGGCCATAGTTCTCCCCCCATGACACCGTGCCATTTCTTCAGCACTTTGTGTTTTGCAATAGCACGAGATTCAAGTGTTCATTAACATCTATAAAGTGAGGACAAAGTCCTCAGACTTTATGTATATTTCTACACCAGACCTTTCCTTTGATTCATCTCATTGTTTGTTCGATTTGTAGCTACATTTGGAGCACGAGAGAAAACCTATATACACACAGGAGAACCTGTAAACTCCACACTGAGGGACCCAAGCTTGGGATTGAAGCTTGCTGCCTCCCAGCTCTGCCATTGTGGCATCCTCAAACTTCTTATGCTAAGTTTGCTCATTGTCTTGCACTCCCATCTAAGTACACCGGACTAAATTTCTCAGTATATATGTTTGTGTAGTGATAGCAGATGGAACATAAGCCAATAGTGCTTCTAGTTATAGTCATACAGCATGGCAACAGGCCCTTCATCCAATTTACTTATGCCGACCAACAGGCCCCATCTACACTGGTCCCACCTGTCTACGTTTGGACCAGATTCCTCCAAATCTTTACCGTCTATGTACCCATCTAAATGTCTTTTAAATGTTGTTATAAATACACCTTTCTCCACAACTTCCATATAACATCCACCTGAAACGTGCAAAAAAGTTGCTCCTCAGGTTGCTACTAAATTGTTGCCCTCTCACAAATGTATGTCTTCTGGTTCCTGATTCCCCTACTCTGGGTGAAAGACCCTTTCACATTTATCCTATCCATTCCGCTCATGATCTTATACACCTCAGTAAGATCACCCCTCATCCTCCTGCACTTCAAGAAATAAAGTCCTAGGCTACCCAACCTCTCCCTACAGCTCAAGCCCTCAAGTGCCATGCTCTTTCCCACTGAAGAAGTCCTGGGATGTCTATACTTATGTTGTAGATGAAAGAGAGCACAGCACTCTCCTTATTGTTGTTCATTCTAATTTCTTGTCAGATTAGAGCTGGAGCCAGAAATACTGCCTTATAAAATATACTTTGCTGTGACTAATGTCTCTTGTTGTTCTCTCTCCTGACATTTCTGATCTTTTTTTTTTGATTCGTCAAGATCCAAAATATTCAGATTCAGATTCAGATTCAATTTTAATTGTCATTGTCAGTGTACAGTACAGACAACGAAATGCATTTAGCATCTCCCTGGAAGAGCGACTTAGCAAACGATTTAAGTGTCCGGGGGGGGGGGGGGGGGGGGGGGGGGGGGGGGGGTGGTGATTGGCAGTCACCGAGGTACGTTGTTGAGTAGAGTGACAGCCGCCGGAAAGAAGCTGTTCCTCGACCTGCTGGTTCGGCAACGGAGAGACCTGTAGCGCCTCCCGGATGGTAGGAGGGTAAACAGTCCATGGTTGGGGTGAGAGCAGTCCTTGGCGATGCTGAGCGCCCTCCGCAGACAGCGCTTGCTTTGGACAGACTCAATGGAGGGGAGCGAGGAACCGGTGATGCGTTGGGCAATTTTCACCACCCTCTGCAATGCCTTCCGGTCGGAGACAGAGCAGTTGCCATACCATACTGTGATGCAGTTGGTAAGGATGCTCTCGATGGTGCAGCGGTAGAAGTTCACCAGGATCTGAGGAGACAGATGGACCTTCTTCAGTCTCCTCAGGAAGAAGAGACGCTGATGAGCCTTCTTGATCAGAGTAGAGGTATTGTGGGTCCAAGAGAGGTCATCGGAGATGTTGACTCCCAGGAACCTGAAGCTAGAAACACGTTCCACCTCCGTCCCGTTAATGTGGATGGGGGTGTGCGTGCCACCTCTGGACTTCCTGAAGTCTACAATGAGCTCCTTGGTCTTCTTGGAGTTAAGGGCCGGGTTGTTGTCAGCGCACCATGCTGCTAAGTGCTGGACCTCCTCCCTGTAGGCCAGCTCATCGTTGTTGCTGATGAGGCCAATCACCGTTGTATCATCTGCATACTTGATGATGGTGTTAGTACCATGTACAGGTGTGCAGTCATAGGTGAAGAGGGAGTAGAGGAGGGGGCTCAGCACACAGCCCTGTGGAACGCCGGTGTTCAGGGTGAGGGTTGAAGAGGTGTGCTTGTCTAACCTCACAGACTGGGGTCTGTTGGTTAGAAAGTCCAGTATCCAGTTGCAGAGGGAGGGGTCGATGCCCAGGTTACCGAGTTTGGTGATCAGTTTTGATGGTATAATGGTGTTGAATGCTGAGCTGTAATCGATGAACAGCATTCTTACTTAAGTGAATGTAATATCAATACATTAGAAACTTTTGTTATTATTTTTCACAATAATTCTGTGGTGATCACTGTGGCCAAGATTAATGGTATAAAGATTTTACTGCATTTATATATTCCTCTCTTCAATATTTTATTCATTTAATGAATTAGATGTTTTCTTATAAAATATCAACGAAAGAGTAACATAAACTCATCTAACTTTTATCCACTGTTCCTCCAATAGTGATTTTCCCATGCCCAGGTTCATTTTCTCACTGTTATGTCTCTAGTTTGTACAGTGATCTGTTTATGTGCTGCCACAATTGGTTTCTCTGCCTCAATTAATATTTGGGCACATGGGATTAAGACTACAGCAGGTGTGAAGAAGCACTAACATGGAGTGGCTGGGCTTAACTGGCATCTTCTGTTGTCAATTCTTAGTTCTTCATACTTCTAGACCAAATGTTTACTTCTGCCTATTGGACTTTTTTAAATTACTTTTGTGAAATTATTGCTGTACTTGTGTTTCTCTAAACATTGTTTAGTTTAATTTAGAGATGTAGCAGGGAAACGCCCTTTGGCCCACTGAGTCCGTGCTGTCCACTGATCACCCATGCACTGGTTCTGTCCTACACACGAGGGTCAATTTGCAGAAGCCAATTAATCTACAAACCTGCATGTTTTTGGAATGTGGGAGGAAATCAGAGAACGTGCAAACTCCGTACAGACTGCACCCGTAGTCAGTATTGAAACCTGTTCTCTGGCACTGTACGGCAGCAATTTTATCGCTGCACCAGTGTGTCACCCCTAAATACATTAGAGGTAGTTGTTCCTTCAGAAGCTCTATAAATCCATAATAATCCAAACGAGTTTCCTGTCCTTACACGCAGAACCTCAAAAATCACAGATTAAAGAACATTGTGTTTGACCTTCATTGTTCAAATTAGTAATTATTTCTGTAAATTGGTTTTTGTTCAGAAGTGTGCAAAAGCCTGGCAGAAATATTCAACCTCCTGTATCTATAAATATCATATTGCTCTTATATCTGACATTTTTTCTAAGACTTTTTGTGTTTGAAAAGTGAAAGGGTAGATTATGCTTTAAAGGATCTACTAACCCAAGCACTAATGTATCATTATCCGCTTCTGTTTTTGTCAATATACAATCATTCTTTATGTCATGGGACCTCCCATCTTACCCTACTGAGAATGAAATGTTCTGAATTTGTTAGATGTTTGATCTAATGACTGTATTTGCTTAAAGTGCGCTTGACAGTTCTCAACACCAATAATATTCATGCTAGGTAGATGTTACCTGCTGCTCTATCTGCTTGCCTCAATGATAGCACTTTCAGTTCTGAAATGTCAGTAGTAAAACATTAAACTGAGGCTTTATTTAATCTCTTGAGGAATGTAAAAGCTTACTTTGTAATATTTGCGCAAGATCATGGAACTTTGCCAGCATGCTGACCACTATTTCTACCTCAGACAAAATCGTTAAAACAAGAGTCATGAGTCAAGAGTATTTAAATGTCATTTGCACTGGGAACAACTTAATGACATTCTTACTCACAGCAGCTTGAGAGGCACACTGAATGCAACAACATAACAAATAAATATATAATAAATTATCAGTTATTTTTAGTTTAGTTTAGTTCAGAGTTACAGCGCATAAACAGGCCATTCACCCTGCCGAGTCTGCACCAACCAGCAATCACCCCATAGAATAGCACTATCCTACATATTAGGGACAATTTACAAACTTTACTGAAGCCAATTAACCTACAAATCTGCACATCTTTGGAGTATGGGAGGAAGCCAGTGCGGCCAAAGAAAACCCACATGGTTACGGGGAGAATGTATGAACTCCGTAAAGACAGTACCCATAGTCAGGATCGAACCCGGGTCTCTGGTGCCTTAAGGCAGCAACTTTACTGCTGTGCAACCATGCCACCCCATGTAAACCAGGTATAATAATGCAAACCAAAGTCCATAGTGCAATCTTATACAAATTCCACAATAATCAGTGCTGAGGTAAGGTTGTGGTTAGGATTGTGCAGAGTAGTTCAATATCTTGATGATTAATGAGAAGAAGCTGTTCTTGAAACTGTATGTAATGATTCTCACGGTCCTCTTTCTTCCCAATGGTGCAGCGAGATGAAAGAGTGGACCGAGGTGTGGATCTTTGATTCTATAGATTCCTTTAATGATGAGGAGGTCAATACCTATGATGGACCAGGAAATATCCACCACTTTCTTCAGCCTCCTACTGTCTTGGGGTTTGAATTTCTCAACTAGTTAACGTGCTCTCCACTGCACACCTGTGGAAGTTTGAGAGAGTATTTCCTCAAACTTTTGAGGAAGTAGAGGCATTAATGAGGTTCCTTTGTGTTGTTTGGCACCATGAACTGCTGCTAAGTTTTTGTCAATGGGATTCACAATGCAGCCAAGGTGCTTATTCCTACACATTCCATAAGGCCTGGCACACGAACCAGACTTTGGAAATCTGATGCCAAATCTGGCAACTCGATAAAGAATTTCACAGTGTTTTGTGCAAGTGAGAATAAAGCATAATTGAACCATTGAACCATGGAACAATTGATCCATTTGTATTTGCCTCAATGTGGTGGGCCCAGGATGGAAAATCCAGCCATGTATCTCATTGGAAGATTTTTGGAACATCCTGAGAAATTAAATGTATTATACGGAATGTAAATAATTTATTTTCAAACCACCTATGACCCTGACATAACCCAGTTGAGTTTCCAAATCTGATACAATACTTCCAACCTGGAATCTAAAGGCAATAAGTTTACTTGATGATGATGGCTGCAGGGTAAGAATGGCATGATCTTCTATATTATCACAGCTTTATCTTTAACCACTTAGAAAAGCTTTAAAATAATTCACCTTTTCAAGGATATCTCGTGGCACCATGATTCACTATGGACTTCTGTCATTTCTGTGTCAGATATTTGTCTTAGCTTTACCATTAATCATTACTTCCCTGGTGGTCTGGAAGGTGTCTCCAATAAGCCAATATCTGGAGAGATATCAGGTGGCATTGAGATCACATGTACGGACTCTGCAAATTAATGGGTTGTATCACTTGCTAAATCCATGAATGGGTTTTATCACCTGCTAAATCCATGTACATTGAGAAAGGGTGCGGATAAATGAATTGGCAAAACTAATCAAAACAGATAAAATGGGTGACTAAAATGTTAGGGTGTAAAAGAAAAATCTGACGGCTGTTAAGCCTGTCAGATACACAACATACTGGAGTAACTCAGTGGGAAAGGCAGCACCTCTGGAGAGTAGGAATGGGTGACATTTCAGTTCGAGACCATTCATCAGCCTGCCATGATTTTACAACTCCTCCCCCTTCTGTCGTGGGGTAGACAATACAATCCTCCCCCTTCTGTCGTGGGGTAGCCTGGCTGCCCCCCCACACACCAATCTTTTCACATCCCAAACCTTTTCACTCATCACTTTAATTTACTTTGTGTTTTATCACTGTTGACAGATGAATTTCCCTCCTGAGATTAATAAAGTTCTATCGTATTGTTTCGTAGTAAATGTTTGACCAGCTATTTCCCTCAAACATCCAACTTCACTCCAAAATCCTTTTACTGATTTAGAAATCGGAAGTAAAATACAGTGGATGCCAAATATGTGAATTTATACTCATTAAAAGTTAAATGACGACGTGTGCCAGAATACAGATGTATTGGCAATAGAAGCTTTCTTGTTCCCCACCCAGGTGAGAATCTTTGATATGCAAACCTAGTATGTGAACAGCAAGCTGACAATTCAATAGGGAAGGCAAACCTTCATCTTACGAAATGTCATTGATCTGGAACATTCACTCTCCATAAATGCTCCTTCATATCTATGAATTTTCCAGCAAATCTCTGCCTTTGATTTTGGCACGATCGGGAGAGAGTGGGGATCGGACATTTTAAATTAGCCACAGAACCACGATGAAAAACTAGGAGAAAGAATGCCATTTGACAGAATACATTTGTCACAATTGTTATCCAGCACATTGCAACAAGGGAAGCATGGGGGTCCCAGTGCAGTACAAGTGTATAATGAGAGCACATAATGGGAACTCACAATTTATCACACAAAATAACCTGTTGTTTTAAAAGAGAAATCATGCAAATTGCTGACATCTCTCCCTAAACTGTGATATATGTCTGTTGTTTGTGAATTTGTTTGTATTAATTTAGAAAAAAAACTGTCACAGTAAATTCAAAGTCCAAGGTCACAATTTGTTGTTATCTGCCTCTGCAGTTTAATTAGTATTTTCCAACACACTGCACCACAACCAACACGAATTGTAAAGATCAAATAAATGTTCATGTTGTATTGCAACCACATGCTGCCTTTTGTACTCACCCAAAGGGGAATTGGGTTCCTTGATATAGGAGTTTAGAGTGTCTTGTTTTAATGCAGAAGACATACAGAGTAACACATTATTTTCATTTGTCTGTAGCTTTAATTATCAAAAGGTGGTTTTGGGTCAAATATGCAGCTCTACAATTGAACATGTATTCCATATCCCCATCAGAACACAAAATCAAATTAGTGTGGGTGTAGGAGATCATAATCAAAATTAGGATCTAGATTTAAAGAGCGGCTTCCAAGTGCCCTTGTGGAAAACAAGCTTATTTATATTTAGGATCAATGCAAGAAGGCACTGCTTCTTCTTTGTGGAATCCATCTTCCTACTGCGGACTCCTGGCTGCCGTTTTAAAGGGAAGTTAGAAAGTAAATTTAATGGCAATACTGGATCAATAACATCTGCACCATTAACATCTGCATCATTAATACTTTGCAGTATCACCAATAAACTCAACCAGATCAACCGCAAAAACACCATGGCAACAAGAGCTAGTCAGAGGATGTGTATCTTGTTCAAGTGACTCACATCCTGACAGCCAAAGTCTTTCCCCAATTGACCAGATGCAAGTCAGGAGAGTGATGCATTACTGTCAGCTTGCCTGGATGAGTGTAACTCCAAATAACTCACAAAGTTCAGCAACTACCCAGGAAAAACAACCCACTTAATTGGAAGCCCCTGACCACCTTAGGCATACCATCACCATTATCATTATATTATGCTGTTGTATGCCAACTAAATAATGCACTGCATGTAATTGTCTTGGCTACTCCAACAGCACCTCATAAACTTGAAGCCTCCCCCATCAGGAAAGACAAGGGCAGCAGGTGCATAGGGACACCACCACCTGCTCCTTCAAGCTGCACACCATCCTGGCTTGGTAATGTACCACCATTACCTCATCACAATTGCGTCCAAATACCGTAACTTCTTACCTAATAATACTGTGATGGTATCTTCATTAGAAGGACTACAGTGATGCGAGGAAGCAGCCCTCAAAGGCAATTTGATCTGGTCAATATAGCCTGGCTTAACTCGCATTCTAGGAAAATAAAATGTATAAACATGACCAACCTGTCGCTCTCAATGATCTTAATGCCATGGACTCTGTAGTAGCCAATTTAATCCACCAGCACGCCCTCCTCAGGTATCACAAGATGTGTCCAGCTTGATGGTTTCCTGGATATTTGGACGTGCAGAGCCTCTCTTCACTGCCTTTTCACTACTTCATCCAACACCTGGACAGCAGCAGCAGAACTTTACACCCACTACTGTAAGTGTTGCAGACTGAGTGCTGCAATTATGTGAATGAGATGAGTTGGTAAAGGTTGCATGTGTCCAATATTTTGTGCAGGACATTTTCTTCTCAGTTATGAATGCATGAATCACTTGGTTATAAAATTATATCAAACCAGTAGGCCTTAGAAAGCGTACACAAGGGTCTTCTTGTCAAGTCCACATACAAGATTAGAAGTTGTTCAGCCAGAGCTGAAAAACACTTCTTGGCATCCGCATACAATAGTATCTGTCTTGTTGCTTCTTGTGCTTCTTGTGCGTGGTGGTGGAAAGATTGGTGGAAACAGGGCCGCGACGTGAACGCTCGTTCCTTGATCCCACACTAAGAGTAAAACAACTTGTTAAATTGTTAAAGTGCAAAATTAAAATAATCTCTTAATATTCATAGCATGGCCTCTAAAACCGAAGACACAAAAAAAGTTATTTTAACACAGGGGTAATAAAGGTCAATGCTTTCTGAAATAACGAAGGTGAACAACAATGTTTGAATTATTCAAATTCACATTCCCTCTTATTTATTTCTCCTACTCCTTATCCATAATTGCCAATTTCAAATTACTGTCAACTCTATTTCTCCATATCCCTGTTGTAACGCAAGCAGCCCTTGGTTTTTATTGATATCCTAACATTTCAAATATAATCTTCTTGAGTAGCTGTGATACTAGTATCTAAACGCAGATTGTGTTCTGCACTTAAATTATTGATCCAGCACAGATGTTGATACATTTCTAAACAAAACATGTAAAGAATGATAAAACTTAACAACATATTCCCTCAATGAGAAGTACACAAATCTCTATTTTTTTATTTCTTGCATTTCTTGAAATTCTTTATATGTACATGTTTGTTTCTACCCAATCTCAGAAGATATAACAACAACAAATTGTAAAAATGTCGCAGGTAAAAAGATGTTTTTGATTTTTGATAAAGGCTCTCCTTTTGGCTGTGTGGATTGCATTCCCACATCTGTTTGCAATTTCTTATATTACAATCACATGAGACTACAATACAATACACTTTATTGAACATATTTTCAAGGAGAACTCTCAAAAGGCAAATCCTGCTGTTGCCGCATATGTTTTCAGTCTTGATCAGACTTGATCAATGCCAAAAATGTCAATCATATTTTTCCTAAAAGAATAGTTTGGGGGCTTGATAGAGACTGCAATCTTGATTGTTTAGCTTGAGCCATTTTTTGCTTCTGCCGACAATCCTATCAATCAAATATATGCCATCTGCAGTATTGCCTGGCTATTTCACTGATCACTGCTCAGCAATTTTACTTAGTTGTGAACCTGTCTGCTGAGTTGAAGTGCAGGTGTATAAAAACAGACGGCATGATACGATGACGCTCCTTTTGTGAATTTAAAGCTGGAGTTTTGATATTTGTACATACTGTTAGATCTGAACAGATCTGATGTCCAAATCTCAGCCAGGTTTTTACCACAATATTGCCAGATAGAGAATAGCTTTGTTGGGACTTTAATGCCTTTTTTTCCCCTCATAAATCAATGGCAAATACTTTCTATACCAAAAAAGACTGATTGAGCCCAGTTGCCCAATATAACACCAATTCTGATTTATTTCCAAAGTTGTTGAAACAATATGCTATTGTAACCTATTGTAAGTTGAAGCTCATCTATATCAAGGTTACATTCTCTAAATAAATACCGCATCCCATGACAATGCATCTGCTATAATATGGATGTCGGAAGGAACTGCAGATGTTGGTTGAAACCGAAGATAGTCACATAATGCTGGAGTAACTCAGCAGGACAGGCAGCATTCTGGAGAGAAGGAATTGGTGATGTTTCAGGTAATTTGGATTCATAGAGTTATACAGCACAAAAACAGCCCCTTCAGTTCAACTCATCCATGCCGATCAAAAACCGTATCTATGCTCCTCCTGTTTGCCTGTGTTTGACCCACATCCTCCTAAATCTATTTCATCTAACTGTAATCTAACTGTCCAAATGTCTTTTAAAAGTTGTAATTGTTCATGCCTCTACCATCTCCTCTTGCTACGTATTCCATTTGCCCAACCCTCAGTATGGGAGAACTTGCTCCTCATATTCTATTTTAATACTTCCACTCTCACTTAAACCTAAGTCCTCAAATTTTAGACTCACGTGCCTTCGGAAAAAGTTTGTGACTATGACCCTCTCTATGCATCTCATAATTCCATAAACATAATAATAGGTCACCCTCAGCCTCCTTAGCTCCAGGGTAAGCTGCCCTGGCATTTCTATCAACACCTAGGAGTTCATTGCTCGCACCTGCCTTGTCCTTCACTCTAATGTGAATATGTATCACTTGACTTCTCACCATCACACTGTTAAAACCATTCCACTTTCTGGATGTAATTTTGCCCACAAATAACTTTGTCCAATCAGTTCTACAAGTTCCTATCTAATATCATAAACATTAGCCTTACCCCAATTGAGAACTTCAACTTGTGGTTGAGTCCTGTGCTTATCCAAAACTATTTTAATGCTGAAAGAACTGTGGTCGCTGTCCAAAAATGCTCATTTACCGACACTTCAGTCAGTTACGCTTCCTAATTTCCTAAGTGTAGGTCAAGTTTTGCCTTTTCCCTTGTAGGGGGCCCTCTACATATTGGCTAAACTTTCCTGAACACATTTGACAAATTCTTAAATAAAGGCAGCACATTAGCTATTCAGCAGTTTCTAGTGCGTAAAGGGCCTGTCCCACTTAGGCAAATTTTTTGGTGACTACAGGTGAATAAGCTGTCACCACATGGTCGCGGGGTGACCCCTCTATGGTCGTGAGTTGTCCCCTCAAATCTCGTAAAGAGTCGTAACTTATCTCGATCTAAACAAGATCTAAACAAATCTCGAAGTCCCTAGTGCATCCTAGGCAGTTTGTAACTTGGAGTTTGCAGTGTTCAATAGCATGATGGTTGTTGGGAAGAAACGGCTCCTGAACCTGGCCGTTAGAGTTATCAGATCTCCTATATCTTGTTCCCAATGGCAGTAATGAAATGAGAGCATGGCCAGGGTGATTGGGACCTTGATGATGCTGGCTGACCTATTGAGGCAGCACCTCCTATAGATCATTTCCCATTGATTACCACATGGATGCTTATGGGAACTTAAATGGTGAGTCACTCTCTGCAACAACTAATTCAAAGAATACATTCCTGTCATATAGATTTAATCTTCAGTGCATTGACTCCAGTATCCCATCCAGTCATTGCTTTCTGTGCTTTTACTTAAAGTGAAAAGGTACATTGACTAATGCATCAGGCCAGATCACGCAGTCTGCTCAATGTGCAAAATTCAATGTGCGAGTGACACATTTATTTTAATAACTTCAAAATTCGCAACAAAATATCTGAATGATTCAGAATGTAAAAATCAGTGAGCATCACTCCAACTTTGATGTGTCATTCACTGTGAATTCAACCATTTAAGTCAACATTCATGGCTCAGTGGCAGTAAGGGGATTCAATGCTTTATTCTCCCATTTGGGCTGCAAATAATTTTATTTTAGGTGAATGATTTATCTTCCACAATGAGTAATATAAAGCAATGGGCTAGATTTTACAACCAGCTGCAAAGCAGCAATGCCAGCTATTCATTACATTTGCAACTGCTCAGTCTCATTGTAGGGTTTCGTATTGCAAGTTCCAATGTTAAAAATAATAATGATTTCAGCACATTGCTTGCTCTCTTTGGGGATTTGGAAGCCATGTAAGCAGGAACGACAACTGGTGACTGTTGAAGTAAATAATTTGAACTATCTTTAATGTGGTCGACGAGGGGCAGAATTGCACTATGAAGTGGTCCACATTTGATGGGTAAAAAGTTGCAACCAAATGCACAAAGACTGGGTGCAAAATGGTCCCACTTCTTATTGGAAGTGCTTGGAACACAAAGATATCTGCATATGCACATGCAGTTAATGATCACTACAGGGCAGGCAAATTGTGTCATGAATCAACATGCGATGATCTGCACTAATGCTTCTGCTCAAATTTTCCTGCAGGACATTCCAAACTATGTTAACCTTGCACAGCTGAATGTTATATTACATGCAATGAACATTCAACCACTAGGCCCACTTAAAGAGGTTATGAACAATCTTATAACTCAGTGCTGGGTTGTTCCCTTTGATTATTAGTGGAATTATGTTCTTTGGTGGAGAGATCTTTGTTTTGGCAGATGTTTGGACACCTCTTAGTTAGTGGTCTAGCTACTGCTAAAATTATTACCTGTTCATTATAAAACTAATGCTTAAACCAATTGTTTGTGTATATTAATGGTACGATAGAGGGTGATACCAGGATCTTGTTCATTCCCTCTTTAATTTCCTGGAAGAGTAATAATATAAATGATCAA
Organism: Leucoraja erinaceus; assembly: GCF_028641065.1. Lineage (NCBI taxonomy): Eukaryota > Metazoa > Chordata > Chondrichthyes > Rajiformes > Rajidae > Leucoraja > Leucoraja erinaceus. The sequence continues at coordinate 18,629,223 of NC_073398.1, forward strand.
CAATGATACTTTATTCATGGAACTACCTAAGGGGGCTATCGGTATCTTTAATATTGTCTTTGGCAAACTACGTCCTCCTTGAGTGTTCTGCTCCCCAAACCCCACATGGTCACATGAAACTACACTCAAAGGGTTGACAATAAAGGACAAATATTGTCTACAGACAAACGTATATATGAAGTGTAGGTGATAGAGGGAGCAAGAGATTTGGAAGAAGGGCTCGCATTACTAGATCATGTTCACCAGTCTTATCCAGGGTTCAATTCTGCAGCTCCATAGCAAATGCCAGAAGGAAGATATAGCTGCTGGAAGAGCAAGGCAGGGAAAGCCAACTATGGGAGGATGGAAATGTGGAGTGAGGTTACAATTGGATCAGCATAATCGTATTCAATGATCATGTGTCAAGAGTCAAGAGTCAACAGTGCTTCATTGTCAAATGTCCCAGATAGAACAGTGAAATACATGCCGCCGCACAACAGAATATGTAAACATTGTACACTGTAAACAATATAATAAACAAGAAAAAAAAAAGTCCAGTGTGTGTATATATACTCATACTCATACATGCATACATATGTATATATATATATATATATATATATGCACAGGTATGATGGAGCAGGTTGTGAACACGAGCGGCCTATTTCTGCTATTAGTCCATATATGTATGCATCTTAATATCTTCACTTTGCAACAGACATTCATGACTGAAATGGAGAATGTGGATGGGTCATTTTCAGGTCAGAACCCTTCTTCAGACTGATTAGGTTATATAGTTTGTCAGGTTTATTGTAACCGTGTTTTGGGAAAGATATGGTCAAGCTGGAAAGGGTGCTGATAAGATTTATGCAGATGTTCCCAGGACTCAAGGGCCTGAGCTATAGGAAGAGGTTGAACAGGCTAGGACTCTTTTCCTTGGAGCACTGGGGAATGAGGGGTGATCTTACAGAGATGTACAAAATCATGAGAGGAACAGATCAGGTAAACACACAGAGTATCTGGCCCAGAGTAGGGGAATCGGAGAACCAGAGGACATAGGTTTAAAGTGAGGGGGGAAAGATTTTTATAGGAACCTAAGGGGTAACCTTTTTACACAAACGGTGGAGGCCTCTCCAGAACCAACACATCCAAGTGGATGAAGTAGAAGGGAGGAGCTGTAACAAGCACTAAAGGAGAAAATGGGATTACAAAATAGAGAGATCCTTTCTGCTTAGAGTACCATGTTCATATAATTATGTTGTGATACCTTTAACCTCAACCCACCTTCCCATTCACAATCAGAATAAAATTTCAACTTTTTGTCCGTTGTTTAACATCAAAGCTCTTCTGATGACACAAAAATAAAATCCACATTCCAATCTTGGTTTATAAATGACATCATTACATCCAGCAGGCCAAAAACAAACCAACCTTTGCTGCTTTGTTTATCCTTGTGCCTCAGTGATTGTACACGGATTGTAGAGAGCTGCTTATCTTCAAACGCAGAAGCTACAGATAACCTTGGAGCATCACCTTGAGTAGTCCTGGGTCCAAGCTGTTTGACTGCTGACTGAACACATTAGCTTGGGCTGCAGCAGTTTGGGCTGGTAGGCCAACAGGCAATAAGATCGCTGATGGAATCAAGCATTCTGCCGAGAGGGCAGAACAGATTTATGTTGTATCGAGCTGTTTCCATGTGCCTCGGTCAGCAGTCATTGAACTGCTTTCATGCCCTGGGAGCAGGCTCTGTTAAACAGAGCAATCCAGGACCGTGAAGGCAGCAGAATCAGCCACCACCATCACATTTGAACTTCGATGGAACTGTAACTCTGCAACTAGAGATGTAACAATGCAAAATGTGAGAAAGGATGTGTGGGAAGGAAATGTGGGTGCTGGTTTATACCTCAAATAGTCTATGTGGGAAAGGTTGACTACCTGTATGAAAAGATTTTGAACCCAGGGAGTTGTCAATCTGTGGAATTCTCTGCCACAGAAGACAGTGGAGGCCAATTCACTGGATGTATTAAAGAGAGAGTTGGATATAGCTCTATAGGGCACACGGAATCAAGGGATATGGGGAGAAAGCAGGAACAATTTTGGATGATCAGCCATGATCATATTGAATGGTGGTGCTGGCTGGAAGGGCCGCATGACCTACTCCTGCCCTTATTTTCTATGTTTCTATGTATTATGGTGGTGTACAGATGTGCTGAGGAAGTGATCACCTGTTGAATGTGGGCAAGAGTTGTCTCTAAGTTCTCTGCAGTGTCCAAGCTGAAAATAATGGTGGACCCTTTCATATTTTTCAATGTTTCAGACAGATGTTGCATTGTACCAGGCATTTGTCTGACAATGTGATGGCCTTTCTCTGTATCCTGATGCAGACACATTGCCATTACATGATTTTGAATCACATGAAGACCTGTCCCCTATCACAAGTTAAAAACCTCATGCAATGTGAGTGTATAGACTGGTGCACGAGACAGTAGGATCATGTGGCAAAGGTCCCTTCATTTCCATATTCCACTTCCTTCACCTCCGGTCACTGGGAAGATGTAAATTCTTGAGTAAGGTAGTGGTAAGAAATTAAATGTGTTCTTGCATTTACTCAGCGACCAAATCACGGGTCTTGGTCTCTCATAGGTTCAGTGGTTCTTAAAGACCGGGATCACCATCAGGAAAGTTTGCACCATTGCATACAACTGCAGTGCAGCTTCCTTTTAAGATGTGCAGATGCCTGTTCTGCTGCAGTGGCAGATGTGTGTAACCAATGAACGGTGTGGTTAGTGCTGGCAGCATGCACAAACACTTAATACATGGGCAGTATGACCTTAACATACCCACTTCTTCAGAATTTAGCTGGTTCTATTATATAGTATTTCCATGCTTTTTTACTTTCTGAGCAAATATTAATGAATGGGACTAAACACAAACATAACAATAGTCTAGGAAGAAACTACAGATGCTGCTTTACACCGAAAATAGACCTATCTTCTCAGACCCGAAACGTCACCCATTCCTTCTCTCCAGAGATGCTGCCAGTCTTGCTAACTTACTCCAGCATTTTGTATCTATCTTCGGTGTCTGAAGAAGGGTCTCGACGCGAAACGTCACCCATTCCTTTTCTCTGGAGATGCTGCCTGTCCCGCTGAGTTGCTCCAGCATTTTGTATCTATCTTCACCATAACAATAGTAACTGAATGGAAGGGTAGTTTCTTTACGATGTGTACCCTCTGCCACAAAACTGCTGACATGAAATTCATATGCTATTAAAGGAAAGGGACTGCCAAAAGATCATACAAATGAGAAACAAAGTGGGATGTAACGCACCTGTGGAGATGTTTTCTGTAACGGTGGGACATGCAATTGAAGCACAGAGATGTTTTACTACTGTGATGGATGAATGTCTATAAATTCTGAACTCCTCAGATGTAATTATGACCTGATTGTGAGTGCTGGGGTTTAACCGGCTCATTAACTGCCTGAATTATGTGAAAATAAGCATTAATGTAAGATTGTGCTGATTAGCCAGTTTCCACTAGGTGCGATTATCAAATTTACAAGGCGCAAATTTAGCAGAAGGGAAGCCAGGTGCACCTGTCAGTTTAAAAGACAGATGATCAGCACAATTGGACATTTATTTCCGAAGAAAAAACATAATTATTTCTAACAAAAATAATAATAAATCGAAGGTAGAAACAAAATGCTGGAGTTACTCAGCGGGACAGGCAGCATCTCTGGAGAGCAGGAATGGGTGACGTTTTGGGTTGAGGCCCTTCTTCACATTGATGTCAGGGGAGTGGGTGGGACAAAGATAGAATGTAGTCAGAGACAGTAAGACTAGTGGTAGAACTGGGAAGGGGGAGAGGACAGAGAGGGAAAGCAAGGGCCATTTGAACTTACAGAAGTCAATATTCATACTGCTGGGGTGTAAACTACCCAAGCGAAATATGAGGTGCTGTTCCTTCAATTTGCACTGTGCCTCACTCTGACAGTGGAGGAGGCCCAGGACAGGTAAGTTAAGACAGATTGAGCGGAGGTGTTTAGCGAAACGATCGCCGGGCCTGTACTTTGTCTCGCCGATGTAGAATAATAAATCCAGTTCATTTGAGCAAGTTGTGATGGGAAAATATTTTGATTTGTGCTATAAAACGTGCATTACATAATTAAACATTGACTTTGACCAGCAGAACATTGACAATTGACAAAGTCCTCAATGACCTCCTCACCTCTGCTGACACTGGTTCCCTCAACATCCTCATCCTCCTCGACCTGAGTGCAGCCTTCGATACAGTGAACCATAACATCCTGCTCACCAGACTCAAAGACCTCGGCATTGAAGGCTCTGCACTCAGCTGGCTCCATTTCTACCTTTCCAACAGATCCCACTTCATCTCTCCCCACAACCACACCTATGCTACAGCCACAGTCACTCAAGGCGTTCCCCAAGGCTCCGTACTCAGCCCCCTCCTCTTCATCATCTACATCCTCCCCCTTGGTCAGATACTCCGCCACTTCAACCTGGACTTCCACTGTTACGCCGATGACACCCAGATCTACCTCGGCACCAAATCCCCCCCACTCCCATATCAACTCCTGTTTGTCAGCTATAAAAACCTGGATGCAACATAACTTCCTCAAACTCAACAGCGATAAGACAGAATTCCTCCTCATAGGCTCCAAAGCCACACTCAGCAAAATCAATAACCCCACTCTCACCATCAACAGCACCACTGTCTCCCCATCTCCCAAGGCCCGCAACCTTGGCGTGATCTTTGATTCCACCCTCTCCCTTGAGCCTCACATCCGCCATGTCATTAAAATCTCCTTCTTTCATCTCCGCAACATCGCCAAACTCAGACCCTCTCTCACACCTCCCGCTGCTGAAAGACTCATCCATGCCTTCATCTCCTCCCGACTGGACTATTGCAACTCACTTCTCCTTGGCATCAGCTCCACCTACATCAACCAACTGGTCCAGAACGCAGCCGCCCGACTCATCATCCACACCAAATCCTGGCATCACATCACTCCAGTCCTCAAACAACTTCACTGGCTTCCCATCTCCCAACGGATCACCTACAAAATCCTGATCCTCACCTACAAAGCCCTCAACCATCTGGCCCCCCCATATCTCACTGACCTCCCCCTCCCCCTCCCAACCCTCACGCCCCCTCAGATCCACATCAGCCGGTCTCCTCTCCATCCACCAAGTCCAACCTCCGCAGTTTGGGGACAGAGCCTCCTGCAGGGCAGCTCCCAGGCTCTGGAACTCCCTCCCCCAACTGATCCGCAATTCCGTGTCCCTCACCATCTTCCAGTCCCACCTCAAGACCCATCTCTTCACCTCTGCCTATCCTTAGCCCCACGTCCCCCTCCCTTTTCATCTGTGCACTAATTTGCCTCATATTGTGTTTTGAATTATATTCTGTCTGTACTTTGTGTACAAGTCATGTCTCTACTATTTATTTCATTCCCCTTACATGTTTTTCCTCTACCTGCTAAATTTTTGTAAGGTGTCCTTGAGACTCTTGAAAGGCGCCCATAAATAAAATGTATTATTATTATTATTAATTCACATTATGAAGCAAGCTTTTTTGCAGGAACTGTGCTCATCTGACTCCTGTCCAGTTCCATTCTGTTTAGCTACAATCTTTACCCAAAGACCCAGAAGTCCTTCATTTAGGTTCTTTGATCAATTAGGAAAAGTAACCATTTTTAACAAAAAACTATTTATTTCATCGTTTTTTGTTATCTGACTTCTTACCTCCTTATGTGGCTCAGTATCTGCTTTGTCAAATTTTGCAACATTGGACACTACTATTGTTGGTGATGCACTCAGACCAGAATGGCACATGAGCATAGCGGTCAAGCTGCTGCTTCACAGCGCCAGAAAATCAAGTTCGATCCTGACCTCCGATGCTGTCTGTGTGCAGTTTGCACGTTAGCCCTGTGACCGTACGGATTAACTCCAGGTGTTCCAGTTTCCTTCCACATTCCAAAGACTTGTGCATTTGCAGGTTAATTGTTCTCTGTAAATTGCCCCTAATGTGTGTAAGAAGTGGATGAGAAAGTGGGATTAAATAGAACTAGTGTGAATGGGTAATTGATAGTCACCGTGGACTCGGTGGGCCAAAGGGCCTGTTTCCATGCTGTATCTCTAAACTAAATAGAGCACAGCATAACTTCATTTGGCTGTCTCTAATTTAGGCTTAGTTTAGTTTAGTTTAGTTTAGAGATACAGCGCCCTTCGGACCAACGAGTCTGTGTCGACCAGCGTTCCCCGATATTAATGCTATCCTACACACACTAGGGACAATTTACACTTATATTGAGCCAATTAACCTACAGACCTGTATGTCTTTAGAGTGTGGGGGGAAACAGAAGATCTCGGAGAAAACCCACGCGGTCACGGGGAGAACGTACAAACTCCGTACAGACAACATCTGTAGTCGGGTTCGAACCCAGGTCTCTGGCACTGCAAGCGCTGTAAGGCAACAACTCTACCACTGCGCCACTGTTGATTTGGCAAATTGCTGGGCATTCCAACTGCATCGTTTCATGACAAATCCCTTTGCCATCTCTCTCACACTCTCTCTTCAGAGCATACTGCATTTTGTATAGGCTGACCCGTGCTGCTTACCAATTATTCACTGCCTGCTGTATGCCATGGATTGATTAGAGGGCTGCTGGATTAATAATTATTCTTGCATATTCTGTGGTGGCATTAGCCAGATCCTGTGCATCCTTACTGTTCAATATTGAAGAAAATACACCATTCTACCAGATCATGTCATTCAGGATAAAACCAATGCTTAAAATGTAATGTATTTGTTCATGACTGCACCATTTCAATAAGAATATAGCAAAATAAGAAAACTGTACAATAATAGTTCAAATGCCTTAACCAACCCCAAACATAGAAAATATTACCATTTGCTCCAAAATTGTTAAGGAAGCCTTTGATAATTGGAATATGGAAATATACCTGCCTAGTACTGTTCACTGTTAAAATGTGTAAGTACAGAACAAGCGTAGACACCTTTTACACTTGCTCTGGCTCTCCTTGGAGGATAGAATACAACATCAAATGAAAATTCCACAAGTGAAATAAGATGTAAAACATTACATTTTCCATTTCATTTTGAAAAATGATTTGCAACCTTCCAAAACTGACACATTTTAATTACACTTTATACCCAAATGTGTGTCAAATAATTTGATCTTAAGAACACCTATTAGTGATTCTCAAACCTTTAGCAAGTTAAATCCATTGAAGAATCCCTGCTGAAATTAACATTTTATCACTTCTCTTTGGGGAACTAGATGGATAGAAGCCCTCACAAAAATGTGTAAAATCTTTATTCATTTCCTTCTCCAAAAAATCAACAGAATTTGTTACAGGGACAGTTAACACATCTCCTCTTCCAAGTTACAATGTATTGCCAATCTACATTTTTTTTCAATCAAAAGGTGCTATAATGTCAGTTACATTTCCTCAACATTGATTTTTTTTTTGCAGTAAAGACCAGATGCTCCCAATGTTGGGCGAGTCCAGAACCAGGGGCCGCATTCTTAGAATAAAGGGGAGGTCATTTAAGACTGAGGTGATAAAAAATGTTTTCACCCAGAGAGTTGTGAATTTATGGAATTCCCTGCCACAGAGGGCAGTGGAGGCCAAGTCACTGGATGGATTTAAGAGGGAGTTAGATAGAGCTCTAGGGGCTAGTGGAGTCAAGGGATATAGGGAGAAGGCAGGCACGGGTTATTGATAGGGGACGATCAGCCATGATCACAATGAATGGTGGTGCTGGCTCGAAGGATCTATGTTTCTATGTAAGAGATTTATCAGCAAATCTCTCTATGTTCTTTCATACCTCTTTTCTCTTTCCTCCAACTGATTCATTCCCCTCATAGCTCACTTCCCTGAGATTAAATATTACTTCCTCTTCCAAAACATTGACATGCATAGAAACATAGAAACATAGAAAATAGGTGCAGGAGTAGGCTATTCGGCCCTTCGAGCCTGCACCGCCATTCAATATGATCATGGCTGATCATCCAACTCAGTATCTTGTTCCTGCCTTCTCTCCATACCCCCTGATCCCTTTAGCCACAAGGGCCACATCTAACTCCCTCTTAAATATAGCCGATGAACTGGCCTCAACTACCTTCTGCGGCAGATAATTCCAGAGATCCACCACTCTCTGTGTGAAAAAAGTTTTCCTCATCTCGGTCCTAAAAGATTTCCCCCTTATCCTTAAACTATGACCCCTTGATTATAGGTGTGTGAATTGGTGGTATTTTCTCATTTATATTTGAGCTGAGAGGAGTGGGCATGGGGAGAGCATGTTATGCAGGTATCCAGGTAACACTAGTTGACTTCCCTTGTCTCCATGGTCTCCAAGGGATAATTATGTTTTGGTACATTTCACTTCCAACATTGTCAAAGAATGGTGCTTGAATGAGTGCGGGTGGGATGCGGGGAATGGGGTGGAAAATAGGATGCAGGGCATAATGTTAAATGGATTTAAGGTGTAGGCACATCAAATAAATCTAATGTGTGCCCTGGTCCTTTTACTACACTGCCTTTGGTGCGCTGGGTGTAGGAGCTGATGAAAGAGTGTGAGTTTAGGGACTAGGGGATGCTACTGGCATACCCCCACAATATGCTGGACAGCCAGCGATGAGAAAGAAGTGGGTTCAGAGATGGAGAATCGCACTCGTCATCTGCCGCTTCATTCATATCAGTGTCCATAGGCATCCCCCAAGATCTCCCTCCTCATTCTGTCGTGTTTTCTCTATCACGGACACTAAAACATATGTGTGAGAAGGCATCTGGTTAATTTCTGCTGCCTGTCTATTACACCAGGTGAAAGGGATTAAATCTGATAACCCATCCAACGAGATGACAGGGTCGCAATGTGGAATTGGCCAGATCATCTCTCCATAGATGCTGCTTGACTTGCTGAGCATTTCCAACGTTCTTGGTGTGTCTATCTAAAATCCATGCCCTTCGCCTGTTGAAAGCCTCTTGCACACAACTCAAGTTTATTGATAGCATTGATTGTCTTATCAGCCAGACATATCGCATGGCATCCAATGTCATGCTCACCTCTTTCTTTCACGATAAGAAAAATAACAAAGGGCAGGCAACAAAAAAACAATTAGAATGACTGCCACATATTCATTTATTTTAATATCTGCGGTGGAAGTAGTCTGGCCAAGATGAGAAGGAGCACATTTGCATCTGAACATTGACAGCGTTGATGTGATTGAGGATGAGTGTTTTGCATTCCCATCTCCCTTCCACTCAACCTGTAGGGCCCAGGTTTTGAGCAGAAAGATGAGCTGGCTGTTTGGCTCAGGCTGTGAAGAGATCTCCAGCAGTGGTCCTGGCAAAATGCTAACTGGCATCATTGAGCAGTTTATTAGTCAGTAAGTATGTTTCAAAGTGCTGTCAAGGACATCTACCATCCCTTTACTGATGGCTGAGAGTAGACTGATTGGGCAGTAATTTGCCGAGTTGGACTTGTCTTTTTCTTTTGTGAACAGGACATGGCTGGGCAATTTTCCACACTGTCAGGTTGATGCCATTGTTGTAACTGTACTGAAACTGCCTCAGAAATTGCTCGTTCTGAAATGCAGGTCTTCTGAACTACAGCTGGGATGCACCTTTGTCCACAGGCCTTTCATGGAGAACAGAGGCTGAGAACGTGAAAGGAATCCCAGAGTACAAAGACCACAAGCAGTACCACCAATAGTGGTGAAAACCACTGACGGTGGTGAAAACGTTCAGATGGTGGCTAGTGACAAATGGAATAACGGTAGCCCTGGAAACCAGAGTGGAGAAACACCATATGTGGATGAAGATGTATAAATAATATAGTTATTGATTAAAGTTTCAGGCAAGGTAATCAAATAATTTGCAATTGAGTGTATTTGGGCAGAAAGAACCATTGTAAATCACTGATGACAGACGTGTCAAAATGTAACCCACTGCACATTAAATAGGTTTAAAGAAACCCAATTAAATTGTCACCAAAGAGGTCAGTGGAACAAATGTGTCTGAAGCTGAGAATGTCATTGATAACTGATTCTTTTTTTAAATATCATTCATGCGCAATGGGTAAGATTTCCCCAAGATGGACACAAATGCTGGAGTAACTCAGCGGGACAGGCAACGTCTCTGGAGAGAACGAATGGGTGATGTTTCGGGTCAAGACTCTTCTACAGAGGGCGGTGGAGGCCGGTTCTCTGGATGCTTTCAAGAGAGAGTTAGATAGAGCCCTTAAAGATAGTGGTGTCAAGGGATATGGGGAAAAGGCAGGAGGAGCGGGGTACTGATTGTGGATGATCAGCCATGATCACAGTGAATGGCAGTGCTGGCTCGAAGGGCCGAATGGCCTACTCCTGCACCTAATGTCTATTGTCTATTAACCACATTGCTGTAGATCTGGAGTCAAATATAGGCCAGACAGGATAAAGATAGCTAATTTCCTCACTAAATGTCATTGAGTGTCAGATTGTTTTAAAAGAGTAATCCCATAGTTTTATGGTCAATAATTGATATTATCTTTAAAATCCTACAATGGATTTTATCAGTTGAATTATTAAATTCCCCAGTTTCCACAGCAGGAATTGAACTCTTGAGGTTTTTGAATAGCTCGTTGAGTAATTTAATCATGAATATTACCATGCACCTCCTGTAACTTAGAAGATGAGGTAGGGATGGAGAAAAGCAATGTTGCAAAGATGGAAGCTAGCGATGATGGCGGTGAGAGAATGGGTGATCCAGGCCCAATCAGATTCACAACAAGCAGTGCCCAGTCCCAACCAATCATATTTCCAGACTTCAGTATAGCCATTCCCCACATCAAGGCTGCTGCTATCAGCTAACCCACACCCTCTCTAGTATGCATGGATTTACCCTCTTGAAGGATGCTCTGATATCAGCAACAGCTCAAAGCAAGGGAAAGGCACACCTGGTATTGTCACCACAAAATCCCACAGATTCAACAGCAGTACAGGTGAACGAACCTCCATTCATATCAACAGCACTGAGGCTCCAATGAGAGGCCGAGTCTCCCACATGCCCAATACTAAACTGCTCTAATCTCCATCTTGACGGTGTGAAAAAGCAATTGATTCAACAATGAACTCAAAGGCTCCTTGCAAAATGAGAATATTCCCGTACAGTTTAGATAATCCTTGATCGATGGTCACACAAAATGTAGGAAAAGCAGTTGGATGGCACTTAGAAGCTTGGATCCATTCATCAGGAGTGCAGAGAGGTCCAGTAAATGGCAGAAGGAAGCCACCACATCACAATGATCAGGCAGCTTGTGTTATACCTGTAGCAATGATAACATCCACACAAACCTCAAGTGTTATCAGCATTTAAATCTCCTCAAATCCAAAGAATGGATCCCTAAATTTTGCCCTGCAATATGGCAATTTTGTTAACAATGAGCATGTCCTAGCACTGCTCCTAATATTTATGGTGAAGGAGATGGTAGTGAACACTATAGCACCAGTCTTCATTTGATATACGAAGTACATTGCGAATGTATCCCCGTAAGGGCATCCAACAATCCTTCTCCCCTTCACTGTAGTTCCCTCTAGATGTGATTAAGGCTTCTTTAGTTAGAATTTGTGCTTTTTTTGTTCAACCAGTGACTCCATTCTCTGTTCCTCTTTCCACCACATTCCTTATAAATGCTGCAAAATCCCAGAGGAGCCTTCCGATAGATGTAGCCAATTGTTCAGTCAGTCTTTCATACTATGTAGGTATGTTGCAAAACCTACCTGAATCGTGGCTGAGCATCTGCCCCACCCCTTGTGTGTGATTTTGGAGCTGTTTGGAGGGGGCGGGTTTAAAACCCGATTTTTACTAGGCTGTTCCAATCGCAGATGTTCAGCCTAGTAAATCATTAACGGAGAATCGCTGCAAGACCCGGTCCCAAAAGCTATTATTAGTTTTATAGGCCTCGAATAGTAGATATAATAAATTTAAAAGCTCTCGTTCAGTTCGCAAGCTTTCACAGCCCCAGGGTTTTATAAAGCAAACAATTAAAGGTATGTACCTTATTTTTACATTAAATGGGGCATGTATATAACCCTATAATTATAATTATCTATAACGAATAGCTCATTTTGGGCTTTTTATATCCCGCAGTATTTTTCTCGGCATTTGAGGGCACTAATCTAGCGCGCTGTCAACATTCTAAACCTGCGCGTTCACAGAAACCCACTAGAAAACCGATTTAAATGGGCATTTATTTACAGCAATTGAACACTAAATTCCTTCCATTTGGCCTATAAATTAATGTAAATTAGATATTAAAATCATGTTATATTGTGAATTATTTGTGAATAATCTTTGGACACTTAGGCTATTTAAAAATGTTAATCTTTCCTTAAGAAATGTGCTTTTGACTATCTAAGATCACAGCTTTTTTGTAATGCCCATTGAAAATCAATAGGGAACAAGATGCTAATTTCCGAGTATGAAAATGGTCATAACTTTTTTAATACTTGAGATATGAAAGTGAATTAGGTGTCAAATTAAACTTATTGTTATGCTTTATCTGATGGGATAAATTGCAGACTTGATTTTTTAAATCTCAAAATTTTGTAACATTGCTATACTATGTAATGCTTATTTTCACTCTCCCAAAGCTGTTTCTGCAATTCACAGCCGTTTGAAGGGTGCAGTTTGCAACTTCTATCACAGCTCTGCTGTGTTGCTTGGGAATAAGAAATGTCAATGGATTTGTAAATGAACTGACCTTGTGATTTATGTTAGCTTTATTGCTGGAGTAGTTTGGCACAGAGGAAACTGCTTTATAGCAAAGCAGCAGCAAGACGAAGCAGCCCAAAGGACCTTCAGTTCTGACGTGCTCTTATACTCTCACATGCTGCCACCAAGTCACAAAGAAATGTTCATGTATCTAGTTTCTGCTTTATAAAAGTCACTGACATTTACTTCTCAAAGTTGTCAGGAGAGTTGATCTTTATGTCATGAAAGTGCAACCACATGGCATTTCTTGATAAGATAAAGAGTGTAAAATGGCATTACTAAGACATAACACTTGCAGGCTCTGTAAGTCTTTAAGTTGTCTACAACCCAGCTAAAATCTAAACTGCAGTGACAAGGCGTCTCAGGGTGAGAAAATGACTGAGGATTTGCAACATACATAACATTGCTAAATCTAATGATGCATATATTCAACAATATTGGAAACTAAACAATAATTAACTGTTGAAGATAAAGAAATAAGGAACTGCAGATGTTGGTTTATACAAATGTGTTGGATTAACTCAGTGTTAATTATAGACAAAGTGTTGGATTAACTCAGTGTGTCAGGTAAAATTGGAGATTTAAATTGGAGAATTCACCCATTGGGTTCTAAGCTCCCCAAGCAGAATATGTAGCAATCTTACACATTTTTGAGATTTAAAAAATCAAGTCTGTAATTTATCAGATAAAGCATAAAAAGAAGTTTAATTTGACACCTGATTCACTTTCATATCTTCAATATTAAAAAAGTTATGGCCATTTTCATACTCGGAAATTAGCATCTTGTTCCCTATTGCTTTTTCATTGACTTAACACAAAAGCTGTGATCGAGAACAGTCAAAAGCCCATAACCTTCTTAAAAATGAAGAGAACTGAAAGAAATGTTCAGTTATTATAGATTGAAGCATTCGGAAACAAATATGAAACAATCTTACTTAGATGACTTGAAATTAAAGCATATAATTAGTTAGTTGCCTAATTGTAGCTAATTACAAAATTCAATTACTACATCTAAACATCTATCCATTTCTTAAGAATAGATTAACATTTTTAAATAGCCTAAGTGGCCGAATAACATCCACACAAGAATTCACAATATAACATAATTTTTAAATCTCATTGTCATGGGTTTATAGGCCAAATGGAAGGAATGTAATGCTTAATACCTGTAAATTAATGGCCATTTAAATCAGCTTGCGAGTGGGTTTGTCTGGAATGCTATCAATTGGAATGTTGCGGTTGCAGTGGATTTAAACCCGTATCGGCAGCAAATACACTGCCGGTTCGTTCGGGGGAAAAAAACCACCGTTTCGCTACTTAAAATATGAATTAAATGCATCTTAAGAAACACTTTTATACATAAAAATAAATTACTTTCTTTTACCTGTCCCCTACATAAAATCCGTCCCCGTTGTCGGCGTTGACGGCTTCAGAAGCTGATTTTAAAATCACTCCAGCGAATAACTTGTCGGGCGAATTTAAAAAACAAAACAAAAAAAAACGCCCGTCGGAATGATTCCTCAGCCAAAACCTGCACTCCAACAAAATATAATCCAGGACCAGGAGTGAGAAAACCGCGTTTTAAACCCCCCCCCCCCCCCCCCCCCCCCCCATCAAACGTGCCAAAATCGCGCACACGCCAGTGGCAGAATTGCAGCGCTGCTGAAGGTAAGTATTGGAACATACCTAGAATATGAGGTGTTGTTCCTCCAGTTTATGTTTGGCCTCTCTCTGGCAATGGAGGAGGCCAGGGACAGAAAGGTCAGTGTGGCAATCGGAAGGGAAGGTAAAATGGTTAGCAACCGGGTGATCCAATAAGCCCTGGGGGATGGACCGCAAGTGTTCGGCAAAACAGTTGCCGAGTCTACATTTGGCCTTGTTGGTGTACAGGAGGCTACATCGAGAAAACTGGATTCAGTAGGTGAGGTTTAAGGAGGTGGATGGGTACCTCCTTCTCACCTGGACAAACTTCTAAGGACCCTAGATAGAGGCGAGGGAGGAGATATAGGGACAGGTGTTACATCTTCTGTGGTTGCAGGGTGATGTGCATTTTGGAGGGGGTGGTTTGGGTGGGAAGAGATTAATGAACCATTGAGATGTGGAAGGAGTGATCTCTGCTAAGGCAGAAAAGGGTGGAGATGGGAATTTGTGTACGGTGGTGGGATAGAACCAGAAACATAGAAAATAGGTGCAGGCCATTTGGCCCTTTGAACCAGCACCTTATTCTTAAACTTTGACCCCTGGTTCTGGACTCCCCAAAAATCAGGAACATTTCTCCTGCACGTTGGATGTAACAGAAATGTCAGGGTGGGATTGGTGGATGCGGTGGCTGGTGGGTTAAAAGGTGACAACCAGGGAAATGCTTTCCTTATTCAGTCTGGGTGGGGAGGGGAGAGGGAATGAAAGAAGAACTATGAGGCACAGAGGAGGCACAGGTGAGGATTCCATCTGTGATAGGAGAGTAAAAACCATGTTTACTAAAGGAAGAGGACATCTCAGATTCCTCATTTTGGGAGCAGGGGGAGATGGAAGAATTGAAAGTGGTGAATAGGGTCTTTGAAAGAGGTGGAGTGAGAGGATGTGCAGTCCAGATAACAGGGGTAGTCAATAGGTTTGCAGTAGGCGTCAGTCGTAAGTGATGAAGACATAGAGATCAAGAAAGGGGAGAGATGTGTCACAGATAGTCCAGATGAATTTGAGGGCAGGGTGGAAGCTAGTGCTAATTGTGATAATGTCCATGAAATGGAAACTGTATAAATACATATATGTCAGTCCGAATTCCAGTAACTATTTTCAATCATCACTATTTTCGATTTTAAAAAACAAGATAATATGTTAATTTTGTTCTTCAGGTAAGATAATCAAGATTTTATTTTGCAGAAAGGGGAAATCAATTGAGCAAACTAATGTGTTAACTTTTATTTTGGTTACGGTGTTCTAACTGTTGTTTTAGTGTTCTACGGCTCACAAGGTGATCCTTTTCATTAAAATCAAAATTAGAACAACTCATCTGAAACTGGTAATGTAACTTTGGTTGTAACTTTGCTCACACAAGGCATAATTTTAAGTGTTTGTTCGTTGTTATTTCTGCTGCTGTCTCTCATCAGCAGCCTGCGTGTGTAGAGCAGACCAGCAAACACGCAGCACGTCATTTTCGACTGCTCTGTTCTCAGCCCCCCTGGTGGAGGGGTAGACTTCATGGCCCTCGACAACAGCACATTGAACTGGCTACAGCGTCTGGAGGGTGTTACGTAACTTCTGCTGCCTCAAAACGCAAGAAGATTTTAAATGTTTTGAGAGTTTTTTAAAGATAAGAGTTTCAAATGGAGTTTATCCATGAGGTTTCTGCATGCATGCAGCATGCACATCATCAGCTATCATTCCGATGGAGCTCAAATTACTACAATGCAGTCGTTCAATATTAACTGGCATTTTTGTTGCATTCCTGCTCGGCACTGAGAGTTCAATGTCTCCCCTGACAGCCTCTGCCATTGGGTAGACTATTTAAAAAGAGAATAAAGTTGAACAAAACTGCCAATCACATTGTTGCTCTTCAGCTTCACAATCTATTCCAAACTTTATAAAATTATCCGCTCCAAAAATCTACCCAACATATTAATGTTTGCTTTTCTGCATGAAAAAAAATAATCTTAATTTCCCTTCTCCCTGGTACGAATGTTAGTATTCATATTAAACTCCACTTGCTCTGAGTACCCCCCAGGATCAAGTAACTTTTCTGGATTTCTGCCATCAAAACCCTTCATAATTTTAAAGATTTATATTAGATTACCCCTCCAATCCTCAAAAGAACAATTACTGAACTAATACAACTTGTTTTTAAGATGTATCCGCCAAACCTGTATTTTCATTCTAATGAATTTGTGCAAAAGGTACCAATAAATTCTGGATTAAAGTTGGAGAGTTGATTGGAAATGTATCGGTCTGCAAAGGTGTGGTGTTATAACCTCATGTTTGTATTTCACTTTACATGAGATAGAGGCTAATGTTCTATTAGCATTTTTTTTTTTTAAATTATTTAAATCTATTCCATTGAGACATAGAGATACAACACAGAGATGGGCCATTCGATCACCATATTAATGAAAACATTTTGCCGATCTACCCAAAACAATTTCTCACATTAGATAGGTATCTATCGGTGTCCTGCCCTGCCTAAGTGACTGTCTAAATGTTTCTTAAATGTATTGACTGCATCTGATTCCATCGCCTCCTCTGGCACGGAGCTCCTACTCTCCAAGTAAAACAAATTTTTCCTCTTTAATCCCCTTCAGAACTCTCTCCTCTCATCTTAAAGCTATGGCTTTTTTTTCTGAAAACATCACAAATCTAGTGGTGCTCCATGCTCAAAGCTCTTTGGGCTTACCCGCGAAGCTTTCCACTCAATGATGAAAAACATATCATTGCACTTGACAAGTTTTACATGTTAAAAATCACACAAACACAAAATTCTATCAGCATTTGATAAGTTATGTTGAGCATATGTTAGAACTAGTGTTGGTGACCTTGACCAATGGTGACCAGAATATCCCATGAAGTGAAGTGGTCCATAGGCAACAACCAGGCTCCAGGTTGCAAATCCTAAGGGCTCACAGCCATTGCCCTGGGTTGCCCAGATGCGCCTTGGATAGTTTGGCCAAAAGGGTCTTTAAATGTTCTGAAATATTACTGACAAGCAAACATTTTTAAAACAAAATACATAGTGCTGGGGGAACTCAATGGGTCAGACATCTGTGGAGAGAATGGACAGACATCGTTTCTGGTTGGGGCCCTTCTTCAGGCTGATGGAGCAGGGTGAGAAAGCTGGAAAAGGGAAGTGGCAGTGGGACAATGCCTGACTATTGAGAAGCGGATACAAGTGACAGGCAGATGGGTGGAGTAAGTGACAAAGGCTGGAGGTGAAGAAGATTGAAGAGGCAAAATGAAAAGTAAAAACTGGAGGGAGGGATATGGGTGGCAGGGGTCAGAGGAGAGGGGAAAGCAGGTAGATTAAAGGGAAATAGGTGACTCGGGGATGGGAAATTAGAGTACAGAGGAAGGAAAAGGAGCAAGGTGTCTGGGGGAGGGGGTGCGGATGGTAGATGGTGGGTGAAATTGGGATGGTGTTACTTGAAATTGAAGCATTTGTGCTGTTAGGTTATAAGCTGTAAGTTGGGTTGTAAAATCAATTGAAATATATTCAAATAGTTAAAACCGTTAAAATGTTTTAAAAGTAAATTCAAAATATTTAACTACATAAATAAAATTTTAGTAAATTTAGTTTAGTTTAGCACGGAAACAGGCTCTTCGGCCCACTGAGTCTGCACCGACCAGCGATCCCTGCACATTAACATTTCCCTACACACACGGGAGACAATTTTACATTTACACCAAGCCAATTAACCTACAAACCAGTACTTCTTTGCAGTATGGGAACTGAAGATATCCATGCAAGTCACGGGTAGAACGTACAATCTTCGTACAGACAAGGACCTGGAGTCAGGATCGATCCCGGGTCTCTGGCGCTGTAAGGCAGCAACTCTACCGCTGCGCCACCATGCCACCCATGAATGAAAATGTTTATTTTAGTTAAACAACTCAAAGTGTTTATTTTTATATAAACTTTCAGTCAGGCCAGTTGTGTTACATATCCAGCCACGATTGGCATAAAACCGAAAGGATTAATGGCAAATATCTTGAGCTTTTGGCACAGGATGTTTCTATTCCACCTCTGAGATCAATTGAGCAGAGTGTGAGGACAGATGCACTGGAAAATGGGCTGCAAACCATTCTGTAGGTTTTCACCAGGGTGTGCAGGTGTGGGAGTCAGGCAGGCAATGATCCACAGGTAGCATCTACCTGGTGCTTTCTCCCAAACAAAAATAAAACTCTGAAGAAGGGTCTTGACCCAAAACGTCACCCATTCCTTCTCCTCAGAGTTGCGGCCTGGCCCGCTGAGTTACTTGAGCATTTTGGCTCTATCCAAAAGTAAAAGCCAAATAGGTTTCATCCCATTAAAGCGTTCTTATCATTATTCTTTTACAATAAGGCTCAAGTCCCAAAATGATATTTAAACACATACGAGTTAATGCTTTTTTAAAATTATTTTTCAAAAGGAATCTGGAATTTACATTATAATTGAAGTCACTATTGCAGCATTGAGACTTCATAGGGCACCGCAAATTGCCTTCCTCCAATCTCAATATTTCCTTCTTGTGCAAGCCTTGAAGGATAATTACAGTAATTAATAATCAATTTAATTTCATTAAATATCATGGTCAGATGGAATCTTTTTTAGATTAATTACAACTGAGATGATAATAAATCATAATGCACAGAACATCAATCAGCAGAGATCATTGGTCAATTGCCTCAGTGCATGATCTATTAATTTAAGACTAATTATCTATTTTAGCATTTCAATTAAAACTAATGAGAACATTATAATTTTGTCTAACATTTCCTTTGCAGCAATTTGGACTCTTTCTACTTTCTGGAGTTATTCTTCATTACTTTTTAATCTCTCAGTTATTTTAATTCTCATTTATCTCCTTTCATCTCTAGGTTTACTTATTAGGCTTGCTTATTTCATTTTAAGTTTTAGTGAAGATGTGACTTTTTTTGTCTATTGGGAGCAGTGTGCTAGTTTTGGGGTGGTCATTGGCTCAAATCCATAGTTCCACGATATGGGAATTTTTTTTTACACTTTCTTTTCAATGAAGATTGGCCTCTATTGTCCCTAATGTGTAGGGATTGGATGAGGAAGTAGGATAACATAGAACTCATGTGAACGGATGATCAATGGTCAGCATGGTCTGGGTTGGCCGAAGGGCCTGTTTCCATGCTGAAAATCTAAATTAGACTAAACTGAACTGAAAATGTTAATAGAAAATAAATTTAGCCACAAAGCCCTGCTGGAAGCAGGCAAACCAAGAGATACAGTGCGGAAACAGGCCATTTTGCCCACCGAGTCCGCACTGACTAGCAATCCCTGCATACTAACACTACCAACACACACTAGGGGCAATTTACAATTTTAACAAGCCAATTAGCTTACAAACCATGCATCTTTGGAGTGTGGGTGGAAGCCGGGGCTCCCATAGAAAGCCCATACAGGTCATTGGGAGAACATACAAGATCCGTACAGACAACACCCACAATCAGGATTGAAACTGGGTCTCTGGCACTGTAAGGCTGTAACTCTATCGCTGCGCCACTTTAAGACAATGTCAAAGCCACACCATCATCTCTTGCAGATGAATAGATGCCAACCATTAGTAGCAATAAACTAAAATGAAACAACTACAGCAGAAAATACCTCAACTTTGCTTGAACCATAGTATCCATTAATATCTAACTAGTTATTAATGGAAGTTACAAAATAAACCTTGAAAGTAATCAGGTCAACGGAAAATTCATGAAAAGTAAACATTAAAATATAAGATGTTGAATACGGTTGATCACCCAATGAAGAAATTAATATCAGGGCCACTTTCTGTCACAAACTGGGTATAACATAAATTAATTACACATAATTATTGATATAAAAAGTTACGTCGGATGAAAATGTTTCAGAATGAGACTTAATTGTATTTAATGAGCTGGAGCATGATCAGAGACATTTAAATAAATATTCAGGCTTTATGGAGTAAAATGATCACAATTATACGTTCATCAGATCGTAAAAAAAGAAATATCACAAAAGTGGGATTATTTTAGGTTAGTGCCAATTGTAAGAGATGCAATGATTCTAACTGGTCACTTGCTAAAATCTCATTATATCTGAAGTAAGATCACAAGCCAGCAGTAAATTAGAGAATGTGTCAAAAACAGAACTATTAAGTTTACTCCGATTCTGTTAACTTGGTGAATAATATCAATTGTGTGTATATTTTAACTGCTTGTAATGAAACATTTTGTGATTAAACTGTATACATTTATAAAATGTGTGAAATCTCTTCATTTAAGCAATAGCTTTTATATCCAAGATGAACATTTATGCTTCTTTCCAAAGTTTTAATTTAAACTGAGATTTTAATGACAATACTATATGGAGTGGTTGTTTGCATTCATGAATATTCAGGGTATTGATATACAGGATAAATATGATTATGAACATGTTTGATATGCTGAGTGGAAAAATATCCAGTTGGAACAGAAGACACATTGACTAATAAACCTTTAGCACAATCTAGTGACATTTTTATTTTATTTTTGTTCACAACAAAATAAGTGAGAAAAGAAAATGATGATTTTAGTGCTAAAACAATCATTTCCCCAAATCCCTATAACTTTACCGTAATGAAAAAAAAGTTATTTTGTTGCTGGGATGAATGTAGCTTCCCCTCATTGTTCCACTGAATACTGAAATCTGCTTTTCAAAGTACTGTAATTTTTCTGATTATGTGGCAAAGTCTGCGATCTATTCTGTTGTCTCTCTTAAATCCAACTAATTTAATTACACACTTATTTAATTACACACATATTTGTATTTAACAGAAAGCAAGAGTTAGCTTCTATTTAGTTCCATGCAGAAAGTCAGTACATGCCAAAGAACATTAAGAAGGGTCTCAACCCAAAACATTGCCTATTCCTTCGCTCCATAGATGCTGCCTCACCAGCATTTTTGTCTACCTTACATCCATTGGGATACTTTTGTATTTTTATTACAGTTGTAATAAGGTGTGGGAAGATGTTAATAGATTTATTTATTGAAATCATATTCTATGTCGCTCTTCCAGGGAGATGCTAACTGCATTTCGTTGTCTCTGTACTGTACACTGACAATGACAATTAAAGTTGAATCTGAATCTGAATCTAATTGAGGTTGAAACTAAATATAACAGATATAATATCTTCAAGTTGCAATGCGGAAACCTTTTATGTTCACAGAGCAAAATGTTCTGCTTTAGTTTTTTGTTATCTATTCAATGGATGTGGGCAGTGCTTGTAAGGCCACATAATTCCCCATCCATTGTTGACCAGGGAAAATAGTGATTAGGGATTGGATAACCTTCTGGTGTTGAATAAGATTTAAATATTGTCCATTATACAAGGGGAACTCACCTGTGTCATTTCTGTCGTAACACGGGAACATTAATATTGACCTGAGATGGTAGAAGAAGCCTAACGTTAATGTGCCATCCCAAAGATAGCATTGTAATGCTCCTGCACAACTGCAATGCACAATCTTGTTCAAATTTGTGCCCATCTC
The DNA here is from genome assembly GCF_028641065.1 of Leucoraja erinaceus. Classification (NCBI taxonomy): domain Eukaryota; kingdom Metazoa; phylum Chordata; class Chondrichthyes; order Rajiformes; family Rajidae; genus Leucoraja; species Leucoraja erinaceus. The sequence goes on from NC_073398.1 coordinate 18,651,215, forward strand.
AGAAGAAAATCTAAATTTAGCACCATAGGAGTACAGTGATCTTGGAGAACAGTAAGAGTGCAGAAAGTTAAAGAGATAAAAAGTGATGAGATTATGATTTTGAGAGACTATGGATAGTATTAAAAATTAAGAGATACAGGTTCATAATAGGTGTGTTAAACTATTGCAAACTACACAGCATGCTACCTGAATGTGGTTAGGCTATTTGTTCATCCAAGATTACACTAATTTATTGGCATTGTTTTCTAAATCACCTTCTCCTTTACTCCTTTCTTCTTTTCTAAACCACCAGTGATTGCTTTACGTCTCTGAGTTCATATGAGGAGCCAGAATGGGTGGTCAATTCGTAATAGTGTTCTGAACTAAAGTTAACTTGATTTCATACTTCCAAGATCAGGTTTGTTATCTAATACATTCTTTGCTTACTTCCTATCGATGATTACCATTTGATCAGAAAAAAAGCTAAACGCTATGAGCTTGAATATTGCTGGACAGATAGAATAGAAGATAAAAGAAATCCCTCACACTCAGCGGTGCAAAATATTTCAGTACATTTTTCAGAACTATAGAATAAGGATACCATTACACTTTCAACTTAACTTTCCAATTGGATCCCACACACTGGATATATGAATAAATGCGCTCATCCTCAGGCTAAATTTGGGGCTATTTGAGTCTTTGAAGAACAGGGATGTCTTCTTCGCAAGACATCAACGTAAATAACCTTTCAAAGAAAGACTGGAGCTAGCTCCTTTCGTTTGATAGCGTTTAAAGCCAGAATAATTAAAGACCTTTATCAGCAATGGTAATTCTTTTTATAAAACACATCATAATTCAAAGCAGTTTGCTTAATATTTTCTTATCATTTTCCTTTAGAGCTAGTTAAAGTTGTTTGCAGAAAAATATTTCTATGTATATTTTTCAAATTTTAATTAATTCCTTTGAAGAATTTAGCTGCGGTAATGGTGACAGTCAATAAGTCTGCCCAAAAACGGAATAGTGCAACACTAAGCTTTTAACTGCTGCCTGCAAATTCAATTTCGGAAAAAAACAAAAATGTAATTGAAACTCAGGAACTTGTTGGGTGGATCATGAAGTCCAAGGTTTTCATTTCAGTTCCTCAATCCATCTGACTCACTCGTAAGAAATTGAGAAAATTATTCCTTCTTCAAAGGATGTACCTGAGAGCAATGGAAGACCCTGCATGGGTGGACCGCTGTGAGGGAGAGGGGAAGGGGGTGAACAAAGAAGGAGCTGCAGTGGGGGAGATGGTTGGGGGGGAAAGTAACCTGGTACAGGATACTTTGTAACTTTGTCAGTGCCCTTTATGTGGTGACTATTTGTATACCTTGGGTATGCAAGCAAAGAATTTCACTGTGACTTGTCAAACGTGACAAAAAAGTATCAATTAATTATTCATTCATTCCTTAATGCATTCATAACAGAAACAGAAGCCATTCTAAACATTTCTAAATTGATGCATGTGACTTAGATGGAATATTATGTTCCCACCCTAGTCATTCCTTCTTCTCCCTGCTCCCATTGGGCAGAAGATACAGAAGCTTGAAAGTGCATACCTCCAGAGTCAAGAACAGCTTCTGTTATCAGACCTAAACTGTCCTTCCCTAAACCAGGTAACTGTCCAATTCAACTCTACTCCATTGTGAACATTGGACTTAGTCTATGGAATGGAGGCAGAAAGCACTGAAAACTATATTCTACATTCTGTACCTTCCCCTTTGCTATACCAAGTCACTTGAGTTTGATTTGATTGTGTTTATGTATAGGCATCTGTTTAATCATGTTGGATAGCATGCAAAACAAAGCTTTTGATTGTACCTTGATACACGTGACAATAATGAAGCTAAACCTAAACCTACTCTAACACTGATGCCAGGTTTAGGAAGCAGTTTTCAAGGATAGAATGAGTGATGATTGACTTTAGGTCTGAGGAGAGACTATAGAAGATTGCATTGCTGGCTACGCACAGAGACAGTGTTCAAAGTGTTGAAAATTATGATGGGTTTTGATGCAATAAGTAAAGGTCAAAGTTTTCCACTGATAATAGAGGATTTAACTAAAGGGCATACAAAATAATCTGCAAAACAACTGATAGGGATGTCATCAGTATTATTAGTGTTTTGAGCTATTCTGATCTGGAATGTACAGCCTGAAGTTGTAGTAGAAGCTGATTCAAGGCTACATTTCTGAATTAATTTGAATTTATATATTTGAAAAAGAACAAATTGAAGGGTTTATAGAAATAAAATAGGATAACTTTGACTCTTCTTTCAAATGACACACAATGATTATTATGAATTATTTTTGCACAGGAACAAATATTTGCTTTCACTTGGTATTCAAGTCCCTAGTTAATCATATGGCATTTGCATGCCAATTATACAATATGCTGCTTCACCTGAATGCTTCATGTTTTCGAATCACTCAAAATATGTTGTAGCACTAAATACAATACTGGTTGAACTGTATATAGCTTATCTTTAAGCATGAATATAATGTTCATCTTGCCTGCCTCGCTGATGGTAATATAACATTGCCAAAGCCTTAAAGTCTCTACATGTAAATAATTTGTCCATTGACTTGTGACTAAACCATTACTTCTTTGGATATGCACGTATAATGTGTTCCAGAGCAGCACACTATTATCCACCAAACCTATATTTAACATATCTTACAAATAAAGTTGTTTCCTCAGATGACTAAAAAAGACACAAAGTGCTGGAGTAATTCAGCAGGTGGGGCAGCCACTCTCTCTCTCTCTCTCGAACATGGATAGGTGACATATCTGGTTGGATCTTCTTCAGAGGCTGAAGAAGTGTCCTGTTCAAAATTATCATTTGTCTATATTCTCCAGAGATGCTGCCTGACCTGCTGAGTTCCTCCAGTACTTTGTGTCTTTGTTTTGTAAACCACAAACTGCAGTTTCTTGTGTCCGGGGACTAGACTAAGTGGGACCCGTTGGGTCCCAGCTTCACATGGGAGGGTTGGTCCCCCAACGCAATATTCCACCTCACCACCAATTCCAATATACACACACACACTCAGACACACACACACACACTCACACATATACATACCCTCTACCTCACACACACATACACTCACAAACATACACTCACTCATACACACACACACACTTATTCACACACACATACACTCACACACAGACATACACACACTAACACCTATTTTATTTTGCTTCGATGGGAAAAATTCTTAGGGCTGGCTCAGCGGAGGAGGACTGTGAGTAAGATGGCCAAAAATCACAGCGATACAGGGTAGTGTTTTTTCTAAAAATCAATATACAGCGCAGACAGGAAGTGGTCAAGCTGAGACTTTTAATTATATAGAATTTATCAAGTTAGATGTTTCATTAAGTTTACATCACTCTCTCCTAAACAGTAGGAAACATTGCAAAATATTTGATATCAGTAAAATGGTTAAACAGTTATTTAGAAATAGCCCACCATGGGATAGGAATTGGCATTTCAGTCCCTTACACTTTCTGCCATTCAATTGGATCAGGGCTGATCAATATCTTAACATTTTAATACCCCCTATTGAACAAAAAAAAGACTATATTATTTAATTAAGAAGTAATTACATAACTCGCGAAGATACAATGGAGAATACAATGGAGGAAAATGAACGTTATTAAACTGATAATAGGGTTCAATAACTGTAACCCATTGAATGACAGACTCTGCTTTGGTGACAGTAATTGGCAAACACTTATCTTGTGCTGCATTGCCAGTAGGATAAGATGTACTGAAGAATTGCAATTGAAGAGTCTAACACTATATTTAAATTATGGTTTTGTCAGGTACTTCCTGACTGGTGAGTGGAAATGCTATCTCAGTTCAGACACCAGTCCACAAATGTTTGTGAGGACTTTGTAAAGCCAACTCGGCTGGGAGTGACTTTCCTCTGACCAGACCTAGTCCCTGGTTTGGTGTCAGGTCAGCCGAGCACTTTAATTCTTTTGTCTGAACATAGTGGAGATGGCTGGCTGGGATATTTCAACGAGCAGAAGTTGTTTCAGAATCTGCCACATTGGTAGGTGGGGGTCTGGAGTTACATACAAGCCAGATGGGTAGCTGTCACCCCTTGCAGAACATTAGTCAACCAGACAGGTTTGTACGACAATCTGATAGTTGGAATGTTGAAAACAATTCAATTTTGGTTCAGTTTATAGACACCAAAAGCTATAGTAACTCAGCAGGAGAAATTAAATAGGTGATATTTAGGGTCGAGACCCTACTTCAGACTTCAGTTACTGCAGCTTTTTGCATCTATCGTCAATTTAAACCAGCATCTGCAGTTCCTTCCTACACATTTAGTTTAGTTTAGATTAATGTCATGTGCACTGAGGCACAGTGAAAAGCTTTTTGTTCCGTGCTATCCAGTCAGTGGACAGACTACACATGATTACAATGAAGCCGTCCACAGTGTGCAGATACAGGACAAAGGGAATAACGTTGAGCACAAGAAAGGGGAGTGGTAAGGGCTTTTAGAGGGCAAAGCTTAATAGATATAAGCAGAGAAAATAAAATTTAGGGGATGGAGAATAGTAAGGTTTGGATAGGTGATCGAACCTTAAAGTTATGATTGTTTCAACAGCAGGTGAAATAATGTAGCGGTGGAGGTGTGTGATGCAATGGATGCTGAATTTGATATTAATTTGATAATAAGAAGCATGAAAAGGACAAGTAGGCGGGCTAAAGACGGCCTACACCAAATTGAAGCCTCGGTCTCTGGTGGGGAGGCACCGATTCAGGACTTATCTGGACTTACCTTGTCTGCACATCTGGACGCCAGCAGCGACGGCTTCGGAAAGTTGAGGTGCCGACCACGGGGGAAAATGGAGGAGGACTGGCCAAATTTTGTGCCTTCCACCACAGTGAGGAATGTTGTGGTGGATGGTTGTGTTAAATTTTTATTGTGTATTGTGTGTTCTTTATCATTGTACCGCTGCTGGGAAATTCATTTCACTTGCACTTTATGTGCAATGTGACGAATAAAACCGTATTGTATTGTTGTATTGTATTGATTATCCTAGCAAGTGATGTAATAAGACTTACGTCTAGATATTAACCAACAGTGTTTATGTTACGCTGAACACATTTTCACTAATTGATGGGAATCAATGGCCATAAAGCTTATTTAATACCTTGATTATATTGCATTTGCAGTTGATTTTTTATCTTAATGCAAAATATTGATAACCAGTCTGCAAAAATATATTTGTTTTTTTCTGAATAGCTACTGTAAATGTCAAAGCTTTACCATAGGCAATGATACACATATTCGTCTTCAGATTGACAGAATTCCATTTGTAACCTCTTAAGGTGTTACTTGAAGGCATAAGCCAAGCTTCTTCAATGTCAGCAGCTACCTAGGATAATGCATTCTGTACATCACTCTTCAATTGTTTGGTTCATTGATTCAGTATTTGGTCTCAATCTTACAATACCAGGGTAAAACTTTCTATTTCCCATATCTGCAATCCTTATGGATTTCTGAATAAGATTGACAATTTAATTCAAATTTCTTCTTGCTGAATGGAGGATAGCTTGCTCACTCGACCCAAATGTGCAAGGAATGTTACCGAGCTAGAATAAGGCTGAGTTATACCAACATCATGATTGCTGACAGGGAAACCCCTCCCTGCTTAACTACTTCTGCCAGTTTTAAATCTGCATCTTTGATAATTTGCAAATCTAATCAACTAGTTGAAAGGTCAACTTTGCATTATTTGATTTGAATTATTGCTAAAAAAAATTACCTGTCCTCGTGCAGCTTATCACCCCCACAATGTGCAAGAAAACCATTGCAACCATAAGCACGAGCACAGACCCTAAAATACAGCCATGCTCTTCATGAATCAACACTCTCATTATAATGGACTATGGTGCCCTCCTCACCTTTGTGTCATTTATGTTATGTTGTGTCGTGGACTTCTGTGTTTGTGCTTTTTTTAAGATTCTATTTTATTTTTAATATGTTTTATTATTTATTATTATTTATTTATTTTTATGATACTGCCTGTAAGGGAAATTCATTTTGTTGTATCTAACTGAGACAATGACAATAAATTGAATACAATACAATACAATAATGTGGCCATGTGGTCAGTGTAGACGCTGGTCTACTTTACAGTAATAAAGCACAGGCATTTCATAAAAGGAGAATGGAGCAGTACATTAATTTAGATTACACAATGCCACATAACTATTAGTAGAGAGATTAATTAGCATGTTCTGCTAACAACTGAAGAGAGATGAGGCCATTATAAGTAAATAAGTCAGCAAAATTGCAAACCAATTTGGACCCTTAAGAAAATCAGTACCTTGCATGCATGCCTGCTGCTGCAGGATTTCATTGAGGCAGTATGGTAGGCAATTTAACCATGTTAGGGCTTGGTCACATTTTGTGATTCACATGGCCAACTAGTCTCCCTCTTGCCAGGTTCCAGTGAGTAATGTGATGACAGTTAGTCGCCCTGCAGTGAAGTGGCAAGGCAATGCAAGCTGCAGTTAGGCTAGCATTCACCAGCAGCTAGTGAGATGTCAGCTTTTAAACTTTACACTTTAGAGATGCAGCACGGAAACAGGCCCGTTGACCTACCAAGTCCGCACTGACCAGCGATCCCCATACACTAGCACTATCCTACACACTAGGGACAATTTACAGATGCCAATTAGCCTACAAACCTGCGCGTCTTTGGAGTGTGGGAGGAAACCAGAGCACCTGGAGGAAACCCATGTGGTCACAGGGAGAACATACAAACTTCGTACAGTCAAGCCCCCATAGTTAGGATCGAACCCGGGTCTCTGGCACAGTAAGGCAGCAACTCTACCGCTGTGCCACCATACTGCCACACCAGCATTTGCACGATGTGAAATGTATCCTCAGGGGGCAGGTCTTTAGTTGATGTTCATTTCTGAGGCCAAGGAAAGGAAATCCCATGCATGTTATCTGGTCGCCACCATCTTCTCCACATTTTTGCAATAGGGGAAGAAGTAAAAGCTGGGCGATATACCTTTTGACATGGCTGTAAATAGTGAACGTAGCCGGAAGCCTGTTGGGGAGAAGAAGATAACATATAAGACTGTCACCATCAGTCTCTTGCAGATCAACTAGTCAGGCAGAAGAGGAGATGTGTGTGTGTGTGTGTGTGTGTGTGTGTGTGTGTGTGTGTGTGTGTGTGTGTGTGTGTGTGTGTGTGTGTGTGTGTGTGTGTGTGTGTGTGTGTGTGTGTGTGTGTGTGTGTGTGTGTGTGTGTGTGTGTGTGTGTGTGTGTGTGTGTGTGTGTGTGGAGACTTATTTCAACAGTGCTGCACAGAGGGCATCCATGCAACAGCAACACCATCCATCTTCAACGTTATGTCGCAGCTTATATCATGAAGCTGAATGCAGCAGTGAATTCTTATGCCTCTGGCTGATTTTCAGGAATGCAGACAGGGTATGTATCTTATCGTTCAGTGCTATGAAGCCATTTCAAGGAGATCTCAGTCCTTCAACATCAATGTGGCAGATCTGAGAACATTATTAATTTCTGTCAAATTCCCAGCTTTAACATGATGATTGGGGCAGTTGATGGGATTCACATTGCACTCAAAATGCCAGATGAAGAGCTAGCCATGTAAACTGCATTGGTGTTAACTTGTTTGGGCAGCTTACACCCCAGCAGTATGAATATTGACTTCTCCAAGTTCAAGTAACCCTTGCTTTCCCTCTCTCTCCATCCCTCCCCCATCCTAGTTCTCCGAATTTAGCTCTGCTTGCTTTAGATCATTGTTAGCAAGGAGAAGGTGTCTACATTGTCCTTGAACTTTACCTCTTTTGATCTCATTTTCACACACTTTACCCTTCCTTATCTCTGTGTCTCCCTCTCCCCTGACTCTCAGTCTGAAGAAGGGTCTCGCCCCGAAACGTCACCCATTAAGCTTCTATCCAGAGATGCTGCCTGTCCCGCTCCACTGTCCCGTTGAGTTACTCCAGCATTTTGTGTCTATCAACTCTCTAAATATACAGCTACCCTGAGATGTGTAGGTAACCGGCGTTCACTGTGGGTTTACAGGCGATTCGTCTGTCCTTCATCTGGTGTTATGTAATGGATGCAAGGGATCTGTCCAGAATATGGCAAGTGTGTGAAAATGAGATAAAAAGAGGTGATGTTCAAAGAAAATATAGATACCTTTTCCAAGCTAACAATGATCTAAAGCAAACAGAGCTAAAATGTAATCAGGGACAGTCAGACTGGTCAGAGAACTGGGAGGGGGAGGGACAGAAAGAGAGATAAAGAAAGCACAGAGCGCTGGGGTGTAGGATGCCCAGGCGAATTGACACCAGTGCAGCCAGTGCAGGAGAAAGCCTTGTGTGTGCTGCATCTTCCAATGAAGGGGAAGAGATTGCAGATTTTGATAGTGTACCTTTAAGGGTGATGTCATAGCAAAAGTAAACCAGCAAAAGTAAGCAAGCATCATTGAGAACAGTCTTGTCCAAGTTGATGCCGGCAAATCTTAGATGGCGGTTGGTGAGATTGGTGGTCAGAGGCTAGCAATTGGACAGGTTGTTGGAAGCGATGAACATTACTGATGCCAGTGGGATGTGGGGTTTGAACAAAATGTTGCAATCTGTTTAGAAAACATTAAGCAGTGCCCTTTCAAAGATTAAGGTCACGCTGTTTCTCAGACTCGGTGTGTAGAATAATTTGGCCCCAAAACTGCATTGTAGTTTATACAGCGGGTTCATTGACAGTGTAAAGCTTGCTCAAGGAAACCTCACCCACCATTGGAGGGACCTATAGTCCTCCTTCAATTGCACCCCTTCTCCACAACTAGCTGCCTTCAGTAACTTTCACCGATTCAAGATCCTGACATTTATTCCTTCTAAGGCAAATACATTAAGGCAAATACATTTAAAATCAATTAAAATACTGACAATTTCTATTACATGAGGATCCATGCCACCTTGGCACCTGCAGTGAGTGAGATATTATCTAGCAAACTGCCTTTTCCCCACTACTTTGCTGATAAGTGTGAGGAGGCTTTTAGCACGGTTATGGGCTGGTTTAAAGGGTCCCTGACTTTTGTGGCTGAATGTAACTGGACAATTTTTCACACTTTTTTCCGAGATGTTTATCATAAGCCCCAAGAAATAGACTTTTGCCTGTCTCCGTTAACCTAAGTAATGAAGATCGACCATCTATCGATTTTCAACGTAGACCCATAGTCCATTACATCACTTATATCCTGATGAAATTTTGAGAAACCATTACATTTTAACATATCTTGATTATTGTTATCAAATCAATGAATCAATTAATCATTTATCATTTAAAGGCTATAAGTGAACTATATTTAAAGTTAATCTGCTGATGTCACAGTTGTGTAAAAAAAAAACAAGGTATGACAGATACAATATTCAAAAGCACATTTGATTATGACTTAAGGACATTATCAGGAACTAGAATATACGTAAAACAGTCCAGCGTTAGAACAGGCCCTTCAACCCCAGATGATGTTAACCACGACAGCAATCAAACCACTTGCATATGGTCTATGTTGCTCAATTAACTGCTTGATCATCTGCACATCTAAAAGTCTTAAATATTGCTATCATAATCTGCTTCCACCATTTTATCTGGCAGCACTTTGCAGACCCATACAACTCTCTGTGTAAAGATCTTACCTCGATAATTCTACTTTAAATATTCTCCCTCCCAGCATGGCCCTTCAGCCCACCTTATTCATGTCAATCAAGTTGTATTATGAGATAGATAGACCCATTGGGCGCATCCCCTTAAACCCACGTGGTCGTGGAGTGAATGTACAAACCCCGTACAGACAGAATCTATAGTTAGGATTGATCCCGGGTCTCCGGCGCTGTAAGACTGCAACTCTATTGGTGCAGATTAAACTCCATCTGTCACTTTTCTACCCATGTTTCCATCTAGTCTATATCCTGCTGAATCCTTTGACAATCCTCCTCACTATTCACAATTCTGCTGATTTTTGTGTCGTCTGCAACACCATACCAGCCTATTGGGCTGAGAGATGGCAGATGGAGTTTAATGCTGATAAATGTGAGGTGCTACACCTTGGCAGGACAAATCAAAATAGGACATACATGGTAAATGGAAATAAATGGAATTGAAGAATACAGTTGAACAGAGGGATCTGGGAATAACTGTGCATGGTTCCTTGAAGGTGGAATCTCATATAGATAGGGTGGTAAAGAAGGCTTTTGGTATGCTAGCCTTTATAAATCAGAGCATTGAGTATAAAAGCTGGGATGTTAAAATTGTACAAGGCATTGGTGAGACCAAATCTGGAGTATGGTGTACAATTTTGGTCGCCCAATTATAGGAAGGATGTCAACAAAATAGAGAGAGTACAGAGGAGATTTACTAGAATGTTGCCTGGGTTTCAACAACTAAGTTACAGAGAAAGGTTGAATAAGTTAGGTCTTTATTCTCTGGAGCGCAGAAAGTTAAGGGGGGGGACTTGATAGAGGTCTTTAAAATGATGAGAGGGATAGACAGAGTTGATGTGGATCAGCTTTTCCCTTTGAAAATAGGGAAGATTCAAACAAGAGGACATGACTTCAGAATTAAGGGACAGAAGTTTAGGGGTAATATGAGGGGGAACTTCTTTACTCAGAGAGTGGTAGCGGTGTGGAATGAGCTTCCAGTGGAAGTGGTGGAGGCAGGTTCGTTGGTATCATTTAAAAATAAATTGGATAGGCATATGGATGAGAAGGGAATGGAGGGTTATGGTATGAATGCAGGCAGGTGGGACTAAGGAAAAAAAAATTTGTTCGGCACGGACTTGTAGGGCCGAGATGGCCTGTTTCCGTGCTGTAATTGTTATATGGTTATATGGTTATTGACAATTTTGTGTAGGAAGGAACTGCAGATGCTGATTTCCACCAAAGATAAACACAAAATATTGGAGCAACTCAGCAATTCAACAGGCAGTTGCTTTGGATAGAAGGAATGGGTGACGTTTTGGGTTGAGACCCTTCTTCAGACTCCCAGTCTCATCCAGAGATGCTGCCTGTTCCACTGAGTTACTCCAGCATTTTGTGTCTATCTACCTGCAATTGTGTCCGAATAACTTACCTGAATCAGTTATCACAAATAAAAGAGGTCCCAGCACTAATCTCTGTGGGACACCACTGGTCACAAACCTCCACACAAGTGGTCGACCTACAGTATCTAGACTAAAATGCTCATTGCATAAGAGACCGAACAAAAACACCACGATTAGACTAATTTCCTTCAACATGAAAGCCATATTTGTTTAGTTAACGGCATAATTGTGCTTGCATTAGCATTTTTGTGTAGATAAACCTATCCTTATCAGTGCTGAAGTGTTATGTGATTGACTTTTTTTTTAAATGTAGCATTTTGTTAGCATGTAAACACTGCAATATTTGTTGTTGTTCAACTTCATTGAAAGTAAATGAGTTCCATTCTGATTTGGCTTTGATATTTCAGAAATACAAATCGTATGTTTGAATACTCTTGAAATGAAACTCTGTACAATGAAGACAAATAGGATTGTTAAATCACATGCAAACCTGCATTGCCTGATAAAGTGGATTTATATTTTGGAGTGTAATGAAAGATGACATCTAGTTAGAACATATGCTTGCAACATATCTTCTCAAAAGCTGGGTAAAGCTGCAATTTCTACAGGGAATAATGTATTTACTAAAAGTGAAAATTTAATTCTGCGCTGTCAATAGGTTTTGCTGAGAAATGTTGGTAGCCCCATGCAAAACTGCTAACACTTCCTTCCGTGATTGCCAGGAACTCAAGGAATTTTGCACAAGTATAATGGACTCTGAAATCCTAGTGACATGTTTATTTGCCATTTTCCCAAATGCACAACATTATACATCTTCTTATGGCGTCCAGGTGCAGAATTTCAAATTCCATCTATGGAGCGAAGGAAATCTGCATGTTGAATGGTTCTAGTTGATGCACTCCATCATTTCAATGGATAGGAATAACTGAAAAGGTGATGGACAAAGCTGGGGTAAGGTGAGAGGTTTACAAATAATTCAATTAATTAAAATATATATTTCTCTTCAATTGATTTTTTTTCTCCATTTTTGTATGTAAGTATTTTGAATGTTTTTAATAGGGGTAACTATTTGTTTGTGAAAGTCAGAGACAAGTTAGGCTGAAACCCTTCTTCAGACCGAAACGTTGCCTATTTCCTTCACTCCAAAGACGCTGAGTTTCTCCAGCACTTTTGTCTACCTTCGATTTTCCAGCATCTGCAGTTCCTTCTTAGACACGTTAGGCTATCAGTCGCTTGGAAAAGCAGAAAACTCTGTGGATTGTAAGACTTGAAGAGATGACAAAGAAATTGAATTGTAAACTAGTTTGAGAATTTAAAAAATGTTTTTTTGCCAGATGGGGAGCCAATACAGATTAATGGACCTGGCTAATGTAAAACAATATGTCAAAACGTTGTGGATGTATTCAAGTTAAGGGTAGAAGGTCTAAGGACTAAGTAATGTACTGGAGGACATTAGAATGATCAAGTCAAATGATTATTTACTGTTTAAACAATAGCTTGCTTGCCGTAGGGACATGTCGCTAGAATTCCAGTTGTTGTGTTAAAGCTGTTATCAGCATTTTTACAACATCTTGAAAAGTATCGGTGTTGCAGATCTGACTTTTTGCAACATGTTTAGTTGTCAATTTAAATGTGAATACAAGCAGTTTAAGATATTTTGCAGGATTTTTTTGTCAAGGCTGCTGGTGGGGTCAACAAAATATTCTGGCATTGTTTTTGCAACTTTCTGGACAATTTACACACGAATGACTGAGCATAAGTAAGTAACTTGGAAGGACAGCAAATCTAAGCCATTGTACCTTGCCTGAATATGAATGCATGGCAAAATAGCAGGGCTACCTAATAAACATGAATTTTGATATATTTTCTCAGGGGTACTCTATGCACTTTATTATTCTCATATGTCGATTATAAACGATGTAAAAAAAAACATTGCCTACCCTATTATTTCTGTATGTTTATGCATTTTTAATGTAGAACCAGGTAACTCCTGTTCTTTTGACCTAATAAAGTCACTTTGCTTGCTCCACGATAATAGTCCAGCAACACCTAACTACATAGTGCTTTCTATTATATATCAAGTTTATCTTTGACTGCCCAACTTCCACCCATGATTAGTTTCAGCCACAGTCTCTATTTCCTTTTAGTCACACTCGCTATTTTTTTCGCATCACCTTTCCAAGTTCATGACTGCCATCCATGTTCAGTCCATTACTGACTCTCATTATCACTTCAGTTTATCGCTAACATTTTGAGTCTGACCCAATCCTTGACTATTCCCTCTGGCTATTTCCAATACACACTATTGTCAACAGCTCATTCCACAGGTGCAGTCTGTACTTTGTTCCAATTTGAGTCCTGTCTGCAGGCAATCTCACTCCTTCACTGCAATTGAAAGCCAGTCCCAGTGCCCAAATCTCATATTGCCTGTTCTGGTCCATGACTCTAATCTGAAATTACCTGCTACTTCACTACCCATCTCAACAATATACCTTTGACATTGTTGTCCCTTAAGGTTATACAAGTACGTTGTGTGGATGACTTTATTTCACAAGATAAGGTGAAATCCTGGCAGCAAAATTCTTCTTCATTTTTTAAAATTGACATTTCACGAGATTAGCTTTATTAAAAGAAATGTGTAATCAACATTTTAATTGCAAGAGCCGACTTTACACCTCATTTATATTTGAATCTCAAGGCTGAGTCTTACACATTGTCATATATTGTGACATTTAATGCTGTAGTATTGTTTTGTACAGTATGTAGAATATTGCATATCAATAAAGTTGGAATGGTATTTCTTATTATGTTTTGCATTACTTGAATGCCCAGAAATGTATGCAACAATGGGATTATTTTAATTTGTTTTTTTTTAAATATTTGAAATGTATTAACGAAACAAAAAATGTAGTATTAAAGCGCACAAGAAGGAAGTGAGATGGATATCTATCCACAGGTGCTTATGTCAACTTAAAAATAAAGTTATGGCTATGCATTGCAGTCCACTTCTGAAATTCAGTTTTATTAAAATTAATGGAATTCAGTAGTACAGTAATATACAATATCCAAATTTAGTGCATACATTTATTGTGTATATAAAATACACCTAAAACTGCTTTTGTATATTCATTGATCAATTTTCTACAGACATTCCTATACATTCTAACTAATGTAAAATTTTCCAACAGCAAACCCAATTTTGGATGTAATTCAATGTAAATAATTATTTAGTTTTGTTGCTTCCATTTTTAAATGAATTCATTGATCATTTTAAATGCAGTAACTGGATGGCATTTCATGAATGCTGATGAAAATTTTTGGTTTAACAGTAAATATATCTATTCCTTCAACACTGAGTAAACTGATTCACAATCTATTTTAGAGGTGTGCTAAATTATTCAGTCATTTTATTTGTTCTATATTTAAGTAAGTGAAATACTTATTGATATCCAAATATTTTTAAATTAGCCTGACAATGCTCTTTTATTAATAGAATAGAATGTTGTTTGAAGAGCAGTAATGAATTAACTGAATCATTTGCATGTTGTAGTTTTTTTTAATTATAGTTAGAAATGAAATTAACATAGATGAATCTCACTAAATGGGAGGAGATACAGTACAACACTAAATAGTTACAGGTTAGTGATTTGATTATAAAATAAAGTTTATTGTAAAGGCGGCACATTAGCACAGTGGTAGAGTTACCGCCTGACAGCGCCAGCGACCCGGGTTTATTACTGACTACGGATGCTGTCTGTATGGAGTTTGTACCTGTGGCCACGTGGGTTTTCTACGGGTGCTTTGCTTTCCTCCCATACTCCAAAGCCGTACAGGTTTGTAGGTCAATTGGCTATGGTAAAATTGTAAATTTTTCCTGATGTGCAGGATAGTGTTAGTGTACGAGGTGATTGTTAGTCGGCGCTGACTCGATGGAGCGCGGGGCTTGTTTCTGCGCTGTCTCTATAAAGTCTAAAGCAATGCAAAATTAACCCAAGAGAGTTTGACCTGAGATACATGTATGCTCCTTGTTACCACGATTGAAACTCCAACTCAACACCAACTGCTTAGGTTATCACTGGTGCTATTCACAAGATTCTGGAGCCACTGACAGCATCTGACAGTAATTTATGCTAATTGAACTCAGAAATGCATCTCTTAAAGGGAAGGTTCAAACATTGCCTTAAATTAGGGCACAGACTCTGGACAGTCAGATGAAACTATGGTAAATGCCATCGTTTTTGGATGCTTCTCATGTTGTCCGAGTCAAAATGATTGAATTATGTCCCATATGATTAGGCCAAGAAAGCAGGTCAAATTTCCTTTGGGTAGAAGTTGATGATCAAAGCCAATCCCAGGTTTGGAGACAGGGAACGGATACAGCAACAGGGAAGGTTTAACAACTTCACCCACGTGGTGAAGATCATTTCAGCAGATTATCTTATCAACTACTTGTACCACTTGCATCCCCACTGCTCAATGCTATACAACATCTGCATTCCCAATCAACAATCTCTATCTATCACAACTCCTATATATCCCGCAATGCCATCACACAATTATCTCCACTGCTCACACCTTCATCTCATTGTTTGCACACACTTCTGATTTTAAACTTTTGTAGTTGCATCACGTAGATGTAATCAGCACACTTGCTAACACATCAAGTTCAAGTTCCATTTATTGTCACATGCATCAATTGGTGCAGTGAGATTTGAGTTACCATACAGCCATACGAATAAAAAGAACACAATACATAATAGAATTTAACTTGAACATCCCCACACAGAGGAATCAAGGTTTCCCACTGTGAGGGAAGGCAATAAAGTTCAGTCATCTCTACATCTTTCAGGAGAAGGTGAACCACAATTGTCACCACCTGTAAATACACTCCCCTTAGCTGACCCCCCCTTAGTCTAGTTCAGAAAGAAACACTGAGTCAAGCACTGGAACACTAAACTTTATTTCTGAATGAACAACAAATCCTCCTATACGATACCTAGACCACTGCAGGTTTGATCCTTGTCTCTGCCTGGTCAAACCCTTCAGCCTCATGCAAGCAGACACTACCAAATGGTCACACAGTCCCAAGCACCCTTCCAGAAGATTGACACCAATCCAAATGGGGGCTACCTTTTATAGGTCAACAAACCCTGAGGGGCTGAACTACATTGGGGTGGTTCCCCTTACAAGCCAATTACACATATCGATTACATTTAAGTATTATTGACAGTTCCCCAAACCAATTACAAAGAGTCCCAAACAATGTTTCTCAAGAAGCTTCCGGAAAGAAGTTAGTTAACTGAATAATGCAACATTTACCCTGGCAGTACAAACAATTCAACCAGGGCTTCACACTTCAGCCAATCTCCAAACAGCGGGGCAACTGTCTTGCAACATCATTTACATTAGTTACAATCCAATCAAACCCATGCATCTACAACACCTTAGTTTCTCTGCAAAAGTCCTCATACATACTATCAATTGCTAAGACAGCTGGACATTCCTTATCTGGTGCATTGATCTGGGACCTAGACATACTGGCACCAGCTTGCAGCTTGAGGCTTCTCACAGAAAAGAGCCACCAAGCCTTGCAAATGCATGAATCCTTTGCTTTATATTAGCTCTATTTTAGCTCTATTTTAGCCAGGATTTACTCACCCACAATAGAGCACCAGTGTGTCTAAGGCTTAGCGGTCTGAAGGAGAGAGTATTCAGCATGATTGGGGCAGATAACACAGAGCTGGCCTGTGAAGGTGCACAGTATGTTGTAGTTGAAGACATCTAATCCTTTCTCTTTCAGCCCACAGCCTCCTCCTCCTCTGCTTCATAATATGTGGCTGCTTTAAGAATATAAGAATGAAACAGCCTTAGAAATAGAAGCAGGCGTTAGCCATTTGACCACACACGATTGCTCTAATAGACAAAAATATCACGGCTCATCATTTTTTCAATGCAATTCACATATTGCATTGAATAAATTCACACAATGCAATTCCTGCTCAATTCACATATACTTTTATTTATGTCCAAAAATTTAAATCAACCTGCACAGCCCTACTCCTACTTTGGCAATGCCAGACTAAGAACTACCTCTTGTACCACCATAGACTTGCTTTCTGATGGTATTTTCATTGTCTTGCTGAATTTACATGTAATTTATATATAATTCATATTTATGTGCATTGTCCGAGTCTAAATGTATGTCATGCTGCTGCAAGTAAGATTTTCATTGTACCCGAGTACTTGTGCATATGACAATAAACTCAACTTGACTTGACTAGGATACCGTCACATTCTTGCTATCAAATGGATAACAAGGATTATTGAGGCATCACTGATTTTGTAGGGTACAAATCATCCAATGTGTTCTCAGCATGATGACATTCAGGATGGCACCATCCCATTCCACCTGTCCCTGCTAGCCCAGACAACTGCACCCATGGCTGCCTACAACTGAGCAGTCAAGCTTTGTTATGGTCATTGCCATACTTCATAGCCCACTGCTGCCACGTCCATTACAAAGTAGGAGCCTTCCTTCATCTTGACTTTGCTGCCTCTGGAGGAGGAACTGCTACAACATAACAGGACTGACAAAGTGAGTCACACCGCTAATTGGAAGAGCATATTTTGCATGGGTAGTTTACACCCCAGCGGTATGAACATTGACTTCTCCAATTTCAGGTAGTTCTTGCTTTCTCCTTCCTTCCCCTCCCCTTCCCAGGTCTCCCAAAGCCTACTGTCTCCGCGTCTTCCTTTCTTTTTCCCGCCCCCCCACCCCCAACATCAGTCTGAAGAAGGGTCTCGACCCTAAACGTCGTATATTCCTTTGCTCCATAGATGCTGTCTCACCCTCTGAGCTTCTCCAGCATTTTTGTCTGCCTTCGATTTTTCCAGCAGCTGCAGTTCTTTCTTAAACAAGGCATCAAGCCAGATCACTTATAGTGATTAATTGCTATTTATATTTTTGTTTTGCTTGATTGGAAGCATATATTACCTTTGGAGCATTAATTTACATTGACTTTAATTTAATTATTTTTTTCAAACTCATACCAAGATAAAACAAAACGATATAATACAACACAGGAACAGGCCCTTCGGCCACTATGTCTGTGCCGAACATGATACCAAGTTAAACTCATCCCTTTGGTTTCCGTGTGATCCAAATACCACCATTCCTTACACATTCACATGTCTGTGTAAATGCCTCTTGAGTGTCACTAGGTTTAGGTTTATTATTGTCACATGTCCTGAGGTAGAGTGAAAAGCTTTGTATTGTACCCTATCCTAACCGATCAAATATACTATGTACAAATACAATCAAGGCAAACTCAAGTGCAGTGAATAGACAAAGCAGAAGGTACAGAGTGCAGAATATTTTTTACAGGATTGTACTGCATCAATTCCATAGACAAAGTCCAATGTCCACAATGGGGTAGAGGTGAATGGGTGAATTACCCTAGATAATGGAAAGATCATTCAGAAGCCTAAAGAAAAAAGGGAAGAAGCTGTTCCTGAATTTACCTTATTTGCTTCTTCCACGAGGCTTGGCAGCATGTTCCAGGCACCTACCGTGCTCTATAAATGCATTTGTATTACTTCAACCTTTAGTTTATTCTACTGGCAGGAAATGATATGGACCATTGTGTAATAAGGGTTCAAAAAGTCTAAAACTGTAGTTAAATCTAGTTGTACTGTCACAGTTTAAAGGAAATAAATAGTGAAAAACCACAAATGAAATGGCTCTAAACACAGGAAGGGGAAAGAAAAGTCATAATGCAGCTCTGACAGCAGAACATCCATCACCATATTGTCTTACTGTGACAACGGGGTGATATCAAGGAGATGGTCATTTATGTATGGAATCAGTCACTGTCTTTCGAACCATAGAACAGGCAGATTAAATTGGACTTGCTTTAAAACCAATTCACTTGACAAAATCCGTTACTTGACAAAATCCATCATGAAAATGTGTAGCAAATTCAGAAAACTAACAAGTGAAAGGATTTATTTTAATAAAAATCAGAGCCCTGTAGTTCACTGAGACATCTTGGGGTATGTCCAAGGAAATGGAATCATAAGCCTAGCTTATATCTGAAGGGCATTGCACTTAGTCCTGATCATGTTATGTTATGTTTTGTTTTGTTTTTCCAGCCAGAATTCGTGGTTCTATAATAAGTACTGAAAAGTCCCTGATTTCAAAAAAAAAATCTCATTGCTGTCCAAATATTACTGACCTGATTTCCATTGATTTTCTGAAAATAAAGCAAGCAACATCTGTATTAAGATCTTTTTATTTGATCAGCAATAGTTTTCCAATAGCTGATGTCCTGTCGGGTGTTCCATGAGTAAAGGGAGAAATAAATAGCCTGTTAAATACCTTGCGGTAACACAGTATATACTCGTTCTGAATAAAAAATGTACAAAAATATATATAGTTCTTGGCCATGTGCATTAAACATTGTACATAGTGACAGCTGGGTGTTTTATTCTGCTTCTGAATTGTTATTGCAATGTTTCAATTGTAGAAATGGAGTTCATTGCACAACTGCTAATATATTGTACATTGACCAAGGATGAATTTATACCAGGTGTTTAAGAAGGAACTGCAGATGGTGGAAAATCGAAGGTAGACAAAAGTGCTGGAGAAACTCAGCAGGTGCAGCAGCATCTATGGAGCGATGGAAATAGGCAACATTTCGGGCCAAAACCCTTCTTCAGATGGAGGGTGGGGGGGAGGTGGGGAGAAGAAAGGAAAAAGGAGAGTAGGAGCCCGAGGGCTGAGAAGGGGAGGAGACAGCAAGGGCTACCGGAAATTGGAGAATTTAATGTTTACGCCGCTGGGGTGCAGACTGCCCAAGCGGAATATGAGGTGCTAGTCCTCCAATTTCTGGTGGTGCTCACTCTGGCCGTGGAGGAGGTGTTCGGATTCGGAATGGGAGGGGTAGTTGAAGTGCTTAGCCACCGGGAGGTCAGGTTGGTTAATGCTGACCAAGCAGAGGTGTTCGGCGAAACGATGGCCAAACCTACGCTTGGTCTCACCGATGTAGATCAGCTGACATCTAGAGCAGCAGATGCAATAGATGAGGTTGGAGGAGATGCAGGTGAACCTCTGTCGCACCTGGAATGACTGCTTGGGCCCTTGGGTAGAGAATTCCACAGATTCACAACTCTCTCTACTCTGTGCAGTGATTTCCTTCAAATTATATTGTTGGAATGTTGTTTATTGTGGGAACATTTAGTTTAGCTTAGTTTAGAGATACAGTAAGGAAACAGGCCCTTCGAAGTCCGCACCAACCAACGATCCCCACACATTAACACTATCCTACACTAGGGACAATTTTTACATTATACCAAGTCAATTAACATACAAACCTGCACGTCTTTGGAGTGGGTTTTGCTTTAGTTCTTGTTTGAAGCCAAACTTTAAAATGTATGCATTTATTTTTGGGAATGAAGTTATATTTTGTCAGGAATTGTAATTTTAGTTGATTGATTGAAGAAACAGGCTCTTCAGCATTGAGTCCACGCCGATCATTGTTCACCACATTCACATTAGATCTATCTTATCCAACTTTTGCATCCACTCCCTATACACTAGGGGCAATTTTACAGAGGCCACTTAACCTACACATCTTTGAGAAACCGGGGCACCCAGAGGAAACTCACTCAGTCACAGAGAGAACGTACAAACTCCACCCAGGCAGAACAAAGTTAGGATCAAACCTAAATCTTGGGTGCTGTAAGGCATCAGCTCTGCCAGCTGTACCACTGTGCAGTTAGCAGAGCTAAAATACAAAGTATGCATCTCCACTTCAAACCTGCTTACATCCCAGCACCAACAACACAGGTGCTGCCTTTCTTTCCTACTTCCCTAAGTTTAATGTTTTTATTCTGTTTTACTTACATTCTGACATTCTTTAATCTCTGCAATAATCATGTTCAAATTGTTTCATGAGTGCAATTAATGAAGCCAAAAATATAAAATTTGATGCGGCTTAAGAAAGTGGTAAAATCTGCGGATATGTATATTTGCAAATAATAATTGGCAGAATGGTGACCTATGCCATGGGACTTAGAAATTATGTTACTTAGCACATTGCTTTTATGCACCAAACAAGCAACTTTTAGTGAATCAATGCTTTGAAGAATTTCTACTCTACGATTCATAATTTTACCTTTCAATGTTTTGTAATGAAATTACATTTACAAAGCAAAATCAAATTTCTCCCAATTCCAACCCGTTCGTCTAATACCATGTTGACATGTGATGATTTTTATGTCATCTTTTAACCATATTTCATTAACACTGATCTTTGTTCAACACCACCTTCAACACCTAATTTAACTGCCTCACCAACAAAAAGAAAGATACCAGTGGTAAAGTGCATCTTATCTCTGCTCAGTGTAGATGCCTTTGAGCTTCATTCCTGCTTTGTTGATGACAGATGTTTACCTGATCTTTTGATAGGAGATCAATGCCTTGAAAAGCACAGCAGTTTACCACAGCCGGAGACATCATGTGCGATTAAAGACCCATGCCTCGCCTTGGAAGAAATGCTTAGCTGCTAAGCAGATGATTTACTGCAGGCATGTTCCTCCATTGAAATAAGAAAGCACATTAAATGTTAAGTCAATGGAGATTTTCAAAAACACAAGATAACAGTGCCCCTAAGACTTAGGCTGGCACGTGGTTCACAAATTCACGTTATAGGAGTAGAATTAGGCCATTCGTCCCACCGAGTCTACTCCGCCATTCATCATGGCTGATCTCTGCCTCCTAATCCCATTTTCCTGCTTCTCCCCATAACCCTTGACACATGTTCTGATCAAGAAGTTGTCTATCTCTGCCTTAAAAATACCCATTGAAGTGTGGTGGTGTTTGATGGAGCTGGGAGTGGTGGTCAAAGATCAAACTAGAGGACCGACCATAAAAACAAGATAACTGAATATCCCATCCACAACTTAACCCACTAACAGTTTTAAAGAGACTGGGTTAGTGTGCAACTGGCTCCCAGGAAACTTGTTACTTACTAAAATATTTTAATGATGATGTCCACATTAATTTTGGTTCAGTTTTATTTTTTAAATCAGATGACCTCCTGAGTACTCCTCGTTTTAACCATTGGCAGCTCACAAATTCTTCAACTCCTTATATCCCTAAACCTCACTTCATTCTGGCCTCGCTTTTAACCATTTATGCACTTCAAAATTAATGTCCTTATGGGAAGAAAACCTATGATTCGTCTCCAATCCTAGATCTGACTCCAGCACCACAGCAAATGGTGGTTCTTAATTGCCCTTTGAAGTGTCCCAGCAAACCACTCAGGTGATTCATTACTTTTTTTTTTATTTCAAAATAGACTTTATTCATTGATAAATATATACAATTCCTGAACAAAATTCATCCGACATTTTCGGAGACTATACAAGTTTTTTCAGTACAATTTTTTTACATTTTTCAAATTTCACCGAACAGTCCCCCACCCGTGCCACTCTGTGGCCCCCTGGCGTGGGATACCTTCCCTTAATTTAATTTGAGGGGCGTCTCCACCATACCGTGCCCCCCATGTCCAGCAGCGGAAGGACCCTAGACTGTGGTCCTCCCCCACCGAGCCTTGGCGTTGGCTGCACCAAGCTTCAGCGAGTCCCTTAGCACGTACTCCTGCAGTCTGCAGTGGGCCAGTCGGCAACATTCCCTGACGGACATCTCGCTCTGCTGGGTGGTGAGCAACGCTCGGGCAGACCAAAGAGCGTCTTTGACCGAGTTGATGACCCTCCAGCAGCACTCGATGTCAGTCTCTGAATGTGTCCCTGGGAACAGTCCGTAAATCACAGAGTCCTCTGTGACGGAGCTGTTCGGGATAAATCGTTCCAGGGACCCTTGCATACCTCTCCAGACTCTTTTTGCAAACCCACACTCTGCAAAGAGGTGGGCAACCGTCTCCTCTCCACCGCAACCGTCCCGGGGGCAGCGTGAGCTGGTGGTGAGGTTCCGACGGTGCAGGAAGGATCTAACTGGGAGGGCTCCCCTCACCGCCAGCCAAGCCAGGTCTTGGTGCTTGTTGGTGAGTTCTGGCGATGAGGCATTTTGCCAGACAAGCTGGGCAGTCTGCTCTGGGAACCACGCCACCGGATCCATCGAGTCCTTTCCCTGCAGTGCCTGCAGGACATTCCGTGCTGACCACTGCCCGATGGACTTGTGGTCAAAGGTGTTGGTCCGGAAGAAGCTTTCCACAGACGACAGATGGGGCGGCAATGTCCAGCTGACTGGCACATTGCGTGGCATCTGCGCCAGGCCCATCCTTCGCAACACCGGGGACAGGTAGAACCTCAGCAGGTAGTGACACTTAGTGCCCACGTGCCTTGGCTCTACACTCCGCCTGATGCAGCCACACACAAAGGTGGCCATCAGGGTGAGGGCGACGTTGGGCACGCTTTTACCCCCGTTGTCTGCCGACTTGTACATTGTGACCCGTCGCACCCGGTCCATCCTCGACCCCCAGATGAACTGGAAGACGGCCCGGGTGATCCCCGTGGCGTAGGAGGGAGGGACAGGCCACACTTGTGCCAAGTACAGCAACCCCGAGAGCACCTCACACCTGATGACCAAATTTTTTTCTGGTTATGGAGAGGGAGCGTTGCCTCCACAGCTCCAGCTTCCTCCCCACCTTGGCTATCCGCTCCAGCCAATTCTTGTTACTCGCCTCAGCCCCCCCGAACCAGATCCCCAGCACCTTCAAGAAGTCAGGCTTGATGGTGAAGGGGATGGAAGATCGGTCGGGCCAGTTGCCAAAGAGCATGGCCTCGCTCTTCCTGCGGTTCACCCTGGCTCCCGTGGCCGACTCAAACTGGTCGCAGATGCTGATCAATCTGCGGACCGACCTTGGATCCGAGCAGAAGACGGCGACATCGTCCATGTACAGGGAGGTCTTTACTTGAATGCCTCCACTGCCTGGCAATGTCACTCCTCTTATGCTCGCATCCTTCCTGATGGACTCGGCAAAAGGTTCAATACAGCAGACAAACAAGACAGGAGAGAGAGGGCAACCCTGCCTGACTCCAGACCTTACAGGGAAACTGTCTGATTCCCACCCATTGATTTGGACTGCACTACTGATATTGGTGTAGAGCAGTTTGATCCAATTTCGAATTCCCTCCCCAAACCCCATTTTAGAGAGCACGTCCCTCATGTACGTGTGCGATATCCTGTCGAAGGCCTTCTCCTGGTCCAAGCTGACTAGGCAGGCATCCACCCGTCTGTCCTGCACGTAGGCAATGGTATCTCTCAGCAGCGCTAGGCTGTCTGAGATTTTCCTGCCAGGTACAGCACAGGTTTGGTCCGGGTGGATTACCCGTCCCAGAGCAGACTTGACCCGGTTGGCGATGGCCTTAGACAGGATCTTGTAGTCTACATTCAACAATGTTATGGGTCTCCAATTCTTTATATCCTTCCTCTCCCCCTTCTGCTTGTAGATTAGGGTAATGCTGCCTTTCCTCATGGAGTCTGACATGCTGCCTGCTAGAAGCATGTCGTTGTACACTTCCAGCAGGTCCGGGCCCACCCAGTCCCACAGAGCCGAGTACAACTCAGCCGGTAAGCCATCGCTTCCGGGAGTTTTACTCGAGTCAAAGGAGCGGATGGAGCCAGTCAGCTCCTCTAGGGTCAGTGGTTGGTCCAGACTCTCCCGCTTGCTGTCCTCCAAGACCTCCGTGATAGAGGACAGGAAGTTCTGGGAGGCGGTGCTGTCTGTGGCCTTTCTGTCATACAATTCCGTGTAAAAGGATTTGCAGACCCTCAGCATGTCTGTCTGCGAGGATGCTACCGAGCCGTCCTCCTCCCTAAGGCTGTTGATCACAGAGCTCCCCCTGTGAACCTTATGGAAGAAGAAACGTGAGCACGTCTCATCCTGCTCCACATGGCGGACCCTAGATCGGAAGATGATCTTGGAGGTTCATTACTGCAGCGTTAAAGCAGATAATGAATAAAAGCAGACAGATCACAGCAAATCACTCCAATTGTTCTTGCAGAATCCTCCTTACATACATCAGGAGACTGAGAGAGCAGTCCCTTAGACCTGTTAGATCATGAGAGGAATAGATCGGGTTGATGCACAGAGTCTCTTGCCCAGAGTAGGTGAATTGAGGACCAGAGGAGGACATAGGTTTAAGGTAAAGGGGAAAAGATTTAATAGGAATCTGATGCATATCTTTTTCACACAAAGGAACAAGCTGCCAGAGGAGGTAGTTGAGGCAGGGACTATCCCAACATTTAACAAACAGTTGAACAGGTACATAGGACTGGTTTGGTGGGAACCGGTTGAATGTGGGCAGATGGGACTAGTGTAGCTGGGACATGCTGGCCAGTGTGGGAAATTTGGGTTGAAGGACCTGTTTCCACACTGTATCACTCGAAGACTCTATGACTATGTCAATCAATCAACAGCCTGATATAGTCATACTGGTCTGAAGAAGGGTTCCGACCCAAAACGGCATATTTTCCTTTTCTCCAGAGATCAAGAATCAAGAGTCAAGAGAGTTTTATTGTCATATGTCCCAGATAGATCAATGAAATTCTTACTTGCAGCAGCACAACAGAATATGTAAACATCATACTCTGTTAAACAATATAATAAACTGGAATCAAAGTTCAGTATGTATACACACACACACATATTTATATATATATATATATATATATATATATATATATATATATATATATATATATATATATATATATATCTATCTATCTATCTATCTATCTATCTATCTATCAATCAATCTATCTCTCTATCTATCTATCTTTCTATCTATCTATCTATATTATCTATCTATCTATCTATCTATCTATCTATCTATCTATCTATCTATCTATCTATCTATCTATCTATCTATCTATGTATATGGATATATATATATATACACAAATATACATGCACATTAAAAAAAAAACATTGTAATAATGCAATAATAACAATAATAGTCTATGTAGTTGAGATTATTGGAGGTTGTCGTGTTTAATAATCTGATGGCTGTAGTGAAGAAGCTGTTCCTGAACCTGGACATTACAGTTTTCAGGCTGACCCGCTGACCCGCTGAGTTACTCCACCATTTTGCATCTATAGTCATACATGCATGCTGGACTCCTCCACCCTGTCCCACCAGTGGGACCAAACTATCAGAGGAACACAAGTAGGAATCACCAGCCCTGAGACTCCAAACAAGGGCATGGAAACTTCCTCCTCATTCTCACCCTCGCAGCTGATGAATCAGTGCTTCTCCATTTTGAACAATACTTAAAGAGCCAGTGAAAGTAGCAGGAGAACAAACTGCACTCTGGGTGGGAGAACTTGAATGACCATCAGTTTTCCCGCCCCCCACCTTACAATCAGTCCCAATCTAAAATGGCCCATCCATTTTTTCCAGAGTTGCTGCCTGACGGCCGCTGAATTTCTCCTGTACTTTGTGTCTAACTTTATATGTCAATGATCAAGTATTAACTTGGGGGTATTAGCTACAAGGACAAACTTAGATTGTTCTCCCTAGATCATTGGAAGTTGAATGGAGAATTGGCCAAAACATATTCAATTAGAAGAGGCATAGTGTGGTGGACAGTCACAGGTGGACAGTCATAGAACATTTATTCCCAGAGTGGAATTCTCAAAAAGTAGTAGGCATCACTTTAAGGTGAGAATCGCAGAGTTTATAGGAGATGTGCGGGGAAAGTCTTTTACACAGAGGGTGGTGAGAGTCTGGAACACGCCGACGGGTGGTTGTAGAGGCAGATACAATAGCAGCTTTTAGATAGGCACATGCTATTTGCACTTGCTACTCTTAAAATTCTGAATGAATGAATGATACGTTATTGTCACATGTGACAAGTCACAGTGATATTAATTGTTTTGCATAATTGTGTGCAAAGAGTCGCCACATAAAGGGCACTAAAATAGTTACAAATATCCCATTTTAAAATGTTTAAACTTAAAATTCTGCTATGTCATTAGAATTGTATTAAGGGTGATTCAATTTGTAAATAATGTTCATTTGTTAAACACATGTCCTGATGAAGTAATTACTACTGAGGGAGCTTGGTTTCAATAATGTTTTCTGTTTCGATGTCATAAGCATCCAACTGAGCGATTAAATCTCATACCTTAAGTGTTTTTATTCCAAACTTGCTGCTCACTAGAAAGCAACAAAGACTCTTCACTTTGTTAGCACGATTCAGTCTAGCTTTTCCTTCATAAGATGTTCTTGCAGCTGTTCCATACACACTCAGGTCAGTGTCAGTTGTTGTCCAGGTTTTTTTTTTAACAGTGCCACTGTTAATAATGATGTCAAATTAATCTTTTCACTCTTTTAATAATAACCAACACATCTCAAAATAATACTTAAAATCTCTTTATGCTAAGTGACATATTGCAGTTCTAAATTTACATTCATATTAATCATAGTCATACACTCGTTTCCACCATTCCATATGATATATGATGTACCTTGGGATGTTGAGTGGATAATCATTATGCTGAGTTTGCTGTATTGCCACAAAGACAAAATGATTTAGGTTAGCCAAACATATGAGAGCAATTTCTGCACAAATTAAAATGAATAACTTTGGATTTTGTTTGTCTATTGGCTTAACAAAGAGCCAAGTGATTCTTCACAGCTCGATAACAATATTCTCTGAGGACTTCCCTGTATCTTCTTATTGTCCTATCTTTTCACAGCAAAAAGCAAAAAGTAATGATTATCTATTCAAGATTTTTATTATCAACTTGGTTAACTTGCAGTTCATTTCCCTGTCAGCTGCCAGTATATTTTGTCACAATGCAATTCCTTATTTTCTTCTGAAAAATGTCATTAACAAAATTTGAGGAAATTTAATGAAAATTCATTGCAAATGATCTATAATAACAAAAAATATTTTTTCACTGAAGTAAATCACTTTATATTCAAAACCTGTCTTGTGGCGGCTCCTAAGGGTCGTGCCATCGTACTGCCGAACCCCTCGGCACAGGAGTGGTGCAGTCCGGAGGCGGCCCTCAGCCAGAGGGTTTAAAAGGCAGGGTTTGGGTGCCATCTTCCTCTGGTTTCATCTTCCCTTCAACCGGGAGGAATACAATAAAGGTGCTTCTCAAAACACTGGACTTCGTGCCTCCTTTCGAGACCCACGCACCACAGTCTAATCATTTTTCAGAAAATTAATCTGATCAAAATCCAAATAGATAGACCATATAATTAGTAATGGATAGACCACACAAAGCAAATTTATTGCTAAGGAAAACAAACCATCTTGAGCGTGTCTTGTGAGTGATGTATAAGTATAGGTTCAAAAATTGAAAGAGAGAAATCAAATATTCAGAAAGAATCACAATAAATAAGCATTTAACTAGAAATGTGTTTAAAAGTATAAATGTATCTCCTATGCATATAAATTGTGTAACATTGCCTTTCTGGTTTATGAAGCATAACAGAAGGAACTTGCAATAAAACAAGTCATTTCCACATTTTAACCAGATGATCTCTGATTTCCAAGGATTTATTGATTCTGTTCAGCGTTACATTTGGTGCGGAAATTGAGAGGAATAGCGACACAAACATGTCATAAATTTAAATCCTCGATATTACCTTTTAAAGCTAATAAGATTTGTCCGTGGTGAATGCGCAAATTACTTTTATCGTTGGTTTTGCACTTATTTTAAACACAAATCAAAATCAGGTATAAAAATTGCTGACTCCTGTAAAATGTTGTATAACTTTTATAACTTAAGATGTATTGGTGCTGTTGTACTTTATGCATGTTGCATATATAGCATTCCATTTTAATTATGTTTATCCTAACATACTTGGGTTTTTGATCGTTTTGTTGAGATTTAAAATGGACAATGCTCTAGGAATAGAAATAACATCTGGGTACTGAGTGAGCATATCAAGCAACTGTGCATCTCTGTAACTAAGCTGATTGACAACCGAAGAAGTAATCAGAGCAAAAACATACATTAGAGAAAGAGAGTTTAATTTCAGATTATATTAAGAAAGAAAGATATCAAGGGCTGGTGCTTGATTAAGAGAGTGAAAGGAGCAAGAAGCAAGATGAAAACATTTTTGTCAAATCCAATACATTTGTATTTGCCACAAATTAATACTGATTAAATGAATCAATACATCTTTAATAACAAAATATTCAGGAGCACGTCAAGGAAGAAAAATAAATCACGAACAAAGCAGTATTAATTCATTCATTTGTAATATTCAAATACCTTGGTTTCAGAAAATATATATCATTGGCGAGGAAGAAAACAAAATGTACTTTGTTAAAGTTAATGGTGGAGAGGCACAAGTTGGTCTTCAGCTTTTGAAATATTTGAGCTTAACTCAGCATCTGCTCCTTGACTGGTGTTGGCACAATATACACATTTATAATGCTGAGTCCATTAATCTCACTATTATTTAATGGCCCCATACAGTCAGTATCAATGGAGAATGCTAATTTAACCTCCTCTTTCCCACTTAAGATATGTGACTAATCAAATGCTGCTGTTTGTCATAATTTAGGTTTTCCTCCAGGGGCACAAATTCTTGCACCCTGTCTTTAAACCCTATAGTTTAGT
Source organism: Leucoraja erinaceus (assembly GCF_028641065.1). Taxonomy (NCBI): domain Eukaryota; kingdom Metazoa; phylum Chordata; class Chondrichthyes; order Rajiformes; family Rajidae; genus Leucoraja; species Leucoraja erinaceus. The sequence goes on from NC_073398.1 coordinate 18,680,946, forward strand.
TTAAAGATACAGCACGGAAACAGGCCATTCAGCCCAATGAGTCCCTATCAACAAGCGATCCCTGTACATTAACACTACCCTACACATACTAGGCGCAATTTTACATTTATACCAAGTCAATTAACGTACAAACCTGTGCGTCTTTGGAGTGTGGGAGGAAACTGAAGATCTCGGAGAAAACCCACGCAGGTCACGGGGAGAACATACAAACTCCATACAGACAACACCCATAGTCAGGATCGAACCTGGGACTCTGGCGCCGAAAGGCAGTAGCTCTACCGCTGCTCCGCTGTGCCTATAATTCTTGCTGTGGATAGCGCAGTCAGGTACCTAGGCAATATTGGATTAGCCATGACTTTATTGAATAATGGGCAGAATGATGGGCCATTTAACCTACACCCATTCTTATGTTGGCAGATTTTAGTCAAATTAGAATATCCAAATATTCAGATGGGATGGGGCAAGGTCGTTAAACTTCTCATTGCTGGGTGGATAAACAGAATGGCATTGCTCTTATTGTATAATTTTGGTTCATCTTCAGTTTATTTCTGGACAGTCATGATGAATCATTCTACAATTTATTTGCTGAAAGCAGATGTTGCAGTTACCTCAGTAAGGAGTCACATGCAAACGAGAGTCAGAATCAGGAAATACCAGAAGTAGCACAGCAAATCTAATGCAGACAATATACTCACAGCGTTGGGACACCTGGTGACAAAACTAGGAAAAGGTAGGACTATGAAATTAGATTTGGTGTAGAGGTGCCTGGGACTGGAAAATGGGAGTGTTTCAGACTCTCAGCTTAAAGAAGGGTCTCAATCAAAAACATCACCCATTCCTTCTTTCCAGAGATGCTGCCTGTTCCGCTGAGTAACTTCAGTATTTTGTGTCTATCTGCAGGTGTTCCTTCTATTGTAAAAGAGTACTTGGCAAGGTGGCTGGGAATCTATACATCAATGAGTTTGATGTACATTTATACAAAGCTATGAAAACCTACATTAAGAGATGAGATAATAGAGCATTTGGAAATGAATAATGTCATAAAATATAGGTTCATAAGTAGCTGCCAATCTAATTTACTAGCTGTCTTTGAGCATGTGATATATGAGCATGTAAGACAGCAGTTTGAAAACCTGTTATGCAGTTCCCTTGAAAATAAAAGGAACACACTGTTTTTCTCCTCTTTAATATTCTGAAGTTGGATGTCAAAAAGATAATGGTTAAATGTGCACATGTTCTGATGCTGGTTGACTTTAAACTTGAACAGGGTTTGAATGTGCTTCGGAAATGGGTGGACAGGTGGCAAATAAAATTCAATGTAGGGGAATGCTTCACGTGGGAATGAGAAATCCTACGACGGATTATGGCTTAAATGGAAAGGAAAAAAGATTACATGGGAAATGAATGCGATCTGGGGCCCTAATTGATAATAAATGGAAGCTTTCACAATAATGCTCAGTGGCAACAAATGAAGCAAATCAAACAAAGCTGGTGTAATGGGCCTGTCCCACTTAAGCAACTTTTTAGGCGACTGCAGGAGATTATACAGTCTCATGGTCGTGAGGAGTTCCCGCATTCTGGGAACTAGTCGCCACCTCATTATGGTCGCCGCAAATTTTTCAACATGTTGAATAATTGGCGGCGACTGGAATGAAGCCGCCATGGAGAGTAGCGAGAATTCTTGTCCCATAGGTGGGTCACCAGGAGGTCCTAGCGGGATGTCAGGAGGTTGAAGGTTCTCGTAGGTTCTCATAGGTTGTAGCCGGTGCCGACTAATGAATTTCATTGGCTCATTGCAAAAAACTATGTAAGCAGTAGTTTTCAAAACCAAGGATAACCAACCCGTAATGTTAAATGTCTGCCGAACTTCACAGCCGTGTATCTCTGGCTTCTTAAAAGTTGTCTCCACTCCTCCCTCCTTCTGCCTCCTTCTCCCTCCTTCTCCCCCCTCCCTCCCCCCCTTTTTTAAAGGACTTACTGTACACTGTGCTTTAGCCGTCTTAATTACAGTGCCAAGCTTCCTGTTCATCGCGGTGGTGTGTCTGTATCACCTTGGCTTTGCACCGTGTGAATTTCACTCAGACAGCCTTCTTTAGTGGGCTGGTGAAGGAAGCAATGTGTGTGTGTGTGTGTGTGTGTGTGTGTGTGTGTGTGTGTGTGTGTGTGTGTGTGTGTGTGTGTGTGTGTGTGTGTGTGTGTGTGTGTGTGTGTGTGTGTGTGTGTGTGTGTGTGTGTGTGTGTGTGTGTGTGTGTGTGTGTGTGTATGTGTGTGTGTTCCACTTTGAAAACTGCCGTTCCAGTTGCCGATTTTTCAGGCGACTGACGGCAACTTAACAGTCGCCGGCAGTCGCCTGAAAAATCGGCCGAAGTGGGACAGGCACATTAGGATCTAAAGGGATAGATCATGAGTAAGAAGACAAGTTGTTTCATCATCCAGAACAGTGGAAGCAGAGGACACAGCCTGAACTTGAAAAGGTGGGACAATGATAAACATCCTTATCAACATGGGGTGGCAGGAGTTATGGGACAGGGGAATGGGGTTTGGAGGGAGAGATAGATCAGCCATGATTGAATGGCGGAGTAGACTTGATGGGCCGAATGGCCTAATTCTGCTCCTATTACATATAACCTTATGACCTCATCACACTTTACAATAGGTCAGAGGAGGAGGGCAGGTGCATGCCAGTATTTACTGGAGCATGTTTTGAACTATCTTGAGTTTCCTTTCATGGAAATCATCCTTTCATTTGAAATCAGAAACCGACAATGAAATATTGGCAGGCGACTGCAAAATTATGGATGGGTTGCCCTAAAGCGAGGAAAGACAGCAGCAAAAATTAGAAAGAGTCATCTTTCCTGGAAAGGAACATGCCTTGTTTGTATTCTTTGTGGGTCAGAAGGAGTAACCTGGCACAAATTCTCAAGCAGAATGTTGCAAAGAGAATTTGGTCACAGCTACTGTTGCCAGCTTTTCCACCCTGGAGCCAGTCAGCCAGTCAGTCAATCAATGTACCCAGCATTAGTTGTGTACGAAGGAACTGCAGATGGTGGTTTAAACCAAAGACAGACACAAAAAGCTGGAATAGCTCAGTTGGTCAGGCAGCATCTCTGGAGAAAAGGAATAGGTGAAGTTTCGGGTCGAGACAGTCCGAGTCAATCTGTAAAAGGAACTCAACCTGAAACTCCACTCGTTCCTTTTCTACAGAGATGCTGGCAAAACCGCTGAGTTATTCCAACATTTTGTGTCTGCCATTAGTCACCATTAGTTGTTCAGTAAGGTGAACGCATCAGTATGAGAGAAGGGCCTCGACCCGAAACGCCACCCATTCCTTCTCTCCAAAGATGCTGCCTGTCCCGCTAAGTTACTCCAGCATTTTGTGTCCAACATCAGGATGAGATCCTGCCATTAAATTCAGCAAGTTATTTTGCTGAGTTCCTACCAATGCCTTATAGTACTCAGCAACGTGATGCAAAGTATGCAATAGACAATAGGTGCAGGAGTAGGCCCTTCTGCCCTTCGAGCCAGCACCGCCATTTAATATGATCGTGTTCAATCATCCACAATCAGTTCTAGCCTTCTCCCCATATCCCTGACTCCACTATCTATAACCCTATCCACCTCTCTCTTGAAAGTATCCAGAGAACTGGTCTCCACTGCTCTCTGAGGCAGAGAATTCCACACCCACACCTCTCTAAGTGAAAAACTGTTTCCTCATCTCTATTCTAAATAGCTTACCCCATATTCCTCAACTGTAGCCCCTGGTTCTAGACTCCCCCAACATCAGGGACATGTTTCTTGCCTCTGGCGGGTCCAAACCATTAATAATCTTATATGTTTCAATAAAATCCCCTCTCATTCATTTAAATTCCAGAGTATACAAGCCCAGCCGCTCCATTCTCTCAGCATATGACCATTCCACCATCCCGGGAATTAACCCTGTGAACCTACGCTGCACTCCCTCAATAGCAAGAATGTCCTTCCTCAAATTTGGAGACCAAAACTGCACACAATACTCCAGGTGTGGCCTCACTTGGGCCCTGTACAACTGCAGAAGGACCTTTTTGCTCCTATACTCAACTCCTCGTGTTATGAAGGCCATCATGCCATTCGCTTTCTTCACTGCCCGCTGTACCTGCATGCTTACTTTCATTGACTGATGAACAAGGACCGCAGATCCCGTTGTACTCCCCCTTTTCCCAACTTGACACCATTTAGATAATAATCTACCTTCCTGTTTTTGCTACCAAAGTGGTGTTACTGTACAGTGCTACCAACTGGCCATTGCTCTCCAATAGCCAGCTTGTCAGTGTGCAGTTTGAACCTTGCCAAAATCATACAGTTTTAGAGCTCATCAGTGTTTTGGCTCCAGACATGAAGCAAATACATGAATTCTAGAGGTGAGGTGACAGTTACATCAAGGCAGCTTTCGACTGAGGAGAAACAAGAACTCCAATGAAAGATGTTTGTGTCAGTGGCCAACCTGTGCATCTCCAGAACATCACTGAAGGCTTTACTTTGGATAATAAAATCCTGCCAAGACTTTCTGTTCCATTGTTGTGTATGTTTAAACACCTTTCAGTATACATGCGATTTGTTAAAGTCTTGCACTGCATAACTTGAGCAGTTGGGCAGGGGTAACACCTTGTTTATAGTGGAAAGACATTATAAAATATCAAGGCTGCACTTCTGATCCGGTGTGGAAGGGATGGGGGTGGGGATGGACTGAGGATTTCTGTGCTGCACTTTGAGTTTATTTTATTAAAGGAATTAGAGACAGCTGAAGACAGAAAATTTGAAGTGGAAATTTTGATTTACCTTTGGAAAGCTTGAAGAGTTATTTCTGTGATTTATTCCTCAGGTAAAAAAAGATTAGGCAGTTACTGAACTGTTGCTTGATCATCATTTTTACAGACAGTTTCATTACGCATTTATGCAGTGAAGGATTGCAGTGGCTTTTATTTCTCATGCCTTAGCTATTTTCCTCCGGCACATCTGCAAACTGCAAATGTCATGCAAATTTAGAACAGCAGAGAATCATTTAGGTGTTCATCTGGGTCAGGCCACTTGGACAGCAACTATCTTTTCCATTCATACTGATTTCCCTTTCTTATGAGCTATATTAAACCTAATTGTGAACACTTTAATGACTAGTGAGTAACGGTAATAGCCACACTGCTACTAAAGACAACAGAGTGGAAAGTCACCAAGTTTAACCAGACCAGCGGTTTTCATGAATATAGAACATAGAACATAGAACAGCAGAGCACAGGAATGGGCCCTTTGACCCACAATGATTGTGCTGACATGATGTCAGGTTAAACTGATCTCATCTGGTCAATATCCTACTATTCCCTGCACTTCCATGTGCCATATAACCATATAACCATTTAACAATTACAGCACTGAAACAGGCCATCTCGGCCCTTCTAGTCCGTGTCGAACACTTATTCTCACCTAGTCCCATCTACCTGCACTCAGACCATAACCCTCCATTCCTTTCCCGTCCATATACCTATCTAATTTATTTTTAAATGATAAAAACAAACCTGCCTTCACCACTTCCACTGGAAGCTCATTCCACACAGCTTCCACTCTCTGAATAAAAAAGTTCCCCCTCATGTTGCCCCTAAACTTTTGTCCCTTAATTCTCAAATCATGTCCTCTTGTTTGAATCTTCCCTACTCTCAATGGAAAAAGCTTATCCATGTCAACTCTATCTATCCCTCTCAAAATTTTAAAGACCCCTATCATCCCCCCTTAACCTTCTACCATCAGGAAACTATGCACAATTATTCCTAGATTCCTCTGGTCAACTGCATTCCTCAATTCACTACCATTTACCATGTATGTCTATCCAAAAGCCTCTTAAACACCACTATCTCATCCTCCTCCACCATCACCCTGGCAGCATCTTCCATGCAGCACTACCCTCTGTGTAAAAATATTGCCCTGCACATCTCTATTAAACTGTCCCCCTCTCACCTTATAGCTGTGCCCTCTAGTGATGGGCATTTCCACCCAGGGAATAAGGTTCTGACTGTCTACCCTATTAATGCCTCTCAATAGTTCTCTACTTCCTTGCTGCAAGAATATTAAAAGGAAATATAAATTGGACACTATATAGAAGTAGGTGCAGGTATAATACACATATTTTGAGCATCGACATATCAACAAGGTGTTTAACATTTATCCAGGCATGGGGAGGGAGGGAGAAGCTGGGCAGTGAACATTCTGTGCTGATCTACGTCTTACTGAGAAGGTGGGAAGCTGTTGTCGAGAGGATACAAAGCTCCTTAGCTTAGAGATAGTATTCAGATAAAGATGCCTATCAAAGTGTGACTTGCTACTTGTAGGTTTCGGACCAGATCATACTTGTCTGCAATCTTGCCAATTGCTGTGGTAGTCTTTAGCCTTTTAATACTGTTTAGATCACATAAAGAATGGGTTTTATGATGGGATGATTCAATGCCCTGGCAGGAAGTGCCTGTGACAGGGGTAAAGCAGATCATCAAGTTTGTGTCACAGCTTGCCTGCAATCATGTAGCACGAGATTAAATTCTATGGGCAACCCGACTTAAGAGTCATCCTCCATAGTCCCTGTTAATAGACAGAGTTAAAAGCTTTTGTGTGGTCAGATATGGACAAGAACAGTGACGGGTGCTACTCTCTGATTTTTTCTAGGAGGTTGACCTACATTGAAAGCCATGTCCACAGGACTACTATATGCATGGATTCACAATGAGCTCGTGGAGCTCCTCTCAATGATTTTTCCGGAAGTAAACAACAGAGAGATCCCTGTGAACTTACTGCAATCACTTTTTTTTTAAAGCTTTTCTTGAAGAAAATCTTGATTATGGGATTTTTGATGTTTCCTGGCAGATCCTTTTTTTCCAGATATATTGTGAAGATATATTGAGTTAAATGTGGCTGAAATTTAACTCAAGCCTCATTCCAGAGTAAGTCGCAAAATACAGCAGCCGTATCTGTACAATATGGTGGGAGTGCGGCATTCTGAAGTATAGGACAAAAGCTTTAGACTGTGGGAAGATATGGATGGTCTCGACAATGTGTCAAAAATAGGCAAATTAATTTCAGCCTGCAGAATAGGTTGGTAAATATTTTGAGGTTGGTAAAATGTTTTTAGGTACAAATAGGCTACTGTCGTTCTCCACATTGCATCTGCAAGTGACAACTACCCTAGGATTACTCATCATGACTACTTTTAATCTGGTCTTGCAACTATGTTCAATATAGTTTTGTTTTTATCACAGAAGGTAGAAATATAGAAATAAGTTTGATCCTGCTAAGGACCCCTTTTGCAGGGGATACATCTTCCATAGTGTTAACGTCATTTATTTTCCATTAGTAAATAAATTCCATATTTTAATTATACATATAGAATAACAATGCATGCATTCCGTCCAAATTTTTGTTCCTGCCAATGCTTCCTTGAAAGAGAAAAGTGCAAAATTGTACGACACATTGGAAAGGGAATAACATTAAAATAAAAACTACTGTGGGAAATAAATTGGAAATATATTTAAAAACCATGATGCATTTTCCACAAATATATCACTTGTTAGCATCGCCTAATGCATTTTTTTGTGGAAAAACGCTTGTAGTGCTCTGCTTTGGAAATTATTCCATCCAATGCAGATGGGTACAATGCACACAACCAACCTTGGTGCTACTGATTAAGATACATTTCAAGACAGTTATGTTTTTCAGAACCCAGGCTGAAAGGCATCCAATTTTATTTCACAGTTAACAGGTAACATTAGAAGGATGTGATCAATAGATTAGGCAACAACTGCGGAGAGAACATTTTGGTGTTTACCCTACGATAGCAGTGTGGTTAAATGTTTAGTCACATTCCCAAAAGTTCAGAGTGGTATAAAATGGCCAAAATTGGATCGTATTTAGTGTTTTAATCGATTTATGAGCATACCTTAAACTAATAATTAATCAAAACATGAAATGGACCATCAATGCTGATAACATTCTCATGATCAGACCCCTGTGGCTGCCACTCTGTACATGATCGCTTCTGGGTCCCATTCATTGCAACCAACCTCTCCTGTTCCTCCGACTTCTAGATATGTCCTTCACCCACAGTGTCCTTCTTTACTCCAGACCGTGTGTCATCTTTTGCTGCAGTTCTCGCTATTTGGTTGACAGGACACCCAATGCAACTGGCTTCAGCTTGTAACACACCAACCCTGCTCGTTTTTATGCTGGACAGAACTACCTTTGAAATCATACATATATGCAGAAGGGTCTCGACCCAAAACATGATTAATCTGAAGAAGGGTCTTGACCCGAAACGTCACTCCAGAGATGCTGCCTGATCCGTTGAGTTACTCCAGCAGTTTGTGTCTACCTTTGATTTAAACCAGCATCTGCGGTTCTTTCCTACACATACTGTATATTCAGCTCACTTCATCAGACCTAATTTGAATGTAGAAATAAATAAGACTTGACTTTAGTGAAGTGTTAGTCAACTAGCAAAAAACTATTTGGTGAGCAGCAGCATCTGAGAATGAAACATTCTAACATGATTTTGTGAACATGTTAGAGGGGGGAAGAGGGGGGGGGGAGGGGAGGGAGGGGGGGGGTGGGGGGGAGGGGGGGGGGGGGAGGGGGGGGGGGGAGAGGGGGGGGGGAGGGGAGGGAGAGGGGGGGGGAGGGAGAGGGAGGGGGAGAGGGGAGGGAGAGGGAGGGAGGGGGGGAGGGGGAGGGGGGGGGGGGGGGAGGGGGGGGGGGGGAGGGGGGGGGGAGGGGGGGGGGGGGGGGAGGGGGGGGGGGGGGGGAGGGGGGGGGGGGGGGGAGGGGGGGGGGGGGGGGGGGGGGGGGGAGGGGGGGGGAGGGGGGGGGGGGGGAAGATGGGGGGGGGGGGGGGAGAGGGGAGGGGGAGGGAGGGGGGGAGGAGGGGGGGGAGGGGGGAGGGGGGAGGAGAGGGGGAGTTGTTGGTGACCTGATGGTGGAGTGGTGGGAGGGGGGGGGGAGGGGGGGGGAGGAGGGGGGGAGGAGAGGGAAGATAAAAACAGAGACTGCAACACAGAAAAGAGAGGGAAATTAAGTGGGCGTGGACGATTTGGATTGTGTAGAAAGTAGGGGGGGGGGGGGGGGGGGGGGGGAGAGAGAGTGCCTTTTTACTTCAACCCAAACCCAAACCCAAACAACCATTTGCAGGCAGTGCATTTTTACCTCTAACCATATTTTCATTTTCAAACCAAATTAAGGGTACTCACAGTGCTGTAGACATTTGTCAGTGTCATTCAAAGCTCTGATTGACGCACACCACTTGCAGAGACTGATTGAGGCACACCACTTGCAGAGACTGATTGAGGCACACCACTTCCTGGTTTTATAGTCCCTCCCCCTCACTCCAGATGGGGCAGCAGAGAGAATGGGGAATGTTGTAAAAACATTAATATCTCTGTCAATTTTCATCGACAGGAAAAATCCTAGGCACATATGCGGGGGAGGGGGGCTCTGAGCGAGGTGGCCAAAAATGACGGCCGTAGGTGGCGGCGTACTCTCGGAAACCACAGCACAGAAAGCCAAAACTGGTCAAGAACAGAGTTTTAGTAATATAGATAGATAGATTACAGGAGAAGGCTACACAACAGAAGACTGGTTGCTGAATATGTTAATGCCATTTCTGTTGCCATTAAAACAGCAATGAATTTAATGGAACAATACGTCATCATTTAACAATGCTTATTAAGTAAAACTTGTAACATTTTACATGCCAAGTATAACTGCAGTAGTAATAATTTAAATTTAAGAGTTAAATTTAATAAGTTTTATGTATACACATTTTACTAAGCTCATCAGTCAATTAATTGGTAATACTTTATAATAACATGTTATTACTCAAGCCTTAGTGGTATGTTATATTATCACATCTTTCAGTTCTACCTGCATTAACGTTAATTTCCACATTCATCAGAACTCTATGCTTTTTCTTAATCCAATGTGAATGGTAGAAATGTAAACAAAAACTTTATTTTTATGGTTCTTCAGTTCCATACCCAACACCCAAATAAATAAAATAGAAGTACAGTGTTTTGACTCACTTTCCAAAGGATAACATGATCACAGTTTTGAATTGTTGAATACCAACAGTGACAGATTAATGTTACATTTTATTCAAAGTAATTTAGCAAAGTCAATGTTAAAGTGCCTTAACAAAATGAACAATCTCATCTCATTACAAACATCTGCAACAATTCTGTTTCTTCTTTAAACTCACGGTGACAAATGTATGTGATTTTGTTGATGATGCAAGCCTTTTGATTGTTGGGACATTAAGAACCAAGTCCTGCTGATGTTCATACATCTAAGTACCCGAATATTCAATGTCCAGTAATTACTTGTGACAGACACTGGCGTTATTATCACTCAGCCCAGTTAATGGAATACTGTTTGCTGGGATTGTACAGCATTATGCTCGAAATCTATCTCACCAACCATTCCATTGCAGAAAAATCCGGTAGATTATCCAGTCTCAGAGAGAAGGGGAGAGGGGGGGAGAGAAGGGCGGAGAAGGGGGGAGAAGGGGGGGAGAAGGAGAAGGAGTGGATACATTTTTAAGAAGCCAGCCAAATAAATAAAGTTTAGTGGGCATTTAACATTACTGGTCGGTTTACCTAACTTTTTTTTCTCAACGAGCTTTACCTTCGACTACCTTTGATTGCCTTCGATTACCTATGATAGCATTACGACCTACTACGACCTACCTCGACTAAACCTACGAGTGAAAAAATATCTATTTTTTTCCATGGCGACCTTTTTTTCCTCGTGGGCATTTTTCAGCATGTTGAAAAAAATGCCGCGACCTAGCTGAGGCCTCAAGTACGCGGGGACTACTCTAGAGCATGAAGGAGAGTTACACAGACCTCCCAGGACCTTGGGTCGACCATGCTGCGAGCATGAGTCGAGGGCAAACTCTTCTAAACTCGCGAATTAGGTCCCCGCAGTGGGACAGGCCCTTTATAGGCCCACATTCACTTGTTATAATTGTTCAACAGGAACACATTCCATCAACCTATATTTAACCTGCACAACACATGGCCTTCTTGTTATTAAAATAGCAAGCCCAATCCACGGAAATTCATAGACACTAAATGCTGGAGTAACTCAGCAGGACAGGCAGCATCTGTATACCCAAAACATCACTCATTCCTTCTCTCCAGAGTTCCTGCCTGTCCCACTGAGTTACTCCAGCATTTTGTATTTATCTTTGGTTGAAACCAGCATCTGCAGTTCTTTCCTACACATACATTTATTGGCAGTCTGTGAAGTCCCAAATTTAATCTGAAAGGTGTCAAATACGTTGAATGCATCTGAATGGCCCCACTATTTACAAAAATTCCAAAAACACAAAGATTGGAAAAAATGAAAATAATTTAATGTATTTTACATTTACTAAATAATTTTTTTAAGCAATATATTTTGCTAGACACTTACTTCTGTCACTTGCTTACATTTTTCACACTAGAAATGAATGGAACTGCTGAGCTTCTGCCAACTGACGTGGCTTCAGGGGGTGGGGTTTTCCAGTGCAGCTGCTGGGGACATTGGTGCTGTGCTGGAGATGGTATGAAATCGATGTGCTTCCTGACAGCTACAGAGGGAAGTGAGATGCTGCACACAGAACAGCTGGCTTTCCGCAAAAACATCTGGGAAAACAACACACAAGTGGAATGGCAGCTTTGAAACATGCGAGTTTCAAACATGCATTTTTTCAATTTGTATCTTTTGTCGCCAGAGTCGGAGCTCCGACCAGCGCGGCCGGTGGACATCGGGAGCCGCGGTCTCTGGGGAGGGAGCAGCCATTCCAGACACTCCAAGCCGCTGAGGAGTGTTTTTTCCCGATGCCGGAGCTCCATCATCCGGTTAGAGGGCCTGAAAACATCAGACTGGCTGTGGAGGCCACAAATAAGCCCCGAACTCGGGTGATCACAGAGGAAGAGGACTGAACTTTCTAGTGCCTTTCCCCACAGTGGAAAAGTTTGATTCTACTGTGGGGGGTCGTTCATGTTAAATTCTATAATGTGTTGTGTCATTTCTATGTTTTTATTTTTCTATGAATGTATGGAAACCTAATTATTTCTTCTATGTAAAGCACTTTGCTTGCAACGCGAGTTGATTTAAATGTGCTATATAAATAAAATTTACTTACTTACTTACTTCTCTCTGTTTGCTGCACCTGTACAAACATATACACTGGTGTTTGTACTGTAAAATAATCTGTTTGCTTTGTTCATATCATTGCAACTTCATTCATGAATCTTTATGGTTGTTAAACACTGACACTTAGGCGCAGCAAGATTGTTGCCTTATAGCGCCAGAGATCCGGGTTTGAGCCTGACTATCAGTACTATCGGCACAGGGGTGCTATCAGTACATAGTTTATATGTTCTCCCCATGACCTGTGTGAATTTTCTCCAGGAGGTCGGCTCCAGTTTTCTCCCACATTCCAAAGACATACAGGTTTGTCGGTTAATTGACTTGGCAAAGCTGTAAAATGTTCCTTGTGTGTGTAGGTTAGTGTGCAGGGATTGCTGGTCAGTGCGTACTCAGTGTGCTGAAGTGCCACACTATATCTCTAAACTAAACTATACCTTTCTCCCAACTGGTTTGCATTGTGATCCCTGAACGAGTCATGTACAGTATATTTAGCATTAAGTTTATCCATCATACGTTTCTCAGTTACATATTATAAGTGTGGGGATATTCTGCCAGATTTGAAGCTGATCGAACATTATGAAACTCTACAATAATGATGCATTGCTTGGTATTATCCATAGATCAGGTAATTTCTTCTAGACCAGTATCAACATTTAACATTGAAAGTTGTAAAGTTTACTCCAGAGCTCCACTCATTTTCCAGTCTCAGTTTTGACCACTAAGTTAATTGAAAAGTATAATGTTCAAGAAAAAAAAAATGTCTTTGAAAGGTTTATTGAATTTTTAAAGAGGTTGGGTAGAGGAATAGGACGACCTGGCAAAAGTTGCCTATCTAAAAAGTACCTCAAGTGGCAGTATATATCCAGTTATTGCTGTCAAATTAAAATAGGCAACGTCCACCAGATTACTCTAAATTTCTAACCAGGTGATTTATTCAGTTAAATGTTTCTATAGCAATACTCTTTTTTCCAGTCACATTATCAAGGGTTCCTCATTTAGTTTAGTTTAGATTAGTTTAGAGATACAGTGCAAAATCAGGCCCTTTGGCACACCGAGTCCACAGCAGCCAGCGATTCCCGCACATTAACACTACCCTACACACACTAAGGAAAATTTACCTTTACACCAAGCCAATTAACCTACAAACCTGTACATCTTTGGCGTGTGGGAGGAAACCAAAGAACTCTGAGAAGATCGACGCGGTCACGGGGAGAAAGTACAAACTCCGTACAGACAGCACCCGTTGTTAGGATCAAATCTGGGTCTCCACTGCTGAATGTGCTGTAAGGCAGCAACTCTACCGCTGCACCACTATGCTGCCCTAAAGTTGTCTGATGTTGCCTCTTTATCTGCAGTCAAGGTTATATATAACAGTTCATAATTTCAAATAATTACTGAAGAGGGAATCATCTTAAAATTAAACCTTCCTGCATAAAACTATAGCTAAATAAAGCTTTAGCTGTAATCATTATTTGGGAAAACACATAGATATTCCTCAGGGAAAATGGCTTTCAGTTTGGTGCACTGTGCAACATGATAATATTTGCTGGGATATCTTCTCTGTGTTCACCTGTACACACTGGCACCTCGTTAATCTTGGGCACTGCTCTCAGACACTGGTACCTCATGGGATCTCAGGCACTGTGCACAGGCTGGGATCACATTAATATCAACTACAGTGGGCGGACACTGAGGTCTCATTACTCTGGGGCACTGGGCTCAGTCTCTGCCATCGCTTGCATCTCAGACCCTTCACTAATACGGCACCATGTCACAGGATCTCAGACACTGCTGCATTTTCTTATTCCCTTTATCTAATGAAGATCGGTCTGCAACAAATAGCATCCCAAACTTTCGAAAGTGATCAAAGCACATGAATGAAAATATTACCACCAAATGCATTTAAAATTGTGAATAACATTACGAGCAGGTTTCATCATGTTATTCCAGATGGAAGATGTGGTGGAAATGGAGAAATAAAACTTAATTTAAAAAGCAGTGAAGATTAAGTAAGAAGGGAGAAATGCAAGGGAGAAAATACCATTATAAAAAAATGCATAGTCCACCATTTTTGTAACCCTTTTAAGTTTTACAGTGGGGAATAAAAATCTTTTGTACCAATTTTTCATTGTTCTAAACCATTATGTGCTTATTCTGGGCTGACTGTGGAGAAGCTGTTTTACTTTGATGTTGATGGGGCGCGCTGCAGAGCATGTCAATCCCTAACAGGCCGCCTTGATATCTTTTCATTTAACAAACAAAAGGCAAAAGCGAGTGGCTGAATGGTCAAGAAGGATACTGGTTCCCAAAGGAGCAAGTGTTCTGTGATAGTCTTGTTTCATTTTGAAAGAAAGGTAAATGGAAAAGAGAGAGCAATTCAATAATTTATTAGAGCTGTTACTGAATCATTTCACCCTGGCAAAGGTTACAAAATGATAGTTTGGTGTTTAAAGTATACCACCAACAGGTTTTGAATAATATTTGTCTGTAGTATATACAATGTTCTGCATCATAGAGCAGAATGCTTGAATGTCTTTAACACACAAAGCCACTCCAGGAGGCTTATCGAAAGTTAAAATTTTGGTCTGAAAGTTATTTTAAAAGCACATTAACCAGTGACATTTTGCATCAAAATAAAAAACCATTGTGCCAAGAATAATAATGTCCTAATGTTACATTGGGCTGCATTTTCTTCCACATTATAATTATTGTTGCCCATGTAAAAATATATAAGGCACTTTATCTGAGATTTGTTTCTGATTGGTTCATCCATAAAAATAATTAATATCAGGTAGAAAGTAGCAGACTAGTTGTTAATCTTGTCTGGAGCTAAAAATAAGTCTGAGCTTGATGTAGGAAATTCCAGAAATAATAAGAAAAATTGACAAGTTTTAATATGTTTAACCTGAGAGCATACATACTGGTGAAGCATAGCGGGAAAGGGGGCCATTATAGCAATGCTAACTTAAAAGGTTACTCTCAGAGCAATAAAAAGGGATAACAGATTACAAAGACATGTTGATCACTGATTAATTACTTCAAAAATGTAAAATCCACATGTAACCATAGAAATATAAAATATAAGAGGCCTGGGGTGCTGTGAATCACCAAAACACTTTGGGTTCTCTCAGACTATTTCCCATTGTGTTCGTTAAGGAACTTGAATGAACTGACTTTTGAGAAACTCCAAATCACTACTCTATGAGGCTTCCTTTGTGTCTATCCCAATCTGAGCCATGATTACAAAGTCAAATATGACCCTCCAGGATACAGGTTCATGGGTATTGCACAGAATGACTGGCAACAATCTGCCTCCTAATCAGGTGAGTAGGTTTAATTTTATCACCAATACTGATAGGAGTAGATCTCATATTGTTGTCAGACAAACATAAGTTGTGATACTAAAAGAACAAATTGGAAGAAAAAGAAAATGTCTAAATATTCTACATATGTGTATATATATATATATATATATATATAGATAGATATACTAGACTAGGTGTCCCAAGTTCACACGGGAGGGCTGGTCCCCCAACTCAATATTCCACCTCTCCACCAATTCCAATGTTAGTGGCCAGTAGGGAGGAGGGGAGGGGGGGTGGGGGGGGCTTTCTGGATCACTAATATGGGTGTGTTGTGGGCCGAAGGGACTGGTTTCCAGAGGGCTAGTAAGGACATTGTGAGCCGAATGGGTTCTTGGGCTGGCAGTTCAGTCACTCAGGCCTGGTGGGCTGGCAGTTCAGTCACTCAGGCCTGGTGGGGGCTGGCAACTCTGTCACTCAAGCCTGGTGGGCTGGGAGCTCAGTCACTCAGGCTTGGTGGGCTGGCAGCTCAGTCACTCAGAGCTGGTGGGCTGGCAGCTCAGTCACTCAGAGCTGATGGGCTGGCAGCTCAGAAACTGCCAGAAATTCTGCCCAAAACAGGTGAGAGACTATGTGAGAGAAGGAGGAGACAGTGGAGAATCAATTTTTGACATTTTTCATCTTTTTCTGCAGATCACAGCAGCAAAGGTGGAAAGTCTATCCTGGCCTGGATCTCACAAGGAGCCAATGAAGAGAGGGAGAAAAATACTAGGGTGAGGCTTAATACTTGCAGGGGGAATATTTACTGATGGGATAAAAGGACTCCTCCTGGGCATATACAGGCCTGATGGGCCAAAGGAGCTCTATTTAAAAAAATGGCTCCTAAAGCTTACCCCCCTCAGTCTAGTTCAGTACAACACTGAGTCGAGCACTGGACCAACTAATCTTTATTTTTGAATGAACAACAAATTTCCCTATACGATACCTAAACCACCGCAGGTTCGATCCTTGTCACTTCCTGGCCAAGCCCTTCAGCCTCGTGCAAGCAGACACTATCAAAAGGTCACACAGTCCCAAACGCCCTTTGAGAAGATCGACACCGATCTTTTATAGGTCAACAAACCTTGAGGGGCCGATCTACATTCGGGTGGTTCCCCTTACAAACCAATCATACATATCAATTAATCACAGTATTATTGACTGTTCCCCAACCCAATTACAGTCCCAAACAATGTTTCTACAGAAGCTTCTGGCAGGAAGTTAGTTTAACTGAATAATGCAACATTTACCCTGGCAGTACAAACAATTCAGTCAGGGCTTCACACTCTGGCCAATCACCAATCAGCAGGGTAACTGTCTTGGTCCACTCCTGCACCTATTTTTTATGTTTTTATGCTTGGAAGAATGAGATTGACCCTATTGACAAGGCAGATTTGGGGTGGATGGGAATTAAAACTAGGGGCTCACAGTCTCCAAATGAGGGTTAAATCATAGACTGAATATGAGGAGACATTTCTTCACTGAGCCTCCACTGGGGGAATTCCCTAATGCAGTGGAGGCTCAGACATTGATTGTGTTCAGAGCCAAAATCAGAACCTTCTCTATTCGGAAAATCAGGCGATATGGGTATATGGCAGTAAAATGATGTTTCAGTGATATTCTTGTTGAATGTGCATCAGCCTTGAGGGAATAAATGGCCGTCTTCCCTCGAGGTTCTTTTCATTTGTTTTTAGCTGATTATTATCATAGGATCATGAGATAGGAGCAGAATTATGTCATTCGGCCCATCAAGTCTACTCTGCCAACCATGGCTGATCTATCTCTCCCTTCTAACCCCATCTCCTGCCTTCTCCCCATTACCTCTGACACCCATACCAATCAAGAATCTATCTATCTCTGCCAAATATATCCACTGACTTTGCCTCCACAGCTTTCTGTGGCAATGAATTCCACAGATTCACCACCCTCTAACTAATGAAATTCCTCCTCATTGCCTTTAATTCTGAGGCTATGATGGAAAAATCTTGGCCAAAATAGAGTTAAAATAAAGCAGAGGATTCACGCATTTGCATGGCCTATTAGGCCCTTTCTGTGTAAGAAGCCACAGGCTGCAAGCTGGTGCTGAGAAGTCTAGGTCCCAGATCAATACCTCAGATAAGGAAGATCCAAATGCCTTCGCAATTGATAGTATGTATGAGGATTTTGCAGAGAAAATATAAGGTATTGTAAATGCATGGGTTTGATTGCATTACTGCAGAGAGATTTAAATAATGTAAATACTGTTGCAAGACAGTTACCCTGCTGATTGGTGATTGGCCAGAGTGTGAAGCCCTGACTGAATTGTTTGTACTGCCAGGGTAAATGTTGCATTATTCAGTTAAACTGACTTCCTGCCAGAAGCTTCTGTAGAAACATTGTTTGGGACTGTAATTGGGTTGGGGAACAGTCAATAATACTGTGATTAATTGATATGTACGATTGGTTTGTAAGGGGAACCACCCGGATGTAGATCGGCCCCTCAAGGTTTGTTGACCTATAAAAGATCGGTGTCGATCTTCTCAAAGGGCGTTTGGGACTGCGTGACCTTTTGATAGTGTCTGCTTGCACGAGGCTGAAGGGCTTGGCCAGGAAGTGACAAGGATCGAACCTGCGGTGGTTTAGGTATCGTATAGGGAAATTTGTTGTTCATTCAAAAATAAAGATTAGTTGGTCCAGTGCTCGACTCAGTGTTGTACTGAACTAGACTGAGGGGGGTAAGCTTTAGGAGCATATTTACATGACTACATTATATGCATTAGCTTTGGACCATCATCCGGTTTGTCACTAATTACTCTAATCGTTCATGCTATAATAGATGTCCCTTTTGTTCTGTACTCCCCTGCATTCTTCCTCTGTATTTGTATAAACTTGTTGCATATCTAATGTCCCAACCTGAAGCTTCAAGCACAGCCTAGCCTAGCAAATGAAGCCCCAGAGACCCGGGTTCGATCCTGACTATGGGTACTGTCTCTACGGAGTTTGTATGTCCTCCCTGTTAACTGCGTGGGTTTTTCCAAGATCTTTGATTTCCTCCCACGCTCCATAAATGTACAGGTTTGTAGGTTAATTGATTTGGTATAAATGTAAATTGTCCCTAGTGGGTGTAGGATAGTGTTGATCCACGATAGCGGGGATCACTGGTCGGTGCGGACTCGGTGGGCCGAAGGGCCTGTTTCCGCGCTGTATCTCTAAACTAAAACTAAACTTCTAGCATTTTCTGTTTTTATATCTGGATTCCAGCTCCCACAGTATTTTGCTCATGGACCTTTCCACTCTTGTTGCTCGGGAGATAATGACCTCAACTGAAATAAGGATGCAAAATTTATGTTTGTAGTATACTTCTTCAAACTTTGCATAAAATATCAGTTCAAGAGGTCAACTATAAATGTCAATATAATGTGGGGGGAAAAAATGTATTTTTGAAGAAAATTCAATTACTTTCAAAACATCCTATCTTCCTTTTATAACCCAGCAAAGTGGATTCAGGATCATAAGATGTGATTTATTTTCAACGCAGAATGAAATATTAATGTGTGCAGTCTTGGGGAGCAAAAACTATCAAATAAAATACAATTTAGAGCCACATCCAATGTGGAGATCAGTACATTAAAATGCACCAACAAAGTTAAATAAATACTAAAAGAATCCAGTGGGGAAAAAGATAGGATAAAACATTGAAGGGACTGCAGGTATTTCTGGTGCATTGTTCTGCATGTAACGCAAGAGCAAATCCAAGATGGGACTGATTCTCTCTCCAGTTTAGACAAGCGCTCTTTTGAGCCATAGTCCATTAATACATAACAAATCAGCAGGTGAAAGTAGGTCACTCTGACCCACCAAACTCACATTAGACAATTTCACTGCCATGGTTTCTAACTACAACCTAATCTATGAAGAAGAACAGTTTATATTAGGGAGACATTTATTTGCTTAAAAGAAGAACCCCTGATATTTGAACCAAGATTCTTGATTAGTACAGGTGTTAGTTTGTGTGGGTAGAAGTTTAGAAGAATGAGGGGGAACCTCTTTGAAACGTACAGAATAGTGAAAGTCTTGGATAGAGTGGATGCGGAGAGGATGTTTCCACCAGTGGGAGAGTCTAGGACTAGAGGTCATAGCCTCAAAATTAAAGGACGTTCTCTCAGGAAGGAGATGAGGAGGAATTACGCAGAGGGTGCTATATTTATAGAATTCTTTGCCACAGAAGGTTGTGGAGGCCAAGTCAGTGGATATTTTTAAGGCAGATATAGATAGATTCTTGATTAGTACGTGTCAATTGTTATGGGGAGAAGGGAGGAGAATGAGGTTAAGAGGGAGAGATAGATCAGTCATGATGAAATGGTGGAGTAGACTTGATGGGCCAAATGTTCTAATTCTATTCCTATCACATGAACTTATTTGTGCACATTTCTAATCTGCAAATTCAGAAAGTTCACCTATGCATACGTTGGCTTGAGTACTTCCATAAAGATTCACCTTAGCATATCAGATACTTTCCTAATGATATCTAAACATGTATATTGCACCCTGACAGACATATACTGCATTTTCTGGATTCAATCTATGATGTAAATTGACTGCTCACATTACACTCAGGATTACATTGCACTGTTTGTTGCATTTGTTTCAATTTAAAGGTTTTCGCTGCAGACCTCAGAAAACCTCGATAGGCTCCATCAGCATTCTCGTTAGCTACCCACACACCTTCCCAAATTCACATAGTGCACTTCAACCAACATGAAGTGTTTTTCTCAACATTTAGCTGGCCCAATGGCACAATGTGGAATAGGGTACAGAGAAAATTAGTGAAGGAATTGGATTGATTTGTGAATAGTCGATGCCCCTTATTTTCCCATATTGTGGGGTCTCTAGCAATGGCAACAGTTGCTGTTCCAGCTGTTAGGACTTATATTCCTTTGTGTCATTTAAAGCCAGGAACCTGTTCCATTAACACCACTCTACACAAAACTTGGTGAACTGAAGTAACATTTGTCTCTTAGCAAATCGCTCTGTGTCAGTTTGTTATCAACCGTGGTGTATCCACGATAAAGCCAGCAAATGATGGAAACATTCAGCTGGTTGGGTAACATCTGAGGAAAGAGAAAGAGAATTGTTCTTTCAGGTCTGGCACCCTATAGCTACAAACCTGTTATGCTGCTGCAAGTAACAATTTCATTGTTCTTGTTTTTGTTTTTTTTCTGGCAATATCTTGACTGTTGACTCTTGAAGATGGATGGTTAGGAATGGCAAATGATGAAGACTAGTCAATGTTCTTGTGCTGAGAGATTACCACTTTTCAGCCACACTTTGCCCTGGTGAATTTGTAGTAAAAGAGGGTAAGAGCAAAGATCAGTGGATAAGATCAGCAACCCCAATTACAATGAAAAAAACAAGGAACTTTGGGTGTCGTGCTTTACAGAGTTGTTAGGGTGTCAACAGAGGTATTCAATAGGTAAGGCAGTGCTACCAGATTCCTACTGATGTTGCCATCTGCCTGAAAGTGAGATTAATGTTTATCCAGATGTGCCATTGTGTGGTGAGAGGTTTTTCACCCCAATCCCAAGCCTCGGGTGGATGATGTGTGCCAAATGTATAACCAGAAGATGGAATGACCAAGAGTAAGTCAGGGAGGTGTACATGACCCAAGTTGCAAAGGAGAAATGCAGTAAGATTTTGGAGCATGAGGGTTTGTCTAAGCAACAGCAGGTGCAAAGTTCATAGGTATAAATGTTTTTGGAGTTGTGCCAGCAGTGTTTGAAACTTGTTCTTGTGAAGACTGGTAGTCAATTCATATCCATAGGTAAATTAACTAGCCATGCTTTAGAGGAGGAATCTCCCAGAGATGTGTGACTGTGGAATTCACTGCCACAAAAGGCAATGGAGGCCAATTCACTGGATGTTTTCAAGAGAAAGTTGGATGTAGCTTTTAGGGTTAACGGAATCAAGGGACATGGGGAGAAAGCAAGAACGGTGTATTGATTTTAGATGATCAGTCATTGTCATATTGAAGGGGGGGGGGGGGGGGGGGGGGGGGGGGGGGGAGTTGCTAACTGCATTTTGTTGTCTCTGTACTGTACACTGCACAACGACAATAAAAATGGAATCGGATTCGGAATCGGAATAAAAGGCTCAAAAGGCAGAATGGTCTACTCCTGCACCTGTTTTCTATGTTTCTATGTTTCTATGAATCGAGGATTTATTTATTTCACATCTGTTTTATGTCCGTCCTAACTTTTATAATCACACTGAAAATCAGATCACAACACAAAAAAAAAACCTATTGAGATAGAAACACAGGTGGAACTGCATTAGCTGATGCGTTAATATTTATTTCCAAAATTATCCTTATTTTCAGATATATAGCCAATCAGAGAAATCATACAAAAATATTCTATATGAGTTTTGGTATTTGTAATAACTGTAACAGTAATAGCTATTTAATAGTATTTTGAATGTGCTTTAATGAAATTGTCACAAAGGAGCCCTAGAGCTGATATCTAATATAATTAATTCCTCCCTTAAGCTCTTCAGAGCTTTGAAAATGTGTAAGTTTTATCATGGCAGCAGAAAATATAATTTCCCATGAACTTCTGATTTTGGATGTAGCAAGATTAAAGCAAGATATGACACCACAGGGAATTTCTGATTGCAAGTGAAGAATAAATGTTGTTGGCCTTCATGGATATCAAACCTGAAAGATTGTTTATTTCAAAGAATATTGCAGTTAAATTTTGTGTGAGAAATCCAGGTCTTTCATCAATTCATTCGCCCTGTAGACCGCAGATGCGTTTTCAAATTGTTTTTAATTGAATTGTAATGATAATTGTAACCTGCAAAGCCAATACAAAAATATGTTCCTAAACTTGAATGAATATTCTAATAAGTGAAGAAAACACATATTGCAAGTCAGGTGTAATACCTGAATTTTGGTTTCCTCCCTGAAAGGTCAAATTTTGAATACTTCTACCTGCTTTTGTAAATGTCAACACGATAATTTTATTTACAGATTTTTTTACAGATGTTAGCTTTGATACAGAATGCAAATGAGAAAACGTTTGAATAAAAGGGAAGGGACAATTTTTCCACTCTCTGACGCGTAACACCTTCTCATGTAACCACATTTCTTCCTCCCCCTCCACCATACAAAGTGGGTGAATGCTTTGCAGATCATTCAGCCTCAGTCTGCAGAAGTGACAGTAAGCTTCTGCATACACGCCTCTTAATTATCTTCACATTAATAACTTTGTGATGGTGGTCTCCTGCACTACTTCAGCTAGGCCGAATACAAACATGAGGAACAACACATCAGTCATATTGCAGCCTGCAAGCCATCACGTTCAATTCTTCACATAACTTTCTCTTTCTTTCATTTTGTATTAGAACTGGCCATTTCTGCCTGGGATAATTTTAGCTCATATTGCGTTTTTTGTACAGTCTACCCAGCTGGACAATGTCCCACAGCCTTCTATTAGTAACACATCACACAGATGAAAAAAATAATCTAATTTTAACTGCCCCTTAACTGTCACATTAGATCACCTAATCTCACCCTACCACAGATATAAAGTACCTAGGTACCATCCACCATTCACCATTCCCCTTCTACTCTTCCACCTTCTCTGTTGCCTGAAACTAACATGATTTGTTTCTTTCTTAGCTCTGATGGAGAGTCCTGAACCTGAAACATGAACTCTTTCTCTTTCCACAGACTGTGCGCATGGGGAGGCAGGTCTCCTCCAGCATCACCCTGAACATCGGTGCACCACAGGGCTGTGTGTTGAGCCCCTCCCTCTTCTCCCTCTACACTCTCGACTGCAAACCCACCCACGAGGCCAACACCATATTAAAGTTTGCAGATGACACCATCGTGGTAGGCAGGATCACGAGTAACAACGAGGCCGCCTACAGGACAGAGGTAGAGAACCTGGTGAGCTGGAGCCGTGAGAACAACCTGATCCTCAATGCAGCAAAAACAAAGGAGATGATCCTGGACTTCAGGAGGAGACCGAAGACCTTCGTCCATCAGCCCATCACCATTAACGGCGAGACAGTGGAGGCTGTGCAGAACATCAGGTACCTCGGGGTCAACATCAGCCACGACCTGACCTGGACCGTCAACATCACGGCGACGGCCAAGAAAGGACTTCAAAGGCTTCACTTCCTGAGGTGCTTGAAGAGGGCACGTCTCCCACAACAGCTGCTGGTGAGCTTCTACAGGTCAGCCATCGAGTCAGTTCTCACATACTGCATCACAGTATGGTACTCTGGCTGCACCGCAGAGAACAGGAAAGCTCTCCAACGTGTCATTAAGACTGCTGAGAGGATCACTGGCACCCAGCTCCCCAGACTGGAGGACATCTACTGGACCCGCTGCATCCGGAGGGTCAAGGGCATCATTAGAGACAGCACACACCCTGGACACTGCCTCTTCACCCCCCTGCCCTCAGGAAAACGATACAGGGCACTGAGCGCCCGCACGACAAGACTAAAATACAGCTTCTACCATGTGACACTATTGAACTCTATCCCCCTCCCACACTGATTCCCCCCCTCTCTCTCACACACCCGCCCATACTCCTATATGTTTATAGTCTAATTTTTTTAATAGTTCTTTTTTAAACGTATTTTATACTCGTATTCCTGTGCAGCTGGAGGACTGCTCCAACAAAATGTTGTTGTCTTGTACAATGACAATAAAGATTATTATTATTATTATTATTATTATTATTATTATTATTATTATTATTATTATTATTATTATTAAACATTCCTGACCTGCTGCGTGTTCCTATCATTACTTGCTTTTATTTTAGATTTCGAGAACCTGCAATTTTATTTTTTAATTTATCAAAGGTTCCTTTAGTCTCTGCAGATGACAATGCGTATTGCAGATAGTGATATGATTCATATGAAGAAGAGTGGAATTAGTTGCCATGTTATGAATTTGCTCGGAGACAGCCCATCATTATGGCCTGATTCCACAAATAGCCTATCTTCTGAAATATCACTAAATGTTTTTTACTGGTTAGTTTTCTTCAGTATTAAGCTAGTGATTTATAAATAATAATTTAAGAACCACAAGGCATCTTTCAAAGAATGATATATGGCACATTTAAGTGTTACTTCATGCAACGGAACTTGAAGATGTAAAGTTGATTGAGAAAATACAGAGATGGCAGAAGGATTTTGTTTCTGATTTTTGGTCTTCTTAGTACATGCAAGTTCTGAAAACTTGAGCTGAGGACTCCTAGGAAATGATACAATTACCGCTTTGTAATTTTGATATGAAACAGATATGGAGAAGGAGCTTGTTAACTGATTTTAAAAATTTAACACTGAATACACAGGATGCACACATCGTTTTATTTTTATTTATTCATTTGTGAACAATGTGGGACTCTACAATAACAGCATTTTCATGGTCATTATTGCTGAAACTACGTTATTTTACCAGATGTTTAATTAACTGGACTTCAATTCCTCTCCTGACATGATGTAATTTGACCCTTGTCACAAAATAGTTAGTCTAAGTTTCTGGATTAGTAATTCAGTAATTTAGCCTCTATGTCAGATCTCCAAAGCATGGCAGTCTATTGTGTTCTTTTACCACTGACAGGTCATTTTCAGAATAGCACATCAGAAGTACAAGAGTACAGACACAAAACCTAAAGTTACTGTCAGACACCACTAAAATATTATGAACTAGTATGTGTCAGGGGTGAACTACAGGCCATAGACCAATGGCACGGTCTTCATATTGTGGGCCTTGAAGACAACTCAAATGGACAGGCAGCATTAATGGCCTCTATAAGGAAGAAGGATATTTATTTAGAGGTTAATTAGTTAATTCCAGCACAATGCCATATTATTCCAAATGGCATCATATCTCTGGTTACTAACCCAATGTAAGAGGTGGATTGATGTGATGCAGTTTGAACACTGTCTGATGGTTCCCATGGACAGTTGGGTTGGAAGGAACATTCTACACAGTCCTGGTGCACTTACATTTTCTTCACGTGGTCTGTCCTGTTTTGACGAATGCAATCAACCCGGCATGCACAATCAAATAAGATCAAATAGAACAAGTTGTCCTACAACTTTAGGCTGTGCATGCCATACACAAGAAGACATTCAAAAGCTACTTCCTGTTTCATAAAATTGAATGCAACTAAGCAACAGTTTTGAAATTCTTTTGATCGATCTGTTTGTTCTTGAGCTACATATAGCTCTGTCAATTGAGATTGCTAGAGAATCTTCGATGGAAGACATGAAGATTTAGTGATATTTTGCAGCTAAATCCATTTGAACCGTTTACCTCCATATCCACAAGCTTTATTCGTCTTTTTGGTGATATTTGGGAGCAGGCAAAATAAAAAATCTTCACCGTGATATGTGTTTCCAAGGAGGTTTTTTGGTGTGGGATAATGAACAGACTTGGCCAACTGAAACATTCTCATGTGTATCCCTTCATCTCTGTCAAATGAAACAACATAAGAAGATGAGATCATTTTCTTTGGATATTTTGTTG
Organism: Leucoraja erinaceus; assembly: GCF_028641065.1. Taxonomy (NCBI): domain Eukaryota; kingdom Metazoa; phylum Chordata; class Chondrichthyes; order Rajiformes; family Rajidae; genus Leucoraja; species Leucoraja erinaceus. The sequence goes on from NC_073398.1 coordinate 18,707,014, forward strand.
TGTTTCTCAGGTGGACAACTTGGCTGTGGAGAGTTGTATTTGCCTTTATAGTCAGTTTGAAGTGTTCCTTTAATCATGGAACTTTTCGAAGTCCATCCTATACCTGGCTCTCCCCGCCTCTGTCCAGTACATCAGGTTTGAAGTTGGTCTCAGGTCCACATACTCAATAGTGTAGCCAAGGCTGGAGACCCAGGGATGCTGCATGGTGCTGTACATGACAATATATGTCCATTCTCAGAAGTCTATTCATCGTTATTATGCCTGTGATTCCTTTTGTCTATGTTGGTTCTGCTTTTGAGAGATACAGAAATTCTATTTTCCTCTAAAATGGTATGATTGTTATCACCGTCAGTTCAATATCTTAGTGTGTCTTTCATTGTTCGTGTTGGTGAAGGGAATCGTTATTTTCTCTTCCTTTCACTGATTATTGTTTACTGGATCTGTCTTTGTGTTATTTCCATTCTGTGCAGAAATATCAAAGCAGTGATATTTGAGGGAAATTGTTATTCCTACTGATTACAGCATGCAAAACTGCAAATTATGGTATACAATCATTTGTCTGTCAATCCTATTATGACAGAAATTGCCTGTGATAAACTGCAATGGAAGAGTTCTTAATAAACAAATAATCTTTATCCATTTTAAATATTCCACTTAAAATAATTTTCTTTGAGTGCAAGTACCTCTTCATAGGCAGTCCTCAGAGTCAAGGACAATCTGATCCTTTACATTTCTGTGGCATCTGAAGAGGTGGGTGAATAGCAACAACTCTCCCAAAGATAGATTAAGATGCTGGAGAAACTCAACGGGTGAGGCAGCAGCTATGGAGCGATGGAAAAGGCGACGTTTCGGGTCGAGACGCTTCTTCAGACTGATGTGGGGTGGTGGGGCCGGGAAGAAGAAAGGAAGGGGCGGAGACAGTGGGCTATGGGAGAACTGGGAAGGGGAGGGGAAAGAGGGAGAAAGCAAGGACTACCTGAAATTGGAGAAGTCAATGTTCATACCGCTGGGGTGCAAACTACCCAAGCAAAATATGAGGTGCTGCTCATCCAATTTACGGTGGGACTCACTCTGGCCATGGAGGAGGCCCAGGACAGAAAGGTCGGATTTGGAATGGGAGGGGGAGTTGAAGTGTTGAGCCACCGGGAGATCAGCTTGGTTATTGCGAACTGAGCGAAGGTGTTGGGCGAAGTGATCACCAAGCCTACGCTTGGTCTCACTGATGTAGAGCAGCTGACACCTAGACCAGTGGATGCAATAGATGGAGTTGGAGGAGGTGCAGGTGAACCTCTGCCGCACCTGGAAAGACTTGGATTGAGGGGAGAGATAAAACGACAAGTATAGCATTTCCTGCGGTTGAAAGGAAAAGTACCAGGGGAGGGGGTGGTTTGGGTGGGAAGGGACAAATTGACCAGGGAGATAGAGGGAGCAGTCTCTGCAGAAAGCTGAAAGGGGAGGAGATGGGAAGATGTGGCCAGTGGTGGGATCCCGTTGGAGGTGGCGAACGTGTCGGAGGATTATGTGTTGTATGTGAAGGCTGGTGGGGCGGAAGGCGAGGCCAAGTATTTTTGAAATTTGTTTTCCAGATGTCCAGTTATAAAGAACAATGTGACATGAGATGGAGTCAAGAAGATCTCAGTTTCAATTTTGTTTACTGTCATATGAACCGAGGTACAGCAAAAAGCTTTTGTTGCGTGCTAACTAGAATTGCACCAAAAGCAGTTGATGTACTCATCTGTGTGTGTGTTAATTGTGTCTCTATCCTGAAAAAACTCTCTTTTATGCTCAACTCTCAAATTAGTTGGTTGTTGCACGTTTGAGCCCTCAGCAGGTTTCAGTGCTGAAGGATTTGTGTGACTCAGGGCTATTGGCTAGTTGTCGTATTTTTTTTAGCTTTCCACCGAACTACAGTGCTTCAGTCACATTCTGTCCCTTTCAACATGCTGGTGTTTCCAGCCTAAAGATAACCTTGGATTGCAATTATTTAGTTGATGTTCATTACACAAAGTTCAGTTAGTACAGACAAAGAAACACATTCCTCCGGTTCAAAGTCAAGGTACTAAAACAGAGCCAAACAAGCCCTAAATCTGTTACCCCTATTTGTGTTAGTCGATCAGGCAGGATCCGTAAACCAGTAGTCAGGTTAGGTTTGGAAGTTAAATAACTCACTGCACAAGTAAAACAAAAATGTGTAGATATGTAAAATAAATACTGGTTTAAATCAAATATCACAACAACAAAATTGTAAATGAGTACTTAGATTTAATACTTTAAAAAGGAGAGCAGTGGAATGTATTCATACATATACATATTTAATGAGTTGGTGTTCACTATAAGCAAGAGATGCTGGGTAATACATTTCTCTTTTGATCCAGGCAACCAGTGTGTAAGTCTAGTTCTTCAATCTGCCGTCCGGAATATAACAATAAACAAATTGCTTTTTCTCAAAGGAAAGTTACTGAGATTGAGTCATTTCTGATGGTGATGTCCATCCCATGAAGTAGCAATGTTACAACATTTTGAGATTTAAAAAATCGTCTGCAATTTATCCCATCATATAAAGCATAAAAATAACTTTAATTTGACACCAAATTCACTTTCATATCTTCAGTATTAAAAAAAGGTATGGCCATTTTCATACTCGGAAATTAGCATCTTGTTCCCTATTACTTTTCCATTGACTTAACACAAAAGCCGTGACCGAGGACAGTCAAAAACCCATAACTTTCTTAAAAATTACGAGAACTGAATGAAAAGTTCAGTTATTATAGAAGCATTGTGAAACAAATATAAACCATCTTACTTGAATGACCTGAAATTAAAGCATATAATTAGTTAGTTACCTAATTGTAGCTAATTACAAAATTGACCGTCATACTCCTCAGATTGTAACAAATAAGCAATCTTGTTTTTCCTCAACTTTTCAATTTTGGCATTGTAAACTATGAGTTTTTGTTCTTGAAACCACGCATGACATGCCTTTCTGCACACTACTTTCTCATTAAGAATGTCCTGTAGAACATCAAATTTGGAGTAGTCTAAATTCAGATAATCTCTGCGAATGCTGTCTAAATCAATCTCTTTTGCTGGGCATTTGGATTGATAATTTTGCATTTCTTCTTCGGAGAAATTTAGATAAACATCTATCCATTTCTTAAGAAAAGGTTCACATTTTTAAATAGCCTAAGTGTCCAAATAACATTCACACAAGAATTCACAATGTAACATGATTTTCAAATCTCACTGTCATGAACATAGGCCAAATGGAAGGAATTTAATGCTTAATTCCCATAAATTAAGCCAGAAACATCCAATCAAAATATAATCAAAATTATTAATTTTTACACAACACTTGTGACTCAAACTGTTGTGAATATTTAGTTTAAAAATAGTGATCATGGAGAGAGAATAACACAAAATATAGACGGCTTATGACATAATTGTCCAAAAAAACCCAGAGGATTTAAATTATCTTGCGAGTGGGTGTTTCTGGAATTCGATCAATTGGAATGTTGCCGTTGCAATGAATTTTAATCCCACATCAGCAGGAAAGACACTACCAATCATTATGGGGCCCAAATAACATTTTCACAACATAAAATTAGACTAAAGCCACCCCAAGAAGCAAGATTATCTATATTACTAAAAATCTGATCTTGACCACTTCCTGTTGTTCTGTATATTGATTTTAGAAAAGACGCTACCACTTACGGCTGTGATTTTTGGCCATCTTACTCAGAGTCTCCCTCCGCTGCAGAGGACAAGAGGATTTTTCCCATTGATGGAAAATAAAAGTGTTATTAGTGTTTAAAAAATGTTGAGATTCTCTCTACTGAAGGCCACGCCCCTTCGGAGGGACTATAAAACCCAGAAGCGTTGAGTGCTTCAGTCAAACTCTGCAAGATGGGAGAGTGAGAGGGTCATGTCACTTAGTCTGAGCTGTGAATAACACTGAACATATGTCTACTAAACTGTGAGTGGTTTTACTGACCTATCAGTGCCCTTAATGTGGTTTGAAAATATGGTTTGGAAATGCTAAAGCTGTGTTGCCTTTAGTTTGGAAATGCTAAACCTGTGTTGCCTTTGGTTTGGAAATGCTAAAGCTGTGCTGCCTTTGATTTGGAAATGCTAAAGCTGTATTGCCTTTGGTTTGGAACTGCTAAAGCTGTGCTGCATAATTAAAGTTATGTTGCCTAATTAAAGTTGCTTTGCCTTCTCTATAATTAAAAGTCTAATCTTGACCACTTCCTGTTTGTGCTTTATATTGATTTTAGAAAAAAACGCTACCACGTACGGCCATCTTACTCAGAGTCCCCCTCTGCTCATCAGGTGCTGAGGATTTTTCCCATCGAAGAAAAATAAAAGAGTTAAAAAGGTTGAGATTCTCTCCTATCAATCAAGCCATGAAGGCCACGTCCCTTCTGGTGGGAGGGACTATAAAACCCAGAAGTGTGGGCATGGCTCAGTCTCTGCAAGATGGAGGAGGGAGAGGTCATGACTCGCTGCCTTTAATGGCCTTGCACCCTTCTTGAAATGGTATGAAACTGCACTTGAATTTGGTGGCCTTGCACCCTGCTTGAAATGGAATTTCAAGGAATAGCCGTGTCAACTGCCAACCTACCGGCCATGAGTGCTTGAGCTACCAGCACAACATTGGAATTGGTGGAGAGGTGGAATATTGCGTTAGGGACCAGGCCTTCCGTGTGATACTGGGACCCAATGGGTCCCACTTAGTCTAGTATGTAAAATAAACGGCTTACCCTTTGTTTTGTCCTGTCTTTGCGATCCGTCTCATTGTAGGCATTGAGGGCGAGGGCGTTTTACTTTAATCCAGCGATTAGATTGTCCAGCGATTTAAAAAAACAAACTGGGAACGGAAGTCCAATCGATTTTTCTTCATCAGCTAGCAGACTCAGGAAATCCTTCTTCGACGGGCAATACAAACCTGCATTTTATTTCCCCCCCCCCCCCCCCGCCCAAAGGTGCCAGAATCACTCACACGGTCAGTGGCAGAACTGCAGCACCGCTGAAGGTAGGTTTAGTAACATTGTTACATGAAGACCACCTTCCTTAACCAGTGTGGCTATCCAGCAGAATGGGCCACTGCCACATAGATTAAATAGTTATTTTCTGCCAAGCAATCTTGTCAAAGGAGATTAAAATATTCAAATTGTAACCTTTAAAGAAGTACCCTGCGGTAAGCTTTTTGCTTTGATGAAGACTCCTGCTAAAACCTGCAATATTAATGTACTGAGTATCTCAGCAATGCACCTCAGGCTGATCAGTGCATAAAGAATTGTTCACGTTTTGAGTGAGGCCCTTCAAATAAGTTGCCAGCATGCATTTCTCAAAGATTGCTCAGATGGGCTTTGCATGTTAATATTGTTTTTGTTGCAGAATTCCTAGGTTTCTTGCAACAATATGTTATTTTAACATTTGCTGTATTTCGACATTCAAAGGCTTTTTTCAAGATTTGTGCCTCTCGCTGTGACCTTATCATTTTGGGGCAAGTGATTAATAGAACCAGTTGCTGGCACTCTTGAATATATCACCCTCTTTCTATTTTTTCAATCCTGAATTCTGAATTCTACCACTTTTTTACTTTTCTGCACAACTTTTACCTTCCTCCCTGCTCCCTCTGTAGGAAGAATTAGTCAACAATACTCTGGATACCCGAGGCTCCCCTTTCTGCTTCCTTTTCCAAGAGCATGTCCTACTCTTTGTACCATCTGCTCATTCATCGCGTCATGGTGGTCCCAAAGGAAAATGCTCACCACTGCTTCCTCCTGAGATCCGCACCATTACAGAACCCTGTCTCGAATCGATGTCATTCACTCGATTATATCACGAAAGGGCTGAGAGTGCTGGATGCATCAAAGCATCTGGGGACAGATAGCTTCCCAGCTGAAGTGAATCCAGGCTGTCTTGGTACATCTTGAAATCTGGCACTTGCCTAGCAATAGAAAAATGAGCCAGATATGTTTTGCCTACAATAAGCAAGGCCATACAGAATCCAACAAATTACTACCTCATGAATCTGCAATCTGCCTGCTCTGCCTTCCTCAGAATGTACACTCTATTGTCCTTTGTCATACCAAAAAGTCTTGTGCAATAAGGGCACTGTATTGGTCCTAAATTGAACATTAAATGCCAAATTGAAAGGTCCACTAATCTGAGTGCAGAACCGCAGAACTTTATGATACACAACAGCAATGCCCACTTCTTCATTCCCAGGAAAATACTATGTACTTCTTCGACATTTCATTTTGCTGAATTCAATGGTCATTAAACATTTGTATAACCTTCTACACAAAATTAATAGTTCAGTACTTAATTTAGAAGAAGCTGAAATTTGCGCTTACAAATTTACCATTGACCCATTTTAGATACAATTCCAAATTGAATTTGCTTAGGGGCTTCTATGATTGATCAGTGCTATATTAGTAGAATATTTTAATAGAATTCTTGCAACTGTTATTTCTGAAATGTCATAATTATGTTGCATTAAGTTGCACTTTTCTTGTTCTCACAGCAGAAGACGTGTCAGGCACAAGATTTACATTTCCCAACAGGAGCTGCAGAGTATCATCACAACTGGCATGCAAATCTGAGAAGGGAAGATCATCACACATTAACAATGATCTATTCTACATGTTCCTTGATCTCCATCCCCTTTGACCCGTTTTCACACCTTACACATCCTTATCTATACACTTCCTTATCTATGTATCTCACGCTCCTTTGACATCAGTCTGAAGAAGGGCCTTGACCCGAAAAGTCACCCATTCATTCTTTCTGCATCTTTACACTGCATCTTTAGAAAGGATGGACATAAAATGCTGGAGTAACAGCGGGACAGAGAGTTGTAAATCTATGGAATTCTCTACCACAGAAGCCAATGGAGGCCAATTTACTGGATGTTTTAAAGAGAAAGTTAGATTTAGCTCTTATAGCTTAAGGAATCAAGGGATATGGGGAAAAAGCAGAAACATGGTACTGATTTTGGATTATCAGCCTTGATTATATTGAATGGCGGCGCTGGCTCAAAGGGCCGAATAGCCTACTCCTGCACCTATTTTCAATGTTTCTATATTTGTATGTTTCTAGTATCCAGCCCATTGACTCAGGTCACCACTGAACCCAGAAGCAGGGAGAGGGTCAGATGCACCAACATCTGATCTTCAGTGCCATATGTATGTGCAGATGTCACAAATTCACTGACCTCATCCAACTTCCAACTTCCAGGAAAAAACTTCCAACCCTGCAGCAAAAGATCATGACTCTCCACACCAATGAAAGGCATTCATCTATGATGTGAAAGTCCTTCGGAATGAAAGAGATTTATATGGATATTCCTAAAAACTGACCATAAAACTGCGGACATCTAACCATTAAAACTTGTGCAGCAGTTTTTCTTTTTCGCTACCACGTGGATGGTGATTAATGGCCTTTGAGGCTCAATTGCAAATTAATACAAAGTTTTAAGTCGATTTAAGGAAAAACGATTAGGCCCATATAGCCACTAATAGAAGCAGCTGGTGCACTGTCATCATATATTTTTGAAACTAAATCATTAGCTAGAGTGTATAATTAGTAGGCTGTATGTTGGAATAAAGGTCAGAGAGCAAGCTATTTAAAACAGAAGGGAGAAGATTATTATTTTTGTCCAGATGCACTGACAAGTCCATCAATCTACAACTTTTTCAGTATTGTTTGCTTCTTTCCCACAATTACCGCCCGTCCCTAATTGCTTCCCTCAATGAGGTTGCCAGGCCAATTCAAGGAGCAGTTTAGAGTCAACAACCTTTATCGCATATGGAGTCGACTAAGGATGGTAGATTTCCTTCCCTGAAGAACATTCACTGAGAAATCCATCTCCAGTCCACAGCACCAAAGGAAAATTATTGTGCGTCAGCATCTTGGAGATAGGCCAGAACATACTGTCACCGCGACAGAATGCATTTAGCATGACTGGCATGGGATAGATTTTTAGGCAGTTAGTTTTTATGACAATCTGGTGTCTTCATGCTGACCCATTATTGACGCTAGTTTCTGTTCTAGATTCTTAATTAACTGATTTTAAATTTCCAAGCTGTTATCATGAGGTTCGACTATCTACATGCAGGTTATTAGCGCGAGCATTTGGCTTATTATCCCAGCAATGTATCCATGGCAATATCATACCTTCAGATACTTGAAACTGTCCTGCAAAAAAAACGAATCTCAGTATCAGCAACTAATATAAAAATGAATGTTTTCTTGGTCTCGTAATTTCAGTGATTTTAACCAACAATGTGCTCAAAGCGCTACCAGGGTTGATGTTTTCTTTTCTCATAATGCAGCAGTCCTTTCGATATGATTATCAGCTGATCGTCCTATAGAACTTGGACTGGGTGCGGTGAGACGTGACCACATTAGTGATGTATGATTCTGTCTGCGTCACTTGCTCCGACCAGATACAAATCTTCATGGTTTTAAAGATTTGCCCTGTTATCATTGCCTTAAAAATAGATGGAATTCTCCAAACTGAAGAAATTGATCATTTACCTGTAGCTGGAAGTGAAAATTAGGTTTTGAAGTATTTACTTTTTCCCTTTTTTTGTTCAGAAAGGTGGGGGTTGCCATGAACATCCAGCAGATTAGCCTTCAGGAATGAAGCCCTTTGTGTGAAAAGTTTAGATTTGAAAAATAGCAATCCCCACGGAGAGACCAAATGTTCTCAAAATCTGCTGGAACCACATCCCTTCTATTCGAGATTGTAAAGGTGAGTGAGTTGGAGCAGATGTAGTTCTGATAGAGCAGCAAGAACAAATTGCATAGACAAGGCACCTCGATTAGCACATTACCAGGCACTACTTTCTGGCCATCAACTTTAGCTGGTAAGTTGCCATTTGCTCCAAGGCAAACTGACGGTATCCTTATATTGAGGAGCTTAACTGTTGAGGACCATTTATGTGATCACAGTCAATGATGGTTATCTCTGGCTGCTTCATAGGCCTGCGTTAGCTCAACTACACAACCAGTCAGTACACTAGCTATTGCTGTTCATAGTTTCATCAAAAAAGTGAGTTTGGTCACTTTTAGACAATATTCAGCATCTTCTGTAAAGCTGTAGTAAAAATGATTATCTACTTTGCTTAATAGTCACACGGTGTGGAAACAGGCCCTCACACCGACCAACAAATCCCATCTACACTAGTCCCACACTGTGCATTTGGCCTATATCCCTCTAAACATGTCCTATCCATGTACATGTCCAAATGTTTCTCAAACATTGCAATAGTACCTATTAATACACACATGATTTGAGCTTGTTCTTGCCTGTATCCAACATAACAGTTATAGAGTCTGAAGAAGGGTCTCAACCCGAAACGTCACCCATTCCTTCTCGCCAGAGATGCTGCCTGGCCCGCTGAGTTACTCCAGCATTTTGAGTCGATCTTCGGTTTAAACCAGCATCTGTAATTCTTTCCTACATATAATATTTTGTATTGGCACCTATTGCTCTGCCAATTTTTAATAAGATCAATCAATTTTTAATAAGCAATTGTTTCCCTGACTGCATATGTTCCTGATGACTATTTTTATTTTTATGACACATTGTAACATTCAGCTTTCTCCTCAGACTCCACGCATCAAAGTCATACATTTTTTTGGAAAGCTTCCTAAACAGTAAAATGCCAACTTCCATTAGTTTCAACAGAGTCATTATTTGATCAAAGTATTGGCACCTGCTACTCTGTCAGAACGTAAGCCCCTGAGTGATATGAATAATTTTCTACCCATCAGTTGGAAGTTAAAGGCGACAATTGATTTACAAGTAAGAGAAGATTGTGGATAACAAATATACATTTTAACTATCTGCATTAATTGATGATTTCAAATGTTGATTAATGCAATCACTCTAATTGGTTTTTTTTAAATCGCACACAGGCATCAGGACTGGGAACTCTCTTCAGAACCTCTGACACCTAGCAATTTATTTTATCCATTATTATACATGTTCCATACCACCCCCTGTTTATATGCTGTTGAAAACAGAGCCATCAAGAGTGTCAAGAGTGTTTTATTGTCATATATCCCAGATAGAACTATGAAATTCAGAATATGTAAACATAGTATGATATGGACTGTCACTTTGTCGTGGTGGAGAAGCTTGTGTGGACCTAACATCCTGAGAGCTATGCTCCTGGTAGGGCCACCCATGGCGGTAAGGTCGAGGGGGAGGTCTCTGACAAAGAGCAATCCAACCAAGATCTCAACAGTGGAACAGGCAGAGGACGATGGCTGACCTTAGTGGAGCATTACAACGGCTGGGAAGGCGGATGAAGGCTGCAGCAGAAAAGGGTTTCCGGTCATCTTGGACTCCAAGCCACTGGATCCTGACCCAGATCTGTCAAGGACCGTGGGGTGGCTGTCTGTGCACCAGTCTTCCCACGTTAAACAAAGTCACACACAGGCATCCTCCATATAGGGAATAGCACCCTGGTGCCACCCATGGGTCAGCGGTGACCGATGGGGACCTAAAAAAAAAAAGTATCATATGATAAACGATAGAGAGAAAATAAAAGTTCAGTGTGTATATTTACATACACTCACAATATATTTATATATACACATACACACATACTCAAAAAACAAACAAAATAGTGCAATAATAAGAATAGTCTCTTGTAGTTCAGAGTTTATTTGAGGTTGTAATCTTTAATAGCTACAAGTCAAAGTGGATTTTTAACATTTTAGAAATATGTCAAACCCAATCCAATTACCGAATGAAAAATCATTTAATTTGAAGGCTCTAACAAAACCAATTAAATCTGGTGATTTCCAATTAAGACCTGTGCAAACATCTTTTGTTGCAACTTCTGAATTATCTCACAGCAGAACCTAGGTCACAGATGTTGCCAGGAGCTGAACAATGAGAAATTAAACTTCTGTTCTTCCTATTATGATACCTGTAGTTCCAACAGGCTGCTTCATAAATGACCTTTTAAAATATTTATGGTACTCTGTGCAATGACATTACATTAAAAAATGCAGTTTTTCACAATTTAATCCTTTAATTGCGTTTTTTACTATTTATTGCAACTTACACGTTGACTGTTAGCTGCCACCTAACCCCAAACAATTTATGTTTGAAATCTTAAATTATCCTTCTAACATCAGAGGTTAATTTAGTCATGTAATGATTGTTTAAATCAGTATATTTTACTGATTGTATGCATCGTTATCACCTTCCCTCAGCTAAGAATGAACCATTTTATATTTCCTTGAGCATCATCTGCTTTGATCTGTCATTTTCTCACCTTTACCTTCCATACCTCCAGACTTTCTCTTCCCTGACTCTCAGTCTTAAGAAGGGTCCCGACCTGAAACGTCAGTCATTCCTTCTCTCCAGATATGCTGACTGTCCCACAGTGTTACTCCAGCATCCTGTGTCTATCTTTGTTGTAAACCAGCATCTGCAGTTCCTTCCTACACTTCTTTTAAATATTTTATCCTGGGTTTGTCTGCCTGCCAAGATCCATGGAGGTTACTGTTTTGATAAACTGAATGATAGCCTGAACACGTAATTGCATCAAATGCCAGAAAATTGCATCATAGAAAATGGGTTTGCAAACTCAGAAAGATAATGTGTTCATGGTATAAGCATGCAGTAGGTTGCTGATAAAATACACTTTTGCCAACCAGTATTGAATTGCTATCCTGAAATAATAGACGGCTTCATTTTGCTGCCGTTCCTTTTCATCCTTTCCTGGATGGCACAGTGGTGTGATGGTAGAGCTTCTGCCTTACAGCGTCATAGACCCGGGTTTGATCCTGACTACGGGTGGTGACTGTAGGAGGTTGGAAAGTTCTTCCTGTGACCGAGTGGATTTCCTCCGGGTGCTTCAGTTTTCTTCCATATTCCAATGATGTGTAGGATTGTTGGTCAATCGGCTTCTGTAAATTGTCCCTCTTGCGTACGATAGAGCTAGTATACGAGTGATCGCTGGTCGGCGAAGACTCATTGGGCCGAAGATCCTGCTTTCACGCTGCATCTCTAAACAAGTGTCCATATAGCTTTGGATGTCTGATTCATTCTGACTATTATTGACCCTTGGACTATTTTTTATCGGACTTTACTGGCTTTATCTTGCACTAAACATTATTCACCTTATTCCCTTTAGCAAGTATCTGTACACTGTGGATGGCTTGATTGTAATCATGTATTGTCTTTCCGCTGACTGGTTAGCATGCAACAAAAGGTTTTCCATGTAAATCAGTACACATGATAATAAACTAAGCTCAAACTAATTAAATCTGGTGACTGACAATTCATAGACTGCAAAGATATATTTTAAAGCTATATGTTTTTTTATTTGTTCATGTTATGTGGGAACATCACTGGCTAGAGCAACATTTTGTTCATTTTTAATTGTCCCAGAACTGAAGAGGTAGTTTTCAGTTAACCATCTTGGTGAATCTGTAACTATGTGATGAAGGAGAGCAGACTTCACTTTAAGACAATGGTTAACCACTGGAATTGTAATGACCAGTTTCATGATTACCATCGCTGAGACGAGCTTCCTTGTTAAAAAAATCTAAATTCCTCGCACTCAAATTATCCAAATGCCATCATGGGATTTAAAATTGATTACAAGATCAATGGTCTAGAACTCTGGCCAGTCACTTCACCATTACACATCTAAAATGCTTCCCCTGCCATGATCACCATAAACTAATTGATATTCTAAACCATGTTATTTAACACCACTAGAAGGTAGAAAATGCATTTCATATTATTTACCTGTACATGGGTCACTAAAACAATTTCATCACATCACGTTTTGTAAACCTTAATTGATTAAGTCTCTATCGATCCTGCCAGCTTCCATGTTAAGAAGAATTACTTGATTTGCAATTGAAAATCAAGAGTTCCAGGACACAGGCCAAATTTGGTTTGTTCAGTGGAGTCTTTCAAGATAACAAATTAATCTATTAAGTGAAAATTTGAACTTGTTGACATTATTCACACCAATCCTGAAAAGTACAAATATTAATAAATCCATGACTTTTGAGCAAGTTGTACTTTGGGCTAAAAGATGGTTGGTGCGGTAAATTGAAATGTTAGTATAATTGGTACCAGCATCAATACCAAAGCCGACTACATGAATAAAAACAAATTATAAATAAAACAATAATTAAACAGAAAGCAAAGTTTCCTTTTAACGTGTTCACAAATGACTTCCATTTTAAATGCATTGATTTAATTTCCATGTTACTGGTTTGTCCAGTTGAACAATTGTGATAACAGACAATAGCATAAACTGGCAGAAAATTGGGTCTCATTTTAAAAAAGATTGCACATACATTGAAAATAACCATTGATGTGTTCTTAGTTGCAATAGAGGATTGACAAAAGTCTACTTACTAGCTGACCAGAGATGAATACGTGCCCAGAATGAATGATTGTGGTGTGCAGAGGAAAAAGCTGGAAGAGAGGTGAGAGCGGGACAAAGTCTGGCAAGTGTAGGTGGATACAGGTGACGGGTGGGAGTTTTCTAAGCTGCAGAGATGCTCCCTGACCTGCTGAGTGACTCCAGCATTTTGTGTCTATCTTTGGTGTAAACCAGCATCTGCAGTTCATTTTTATTAAATTTCCAGTTATCATTTGATTCAATTTTAAAGTCTACGGGAGTGTAATGAACAGCCAGTATAATTTGTTCACATCTGACTTCAAAACAAATTTCTATAATATGTCATTTTGAAACAATTTGCTGTATTGTGCCAGGTTATTCACAGTATCCTTGCACATTGTTTTGAAGGTCTTTTCCATTAACTAAGCTGTATCATTAGTAAATTCAGTTGCACTTTCAGGAGATTGCAACTTTCATCACTGGGATTACCAGGGAATATTTATTTAATTATTACTTTGTGCAACAATATGAATTCCTTTGTTAATTGGTGCACACTTTAGCGTGGCAGAATATAGTACTTTAGAAGACATTTATAGTTTGAATTTTCTCCAACAGCATCCAGATTAACGAATCCAAGTTCATTTCCTTTGCAATTTAATTTAAAAGGGTCATTAACATGTCTAAAATAAATGAATTAATTATTATGTTAACACGGGACATCAAGGAATTTTATCCCAATTTTTTCTGGAAAAAACGTTTGAAATAAAGTAGAACATGTCATCATTAAAGCATTTATAGTGCAGTAAAAATGATAGACACAATAATGTTTTATTACCTCTGACAGCCTATTAGTTTATATGTTGTTAACCGGTCTACCCCCTGAAGATATTTAACTTAGAACAAAATTTCTATAGATGCTTGGTTGGAATAAATAACTAATCCCACTTGAAAAGTAGGAGGTTTGTCATTGACTTTTTGTTTTACTTTCATCATATTGATCACAGTAGTTTAGTTTATGGGTACAGCATGGACACACGCCCTTTGGCCCACCGAGTCTAGGTTTATGTTATTCCAGTTTCACATCATACACAGTAGCAACATTTTTTTTACCACTTCATCTACAAACCTAGACACAAAACGCTGGAGTAACTCAGAGGATCAGGCAGCATCTCTGGAGTTGATAGATAACGTTTCAGGTCAGAACCCTTCTTTAGACTGAAGAGGGTCTGAAAAATAGTCTCAACCCGAATTGTCACATATTCATTTTCTCCAAAAGTGCTTCCTGACCCTCTGAGTTACACCAGCATTTTGTGTCCATCTCTGGTATAAACCAGCATCTGCAGTCCCTTTTTTATTATAATTAACCTACCGCATGGAATTTGGGAGGAAACTGCAGCACCCAGAGAAAACCCAAGCTGGCACAGGAAGAACATACAATCTGTACAGACAGCACCCATAGTCAGGATGGAACCTGGGTCTCTGGCGCTGTAAGGCAGCAACTCTATCTACCACTTCACCACTGTGCAATGCAACTGATGTAATTTATTTCAATAAAAGAACACAATTTGAGCATTTGATTAATCTGATACCTCCTATTGTCAGTTACATTCCCCGTTTCATGTGAAATCTTGATTGTGATTCTCAATTGTTTTTGCTCAAGATTCCCAAATCTGCAGCCTTTTGTGTCTCATTTTCGCTCCAGTGATGTTATCTGACCCATTGAGTTCCTCCTGCATGTTGTTTTTGGCCCAATATTGCAATGCATTACTCATGACATGTCAAAGCGGAATGAGTGGTACTACAATGTAAAGTATGATATTGGTTAAGAAGGAACTGCAGATGCTGGAAAATCGAAGGTAGACAAAAATGCTGGAGAAACTCAGCGGGTGAGGCAGCATCTATGGAGCAAAGGAAACAGGCAATGTTTTGGGCCAAAACCCTTCTTCAGCCTGGAAACATTGCCTATGATATTGGTTACATCAGTCTTCTTGCTATGGTAAATGTAATGTTTGTTCTGAAACATTGGGCCACCTGTAAGGCATCAAAGGTATTGTGTGAAAGAAAGGTACAGAAGCGTAAACAACAGGAAACACTTGCCGCCAAACCACGTCCTGCCCTCCACTCCTGCCCTCCACTCCTGCCTCCACAACACAGACTCATATATATTTAGAAGGATCCTCCCAAGGATTGTTGATGATTAGGTTGAAGGGTTGTAGTAATTATGCTGCTGGTATTTCTATGAATTATTAGAAAGGTAAAGTCACACGATATTGGAACTTTACTTAAACCTTCAGCAATGCCAAGAACAAAAGCAGAATGTCAGGGAGATTGAGAAAGGAACAATAAATGGGTTCCAACAGGTAGCAATATTGCTGGACACAAAGAACTGACTGAGTAGAGCCAGTGTTTGAACCAGTTTCCTGCGGGGACTGCAGCTTCGACGGCGGTGTAGATGCTGGGACATCTACAAGGAGCGGGCGATGCCTTACCGGGTCGCCTTGCGGTAATCTCCGGGGCACTGTGACCGTCGACAGCACCGCGGAGCCTGGGATCCGAGATCGCCAGTGTCGGGGGTTCGGCCGGCGCGGCCTGTGAACTTTGGTCGTTGCAGTCTTCGGGGGGGAAGCGGCCGCTTCAGTCCAGGCCGCTGATGGATGTTCACCGACGCCGATGGTCCAGCTTCACGGCAAGAGGGCCTGAAGACACCGGGCTGGCTGAGGAGGCCAGATATAGGCCCCGACCTCGGGTGGACTATGAGGGGGAGAACTGGATATTTTTGGTGCCTTCCCTCACAGTGAATTCTGCTGTGGGGGGACGTTTCATGTTGATTTCTATAGTGTACTGTTTCTGTGTCTTTTTTCTTTTTCTCTTTTTTCTCTTTTTTGATTTGTATGAATTTATTGCATTGATCTGTTCAATTAATTTAATCAATCTCTGTAAAGCACTTTGGTTCAAATACTGGTTTTGTTGAAAAGTGCTATATAAATAAATATTATTATTATTATTATTATTATTATTAGTGTTGGAGAACTTCCCCTGGGGCTCTGTATGTATCTACAAGGTATGGTCATCCAGAACACTCTTGTTTCCTGACAAGGTGGTAGATGCCATGTCGCCCAGCATATAACCCTTAGCTATTATCATGTTTTATTTTAGTGGTGCCTGCCATTCATAGCCCAGAACTTGCTGCTGTGGTTTGCTGCCAGTCAACAGTGTAATTGGCATCAGCTGCTTTCACACTAACAGGGAGCACAAGTCGCTGGCATGAGAAAGAATGCATGCTGTTTAATCATGATTCCCAAAGTCGTTTAGGGGCTATTGGATTCATCTTCACTATTCCTTCAATTCAATCAACATAAATATGTATCCAACCTCCTGCTAATGACAATTACACGTCATTGAGAACTATACAATTTCAACATGAAGATAGACACACAAATCTGGCATAACTCAATGGGTCAGACAGCGTCTCTGGAGAAAATGAATAGGTGACATTTCAGGTTGAGGCCCTTTTTCAGGCTTCCTTTTCTCCAGACATGCTGTCTGGCCCACTGAGTTACTCCAGATTTGTGTGTCTATCTTTGGTTTAAATCAGCATCTGCAGTTCCTTCTTACAAATATCAACATAAATACTAGTTTACCAAAGCTAATAAATAATTTTCTGATCTTTCATCAGTCACCATATCCTGTTTTGTCTGGATAGTGAAAACCACAAATAGTGAGAACCACAATACCTTCTGCTTTAACTGTTAACCAAAGATCCACACCTTCCAAAATCAGAAAACGATTGGTTCCAATTATATATATTTGATGTTACCAGAGAGCAATGATTCCATCAAAAGCTTTTTATTCTGGCAATAGAGGGCCATGATAAAGTTGGCATTTCTCAAAGTGAACATCAATTATTCTTAAAATGCCCAGCAAGCTTACAGTATAAATTTATTTTCAATATGACGGAAATGTGCATCTAAGTTCTTAACATCCTTTCCGATGAATCAAAAGTCATAACTCAAATGAATGAATGGATGATACTTTATTGTCACATGTGACAAGCCACAGTGATATTCTTTGTTTTGCCTATGCAAGGTATGCAAAGAGTTGCCACATAAAGGCCGGCAACAAAGTTACAAAGTATTCAATTTTTCCCAAACCATTTTTAACACAAGAAGGAACTCATCTTGATGGGTACACTTAGAGAGGATAGCTCTCAGGTGGTGTCATTTCATAGATTTCATTTCTCTGTGTAGGTAAAATTAGGCAACGAACACCTTATGTACGTTAATTAGGAATCAAATGTCTGCTGAGGAAGTTATTATAATGCAAGGGTTAACCAGGCTTTTAGCTAAAACTAGTAGTTTCATTCTCTATTGAGTCATAAAGTGATGCAGCTTTGGAACAAGCCCTTCAGCCCAACTTGCCCACAATGGCCAACATGTCCCAGATACATTAGTCCCACCTGCCCGTGTTTGCTCCACATCCCTCCAAACCTGTCCTGACCATGTACCTGTTTAACTGTTTCTTAAAAGTCGGGATAGTCCCGGCCTCAACAACCTCCTCTGGCAGCTTGTTCCTTGCACCCAACACCCTTTGTGTAAAAAAGTTACTCCTCAGATTCCTATGTCTAGCAGGCTTACTGAAAATAATAGGTGCTCATGAAAATAATTGGGCTGTCTTGGAAGAACTGGTAAATAATAAGGCCTAGGTGCATGCAGCTGCAAGGACATACAGCAGTTAGATAGGATAAGATTAGTTTTGTTCCTGATGTACTGAATAAACCAATTTTCAGTTTTGGGAAGGATAGCTAATTTTAAAAATATTGTTGGACTACCGTCTTAAAAATAAAACATAGTTGACTGTTATTTGTAAATTACGGTGAAGCACAGGGTTGGTTTATATGAGTGCATTCTGAGAGCAACCTCATCAGAATTCAATTCAGGCCATGATTCTGAAACGGTACCAGAACCCATGGGCATATAGCTGTCGTACAGAGTTCTCGAAAAGCTATGTGTAGGAAGGAACTGCAGGCGCTGGTTTAAACCGAAGATAGAAGCAAAATACTGGAGTAACTCAGCGAGACAGGCAGCATCTTTGGAGTGAAGGAATGGGTGAGGTTTCCAGACGAGACCCAGAGTCTCAACCCGAAACGTCACCCATTCCTTCACTCCAAAGATGCTGCCTTCTCGCTGAGTTACTCCAGCATTTTATGTCTATCTCGAAAAGCTTATGCAGTTAAAGAATGTGTGATATTCAGTGTTTATTTGCTGTTTTGCTTCTGTTTCGTTGTAGCTATAGTTGTAGTTTTATTTTCATTTTTTTCCCCTATTCATTTTATATTGTTTGAATGTTCTTCCTCCATTATTGACCAAAATTCCCAAAACCTGCACATATATTGTTACACCTTCTGAACAGAAGCTTTATCTGAGAGGTTACAATTGTGTATAATCTCCAGCAATCTAGTCATAATATCCTTGTGCCAAATCAGTGATCATTATGTTGCTGGCTAATAAAAGAGAGATAGTTTGTCATTCTCGTCAAAGGGTGCAGTGGACCGGCAACTATTCGAGCAAATTAGATTGTGTAGTAATTTCATGGTTATTCCAATTTTTAAAACTCAGAAGCCCATTGCGCTCATTTCTAGTTAATGGTGTAATACATTGTTTATTCTGCGAATTAGTTTCTGAAAACCTTCCAGGATATCCTGACCCAAAATAAACAGCAACTTGTATTTTTATGCAGACTAAATCAATTGCAAATGATGAAATATTGAATCAAGAATGTTAGAAATATGTGTAGATTAATCGGTCTCTGTGCAAAGGAATGGTACAGTGATGTCTGGAGTGAAAGCATTCATTGCACTCCGAATAAAATCATTGTGATAGAGAACTAGAAGGCATAGTCTTAATGTGAGAAGGTCAAATTTAAAGGAGGTGTGCAGGACTTTTTTTTTTACATAGTGTGGTGAAAGCCTGGAATGCGGTGCCAGGGATGGTGGTGGAGGCAGATAGGATAGTGGCATTTAGGAGGATTTCGGATAGGTACATGAATATACAGGGAATGGAAGGATATGGATACGTGTAGGCAGGGGAAATTATTTAACATGGCATTATGGTTGGCACAGATATTATGGGCCAAAGGGCCTGTTCCTGTGCTGTATGTTGCATGTTAATTGACTGTGAGGGAAGGAGTTTATCTATCACATTGATTTAATTTTTTTCTTTATTTTTCGAACAGACCCAATTGATGAATTTCCCCAAAAATGAATCGGTTGGTTTCTTGGCAAAGGGTGAATTGCAAATGTTTTGAAATAGGAATCGAAACCTTCCTGATCTTATACAATGAAGCTTTCTTTGGAACCCGGCAAGGGCAGGCCATCAAAACGCACCTCGGTTACTTGTTTAAACGTTAGAATCATGCAACTTGCCTCTATTTTTAATCCTCAGTCATCCTGAAAACTCAGGAGAAAAAAGTAGTCAAGAAAGGCAACATCCATAAACTGTGCTGCAAAACTAATGCCAATTATTGGATTAATCTACCTAAATTTCATGAATAAGGAACAACTAATAGATAGTCTTCTCATTTCAAACAGGAAGGTTTGACATTGTGAACCACCATTTGCTTCCTCTGCCCTTGGTCAGGCAACCTTTCCAACTGCAGCATACACCATGTCAAGGATGCCCCTCATTTGCCTTGTCCTATATCCACACATTGTTCATAGCAGGGGTCAACAACCTATGGCCCCCGGGCCACATGTGGCCCATAACCTGAAATCATCTGGCCCGCAGGCAGATATTTTTTACCGTAAACATCCGGCCCGCCAAGCGCTGGGTGCGGCCGAGCTCCGAGCACCGAGCGTGGCTGATCGCCGAGCACCGAGCTCGGCCGAGCTCTGGCTGTACCGCATCCTGCGCAAAGCTGCCGGCACGGCCGCGCATCCTTCTGTGAACATGTTTAAGAAAGAACTGCAGATGCTGGAAAAATCGAAGATAGACAGAAATGCTGGATAAACTCAGCGGGCGAGACATGCAAGGATCGCATGAGTGCCTCACCCGCTGAGTTTCTCTAGTATTTTTGTCTACCTTGTGAACATGTGATTTGATGCCTGCCATCCGGGGTGGGCTGGGGGCGGGATCCATGTGTACACTTGATAGATGTGGCCCGCCATCCGCTCACAGACGTGCAACCTGGCCCCTATGCAGAATTAGGTTGCTGACCCCTGCTTTATAGATACAAAATGCTGGAGTAACTCAGCGGGACAGGCAGCATCTCTGGAGAGATGGAATGGGTGACATTTTGGGTTGAGACCCTTTTTCTAGACCGATGTCAGGGGAGAGGGAGATACATAGACAAGGAAGTGTAAGAAGTGAGAACAGGACAAAGGGAATGGAGATCAAGGAAAATGTAGAATATCATTATTAGCTGGGAGAAGGTAACAACAAAGGAAACAGATATAAACTGTAGTCGGGGACAGTAGGACAGGTCGAAGAATGCTGACCTGCGGGTGATGCCCGGATAGGGTCAGGGTTAGGGTTACAACGTTGCTGTTCCCGTTCCCGGCCCCTGCTGCTTATCGACCCGACCGGTAGAGCCGGGCAGCAGCCACTGGACTAGGCTGCGACCACCTTCAAAGTGCGGGCACTGCTGGTGGCCGCCGATCACTGCACCAACACGCACTTCTGCCGGTACATGCCAAGCGAGTCGGACCTGAGCTGCCTCTTGTAGTTGAGCGACGCACGATGTCAGGCGGGAGCCCCAGCTGCCCGCTCTGTTGGGGGCTGCTGGAGGCCAGGTAACTCTTCGTGTTGCTGCTGGCCCCGCTGCTGTTGCTGCTGCCTTCCTTGTAGAGCTGCCCAAACCATTGGGCTCCACTTTGCACCCCCTCGCCGTTTGGCTCTTCATGTACTTGGCCTTGTTGGCAGCCAGTCTCTACATGGCTGATGTAGGGTGGGGGGCGGGGGGCTAATTTCTGTGTAGTGCATTATAATGTATTTATGTGAGAAATACCGATTTTCCCAACATAATACTGATTTTCAGCCATCAAAATAAGGAAATGCTCCGTGAAACTTGGCAGCTCTGCAATTAATCACAATCACATTATGTTTGAAAATTCAAAATGTGCTTTGTGATCTAGAATTTGTTATAATAGTATGACAGTAAAATTGGTTAGTTTGAAAGTGATCATAGTAATGTAAATGCACCATTTAGTTTGACTTCAAGTTTTTGTTACTGCAAAAACTTACAGTATTTTATTTGCAGTTTTTGCATGCTCCTTTATAACATTTTACAACAGTACAACTTGATTATTCAAACAAGGACAACTTCAATTCTTGATTTTTAAAAAAAAATCTATACAACAATGGCCCCAATAATCCCATTCCACCCACTCATCCCATACTCACTTGACTCAACCAAAATTATTTCTGAAATATTGGTCATAAATTTGGTGCAAAAATGCTCCAAAATAAGTCTCAGAATGCACCAGAGGGCATCTAAAACCCCAGAGCTTCCAGGGCCCGCTTAAGGGCCCTGGACCAAGCTGCGAGGGGCTTCACGCTCGTGATGTGCGTTGCGCACACATTATTTCACATAAAATGTTTGTAATCCTGTCATGCCACCCCCCTTTTTCAAAAGCTTCGTATTGGCCTGAACTTGTCTATTTCTTGTTACAGACGTCAATCAGTCTGTTTCATGTTGCCAGCTTTCCCTGCTTTTATTTGCACTCTGGTTGCTGTGCAATTGCTTTGTGTACCTGGAAAGTAATTGTAATGTATATATTGAGCCTTGTGATATTTATTTGGACTTCAATAGCACTTGGTTTGTTCACTACCTGCATCTAAGACAGATCAAATTATTGGAATTCGACACGTGGATTCCCTTGAAAGCTCAAAAGAAGCCACAATATAACCTTGTTTATTGGCTGCCTCCACTATCATCCACCCGCCGCCAGCCCAATTGAATCTAGATGATTTGTTTAAAGGTGAAATTGAGATGGATATTGCTCATCAAATTTCAGGACCGATGCATGACAGCAATTCCGTTGAAATCGTGAATTTAACATCAATGTGGACCAAGCACCTGGTCTTGTTCCAGAGAATCAAATTCCATCATAATCAAAATGTAATATAGTGTAGCTCCCTCTGTTGCACATTTGTCCTTTGGAAATAAAAAAAAACAAAGGATTCACTGTTATTCTTTTGATAATTATTTTATTCTGTCTGCAATCTGTGAAGGTAAGCTTTTGTTTACTTCTTTTAATGAGAAAGTATCATGTTGTCAAGTACAATGGAATTAATACGAGTGCTGGTTTCATCAAGGTTTCATTAATGAAAACTCTTGACGGATGCCCAGTTTGGTTCTGTTATTCCAGTCAGAAAGGAAGATTTGCATTTATATGGACCCTCTCACATACCCAGAATTATTCAGCACCTGATTTAGGTATCTATCTACATGTGCAATATATAGCAAAGCTGCCCTTTTTTACTCTTGCAATTTATTTTTACATTTTTTAATGATAATGTTTTTTGTTATTGTCTTCTGTATATTGTTTTTACCGTGTGTGAGCAACGCACCGTCATATTTCTTGTATGTGTACAAATCTGGCCAATAAATTGATTCTGATTCTGATTCTGTTTCTGACTCTGCTACATCATTCATAGCATTCTATAGCATTCTGCTATATTCATCATGCCATAACATGATGTATTCAAGAGAGTTAAATCTAGCTCTTCGGGCTAATGGAATCAAGGTTATGGGGAGAAAGCAGGAACGGGATACTGATTTTAGATGATCAGCCATAATCATATTGAATGGTGATGCTGGCTCAAAGGGCCGAATGGCCTACTCCTGCACCTATTTTCTATGTTTCTATTCCTGTGATAAGGAAAACAGAGTGGCTAGTTGTCCACTGCAAGCTCTACAAACAGTTGTGTGATAATGATTTTTTTTCCTACTGCTCGTAGGCCCATCTTGGTCATGACTGACCATGGGTGATGCATCCTGGTCGGATGCAAGCCTGGGCGATGTCATATGGAGGACAGGCTGTTGCCAATGCAGCACGTTCCCCCTCTCCACACTGCTGACCGATCGAAAAGAACAGCAGGGCCGTTACAGTTTGGCACCAGGAGCTGCCAGAGCGAGGTGTAGACAATGACGAACTGCCTTAGAGGCGCCGACTCCAGATTTTCTTGAGGTTTATTCATGGAGCCTTTTCCATGACTGGGTATGGCCACAAGGCAGTGGAGGTTTTAAATCAGAGTTTTCCCTCCCCTAGATGGACTGCCTTCCCAGACTGACGAGCCCCATCTGCCCAAAACGTATGGGGGCGGGAGCGTCTACCTTCCCGTGCAGGTCTATAGCACCTGCCCACTACTTACTGCTACTTCAAAGATAAATATTAATCATGACATTAAAACTTTTCAAAATGACAATATGCAATCCTTTACATCCACCTGTGGGGATGTTTCAATGTCTCGTTTCAATGTCTCATTTAAAAGGCAGCTTTTCCAACAATTCCTTACATTCTCCATGTTGGGGTACCCAAGTCTCTTGAGTTGGACTTGAGTCTGTAAATTTTGGAATAATTCTTCTCTTCATAGCTATGTGTACTCATATTACACAAAGCTGTGATCTCCAAGTCATGTGTGATTATTCCAAAAATAATCTGGTCCTCATTACCATTTCTTAGAAAATTTAGAGTTGCAATTTTCAGTTAGATATAGCTCTTAGGGCTAACAGAATCAAGGGATATGGGGGGAAAGCAGGAAAGGGGTACATATTTAAGATGTTCAGCTATGATCATATTGAATGGCGGTGCTGGCTCGAAGGGCCGAATGGCCTACTCCTGCACCTATTTTCTATGTTTCTGTGTTTCTATACATGTGGATGCAAGACGGATATTGTTTTCAATTACAAATAGATATCGTTGTAACATGTTTCTATCATCGGGAAAACGACAAGTTATGAAATGGAAGTGTTTCCTATTTCCGATTATAAAATCATGAGAAGCTGCAAAAATATCAATTCAACACACAAACCTTAATGGTTCCAAAAATTAAAACACTCCAGACAAAATGAAAGGCCGCTAATGATATTTTGAGGAGTGCTGCTTCGAGCAAAGATACAGATTATTTTCATTTTGAGAAGTACAATGACACATAAATTAAAGTACAAAAGAATTAGAAAACTCAGCTGTCGTGGAGACATTTGTACATACTGAAAAGCCTATTGAGAAAATATACAATAGTAGTTTACACATTTCAAAGATTTTCAAAGTTACATTTATCTGTCTTAAGTTTTTGTTCAAGCTCAACTTTGTGCACTTGGAGCTCAATAACTGAAGTCAAGGAGAAAGTGGATTTACTTTCAAGAGTGGCTGTGAGTTACAAACTATTTCTTGAAGATGTGGTCTATTAGATAATTAAACTCAATTCAGTGGATGTGGGATTTTACGGAAGGTGTTTGATAATGTGTCTCAGGGGACTGCTTACAAAAATGTAGCTGCATCGATAGAAAGAGATTTGGATGGCAAAATGTGCAATGTTACAGAAACCTGGTTATCACCCAAGAATGATTGGAAGCCACATCTTCTAGAATCTTGTCAACCATATAACCATATAACAATTACAGCACGGAAACAGGCCATCTTGGCCTACAAGTCCGTGCCGTGTTAGAAATTGGAAAACCAAATGCAGGAGCAACAGTTACTACTTTGGCAAAAATAACATTTTTAGAACAGGTAGCGGGGAGCAGAGATAGTGTGCATAGAGTTAAACAAAATATGGATCAATAATCACAGTGATCATTGCGATAAAATGGAGGGATGCGTAAATGCAAAGATCATTAAGCAAAAACAGTGTTTAGTTTAATCACATAATAGAAGGAAAAGTTAACTTTCATACATGCGTTAGTGAGACAGAACAACTGACACTGGATGAATCACTGGCAATAAATTTCTCAAAAGTATCCTAGCAAATTTATCATAACTGTCTGCCTCCCATCTGAATCCTCCATATCTGACTGGATGGAGAGAAATAACTGAGCAACTTATTCCAAAAGTTTCCAGAACACAACTGGCTCTTTTTTGTACTGTTCAAGTGGCAGAGTCCTGTTTAATACAAGTCTTACACTAGGCCTCATAGAAAATAAGATGTATTCCTAATGTGCATACATTCTTGCACTTTTTTAATTAAGTATGTACAGTTGTAGTTACTCTAGTGCAATTGTACAAGACACTGATGATGGCACTATTGGAATATTGAGTTTGGTCACCCTGCTTTTCCAAGGATATTATTAAGCAGGGAAAGCACAGGGAAGATTTACAAGGATGTTGGCAGGACTTGAGGGCCTGAACTATAAGGAGAGGCTAGGACTTTTTCCTTGGCGTGCAGGCGGTTGAAGGATGATATTTTAGATGTGTATAAAATCACGAGGGGGATAGGATAAATGCATGGAGTTTTTATTTACCCAGAGTTGGTGGAACAAGAACCAGAGGACAGAGGTTTAAGGCAAAAGGAGAAAGATTTAATAGAAACCTGAGGGGCACCTTTTTCACTCAGTGGGTGGTGGGTATATGGAACACGCTGTCAGAGGAGGTAGTTGAGGCAGGTACTATAATAACATTTAACGGACACGGACAGATAGAGTTTGGAGTCATAGTGTGGAAACAGGCCCTTCGGCCCAACTTGTCCACACCGGCCAATATGTCCCAGCTACACTAGTCCCACCTGCATGTGTTTGGTCCATATCCCTCCAAACCTGTCCTATCCATGTGCCTGCCTAAATGTTGGGATAGTCCCTCCCTCAACTACCTACTGTGGCACCTTGTTCCATGCACCCACCACCCTTTATGTGAATAAGTTACCCCTCAGATTCCTATTAAATCTTTTCCCCTTCATCTTAAACCCATGTCCTCTGGTCTTCGATTCACCTACTCTGGACAAGAGATTCTGTGTATATACCCAATCTCTTCCTCTCATGATTTTATATACCTCAATAAGATACATGGATAGAAATGCTTTAGAAGTATATGGGTCAAATGCTGCAAACAGGACTATCATAGATAAGGCATCTTGGTTGGCATAGACATGTTGGGCCAAAGGCCCAGTTTCCATGCTGAATAAATCTATAATTATATAACTTTAAGGACAAATGAGCTAAACTATTAAATAAATACTATAACAGAAGTGACACTTGTTTTATTTTATAGTTTAAAATAAAGAAGATGTTTTGACTAGGACTGCAAAATTCTAAATAAGAAACTATGAAAGTCTTTAGAATTTGAGCTTTAGGATTCTTTCAGGAGGTTATTGATATGTAATGATTTTTATTCAAAAGCAATCCTACAAATGATTGGTCACAGATTATCTGCGATGGTTATTGGCATACAAAATGCTAGAGTGACAGCGGGTCAGGCAGCATCTCTGGCGATGCTTCTCTCCGGAGATGCTGCCTGACCCGCTGAGTTACTCCAGCATTTTGTGTCTACCGTTGATTTAAACCAGCATCTGCAGTTCTTTCTTACACATGGTTATTGGCATATTGAAGCGATGATTTGCTATGGTCTGTGCATCCAGCTCTATAAAAGGAGCTGTGCAGTCAGCCATTTGGCATAATGGAGTGTTAAATAGCAAGAGATCAATAAACTAGACTTCAGTACTCTTGAGTGAGTAAGTCCTTGATGCCTTAATGAGAGGAACCAAGCTACAGCAAGCAAGGAATCAGTAAATTGCAAAGAATTCCTTATTGAGAAGAGGAACACAACTTATTTTAATTTTAATGGGCAGCACGGTGGCGCAGCAGTAGAGTTGCTGCCTTGCAGTGCCAAAGACCCGGGTTCAATCCTGAATATGGCTGCTGTCTGTACGGAGTTTGTGCGTTCTCTCCATGACCACGTGATTTTTCTCCAAGATCCTCAGTTTCCTCCCACATTCCAAAGATGTACAGGTTTGTGGGTTAACTGGCTTGGTATAAAAATGTAAACTGTCCCTAGCGTGTGTAGGAAAGTGTTAATGTGTAGGGATCGCTGGTCAGAGCGGATTCAGTGGGCCAAAGGACCTGTTTCCACACTGTATCTCTAATCTAAACTAAACTAAACTCCTCAAGGTGATAAATTCAATTGGGTCTCATCTGCAAATTGTACGGCGTGATCTAAATTTGTACTCACAAATCCCACCCTGACACGGGATCAAAATTGGATGTCATCCACTTGAAATCTATGTAGGAAATGCTTCTCAAGGGCCAGTTCTGCCTGGTGAGCTGCCTGCAGGTAAAGTATGGTGAAGTGGTGGAGCAACTGTGGGTGAAGATGATGGTGAGCAGGGTCATCGGCAATAGTCAATAACTCAGTGGAATAACAAAATCGAACTGTTGATAGCTTCCAATCTGGAGTGAGGACTCTTCATGTGTCTCTGGTTTGACTCCTTAAGGCAGAACTAATAAGCAAATGAGAAGCTAATCTTGGTGTTAGCATATTTGTTACATGAAATATATAGTGGTGTTTATGAGGCATTTAGACATGCAGGGTTTGGAAAAATATGATCATGAGCGGCCAGAAGGAATTAGTTTAATTTGGCATCATGGTTGGCACAGACGTCGTGGACAAAAGGGCTTGTTTCAGTTCTGTACTATTCTGTTAGAGCATTTCTATTATCGATTTATTTGGTAAACAAATATTACCTCGCTGTGTATTGAGTCATGTCATTACACAACTACAACATATTGTTGAAGGTCTGCCTTTTGAACAAGCTTGCAGGTTGTCGTTCATGTACACTTTTCTGCAACAATATAGTTTCTGTACAAAGGGTTGTTCCATTTTAAGTATGAGAGTCCTGGAACTGCTAAACACAGGTCTGGGTGTCATTGACAAATCTATTGCCCTTGCCAAGGATAGCACCGTGTTATTGCTCACGCTGCTGCTGTTGCAGCTCAGGGCCAAGGATGAGTAACCAACACCACCCTCTCCCTGAGCAACTCAGACCATGACACACTGCAGTTACTGTGACCTACACGACATTTCAGACTTGCATGCAGCAATTAGTTTTTTCAGAATTTGATCATTTGTAACTTTCTTCCTACCCATGTAGCTGAATGCAAACTACTTCCCATTCATCATCCAGCTTAAATGTTGTTTGGAACCCAGCCACCGTGCTTTAGGAATTGGTGAACAGCGTGCAGTGGGAATATGTGGGCCAGGAATGTGTTGGATAACCTGCCAGTAACCTGTAGACCTTGCACACCTGAACTTCCCTTTTCCACATGCAACGGGCCAAACAAGCTGAGTCTCCACAGCAGATTGGAATCCAAGTGTCGACAATGTCTCAGGTAAGTTGGCCCCAATACTCATCTCCCCCCCCCCCCCCCCCCCCCCCCGCCCACTTCCTCTCCCCACCCATCACCACCACCTCACCCAGCTGCCCTGATAACCTTTGATAGATCACCATTGTTAAAGGCTTTGGAACTATTTTTAAATGCTTAATTTTATAATCAAATTTAAACATTAACAAATAACTTAAAATATTAGGATGAAGTAAGATGACTCAACATAGAAACATAGAAACATAGAAAATAGGTGCAGGAGTAGGCCATTCGGCCCTTCGAGCCTGCACCGCCATTCAATATGATCATGGCTGATCATCCAACTCAGTATCCTGTACCTGCCTTCTCTCCATACCCCCTGATCCATTTAGCCACAAGGGCCACATCTCACTCCCTCTTAAATATAGCCAATGAATTGGCCTCAACTACCTTCTGTGGCAGAGAATTCCAGAGATTCACCACTTTCTCTGTGAAAAATGGTTTTCTCATCTCGGTCCTAAAAGATTTCCCCCTTATCCTTAAAACTGTGACCCCTTGTTCTGGTCTTCCCCAACATCGGGAACAATCTTCCTGCATCTAGCCTGTTCAGCCCCTTAAGAATTTTGTAAGTTTCTATAAGATCCCCCCTCAATCTTCTAAATTCTAGCGAGTACAAGCCGAGTCTATCCAGTTTTTCTTCATATGAAAGTCTTGACATCCCAGGAATCAGTCTGGTGAACCTTCTCTGTACTCCCTCTATGGCAAGAATGTATTTCCTCAGATTTGTCTTTCCTCAGATTTGTCTCAAATGCTTGACTTCAATGATTTCTGTCCACAGGTTAAGTATTCCCACTTAAATGAATGGGCAGCATTCTAGTTTAAAATGCTTTCAGGACACTTCTGTAGCCCAACACTGAGCAATACTTCATTCAAAGAGTTCTCTCCAAGGAACCAGCTCAGTTGTAGTGCTGGTGACTCAATGCTCCTAAGAAAATCTGATCTTAATAATTGCGTATAGAATTTGAATCATGAGTTCAGAAATTATTCATTCAAATTTGCAAAACAATTTTTCCTATTGCACACCTTTATCTTAACCGGGAAACTCTCATAAATGTTATATCCACCTGAATGTTTCAAAGTTCTGCATTCCTACCATTTGGGTATATTGGTCTCCATCTGGGCTTTGCCTACTTTATGATTAGAGATGTAAGTTTTCTATACAATATTTTGTCTGGCTGTGGAGAATGTTTATACTTATTATGCACAGTGATTGCATATTCATCTCCATATGCATCTCTATTACTTTTATGCAGTTTAAACAATCTTAGGGAGGGCCAGGTGCTTCATTTTCAAAAAAGTTTATATTTTAGGTGATTGAGCAGTGTAACACTCACAAAGTCAACCTCACTATGCTTTAACATCTCGTAATGATGAAAACAATAAGTATTCTGCAAAACTCCACAATGACTGATTATAATGGTTTAAAGGTTCAACGGTTTCTTTATTGAAGAATAAAGATTCAGTGAAATGCTTGTCCTGTGCGCTATTCATTAAATTATACCATACATTGGTACAATAGATCCTATTCTGAGACAGCACACTGAGAGTCAAGGAGGGATACAGTGTGGCAACAGGCTCTTCGGCTCAACTGACCCACACCGGCCAACATGTCCCAGCTACACTAGTCCTACCTGCCTGCATATGTCCCATATTCCTCCAAACTTGTCCTATTCATGTACCTGTCTAATTGTTTCTTAAGCATTGCAACAGTCCCTGTCTCAACTACCTCCTCTGGCAACTCGTTCCAAACATTCATCACCCTTTGTGTGAAAAAGTTAACCCTCACTCGCCATCTTACAACCTCCAAGTCTATGAAATGTCTGATATAAGCCTAAAGAGGCATGCAATTCCTATATATTTCACCAGAAGGTCTGGTGTCCAGGCATCACTGGATCGATGAAGACGGTCCAGTGCGATAATAGACAATAGACAATAGGTGCAGGAGTAGGCCATTCGGCCCCACGAGCCAGCATGCCATCATCCACAATCAGTACCCAGTTCCTGCCTTCTCCCCAAATCCCCTGACACTACTGTCTTTAACAGCTCTATCTAGCTCTCTCTTGAAAGTATCCAGAGAACAGGCCTCCACCACCCTCTGAGGCAAAGAATTCCACAGACTCACAACTCTGTGAGAAAAAGTGTTTCCTCGTCTCTGTTCTAAATGGCTTACCCCTTATTCTTCAACTGTGGCCCCTGGTTCTGGACTCCCCCAACATCAGGTACATGTTTCCTGCCTCTAGCGTGACCAAACCCTGAATAATCTTATATGTTTCAATAAGATCCCTTCTAAACTCCAGAGTATACAAGCCCAGCTGCTCCATTCTCTCAGCATATGACAGTCCCGCCATCCCGGGAATTAACCTTGTAAACCTACACTGCAATCCCTCAATTGCAAAAATGTCCTTCCTCAAATTAGGGACCCAAAACTGCACACAATACGCCAGGTGTGGTCTCACTAGGGCCCTATACAACTGCAGAAGGATCTCTTTGCTCCTATATTCAACTCCTCATTATAAAAGCCAACATGCCACTCATTTTCTTCACTGCCTGCTGTACCTACATGCTTACTTTCATTGACTGATGAGCAAGAACCCCCAAATCCTATTGTACTTCCCCTTTTACCAACTTGACACCATTTAGATAGTAATCTGCCTTCCTGTTTTTGCTACCAAAGTGGATAACCTCACATTCATCCACATTAAACTGCATCTGCCATGCATCTGCCCACTCACCCAACCTGTCCAATTCACCCTGCATTCTCATAGCATTCTCCTCACAGTTCACACTGCCACCCAGCTTTGTGTCATCTGCAAATTTTCTATTGTTACTTTGAATCCCTTCATCTAATTCATTGATGTATATTGTAAATAGCTGTGGTCCCAGCACCGAGCATTGTGGTACCCCACTAATCACTGCCTGCCATTCTGAAAGGGACCCGTTAATCCCTACACTTTGTCTCCTGTCTGCCAACCAATTTTCTATCCATTTCAGCACTACCCCCAATACCATGTGCCCTAATTTTGCCCACTAATCTCCTATGTGGGACCTTATCAAATGCTTTCTGAAAGTCCAGGTCCACTACATCCACTGGCTCTCCCTTGCCCATTTTCCTAGTTACATCCTCAAAAAATTCCAGAAGATTAGTCAAGCATGATTTCCCCTTCGTAAATCCACTCGGACCGATCCTGTTACTGCTATCCAAATGTGCCGCTATTTCATCTTTTATAATTGACTCCAGCATCTTCCCCACCACCGACGTCAGGCTAACTGGTCTATAATTCCCTGTTTTCTCTCTCCCGACTTTCTTAAAAAGTGAGATAACATTAGCAGGGATTAGCAGGCATTAACATAAGGATGTCGTTAGCTCCTTCCATTGCTGTTCTGTGCAGCTGCCCCAGGCTCTGTGTGAATGTACTCTGCTGTAGGGCCTCCCACAGCCATCTCCGCTACCACTACAACTCAAGACAACCGCAAACACGCCGCCCATCACCTCCAGCAGCCGCTCTCTGATTCCGTCCATTAACATCAACTCGTCCTGCCTCTCGAATCAAGCACGGAACTCTAGGATGCATCCAGAGGAGCTGACCATTAAGGTAATTGACCCAAAATGTAATATCCTCTGAAATAAAATAATTTGAAAATATTCAGTGCAGGCCTGGAGATAGAAAAATATTGATGTTTCATCAAAATCGAACTTTGAATGCTTTTGAACATTCCTCATATTCAAAAACTATTCAATTGAATGAAATTATTAAAACATCAATTACTAAGTAGTTTAGAAATTGAAGGTAAAACAATCAAAATGTTTTAAACAGTTAAATACATTTAACTAAACTCAATTAATGTAAGAATCAATCCTTTCTTGCAGCTGTTCCTACCTATTGCCAGTTCAATTGGCTAAAAGGTTGCTTAGTGTTCCAAAATAAAATTATCCTCTGATTGCGCAAACTTTGATTTACGGTATAGATGAAGACGAATACTTTCTATATACCTTTACAAGTAGTGTTTTAATCCCAAGAACAAAATTATTCAAATTCTATAATTTACCTTTTCTGTCTGTTGCAATGATTTCTAGACTGGATGATTGATTCATTCATTGCAAAATTATTGATACCTGGACGATTCTGTAAAGCTAAATCACCCAGAAGAGAAAAAAAACCACGATTCTAGGAAGATGATGAAAGTGATATGATTTCTAATCACAGAATCACTTATTTCTCTTCTATACTCATTAAAAGCTGGAGAAAAGAATGCATGACATATTTCCTTTTACATAGTTAAATTGTAGGCATTAAAATACTCAGTTTTGCATCCAAAAGCTATTTTTTTATTTAACTGATTGAAAACTGCAGATGAACACAGCACAGAAACTAACCCTGCTGGGCCTCAACAC
The DNA here is from genome assembly GCF_028641065.1 of Leucoraja erinaceus. Lineage (NCBI taxonomy): Eukaryota > Metazoa > Chordata > Chondrichthyes > Rajiformes > Rajidae > Leucoraja > Leucoraja erinaceus. Next base: position 18,740,155 of record NC_073398.1, read on the forward strand.
CACCCTGTGTCACTGGATCTTGGACTTTCTGACAGAGAGACCGCAGTCAGTCCGTGTTGGCAAGAACACTTCAGGCTCGATCACGCTGAGCACCGGCTCCCCTCAAGGCTGTGTGCTCAGCCCGCTGTTGTTCACACTGCTCACACATGACTGTGCTGCCAGATTCAGGGACAATAAAATCATAAAGTTCGCGGACGACACTACAGTGGTGGGACTCATCAGTGGAGATGACGAAACAAGGTACAGGGAGGAAGTAGAACAACTGGTGGACTGGTGCGGCAAAAATAACCTGGAATTGAATGTCGAAAAAACTAAGGAGATGGTTGTCGACTTCAGGAGGGCGCAGCCAGAGCATACACCGCTCAACATTAGTGGCACTGCAGTGGAGAGAGTGGAGAGCATAAAGTTCCTCGGTGTGCAGATAACGGACAACCTCACCTGGTCCAGGAACACCACTGGGACCGTCAAACGGGCCCATCAGCGACTGCACTTCCTGAGGAAACTAAAACAGGCCTCACTCCCCACCAACATCCTCAGGACTTTATACAGGTTGGTGGAGCGGTTGGTGGAGTCTGTACTCACGTACTGCATCAATACGTGGTACTGCACCTGCAACTGCTCGGACAGGAAGGCTCTGCAGAGGGTAGTGAGGGGAGCAGAGAGGATTATTGGCGTCTCCCTACCCTCGGTACAAGAACTGTTCCAGAGCCGCTGTCTGAAGAAAGCACAGAGAATTGCCAAGGACAAACTGCACCCCCTCCACACACACCTGGATCTCTTGCCATCAGGCAAGAGATATCGAAGCATCAAAGCCCGGACTACGAGGCTGCTAAACAGCTTCCTACCACAGGCGGTGAGGCTGCTAAACAGTCACTCTGCACGCACAGTCACTTGACTTGACTCTGCGGCTGGCACGGACACTTTAATAACTGGCACTGGCCACTTAAATCAGCGGCCCCGGACATTTTTTTATGATTGGTTTACTGTATTTTAACATTGTGTTTTTTACCTGATTTTAACTATTTATTCTGTTCCATCAGGGACTGGATTGTTTTTTTAGTGTTATTATGTGAGAAGTGTTTTAAATTTCATGTGCGAGGCTCCGCTATTCACTGGGAAACGTCTTTTCATTTTGCACTGTACTTGTTGCTTGCAAGATGAAAATAAAGGTTGATTGATTGATTGATTGATTGAAAATGATACGAAATCTTATATAGGCACAAAATGCTGGAGTAACTCAGCGAACAGGCAGCATCTCTGGAGAGAACGAATGGGTGATGTTTGGGTCAAGACCCTTCTTACGTCACCATTCCATCTCTCTAGCGATGCTGCCTGTCCCGCTGAGTTACTCCAGTTTTTTGTGTCTATCTTCGGTTTAAAGCAGCATCTGCAGTTCCTTCCAACACCTGAAATCCTATATTGTGGCTAAAAGATTCAAAGATGTTATGATGCATAAAGTCTGAAAACAGGCGATGATATGTAGTAGTATTCAGTTTTATTTTTGACAGGGACTTGTATGAAGAAGGGTCTCAACACAAAATGTCACCCATTCCTTCTATCCAGAGATGCTGCCTGTCCCTCTGAGTTATTCCAGCATTTTGTGTCCATCTTCCTTGTATACACTATCTAATACTGACACCTACAGGTGTTTTAAAAGCATAATTTATTAATTACAGGAATATTTGGGCTACAATGTATACTGGGGAGCAGATTATATTCTCTTATAAAGTGAATATGATCTATAATGTCAAATTTGCATTATTTGTCATTTTAGATGAATCTATTCATAAAGATAAGGGTTTTGTGTAACAGCCTCCTTCCTTTATCAAGTAACCTAAATGTTGGGTAAAAATATTGTGCAAATTTACTTTACTCTGAAACTGTGCCACTTAATTACTGTATATGATGTTGCATTTGATTGGACAGATGGGATAGAAATCTGGCAGAAAATAATTCATGATTCATGACTGAGTGGTTTGCGAGCTAGTTCCTGCAAGCAGCATTTCTGGGTGATTAAATTGGCTTTAAGCTGACACAGCTCTGATGGAAGTTCAGAGTGTCAGCTCTCTGCTGCAGACACAGTAATCAGGCAAGGCTGCAATAGATTTGGGCTTGGTCAATGATTGACCAGCTGTGTTGGCCCATTAATAGAATCCAGTAGGGCAAGAAACGATAATTGGTGCTGGAATTCTTCCCATTTCACTGCAGATAGCTTGCAAATGAGAGCTAATGGGTGGGTTGGGATTAGTTGGACAAGCAGCACAGAGGTCATTAGTGCTCTGTGCTGGCAGACCGTACTATTTCTGCAAGTTACACTAAAACAGCATCCCCTGTGTGCATTTGGGGTGCACTAAGCCCCAATCAGGCAATACATAGCTCAGCTCTTTATGCTCAGATACTGTAAATGGCTTATTTATGACGAGTGGATTCTTTTGGGAAAACAAAAATGGTACTTGTGAATTTGTCATTATTAAAGTGCTGAAACTCCTAAACATTACAATAAATTTATACGTCAAATATGTATCTGGCCAATTGGAAAGTTCCTCGTAGAGAGTGTGCGAAAGAGTAAACAATTCTGTACTAACCATCAATCAGGCAAAGAAAGGTCCCATGGATGCTTTTAATTTATAAGCATAGCTATTCGGTGTGACGGATATTGGGGTCCCACAAGGATCAATACTTTGTAAATTAGTGGATGGTGCCAAATTGGGGAAATTTTATTCCAAGGGGGAACATAATATATTATATCAATAAACATGCAAAACAGAAACATAATGAGCAAATGAATATTAATATAGTCAAGCACAGAATTCCATTTTGTGGAGAAAAATTAGTTTACTTATTATTATTTGGAAAATAAGAATCTTAAATGGGTAGAGAGTTCAGAGCAGAAATATACAAATCAATACCAGGAACAACGCAGGTTAACAAGACCATTAAAATAACTAAAAAACTGATGTATTTCCAGGGAGAGAATTGTAGAGTAATTATACTTAACTTGCACAGAATATTTTTGGACCACTATTGGAGTAGAGTTTGCAGTTCTGTTCACCGTGCATATTATAATATAATGATATGGATGATCTGGAGAAAATGTACCGAGGTTTCTCAAGGATGGGGAAAAAATGTAAAGAAAACCATCAAGAAAATTGTGAGAGTTGATTTATGTTTAACATAACATAATGTAAAATTTTGTATTCTTGCGAGAATGTAAGGATATAATGAAAAGCAGCAGGATTTACAAATCAGCCCTTCAAGGCTGATCTGCCATTTAATAAGAACAAGGCTGATCCAACCTTATCCTCAGCATTACATTCACACTCTTACACCATACCACTTGATTCCTGTATAATGTAAATACCAGCAAATCTCCTCCTTGAATATATTCAGTTCCACCAAAACGATTTTCAAAACTCAGAGAAAATAAATTATTTATCATCTCTGTCAGAAGTGGGTGATCATTTATTCTAAAAACTCATGTCCCTCTTGTTCTAGATATCCCCAACATCCTCTCAGCATCCACCTTGTCAACCCCCTTAGAATCTGACATGTTTTTACCAGATCACATCTTATTTTTCTGCAGTGCAATGAGTGAGGATCCTTCTTCAAATGTAAAATGACTAAATTCCAGGAACAAACATAATAAAACCTTTGTGTGTAGGAAGGAACTGCAGATGCTGATTTACACCAAAGATAGACACAAAAAGCTGGAGTAACTCGGCGTCTGTGGAGAAAAGGAATAGGTGACATTTTGGGTCAAGACCCTTCTTCAGACTGCGAGTCAGGAGAGAGGGTAACAAGAGGTAAGAAAAGGTACAGAACAAATTAGCCTTTATTACACTGCCTCTTATGCAAACACATCCTTCCTTAAATATGTAAACCAGAACTTTACACAGTGCCATTACTCGAGGTGCAACCTCACTAGTAAAGTTGCATTAAAATTTCCCTATTTTTGTTCTGTTCTGCTATGAGAATGCAGGGTGACTTGGACAGGTTGGGTGAGTGGGCAGATGCAGTTTAATGTGGATAAATGTGAGGTTATGCACTTTGGTAGCAAAACCAGGAAGGCAGATTACTATCTAAATGGTGTCAACTTGGGAAAAGGCCAAGTACAACGGGATCTTGTTCATCAGTCAATGAAAGTAAGCATGCAGGTACAGCAGGCAGTGAAGAAAGTGAATGACATGTTGGCCTTTATAACAAGAGGAGTTGAGTATAGGTGCAAAGAGGTCCTTCTGCAGCTGTACAGGGCCCTATCGAGACCACACCTGGAGTATTGTGTGCAGTTTTGTTCCCCTAATTTGATGAAGGACATGCTTGCTATTGAGGGATTGCAGCGTAGGTTTACAAGGTTAATTCCCGGGATGGCGGGACTGTCATATGCTGAGAGAATGGAGCAGCTGGGCTTGTATACTCTGGAGTTTAGAAGGATGAGAGGGAATCTTATTGAAACATATAAGATTATTAAGGGTTTAGACACGCTAAAGGCAGGAAACATGTTCCCAATGTTGAGGGAGTTCAGAACCAGGGGCCACAGTTTAAGAATAAGGGGTAAGCCATTTAGAACGGAGACAAGGAAACACTTTTTCTCACGGAGAGTTGTGAGTTTGTGGAATTCTCTGCCTCAGAGGTCGGTGGAGGCCGGTTCTCTGGATACTTTCAAGGGAGAGCTAGATAGGGCTCTTAAAGATAGCAGAGTCATGGGATATGGGGAAAAGGCAGGAACGGGGTACTGATTGGGAATGATCAGCCATGATCACATTGAATGGTGGTGCTGGCTTGAAGGACCGAATGACCTACTGCACCTATTGTCGATTGTCTATTGTCTATTGTCTATTCACCTTACCCTTTGCAACAAAATACCAAATGCCATGAGCCATTCTAATTCAGTGTTGTACCGTATGCTAACCTTTTGGGTTTAGTGTCCCTTCTACTACTATGTTCTGTAATATCACCTCCAATTAAATAATAATTTGCTTTTTCATTCTTCTGTTCAAAGTGAACAGTTGATCACCTGCCATTTTACACACCATCTGCCAACTTGTTGTCCACTCTCACAACATATTTATATCCTTTTGCAAACTCTTTGTGTCTGTCTCACTTATTAAGATGACATATCTTTGTAAAGAATATCTACATTAGGGAGCATTGTCAAAATGACCCCCCAAGTATTCAAATACAAAAATCAGAAGTAGTGACTTTGTCTGCAGTCTGGTAAGAATATAAGATGTTATCAGAGGTTTGGTTGAGGCAATATTTAGATGGGATAAGGGAACACCAGTAGAGCACATGAGGAAGAATCCAATAATAATAGGTTATAACATTAGAGCTGAATGATGATGGACAGAAGGCCACATGTGGAGCAAAAACACCAGCAGAGTTCCATGAACTAGACAGTCATAATCAACCACCTTTGTAGTGCATATTCAATATGATTCTATTTCATAACAATGTTACATCATCTTTGGTTATTTTTGTTCAATTTATTCTACTATATGCTAAAATATAGTAAGATATATGACAATAACATTACCATGTAACCCACCGCTTACATCCAAGAATCATTATTAACCAGAAACTCATCTGGACAGTCACTTAAATAATTTATCTACTAGAATATGCTGGGTATCCTGTAGCAGGTAATTAACCTAATGACACCCTCAGGCTTTCTATCATTCTTAAAGCATAAAGGGCCTCTCCCACTTACATGTCCTTGGCCAGCAAATTACGCGACCTCGTGGTCGCGTTGAGGCGCACGGGCATCATATGGCCGTGCGGGGTCGGTCCCACTTAGAAGCATGGAGGGGTATGTAGTTGTGCACGACATTGCGTGAGGCTCCGAATTTTTTGTAGTGAACAAAATCTTCGTGTGCCAACGGCCTGTCGCGGAACTGACAGCCAAAGTGGGACAGGCCCAAGACCCTGGTACGACGCAATGTCTCACTTTCAACAGCAGCAGAAGCAGGCAAACCATCGCCAAACTCTGCCTGGGGCACAAGGCCATTGCGGTCCGGATCCGCCCCAACTTCTACTATCAGAGCGGGGCCAAGAAAATTGAAGATAGACACAAAATGCAGAAGTAACTCAGCGGGACCGGCAGCATCTCCGGAGAGAAGCAATGGGTGACGTTTCGGGTCAAGGCCCTTCTTTTCAGACTGAAGAAGAGTTTGAAGAAGGGTTTTGGCCCAAAATGTTGCCTATTTCCTTCGCTCCATAGATGCTGCTGCACCCACTGAGTTTCTCCAGCATTTTTGTGTACCTATAATTTTTCACTTACTGTTTGTCAAATGGTAATGCCAATTTTACAACAGTTTCTATGACTATAACAAAGAATGCTTATCTGAAACAGAATGCCATTTGATGAGAATTGTCAATTTTACAACAAACCCGATGGATTTAGCTTTGGTTTCAGTGTTATTACTCAGGCAAAATTTGGTTTTACTATGAAACAGGAAATTCAGACACTTCCTGTGTTAATAACCCAAATATGATTGCTTCTTGACAGAACAGAAGCAACATGAAGATGATAATCTAAATTAAAACCTGGCCATTTATTTAATTTCTAAAATTAAATAAACATCCTCAAACTCTAATCTATTTTGCAAAGACAGCACCTAAATAGTAAGATTAAACGAGAACTTACCAGTTTGAAGTTTGATCGTTATTTTATGAGGAGTAACGTTGAGGGAATACGTGAAGAACCCAGCCAAGATGCATGCGTGTCATTCTTCAAAGCAGCAGTGTGAAATCACAGATAACTGTAATGACTAAACATAGTAAGATTAGAGAAAATATACCAGTTGAGTATATGATCAAGGGTGGGAGCGGAGGGCACGTATTCCCTCAACGTTACTCCTCATAAAATAACGATCAAACTTCAAACTGGTAAGTACTCGTTTAATCTTACTATTTTACTTCGGAGTCACGTGAGTGACTACGTGAAGATTTTAAAGCTCTGTGATTTCATGCCGGAAACGAGTCCATGCATCACATCTGCCTTGATTATGGGGAGAATAGAGTTAACATCATTAGACATCAATACGATATTGAAACCCAACGATAAATATATTAACACCAATTATTGCCTCTATTTATGGGGTAAATTATATTACAGAACTTAAATTTGTTTCTGCAAATGTTCCAGGCTCAATGACTGGTTTGTTATAAAGTCGTTGGAAAGTTTCCTCCGTTGACCATCCTGCTGTCTTGAGGATTTGGTCCATAGGAATGTCCAACTTCATAGCTGCCGATGTAGCTGCACCCCTGGTGGAGTGAGATTTAAAAATGTTAGTGTCTACTCCAGCCTTTATTAGGACCCTTTTTAGCCATCTAGAGATGGTCTGGACTGTCACTGTTTTGAGTGGCTGTTTGTAGCTGATTAAAGTGACATTTCTTTCCCTCTGATGATCTTAGTATACTCCATATATAATAGTAAGTGTGTTACAATACAGAGACGACCATCTGTCCGGTAGGCCCTGAATTCTGTTTTTAGGCCTGCTGACCCCTGGCTGTTCTGTTTGACTATTTCATTGATGTGAAAAGTTAAATTTCCAGATGAAATAATCATATTGGCCAGCCTTAGTTTCTGTAGTGACTGGACCCTTTGTGCCGTGACCAAGGCCATCAGCATGACTGTTTTCATAGTCAGTTTCTGTAGGGACAGAGCTGTAGCTGGAGACCAGTTTCTTAACATGGTCAGTACAATGCTCACATCCCATATTTGGGAGTACCTGGTTCTTGGGGATTAACATTAAAATGCCCCTCATGAGTTTGGTTACCAGGGTGTGTCCCAACAGAATGCCGCTCTGTTCCTTGCCACAGGTATGTTGACAGAGCACTTCTGGCACAGTTAGTGGCACTATGACTGAGCCTCTCATCGTAATGGAGGCTTGCCAAGAATTCCAGAACAGACGGGATGTTCATAGATCTGTGGGTGATGTTTATTGTTGTGACAGTACTTCCCATTTCTTGAAGACACCAAGTACTGTTTTTTGGTGGACTGGCTGTGGGCCGCTGAAATAATATCCACTGTTTGGTCCGTCAGTCCCAGGTGTAGTAGAGGTGCTTTCAACTCTATAAATTAATAGGTTTATATAATTATGACATGGGTAACTACCCCTTGTTGCGGGAAGAACCAGTAAATTAGGTCTATGATGGATGGTGATGCATGGTTCTAAAACCATGTCGTGTATCACCGGGACCCATGATTGAGTAGGCCAATCGGGTACTATCAAAATATCAGACGCGGAGTCTACTGTATATTCCTAAATACCCGACTGATGAGGCAGAAGGAGGGAATGCATAAATAAATAATCCCCCAATGCAGCGAAAATGCATCTGTAGCCACTGCCCCAGGTTCTGGTTCCCATGAACATAATTCGATAACTGGTGAGAGCATGGATGCGAATAGGTCAATATCTGGTGTTCCATACCATGCTGTAATGTCAGCAATACATTTTTTATCCAACAGCCATTCAGTGTTTTCATAGAATTAGCGTGACCTGGTGTCTGCCACTAATTCAGTTTACCTGGCAAGTAGGTAGCTGATATCCAAATATCTCTCTGGATACACTATTGCCAAATTGTGTTGGCCATATTGTCACATGATGTCGATATGTTTCCACCCATATGGTTGATATATGCTACCACGGTGGTGTTGTCAATTTGTAGTCTAACATGCTGGTGATATAACCCAGAACAATATAACTTAAAGCCATGGAATGCACTCAACATTCCCAGGTAGTTTATGCCCAGTGTTTGTAATAATGATGCCTCCTGTGCATTCCATCTCCGCCACAGCTGGAGATGGAATTGGTAGCATCCCATCCAAGTGCACTGGCATCAGTATGTAGTTCCATAGACGGGTAGCTGATAATGTTTGGATCGCAACAATGCCTAATGTTATGTTTTCCCCATTTTAGTTCCATTGTGGCCTCTGTTGGTAACTTCATTGGTCTGTCAGAATGACTCCCATAATTTTTCAGTGCACAAATGTTTGCCCTCTGTAATTTTTGATAATGTAAAGGTCCGATTTGTGTGGCTGGAAATGCAGCCACTAAAATGCCAATTATTCTTGCTACCAGTCTGATGGATGGTTTTGTTTTGCTGCAAGCCTCCATTAAGGCTGTAACCTTTTCTTTCGGCAAAGTCACTGACATGTGAACTGTGTTAAGGGTGAACCGCAGATGATCCATTGTGTTAAATAACATCTGTGATCACCTCTAATGGGTACTGTATAGTAAGCATTTTTTAATACGATGCTTGCCATGTAGTAACCTAGGAATCAATTGTTTAGCAGTAACAAAGGTTCCCATCTAGTAATGAATATAAAGTACGAAAGTATTCAAATTAGTCAAATCTATGATGATGTGGCAACCACCATCTATTTTATGATAAAGATTTTGGACACGGATTCCTGTGATTCGTGTTGCATATCCTCCATTACTCCTTTTTTATAAAGCCACTGTAGTTCAGTATGCGCTTTTGATTTTTTTTCTTTGCCTGTAAGCACAAACATTCGGTTCGGTACATGCTGAACTGGAGGATTATGTTTTGTATAAATTCTATGGTATAACCCTATACATCTGAAAATATGAGTGTCAGTAGTTAATTTATTCCATGCATCCAGATAGAATTGCAATCTCACACCAACCTCGTAAGGAACCAGACCCACCTTCCTCCATGGTTACTATTAGTAGGTTTGTTACTTTTTCGGCATCCTCCGTGGACGTTGAGGTGCCGGTGTCTGGATCTGTAGTTGGGTCGGTGTTGAGGGTTAGCGCATTCCCCAAGAAGTAGTTTTTAGACGTTGCTTTAATGAGCCCCAGGGTTTTACCCTCTTTGTCAAGTTCTTTTACCTGTTTTGATAAGTTGCCTCAAAATAGTAATCTTGGTGGTTTGGAGGTTCCAGGTTTGCATAGGCCTGCAAATTAGGGTCTAAAGCTGGTTGGATGGCACTTCTTCCTAATGCTGTTTACTCGTATTGGTAGTTGCAAAATAAAGCCAGTGCATCCTGGTGATCTTGTGTCATGTCTTTTTTGTTTATTGTGCGGGCGAAACCCGTAATTCCCGCTGTTAGGATTTTCAGAACTTTCTGTTGTTTCAAGTCCCTGGCCCTGCCATGTTTTCAAATACACTGGTTAACACTGGGAACATTCAGTGTTTTGCAGTTCCCTGATGGTAAGTGTCTTCCAATAGGTTTTCTTGCACCCCATGTGCACTAGGGGTATGTTCTGCACCCCTCTTCAGGTTCAGCCCAGAATTGACCCCCTATACTCCCCTCTGATGAGGGAGAAACACTGTGCAGCCCTACAAGAGGTACTGCTGTAGGACTTACTAGCTGCCCCCTGTGACTAGTCTCCATCTCCCGGAGCCTGCCACTTACCTGCTCCAACAGCCGCTCCAGCTGGCTCCGATGCTCTCGGGCACTGGCCACCTCATGGTCACTGGCCGTCGCGGCTGCTCCTGAAGCCGCTCCTGCTCCAGCTCCTGCAGTCAGCCCAGGATGGACCCTCCATGCTCCCCTCTGATGAGGGAGAACTCTGTGCAGCCCCACAAGAGGTACTGCTGTGGGGCGTACTAACTGCCCACTGTGGCTAGCCTCCATCTCCCGTATTTCCTCCAGCAGCCACTCCAACTGGCTCTTATGCTCTCGGGCATAGGCCACTCGCGGCTGCTGCTGATCCTGCAGCCGCTCCAACCGGCTCCAATGCTCACGGGCACTGGCCGTCGCGGCTGCTTGAAGCTGTTCCTCCTGCAGCCGCTCCAACCGGCTCTAACGCTCACGGGCACTGGCCATCGCGGCTGCTTTGTTCCCCACTCCCAGCCGCTCCAACCGGCTCCAATGCGCACGGGCACTGGCCGCTCGCAGCTGCTCCTAAAGCCGATCCAACCGGCCCCAATGCGCACAGGCACTGGCCGCTCGTGGCTATTCAGAGTCGGACTCATCGGAGTCAACGACTCTGTTGGTTTTTTGCTTCGTTCTACCGCCCGGCCATGGCCGGTGCGGGAGCGAAGTCGGGCACAGCTGTTCCCATTAAGGGAGATTGGCGTGCCGTTGGCCACTGCTGCCGGCTGCCCGCAACTCCACGGTTCTCCCCCGCCAGCTTTTCCGCAGCCTTCGTGGATCTGGCTCATGTCTCCACCTGTAAGGTAAGTGGAAGGAATGCAGAGTCTCCTTACCTGCTGTTCCCGACTTTCAAATTCTGGAACGCAGAGTCTCCTTACCTGCTGTTCCCGGCTTTTAATTTTTGCCGCTAAGGGGAACGTCGTTCCCCCTCTGTGACTCGTTGCAATGCGTGTAGCGATATATGACACGCATGCGTCCTGGCGGGGTTCTTCACGTAGTCACTCACGTGACTCCGAAGTAAAATAGAATTGTGCAGCACAATGTACAGCAGGTGTGAATATTTAACTAATTAACGTTATAGCGCAAGGAAATATGAAATATCAGCAGAAGCACATTTGTTCAATCATCACACAATTATATCCCAGTTAAAAGATAAAATCTGACCTTAAATTTTAATTAACTCAAAGTTTAATTTACACATTATTTTCACATGCCATATGGATTGATGTTATTTTGCTGATGCTGGAGGTAATTTGCATATTTGCAATAAGTATAATTCATTATATATTCTGTGATTAATAGTAATTTGACCAGCAAAAAAAAAAACACAGTCCTATGTATGTTAACTTTTCTATTCTGTGTTGATATTCCTGTTACTAATAATTGTAGAAGTTTATATCAGAAACCTGCACTGTGGTCATCATATTCAGATCAAATGCTAAATAAATGGACATTAGAAATGTAAACATGAAAGAAATATTTATGTGCTTATTTTTTCCAGAGACACTCTTATGTCAAACCAAAGCAAGACATGGTACGTCACAAGAATGTGTTGCTTTTTACTTTTGAGACTTACTGTTCATAAATTCTGCCTTGCATCATGGCTAAACATATTGATTTGGCAGAACACCTCCATTAAGCAGTGGCCATGTGCTTCCAGATGCCCATCACTTTCTTTCTAATTCTACTCCCACTCTGATATTTTTATCTTAGCTTCCTGAAACTCAATATAAGATTGAAGAAGATAACTTTATATTCCACCTAGATATATTGGAGTGCTTTGGACTTAAAATTATACTCATCTATTTCAGATAACCAATCTTTCCTGTTTGTGCCACAGCAGTTTACTGCAACCTGAAATTCCAGCATTGTCTTCTTCTCTTTCTACTAGGAAGGTCCACATTCCCATCCCTCTACCTATGTTCCCCTCTATTAATTGGATAGAATACCAAGCTTTCAACAGTCTGCCTTAGATGGCACCACATATTTTGTGTTTCACAGATAATCTTGGATTTCACCCTATCAAATTTCCCTTGCCCTCTTGACAACTTCAAATATGTTTGATTTCTCATCTTTTTCAACCATCAGGTCATCAGCCTGGAATGGTAACTTTGTCCCCCACAGTACATGCCTTCAACACTTCCTTTCTAACTTCAGATTTCCAGGATCTGCAATTTTTGTATTTTCTATATTTCATTGAGTCACCCTGTAATTATTATTTTAGCTTTTAGAATTCTCGACTCGAAAGTGCAAAATCATATCAATTATCTGATTAACCATTCTTCAGCTCACGGGGAGCTAGTTTATAGAAGTCTCAACATTTTTTGCCAACTATAGCTTTACAATACCAGTATTAGAAATCTTCGTAAAACAAACACTGGGACATATTTTGGAAATAAAGACACAAATTGATAATTACAGCACAGCAAATTATTTACTCTCATCTGCTCTGCAACAAATAAAGAGAGAATGTGTACGTACATAGGAGACTTACAGTAATCTGTTATTGTGTTTCATGCTTAAACCTCTTAGGATAACAAAGAAAGATGTATTTTTAGTATAATGTTTTCTACCTTAACATCTTCATTAAATGTGTTTTTGTGTCTGGTGATTACTATTACTGGAGAAGTATCACACATAATCAATAACTAGTAGTCCTAATGTATAAAGAGGATGTCAATAAATCAACACATTTATTCATTATTATTTGTAAAGTTATGGTCCCATAGACATTAAGAACATTTAATCTGATATTATATATTTTTTATTCAGAATTAAGAATTGCAATTTTACAGCAAATTCTTTCTGGTCATCTTGAAATATGTGTTGATAAAAACATGGATAAAATTGCATTATGCATGTGCTTTTATGCCATTTATTCCCATCTTCCTGATGTTCGCGTGCAGAAGTTTGGAGAAGCTCACTCTGCAGATATTTGCTTCTGTTGATTTCATTCAGTTAAATGAGACTTCATCAAGGCACATCAACCAAGATAACAACCAAAGGGCGACAGTGGTGCAGCGGTAGCGTTACTGCCTTACAGCACCAGAGACCTGTGTTTGATCGTGACTATGGCTGCTTTGCTGTACGGAGTTTGTACGTTCACCCCATGACCCCCATGGGTTTTCTCCACAATCTTCGGTTTCCTCCCACACTCCAAAGATACAGATTTGTAGCTTAATTGGCTTGGTATAATTGTAAATTGTCCTTAGTATACGTACTATAGTGTAAGTGTGTGGGAATTGCTGGTCAGCGTGAGAACAGAGGGCCACAAAATTCAGGAGTAACTCAGCTGTTCAGGCAGCATCTCTGGAGAGAAGGAATGTGACATTTCAGGTCGAGTCCCTTCTTCGGATTGGGAGTAGAGGGAAAGGGAAATGATAGATATAGACAATGATGTAGAGAGATATAGAACAAATGAATGAAATATATGCAAAATAGTTACAATGATAAACAAAACAGGCCATTGTTAGCTGTTTGCCAGGTGAGAAGGAGAAGCTGGTACAACTTGGGTGGGGGAGTTAAACTAAATAAGTGACATGATTAATTCTTCAATTAAATCCTACAAATATTGGTTGGTTCATAGACTTTGATTTATTTTCTTCTGCAACAAAACTAATGATGAAGATCAGTGAGCAGGTGACCAGATATCTTGAGAGAGGAGATGATATGCTTTAGGCCTTGATGAGGAGTCCGGTTAAATATATATAACAAACTGACAATCTGAAGAAGGGTCTCGACAAGAAACGTCACCTATTCCTTTTCTCCAGAGATGCTACCTGACCCGCTGAGTTACTCCAGCTTTTTGTGTCTAACATTAAGAGATACTGCGTCAAAAGTGTCAGGTAACAACCATCTCCAACAACAAAACCTTTGGCATTGAATAATATTACCATCGCTGAATCCTCCTCCACCACTGAGGCCACCATTGCCCTGAAATTCAACAAGACCATAAATACTGTCACAGCAAGAGAAGATCTATTTATGGGTAGCGGACAGGCCCATGAGTTAAAATTCTCCACTGCGGCATGTCATGTTTGAAGATATTAGACGGGAACTCGCTCAAATTAATTGTAGGTTGTTTGAAGGAAAAGGAATTTTCATAAAGTGGGATGTTTTAAAAAGTGTGCTGACAAGACTCCAGGCCAAGTGTGCTGACAAGACTCCTGTTCCTGTTAGAGTGAAGGGCAAGGCAGGTGGGCATAAAGAAGCACAATGTGCTACAATAATTCAACAGTTCAGGCAGCATCTCTGGAGGAAAAGGTTAGGTGACATTTTGGGTCGAGATCCTTCTTCAGACTCGAGGAAAAGTTTAGGAGATGTTTTGGTTCGGGATTCTTCTTCGGACATAAGGAAGCTTGGACGAGGAGAGAGATTGAGGCTTCGGTCAAGAATAAGAAGGAGGCATGGGGCAGGGATAAGCAGCCGAGATCACAATCTGCATGGTAATATGATACAATACGATACAATATAACTATTTATCCAAGGAGGTAAATTCTACTCTGGAGGGTTAGATTGCATGGGTTCCAAGGAGACGTAGATGGGGCATGTTGGCTGCATGGGCAATTTGGGCTGAAGGGTCTATATCCAAGCTGTATGACTCTATGACTGTATGAGATCAGTAGCTGGGTATCCTGTGGCAAGTAATCCAGCTCCATATATCGCAATGCCTTTGCAGCATCTACAAGGTGCAAGTCAGGAATGCGATGGAATAGTCTCCAGTTCCCTCGATGAGTGCAGTTCCAAAAAATAGTCAAGACACTTGATGCCATCCAGAACAGCTCAGCTTTATGAATTGTAACATTCATTATCTCCACCACTGGCACTCTACGGTGGCGATGTGTGCCATCTACAAACTGAACTACAAATGATCAAGGCAGTACCCACCACAACCCTTGTCTCTATCTTCAAATGCAAAAGGCAGTAAGTGCATGGAGACATTGGCACATTCAGCATCCTCTCCAAATTACCACCCATGATGATTTGGAAATAAATTGCCATTTCTTCATCAAAGGTGTGTTTAAAACCTGCATCTCCTTCCTAATAGTAACGTGAATCTTTCACCAGAAGTACAGTAACCATTCAAGAATGTATCCCACCACAACGTTCTCTGGAGAAGTTAGGTAATAATTGTTCATCATAGCAGTGATACCTGAATCCCAAAATGTGAATAAAAACAAAATCTGAAGACAGTTGACCAAAAGCATAATTGATCTGAGTTTTTGTTTCTATAGGAAATCTTTGGTGGTGGCCAATCTTGCACTGCCAAGCACTAATCCTGTCTTCACATGCATTGATTAACCTTAGTTAACAATCTGTCAGGAACTATATTAATATGGTGTGTCCAAACATAATTAATTATTGGGGTTGCAAATATATCAGATGCATCATTTCATTTTTGTCCCTTCCCAATTTTCCCAGGAAATTCAACTGGGCTTCTGTATGAATAATTCCTTCAGAAACAGGCAACAAATTGATGAGATTTATTTTAAATTTCACATGTGCCAACAAAATTTCAGTGATTTATCTCGTATGTGACAGTTCAAATAATATGTGATTGATGGCTAATACCTTGCTATCCATAACACCGATAGAGATTTTCTTGGTGAGAGGGATTTGCAAAATACAATCATAAGAAATACTATTTGGAACGGCTTCCTTTCCCAGTTACTGTCATTTGTCTTTATTCCCTGCTAAAGGCCTTCCTGTCTTTCCATTCCATTGTCTGGTCATGGGTAAAAATGACAGATTACATAAGGTTGCAGCCATGCAGAGCGGATATAAACTTTCCCAAGTGTTAGTGCTATGTTTAGTTTAGTTTAGCTTAGAGATACAGAGCAGAAACAGGCCCTTCAGCCAACTGAGTCTGCACCGACCAGCGATTCCCGCATATAAACACTATCCTACACAGACTAGACAATTTACACATATACCAAGCCTACATACCTGTACGTATTTGGAGTGTGGGAGGAAACCGAGGATCTCGGAGAAAACTCACGCGATCACGGTAAGAATGTACAAATCCGTACAGACAGCAGCCGTAGTCGGGATCGAACCCAGGTCTCCATCACTGTAAGCGCTGTAAGGCAGAAACTCTACCGCTCTGCCACCTTGCCGCCCTATTTGCCGCATTTAACTACTCTGCCTCACTCCGATTAGCCTGACTGACTACCCTTTCATGTTTTAATTTTCAAAAATAACCTTTATTTGTGAAAAAAAATTGTGCCGAGATGTACAATATTGCCAAAATTGGGTTAACACCTTTCATTTTAGTTATTCATTGCCACTTATGTGGTCCCCTGGGGTGATATACTATCCCTTGTTTAGGGGGGTCCCCTCAGTATCTAGCAGTGGAAGAACAGAGCCTTGTCGTTGGCTGCACCAAGCTTCAGTGTGTCCTTCAGCACAGACTCTTCTAGTCTGGAATGGGCCAGTCTGCAACATGTCGCTGTGCTGGAAGACGCCTGACTTCCATAGATCTGGACTGAACGGTTCTGCTGTAATGCAGCAGCAACACCAGAAACAGTTATCCACCCACCCCCCCCAAGTGATTTATGAAACCCACAATTAACTCAGCCCAATTCGTTTTTCTATTCCTCCCTAAGTCATGGGCACAACCGGGGAAATCTTCCTGCGCCAACTCCAGATGGTGCAGGGAGAATATAGCCAGGTTGACATAGCAGAGGTGCCCATCCGGGAAGTCCCCTATTCTGCATGGGATTTGATGCAATGCCACAGGGCCTGTCTGCACCACTGACAACAATGGTTGACACTGCTGGTTTAAACCAATGCCAATGTTGCTCTCCAATGTTGACATCCAGCTGTATACCCAGTTATAGACACTCAGTAATTCAGCAGAACAGGCAACATATCTGGAGAGAAGGAATGGTTGTCATTTTCAGGTTGAGACCTTTCTTCAGACTGAAAGTCACGGGAAAGGGAAATGAGAAATATGGACAATGATGTAGAAATATATAGAACAATGAATGAAAGATATGCAAAAAAGTAACGATGATAAAGGAAACAGGCCATAGTTAGCTGTTTTTTGGGAGAGAACGAGAAGCTGGTGTGACTTGCGTGGAGGAGGGAATGAGGGAGAGGGAATGCCGGGGTTACTGACAGATGTTCTTCCAGTTATTCCTGACAGATGGCACTGCTGCAGTATGCTCATAGTCATAGAGTCATAGAGTGAAACAGTGTGGAAACAGGCCCTTCGGCCCAACTTGCCCACACCGGCCAACATGTTCCAGCTACACTAGCCCCACCTGCCTGCACTCACTCCATATCCCACCAAATTTGTCCTATCCATGTACCTGTCTAACTGTTTCATAAACGTTGGGATAGTCTCAGCCTCAACTACCTCTTCTGGCAGCTTGTTCCATACACCCACCACCCATTGTGTGAAATAGTTGCCTCTCAGATTCCTATTAAATCTTTTCCCCTTTCACCTTAAACCTGTTTCCTCTGGTCATTGATTCACCAACTCTGGGCTTGGATGAGTGCATGAAGAACTGTGCCCTGCAGGGATACAGACCAAGAGATAAACGGTGGGATTTGGCTCAGTATTGGCTTTGCAAATTGGCATGGGCATAATGGACTGTGAAGGTTCCTGGTTATAGATTTTCCATAACTCTAAGATGGAAGTTCAACTGGTGGTCAGTGGTGGCGAACATACGATTGCAACAAAGAGCATTAAAATGCACATCAAGAAAGGCTGATTGTCAGATGTCAGGATATCACTTCACTACATCGCTTGACTCAGCACCAAGTCATCTGATGAAGCACAGACACATATATGCGTGAAGTATTCTGAAGGTTGAAAGGGACCTGGGCTAAACAGGTCAGTGTAGAGGAGTGTAGATATCAGGCAACTAAGCCATCATACCGACAACTGGAGAGCAGTATCTACCTAATAGGAGACCCTCGGACTATCCTTGATTGGAGTTTAATGGACTTTATCTTGCACTAAATGTCATTCACATTATTTCCTTTATCATATTTCTGTACACTGTGGATGGCTCAATTGTAATAATCTATTGCCTTTCCGCTGACAGGTTAGCACGCAACAAAATCTTTTCACTGCATCTCAGTAAAAGTGACAATAAACTAAATTAAATATGCCAGCTTATTTATTTTACATCACTTTATCTTACCATTTAAATAAATGTATTACATATTAGTGTTTTAACTAATTACGTTTCATTAATTAAAATATATTCTTTCTATTTAGCCTATTTTGAAATACATTGACCATAAGAAATATTGTAAAATAGTTCACATCGAGACGTTGCAGGAGCAGGTCATCACGGCGGCACAGTGGCACAGCAGTAGAGTTGCTGCCTTACAGCGATTATAGCGCCAAAGTGCTGGGTTCGATCCCAACTACGGATACTGTCTGTACAAAGTTCGTACGTTCTTCCCCGTGACCACGTCGGTTTTCTCCGAGATCTTCGGTTTCCTCCCGCACTCCAAAGACTACAAGTTTGTAGGTTAATTGGCTTGGTATAACTGTAAATTGTCCCTAGTCTATGTAAGATAAGTGTTAATGTGCGGGGATCGCTGGTGGGCGCGGACTCGGTGGGCCGAAGGGCCTGTTTCTGCACTGTATCGCAAAACTAAACTAATCAGGAAATTACACTTAAACCCTGGATCTTGCTCTTGTTGGCAGAGGATCATACCATTGGTTTATGTCCTGTTAGTACAGGTGCTCTGGTATTATGGGGCATGTGCCAGATATAGAAAGTCCAGCCCAATTAATCTTCGATCTTTGCTATGAAATTTGTCAGATATACTTCAGCATATTGGTGTGTGAAATTCTGTTGATAGAAGTGACCTGGAAAAAATATTAAACCATGTGGGATATCTCACTGTGGCTGCTTGGAGTTGGGTTTCTTTTCCTTATCCTTCAGTTATAATTAACTTTGAGCCACTTAAACTTTATTGGAAGTACTACTTGATAATGGCATGCCAGGGACCTTGGGAAATGAGAGGATTAATGGCCTGTCTCCACAGGTCAATCACCATTTGTGAATAGAGAAACAGAGTTAACAGTTCGGGTTAATGATCTGACCAAAAGTTGCTGCACTCAACTCCTTGACTCTCCAAAGATGCTAGCTGACCTAATTTATTTCCAATCTCTGGCGTCTGTAGTCCACCTACGTAACCAATGAAATTTAAGGATTTGAATGATCAGCAAATATCGAATAATGCAACAAACATAATTTAATCGTAGACGCAAGACTATAATCGTGGACTGCACTTCTTCCCACACTGCTTCCTGTAAGGACTCCATCCCCTACTCCCAATTCCTCCGTCTACGCCGCATCTGCTCCACGGATGAGGCGTTCCACACCAGGACATCTGAAATGTCCTCATTATTCAGGGAACGGGGGTTCCCCTCCTCCACCATAAATGAGGCTCGCACCAGGGTCTCTTCCATACCCCGCAACACTGCTCTCTCTCCCCATCCCCCCACTCGCAACAAGGGCCGAGTCCCCCTAGTCCTCACCTTTCACCCCACCAGCCGTCACATACAAAAAGTAATCCTCCGTCAGTTTCGCCACCTCCAACGTGACCCCACCACTTGCCACATCTTCCCATCTCCCCCCATATCTGCCTTCCGCAAAGACCGCTTCCTCCATAACTCCCTTGTCAATTCTTCCCTTCCCTCTTGTACCACCCCCTCCCCGGGCACTTTCCGTTGCAACCGCAAGAGATGCAACACTTGTCCCTTTACCTCCCCCCTCGACTCCGTTCAAGGACCCAAGCAATCGTTCCAGGTGCGACAGAGGTTTACCAGCATCTCTTTCAACCTCATCTATTGCGTCCGCTGCTCTAGATGTCAGCAGATCTATATCGGTGAGACCAAGCGGAGGTTGGGCGATCGTTTCCCCGAACACCTCCGCTCAGTCCGCAATAACCAAGCTGACCTCCCGGTGGCTCAGCACTTCAACTACCCCTCCCACTCCGTCTCCGACCTCTCTGTCCTGGGTCTCCTCCATGGCCACAGCGAGCAGCACCGGAAATTGGAGGAACAGCACCTCATATTCCGTTTGGGGAGTCTGCATCCTGGGGGCATGAACATCGAAATCTCCCAATTTTGTTAGTCCTTGCTATCTCCTCCCCTTCCTCAGTCCTCCTGCTGTCTCCTCCCATCCCCCAGCCTTCGGGCTCCTCCTCCTTTTTCCTTTCTTGTCCCCGCCCACCCCCGCCCCCCATCAGTCTGAAGAAGGGTTTTGGCCCGAAACGTTGCTTATTTCCTTCGCTCCATAGATGCTGCTGCACCCGCTGAGTTTCTCCAGCTTTTTTGTGTAACCTTCAGAAATACTTAACTTTGTATGCCATGTTACAAAGACAAACAGAAATACATTTTGTTCAGAAACTTTAAGATTGGTTATTGATAATTTATTAAAAAAAACTATGACCCATATTGAGGTGGGGATACTTTAAAATTGTGCCATGGTGAAAATAAATTATTCCCAGACAGCACTTACATTCATTTTCAAAAATTAATTTAATCAAAGGAACTTACATTATGGATTTGTGTCCAGCCCTATTAGTGGCAAACACACAAAAAAAGACAATTTATTAATATTAATAATAATAATTAATGATAATATTTAATAATAGCAAAGATAATTTAAAGCTGTCATTTTGGATTCTGAGACCATAGAAGTCTTCGTTTTGTGCATGTTTAACTTGTATTTGGAGCAGCACAACAAAACAATTTTGAGATGTTGTGCAAACCTAGCAAAGTTGTGGCGGCACCCAACTTATTTCCTCCTCCAGTTTGCTGGGTTTCGATTAGCTGTTTTTTGTTAAATCCCGATTGCTCTACCGCAACACATCGGCCCATTTTTGAAATTTAGGACATGAGTTTTCTACATCGTCAGTCATTTGATTCTGTGCTTCTGCCAGGAATCGGCTGCACATTTTAATTACTTCAGCAAAACACCTCTTTTGATTCAGAAGTACAGATGAGGAAGACCAATTGACCTATATTAGCCCATCTATCAAATCCAATTAATCTCCTGTTTTAAATGAGGTACGTGCCAAAAAATAATTGTGATAATTAGTAATATTTGAAAGCAGAATGAACTAGCCTGGAATATTTAAAGATCATTGAAAATAATGAAAGGGAGGTTCAAGAAACCAAAAACAAAGTATATCAGAACATAAGAAATAGGAGTAAAAGTAGGTCAATTTGTCCTTCAACCTGCTCCATCAGTCAATAACATCCTGGCTTGACTAATCTTGGTCTTCATTCTTCTTTTTTGTTCCCGTGCCATACCCCTTTGACCCTCTTACACTTTAAATTCCTTCCAATTTCTGCCAATGTGTCCACCTCCACAGCCTCGAGGTTATAGGAACTGATCTGCACCTCCAGCTGGGCCGGAGTTCCAGAGCCCTGGCTGCAGGGTGCAAATTTGACCCGCCGAGCGGCCATGGAAGTCCTGATGAGATTGACATCGGCTGCCTCACCCGACCTAGGCGCTACATTTTCGGGGGGACTTCCGTGGAGGGTGGGGGATTTCAAGTGTGCTTTCGTAATTTTTTCTGGATTAAAGAAGCTTTCAGACCAACAGTTGCCTGAAAATCGGTGGTGGACTTGTCGTAAGGGTACCTATAAATACTTATATCAGATGTAGCTCAACATTTTGACTTAAGCTTAGGACTCCAGAAGAGATGCGTTCAATATCATCACATGC
The DNA here is from genome assembly GCF_028641065.1 of Leucoraja erinaceus. Classification (NCBI taxonomy): domain Eukaryota; kingdom Metazoa; phylum Chordata; class Chondrichthyes; order Rajiformes; family Rajidae; genus Leucoraja; species Leucoraja erinaceus. Next base: position 18,762,211 of record NC_073398.1, read on the forward strand.
CCAACCCAATGTTAGCCTAACCATTCAAGACACTCCACTCCATGGGGAAGTAGCAAGCTATAGTCAGAGGGTGGCATTAATGTAATAAAGCACCAGCCTTCAAACTACAGTATTTCCAAATATAAATGACAAGCACTAATCAGTTTTGCAATTACAAGAACAGTAAACAAATCTGTGAAGGGAACAAGGTTTTAGCTCACAGTGGGAGATATGTTTAGGAAAAACATGACCATAAGACATTCTCTTGTGCATTGGCCAAATGTAATCATTCGAGCTTTGTAGATTCAACTACATTGACTTGACATTAGACACCTTGAGCTAAGATATTTTACAACATTGTGAGATAGATGCATGAGTTATACCTCCAAGCCCAGAATGAATACATGGAAGGTTCTAGGTTAAATTTTGCCATGTGGCAAATCAAACATGGCCATGGACATATTTACCTGTCAATCAACACTGTGTTTTTTGTATAAAATAACCAACTTTTGCAGTATTGATATTGTAAAGCTTCTGCTGACAAAACCCAGACATCCAAAATATTATGATGTTAAAATAAGAAATGTTTAGAATAATGATGTGAACTACCTTCCCTCAACAAGGATGTTTATGTATTCCAAGTTGATCTGGCCAATTAAGACGTGCAACCATTATACATATATGATTCCATGGAACCATTTGTTCACACCCAAAATATTAAAGTAGGCTGTGCACTGTAGCTGTTATATTTTACTTGATCACCTGCTATTACTCTTGTACGTAAAATATATATATTTTCGAGTCAAAACTCAAAATCTATTAAGTTTTATATATATAAATATAAAACTTGATATATTTTGAGTTTGGGAAGATTCTTTTTCACCGGGTCTCCTTTGTGTGTTTGGTGGTGTCAACAAACGACCAGCGAGATCGGTGATCTGAAGTAACTCATTCAAGAGCAATACTTGAAACTAGTAATCACATACCTACATTGACCGCCACTGATGAAGACAGTCATTTCAACCCACCTGCTTCTGTTGCATAATTCTACTTCCGCTACATCTCTCTACTCGTGATCACCTTTACTCGCAGTCTTTGAGGCCAGACTGAACCCACATCCTTTCTGTACCTTTGTGTACCTTGGACTCACAAAACACATTAAAGCAAAGTCTTAACCAATTAGTAGTCAGTAAATCACAAACTGGCCGTTACTACTTACTTCAAAACATCAGATTCACAACATAAACATTTTTGGGTTGACTATGTCGCTGCAGTTTAAGGCATCTTCACAGGTACCAATGATTTTTTTTGTGGAAACAAAGAACTCCTGCTGCTGGCTACTACACAAAAGGACACAAAGTGCTGGAGTAATTCAGCAGGTCAGGCAGCATCTCTGGAGAAAACGGATAGGCGATGTATCAGGCTGAAACCCTTCCTGGAAACAAGATCCTTGGAGACTTGACTGGCTGAGTTTCTCAAGCACTTTATGTACCTTAAAACATTTTTGGCTCATCTCACTGGATTGCTAAAAGTTCTACCATTCACTGTAAAAGTCATGCCCTGGATTAATTTCTCAAAATGCAACACCTCACAATTAGTTGCATTAAACTCTGTTATCCATTCTTTAGCCCACTTGTCCAACTAATCAAGTGACTGCAATTTTTGATAACCATCTTCACTGTCTAAGATACCACCTACTCTAGTGTTCTAAATATGCTCCTAAAGCTTACACCCTCCCCCCTTCCATAGTCTAGTTCAGTAAAAAACACTGACTCAAGCACTGGACCAACTAATCTTTATTTTTAGAACAAACAGCAAATTCCCCTATACAATACCTAAACCACCGCGGGATCAATCCTTGTCTCTGCATGGCCAGGCCCTTCAGCCTCGTGCAAGCAGACACTGCCCAAAAGGTCACCCAGTCCCAAGCACCCTTCCAGAAGATCGACACCGATCCAAAATGGGGCTAACTTTTATTGGTCCACGAACCTTGAGGGGCCAAACTACATAGGGGTGGTCCCCTTACAATCCAATCAAACATATCAATTACATCAATATATTATTGACAGTTCCCCAATCCAATTACAGAGAGTCTTAAACAATATTTCTTACAGAAGCTTCTAGAAGGAAGCTAGTCAACTGAATAATGCAACATTTACCCTGGAACACAAAACAATTCTGCTAAGGCTTAACACTTTGGCAAATCAACAAACCGCAGGGCAACTGTCTTGCAACATTATTTACAATTCCTTTGCAGCAATCCAATCATATCAATGCATTTAAGTTTATTTGCAGAGTTTTTATACATTTTATCATTTAAGGGGAAATGAGGAGAACATCCGGATCTTTCACCATCCTGCATATCAATCTGAGGCTCAGACTGGCCAGCACCATCCACAGCCTGTAATTTTTCACTGACAAAGGTTAAGCAATTCTGGCAAATGCAGGGATTCTCCATTTTATAGTGTCTTTAATTTGGTCAACATTAACAGTGTCATCTGTAAATGTACTAATTATTCCTTGTAAATTCTCATCTAAACCACAAACAACAATGGGCCCAGCACCGATCCCTGAGACACAGGAGTTCAAAAAATAATATTATTTGTTATAAATTATTATAACCCCCTCTTCCCTCTCTTGTTATTCTCCGACTGTATACCACATGAGGATATGAGCGTCACCAATCCTACTGCGGTTGTCAATGATTGGTGAGGAACCATTGGCCTTATCTGGAGATGTGTTTCTCTCTGACTTTTCACTCCTTTTGCAAAACATTTTGGATGCTCATAGTACTCCATTACATTGCCCCAAAATAATTTAAATAGACCAATCTGTAGGAAGTCAAATCTGTGCAAATGAAAAGCATCCAGGAAAGTATGTGATGTGATATATATAATGCAATAACAATATTTGTCACTAACGCAGTGGTTTCTGATGGTATTTATTTTCATCTGCAATATTTCATTCCTGCCTTTGAACCTTGAAACATCATTTAGCAGGAACTCAGGAAAGATTCTTATTGTTTTTCAGTACTAAAATTAGATTAATATTTGTAATGTAAATATTACTATTGATTTTCTACCTGACTTCTATGTAATCAGCAGGAAAGATGTTTCACAGCAATCACAGGCTTGACATAGCCCAGCATCTTATTTCTTAACGGTTGGAATTTGCTTAGCAGGAGTCAGTGCCCATGTTGTACTATTTTGTAGTAAGTTCTTGTCCTGGCATTCATTAAGAATGGGGAAGATGATTTAAAATTCAGTGCATTTCTGGAAGCAAGGTGTGTTGATAGATCCATTAACTTAAAGAATGATGTATATCCTTTTACTCCTGGAACATGCATGAGGGAACAGGAGTAATTCATTCAGCCCCTGGAGCTTGCTCTGAAGTTCAGGGCCAGCATATAGATGTGCCGTTGATACCTGTGTTCCGACCGATATATTCTCTACATCTGCAGAACCAGAAAAATATTTAAAACAAGTATTTATAGGGAATCATTTTCCACCTTTATGCACAGTTAATGAAAAATAAATGACTGAATTTGGCATTGAACATAATTGGGGTTAGAGTGGTTTTGTGAGTAGTTATATTTCATCAGAAGAGAAAGAATTGTAAATCTCCTGGGCTTTGAGCAAGTTTTGCTATGAGTGATAGAAGGAAGAGGGCTGTGTAAATTAATGATTTTGTCAGGAATAAATGCAAATGAGAAAGCAAACAAGGTGAACTATAAATTAGTACCTAGATTTTATTACTTGCATCTCAATTAATTGCCTCATTAAATACAGCCATTTCAGTATTCATTTCTCTTCATGATGCTATATTGACAACTTTTATAAAATCTTACAAAACTCTAACAAGCACTCTTGATATATATTTTTTTCAAATTACGTGCAATCTTAAATGTTTTTCTCACACACTAATGCAATCTTTATATTAATGAATAATCAATATTAAGTACTGTTACATATTAAATGTAGTTGAGCCACTTCATCACCATTTTTTAAAGCAACAGTGTGTTGTTTAATATTTATCCATATATATTTTAATTAGGTTATATTGTATCCACATTATGTCAGAAGTTTCTGTAGTATTTTTAATTTATATTTTCTTTGTATATCCACACTGTTAGTCCAGATTAGATTCAATTACATGCCTGGAAATAGCCTGTAGTTATTACTAAATGATCATGTTTAGTCAGAGGGTGGTGAAACTGTGGAATTCATTGCCATAGACGGATGTGGAGGCCACGTCAATGGATATTTTTACGGCAGAGATTGACAGTTTCTTGATTAGTAAGGGTGTCAGGGGCTATGGTGCAAAGGCAGGAGAATTGGGTTGAGAGGGACAGATAGATCTGCCTTGATTTAATGTTGGAATAGACTTGATGGGTTGAATGGCCTAATTCTGCTCCTAGAACTTATGAACTTAAGTTCATATCAAATTCCCGTAATCGTTGTTGTAACCTGGACATACTACATTTGAAATGTGTTATGAGTGCATGTGTATTTATCAATTTCTTCCAAGGTTTAGACAATAATTGTTTTATTTTCATTGTTGCCCTCAGAACAATTTCTAAATTGACAATAACAGAGGTACTGTAGGGAAGAAATTACATGTTAATCTTTGGCTAGCAACAAATACTATCATCTTAGCCCAAGCTAAGGAAGGAGAATGTCATCAAAGTTTTAGCTTCTGATCCTTGTTTGTGATTGTCTACTGAAACATGTACCTTGAATTTCAACAGAAGATTCAAAGAGTTTTAAAACACAGGAATTGGCCTTTCGGCCCACCACGTCATACCAAACATTTTTTCCAATTTGCACTAGTGTTATTTGTATGCATTATGGCTGCATCCTTCAATGCCTTTCCTTGTTAAATGTTTTCCTAAATGCACCTTAAATATCGTAATTCTATCTGATGCCCCTGATCCCCTGTAAATCTCCTGCCTGACACTGGTGGAAGTGTCTAATCGTAGACACTTCGACCAGCTCACCCCTCAGCCTCCTTCAGTCCAGAGAAAACAAGTCCAGCTTATTCCATTTGTCCCCATAACTGATGTCCCTCAATCAGTGGACCATCTTGCAGGATCACGTAAATAACTCATTACTTTTGTGTCTGATGTTTCCAAAGGTTTAACAATCCAATGGCATAGGAACATAGAAACATAGAAAATAGGTGCAGGAGTAGGCCATTCGGCCCTTCGAGCCTGCACGGCCATTCAATATGATCATGGTTGATCATCCAACTCAGTATCCTGTACCTGCCTTCTCTCCATATTCCCTAATCACTTTAGCCACAAGGGCCACATCTAACTCCCTCTTAAATATAGCCAATGAACTGTGGCCTCAACTACCTTCTGTGTCAGAGAATTCCACAGATTCACCACTCTCTGTGTGAAAAATGTTTTTCTCATCTCAGTCCTAAAAGACTTCCCCCTTATCCTTAAACTGTTACCTCTTGTTCTGGACTTCCCCAACATCGGGAACAATCTTCCTGCATCTAGCCTGTCCAACCCCTTAAGAATTTTGTAAGTTTCTATAAGATCCCCCCTCAATCTTCTACATTCTAGCAAATATACGCCGCGTCTATCCAGTCTTTCTTCATATGAAAGTCCTGTCATCCCAGGAATCAGTCTGGTGAACCTTCTCTGTACTCCCTCTATGGCAAAAATGTCTTTCCTCAGATTAGGAGACCAAAACTGTACACAATACTCCAGGTGTGGCCTCACCAAGGCCCTGTACAACTGCAGTAGAACCTCCCTGCTCCTATACTCAAATCCTTTTGCTATGAATGCTAACATACCATTCGCTTTCTTCACTGCCTGGTGCACCTGCATGCCTACTTTCAATGACTGGTGTACCATGACACCCAGGTCTCGTTGCATCTCCCCTTTTCCTAATCGGCCACCATTCAGATAATAGTCTACTTTCCTGTTCTTGCCACCAAAGTGGATAACCTCACATTTATCCACATTATACTGCATCTGCCATGCATTTGCCCACTCACCCAACCTATCCAAGTCACCTTGCAAGCCTCCTAGCATCCTCCTCACAGCTAACACTGCCCCCCAGCTCCGTGTCATACGCAAACTTGGAGATGTGGCATTCAATTCCCTCGTCCAAATCATTAATATATATTGTAAATAGCTGGGGTCCCAGTACTGAGCCTTGCGGTACCCCACTAGTCACTGCCTGCCATTCTGAAAAGGACCCGTTTACTCCTACTCTTTGCTTCCTGTCTGCCAGCCAGTTCTCTATACACATCAATACTGAACCCCCAATACCGGGTGCCTAGCACATGGGTGGGTTGAGATGACTGTGGGTTGAGATGACCGGCATGCATTGTTGGACCTATTACATAAAGCATGTTCATTTTGATCACGTTGGTAGGTAGCTGCCAGTGGAGTATTGGTGGACTTGCACCTATTTCTCCACTGCCACTTCCCCTCCACCTCCTATTCCTTCCTCTAGCTTCACAATTTGCAACTCTTCTATCCTTTTATCTCACACCTTCTAGTTTTTCATCTCTGGACTTTGTCTAACCATCTGCCTAACAAAGCCCTCCATTGCGTGTATTCACGTTTCCTGTCACACGTTGACCTTCCTGTCCTCTCTTCCATCTTTATTCTACCCCTCCCCCCACACACACACACACCTCTACAATCTGTCTGGAGAAAGCCTCCTGACCCAAAACATCACTTATCCATGTCCTCCAGGGATGCTGCCTGACTTGTTACTCTAGCACTGTGTCTTTTTTTGGTAAACCAGCATCTGGAGTTCCTTGTTTCCACAATGTTCATGTTCTATCAGGAATTCACCAAAATTATTAACCTCATTTAAAACTGATAATTTTTTTAAGTTGTTATTGTCCTCTCCTCATGGCATGATGTCTAAGATGCACTTGGATGCACCTTTTCTCCAGAGATGCTGTCTGACCCGCTGATTTATTCCAGATTTTTGTGAATATCTTCAGGGTAAACCAGAATCTACAGTTCCTTCCAACACACTACATATCTGGAAACTTGCAACTTCGAGCAAAAGCATTTTCAGACACTCAGAGACAAAAGGCATTTTGAAAAGTTATTTGAGTAGTTTGTACATATCCTGCTCTAGAACTTCCCCCAACAACAGAATATCAAACATTGGAAAATGGGTTTTCTCAAAATCAATATCACATAAGCCTAACAAAGTAAGTCTGGATCTTTATATCTGTCACTTCAAGATAAAATCTTTTAGTAAAATTAATAACTAAAGCCCCTGTCCCACTTGGGCAACCTCCACCTTGAGTTCTGGTGACCTTGCCCATGACCTATAGTTGCGGGAAGGTTGCCACGTGGTAGGAGGTCTTCGTCACTCTATGGTCGGGAGTGGTCTCCACATAGTCGAGGCTTCAGCTAGGTCACGGCGTATTTTTCAAGATTTTTCAAGATTTTTCAATACTTTAGTCGTAGGTCTAGTCAAAGTCAGTCGTAGTAGGTCGTGATGCTAGTCGTAGCTACTCAAAGATGGTCGAAGGTAGTCGAAGATAATAGCTCCAGGGTCAAAAAAAAGGTCAGTAGAAAAAAAAGGTAATTTAAACAGCAGAACGTGACCTCCGTCACTCCAGGGCATGTTCATTCATAGCTGGAGAGTTTTTTGGAGAGGAGACTTGTGTTTTAGAGATGGCACCAAAAAGGCAGCAGCGCAAGGGGAGGAGTGGCAGGAGGTGATGCCACAAGAGGTGCTAGTGCAGGAGGAGTTAGCCCTGCATGAGAGACCCCATGGCGGAGGAGACCAGGGTGGTAGTATATGTCCCCACCACCACCCCATCCTTCACTGCTCATTTGAAGGCAGCAAAGCAGCCCTTTCTCCTGTATCTGACACAGCATCAGCGGCAGATGCCCCATTGGTGGTGAGGGAGGGCTGGAGGAAGGTTATGCTCTACACCTTCACCAGGCAGCAGGAGGGGTCTTTGAGGAATGGTTCCAGCAGAATGCCATCCTGTACGATAAGGAAAATGAGGGGTACAGGGACAGGGACAAGAATGGCATGCTTGCCATCCACTGCCCCACATGTGTGCTTAAAGTTCCATGTTTTGTCAAAGCCCAGCGCCACTCTCTTCCAGCTATCTGGTGTACTGGGACAGTCCATCACATCATCTCCATTCACCAATTGAGACCTTTTCTTGTGCTTCCTCTTCACCCTTTCCCTTCCCCTTCTGCCTTTTTTAAAAGGCTGCTGAAGCAAAAGGGCTACTGCAAACAGCATAGTATTTTTACTAACATCCTCCAACCTAGTTCCTTCCTTGCTTGCATGGTTCAGAATGAATTAAAAAAAAAACCTGGGAGGCATTTTCTAGTGAGAAAAATCTGCAGACATGACATCATTTTATCAGGTGATCATTTGAGTTGTAGACACTCGTCACTGGTCGTTGTTGATTTTCAGTGTGGTCCTCTGAGGTCGAAGGGGGTCATACTCATTTGCGGACCAATTTGCCAGAGACCATCCTCGAGTAAAACGTACATGGTCGAAGCCAGTCTTCAACAGTTGAAGGAGGTCGAAAGAGGTCTTCATCATCGTCAAGGGAGGCCTTCAACATAGTCGTAGGAGGTCGTATGTCACCGTATGACCTTGATTTATTTTTAGTCGCTAAAGGTCGCCAGAACTTGCGGTGGAGGTCTCCCAAGTGGGACAGGCCCATTATCCCTAAAAAGGTTTAGTTTAATGACTGATGTGGGTGTTTTCTGATACCTGCATATTTTGATTGTTTTATTTTTCTCTGCAAGTAATATTTGATTTCTTACAAAAAAGAACCTATTACGCCAAGATTGTGTATGCACCACGTTAGAATAATCACGAGGCTGTATTTCTTCTTAATTCTTGACGATGTCCTTGATACTTAAAATAGCAGACCTGTAAAAGGGACATCCGAGCAGTTGCAAAAAATACCAATGGCCTCAAGCCTCATGGGTTTTCAGAGGAGGGCCAGAGGAAAAAAGATGTGTCTGTGATAATTGCTCATTTCTAAGCTTCCCCCCAGTCTAGTTTCAGTAAAAACACTGAATCAAAAGCACGTCACAGATCAAACACTGTACCTGAACCACTGCGGGTTCGATCCTCGTGTCTGCCTATTCAAGCCCTCTAGGCCTCGCTCATACAGAGGCACTCCAGAGGTTCATGCAGTCCCGAGCGCTCTTCCAGAAGATCAAAGCTGAGCCTCGTGATCGCAGACTTTTATACCTCCCGGGACCTCGAGGGGCTGAACCACATGGGTGTGGTCTCTCAATAACCCAATTACAGATAACGATTAACCCCATACATACCAGGCATTCCCCTAACCCAATGATACAACAGTTCAATACATTGTATTCAAAACGGACTTCGAGAGGAAGTCAACTCAGAAACATTTACCCTGATTTACAGAAAACCCAGACAAGGCTCAACACCTCATCCAATCAACACTTGGCAAAGTCAAACTATGCAACATTATTTACAACTATTTACAAGATGTATGTCTGGTTTGCAGCCATCCAATCCATTCTATGCATTTTGCACCAAATTGACAGGGTTTGCAGATCTTCCCATTCTTTGCTTGCAAATTGTATCTAAGCCCCAGACACTCTGGCAGCTCTCTGCAGCTCGTCCCAGCTCTGCAGAGAGCAATTCCAATTCGACCAAATAAGTAAGTAAGTAAGTAAGTAAGTATGTTTTTTGACCAAGTATTCACATACAAGGAATTTGCCTTGGTGCTCCACCCACAAGTAACAACATGGTATACAGTGACAGTTATGAATAACTCAGAAAACACTAAACATTAATAATAATAAAACATTAATGATAAAACACCATTGATCAATCAGGCGAACCAACAAAATACCAGATCAAAGGGAGGCTACATATTTTTGGCTGTTGAGTAGAGCAACAGGTTAAAAACTGTTTTTATGTCTGGCTGTGGCAGCTTTGACAGTCCGGAGTCGCCTTCCAGAGGGAAGTGATTCGAAGAGTTTGTGGCCAGGGTGAGAGGGGTCGGAGATGATCTTGCCCGCTCGCTTGCTGGCCCTTGCAGTGTACAGCTCATCAATGGAGGGAAGGTTGCAGCCAATAACCTTCTCTGCTGATCGGACAATTCCAGGTGTTGTGCTTGGTGGCTGAGCCAAACCCAGACCATGATGGAGAAGGTGAGAACAGACTTTACGATGGCCGTGTAGAATTGGACCATCATTGCCTGTGGCAGATTGTGCTTCCTCAACTGCCGCAGGAAGTGCATCCCCTGTTGGGCCTTTTTGACTGTGGAGTCAATGGTAGCCCCCCACTAAAGATTATTGGAGATGATGGTTCCCAGGAACTTAAAAGACTCCACAGACGTGACTGTGGTGTTGTTGATGGTGAGTGGGGTGAGGGGAGGGGAGCACTCCTAATATCTGCAATCAATTCCACTGTCTTAAGAGCATTGAGCTCTGGGTTGTTGCGACAGCACCAGAACGCCAGCTGTGACACTTCCTGTCTGTAGGCAGATTCCTTCCCATCCTTCCCATCCTGGATCAGTCCAATCAGGGTTGTGTCGTCCGCAAACTTGAGAAGCTTGACAGAGGTGTCTGTGGAGGTGCAGTCATTGGTGTAGAGATAGCAGAGGAGAAGATAGAGTACGCAGCCTTGCGGTGCTCCTATGCTGAGTGTTTGCGGATCCGAGATGTGCTTTCCCAGCCTCACATGCTGCTTCCTGTCTGTCAGGAAGTTGGTGATTCACTGACAAAGGGGTTCAGACACAGTCAACTCGGAAAGTTTGGAGTGTTCTAGCTCTGGCACAATGGTGTTGAATGCAGAGCAAAAATCAACAAACAGGATCCTCGAATCAGTCCCATGGCGGTCTAGGTGCTGTAGGATGAAGTGCAGGACCAGGTTGACTGCATCATCCACAGATCTATTGGCCCGATATGCAAACTGCAGAGGGTCCAGCAGGGAGTTTGTGATATTTTTCAGCTTGGCCAGCACAAGCCTTTCGAGTGTCTTCACATGACTACAGATGTCAGTGCGACAGGCCTGTAGTCATTAAGACAAACTTGCCTTTTTGGGTACAGGGACAATAGTGGAGACTTTGAAGCAGGCAGAGACAGTACATGTTTGCAGGGACTGGTTAAAAATGTCTGTATAGTTCAGTGCCAGCTGTTTGACACAGAGCTTAAGAGTAGTGGGGGAAATATTGTCAGGTCCTGGAGATTTCCGGCTCTTTTGTCCTCTGAAAAGCCTGCCAGCAACCCAGAGAAAATCTCCCAGCAACTCTGAAACCAATTTTGAAGTTCAAGCTGCTCCAATTTAGCCAGGATTAACATCTGCTTGGCGCCGGTGTTATTAATGAAGGGCTCTATCATTTTCTCTTTCCATATCTATTTGCTCTTTTTTTTGTCACCTAATAAATGAATGAAGCAGATTCCAGTTTGGAGAAATCCTTAGGTTTGAGGTTCTATCGATGTTCCAAAAATTAGCAAGCAATTCAAGCTTTTCCCTGGGGCTATCAAACTGCACAACTACTCCCCCTTCTGTTGTAGAGTGTGTCCCCTTCCCCCTACCCCCCCTCCCCAATCTTTCCACATCACCAATCCTGGACTTTCCACTCGGCACTTTAATTTCATGTTTCATGTATCTTGTTGTGTTTTATGTCTGTTGCAAACTAATTTCCCTCATGGGATGAATAAAGTTCTACCGTATGATATCGTATTGTAGCATAATTTCCTAATCTTCAGTCAAAACCATGCTTGTGCTGATTAAGAGTGACGTTTGTGAGAACCCTCTGGTGGTGCTAGGTCCAAGCATTGTGTATGTTTTTGCATTGGATGGGCCTGTACATCGGTTAACATAACCTATGGAAATTACAAGATTGGGCGTATAATCATATTCCACCTTACTGGTACAATTTACTGAACATTTTTAATTATATTTCATGACAAAAAAAACAATGTTCAAACAGGTAGATTTTTTTCCTTTTACTTCATCATAGAAAATATTAAATCCATTCATTTAAATCCATTAATTCATATTCTAACTGTAGAATATGAATTAATGATAGCACTCCATAGCTGCCAATCTCAACACTTTCAATTATGGAGATTTATTTTGCATGTCACAACTATATCTAGAAAAATCTTCACCAGGATAATGAAACTGCCAAGCAAACATTTACTTGTCACATTTCATTGTCCCTTTTATCAGTGAGCTGAAAGGCCTGTAATTACTAGCATTTTCTTCTTCATATTCATGAAAAGCAGCTTCTTTGTTACTTGATCTGGCCTATTAAAGGCTACAAGGAATTATAAAGCCCTCAGAAAAGGATTTGAAGTTCAGCTGAAATGGTTCTCACCAGGTCCAAAGATCTGACTTTATAAACGGTTGCATGAAGAAAGGGCTCACTTTTCAGAGGTTTGCCTTTCATTGTTGCAATTCACGTTTAATGAATTGCCCTTGTACTTGCTGCCCTGCGATGGAAGGGAATTTCAACTAGGTGGCAGAAATCATCAGTCGGACTGAAGAAACAATATTGACGAGGACTTCTCAGTTGAAAATTATAGGCAGAAAAGAATTGCGACAAACAACATAATAGAGGTTACATGTTTTTAGTTCAAAATTGAACTGCATTTTTAAACACATTTTTGTCATAAGTGCAAATAGTATATTGTATTTATTTAGGATTCCATGGTAACTGTAATGACATTGTGATATTGTAAAACGGTGGGCATTTTCACCAATCACCATTTAATGTAATTCTATTTGGAAATGTAAAACTAGAACCATAGCAAACATAGAACAATTACAATGTGTGAGGTTGGCACTAAATTCACCAAGCACGTGTTGTACATAAATAGCTACCCCACATATGGTAATCCCACCTTCCACACTGGGTCTTTAGCTCCATATGTCACTGCAGATTATATACATATCAGAACTTTTAAAAACAAAATAAGGTTTGCTGAATCCATCATCAGATGCCTCTACCACCTTTTTAAGCAGTGGGTTTCATACCTGAGCAGCCTTGGGGAAAAAATATTTTCCTTTATTTCCTCTCATCCTTCTACCGAAAGTCAATAGTCCTGTTTATTTGACCCCTAAGGTGAGCAACTTAGGTCCTTTCCAATTCATCTGCCCTTATTCATAAACACGCCAATGAAGCCTTCCTGACTTCAAAGAAAACAACCTCAGCCGACCTGATGTTTTCACATACCTTATGTTTTCCTGTCATAAATATTGTCTGAAACATTCTTTGCACAGTCTCTTGTGCAACATCCCCTACCATGTGGTGACCACAACTGTATACAATACTGGTGTACAACTATGGTTTAACTTCCTTAACCAACATATCCTGTGAAACCTGGTTAAAAGATTTGTTGAAATCCATGTCGACTACTTCATGCACCATTACTTTGATCATTTAAGAGAAACAGTAAAAATCAATGTATTGTTTTATCTTCACTTGGAAGACCTCCTCTTTCATACGCTATGCTTTTACACCATTTTTTCTGATAAGATAGTTCATGCTGGGGTGTAGCTAACCGACTAGATTTTGCTGAGGGAAAATAACATTCAAATGGAAATACCATGAATATCATGTAAATTGTTCAACAATTTTGTGCAAAAGGAGTTTCTAATCAAATTATTCTTCAACAAATTTAACTTACAGGTTAATACACCAAAATATACTTCAGCATGCAGCCCATTATCCTTGTACTAATCTGAATTTGTTACCAAGGTATTGCCTTGGGTAATTAGAACCATAGAGTTATAAAGCACTAAAATAGGCTCTTTGGCCCATCACATCTTTGCTGAAAAAGATGCCTATCGAAGCTAATTCCATTTGCTCATATCTCACTAAACCTTTCCTATCCATGTATCTATGTCCGTTCAACATAGTCTCTGCCTTCGCTGGTAGCTTGTTCCACATATCCACCATCCTCCATTTCAGGCAGTTCATTCTACCTTTCATGGTAATAATTCCAAATACATTCATAATAATTATTCACTAACCTTGTCACCTTCTTTTTTGTTCCTTGATAGTAATAGATCTGTAACTAAGCCCTGCAATTGTGGATTGTAAATGCCATTAAATATGAACTCATGGCAGTTGAGATTACAGTAGACGACTACAGAATTTTGACCCAGAGACCAGAACAAAGTGGTGGCTCAGGTATTGTAGTCTATGGTGAAGAATAGTGACCTCTGTTGATTTTGACAGAAGTTACCGTAAAAGATCAAGTGATGATATTGGCATAGAATTAATCTTTTCCAAGATCTGGAATCTGGTCTTAGAAGATCCATGGTGTACGACATCAATTACATTATTAAGCAGACTGAGCAACCAATTGCAGTGAAAAATCCTCAGAGACACCAGACCAAAAAACAAAATGTACACATTTCAACTCTCTTGTTGACATTTTACAAACAAAGAAATAAGGTACACATCAGATTAACCTGGATGCAATAAACAAGCACTATAAATGTTGTTTTAAAGGAGGTAGGGAATTTGGAAATGTTCATCTGCAGGCATGATAATATCATAGAGACTAATGGACTATTATATTGGCCCTGTCCCACTTAGGCTATTTTTAGGCGACTGCCGGCGACTGTCATGATCGTAGCAGGTTGCCGTAAAACTGGCGACTGGACCCCACTTCAACATAAAATTTTAAATAGAATCATTACTTTAACAACAAAAAAAAACAAAGTCAGCAACGACGACAACTTACATCACCTGACAAGAACAACCTACATTAACCTGATGACAACCTACGATAGCCTGGCAACAACTACAACAGCACCTACGTCAGGTGAAGTAATTGGCTTCAAACCCACTGTCGCCAACTGTCTCCGAAAATTTTTCAACATGTTGAAAATCCAGCGTCGACCAGAAAGACGCTACGACTCTTTGGGCGACTGAGGAGATTACTCACGACCATACAGGCGACACCCCGGCGACCATGTGGTGACAGCCTAGTCGCCTGTAGTTGCCTACAAAAATCACCTAAGTGAGATAGGCCCTTTATACTGGAGGCACAAAATCAAATCCCGCTTCATAACTTCAAATCATGAAACGAATCTGAGATAGTAGCAATGGTGAACATGAAACTTCCAGATGGTCTTATACGTCATATAGAGAAGAAAACCTGATGTCCGTATCAGACCTGTCCTAGATGCGATCAAGTCAATGCTTCAATGGTCCTTTATTGTCATGTGTACCGAGCTACAGTGAAATTTGATTAGCCATACAGTCATACAAAAAAGCAACAAGATACATAACTACATAAAGCTTAAACATAGACTTAAACAGCCACCACAGTGATGTGTGAGAATCCCCAGGGCACACAGCATAAGCGGACACACCTAGCCATCAGTTCAATGTCTGGGCCACACATACGCTCCTTCACCGTGATGTGACCAGAGTTGTACCAATTGCTGTCACTCTCTCTGCAGTCCCTGTCTTAACTATCCTTAAAAAATTCTAAACCTAACCCAAATTTGATGGCCTCATTTTGTGATATGCACATTTGGAGGGAGTTTCCAGTTATAAAATTAGCATTGTATAGCTAGGGAGCTTAGAGCTGGAGAGCTAGATTGTTGAACGTTAATTATGGATTGGTATGCCTCATTCGACAATATAACGTTTTCACGGGTATATAGAGCAGTTTATGATAGACAATAGGTGCAGGAGTAGGTCATTTGGCCCTTCAAGCCAGCACAAAGACAAGCCAGCATAATCAAACAAAGTTCTCAATAATTCAACAGATTTTTCTGGAATACGCTGGAGGTGGTGGTGAATGAGTGGATACTGAGGAGCAGGAGGAGATTTACTCACAGTAGCTTCTGGAGTTCTGTATTTGACCAGGCTCACAATTATTCCAGAGTATGTTGTCAGTTTTTGTCTGTTATGACAGGGCCAGATTTACTCACAGTAGCTTCACTGCTACTTTCTTGACAAGCCCTATGCTAATATTGCACTATTAGATTCCAAATGCCATGTATTTCTAACGACTGTCAGTCATATGCTACATTTTGGTCTGGCATCAGTTTCAATCAGCCTCTCACAATTGCCCAATAAATGTATCTGGAATATTCATTTCATAATATATCAAAATAAGGATGTTATCTGGGACATGAGCGGCCATTTTACGAAAATCTTTGTGAACTTTCCATTTGCTATGATTTGTTATAGGCAGTTTGAATTCAATTTATGATGCTATAACAAAATCACACACTTTGTAATCAAAAGATTTAGTTACACAAAAGTCAAAACTATTACATCCCAACATTAAACAGAAGTGTTGTAATCATGTATTAACTATGATAGATAAATCCATTAAATCATGTTTGTGTGTTGATCGCAAGCCGTTCATTGTTGATATGTTCTTTATGAACAGTGTTATTGTAATCAACTCCATTGACATGCAAACACAATAATTTTAAAATATCCTGTCTGCAGACACCAAGATAAAATGCTGTTTCACTGAAAGGCCTCTCAGGCTTATTTTAACCCTTACATTATTTGTTATGAGTCTGAATATGATAAAAGACCTGGATTTTCTTGATGATTTTGTCAAGGATGTCTTCGAGAGAAAATTACAGCTGTAGGATATGGATGATGTAGGAAGGAACTGTAGGTACTGGTTTAAACCTAGGATAGACACAAAAGCTGGAGTAACTCAGCGGGGCAAGCAGCATCTCTGGAGAGAAGGAATGGGTGACGTTTCGGGTCGACACCTAAGAAGGGTCTCAACCCGAAACGTCACCCACTCCTTCTCTCCCGAGATGCTGCCTGTCCTGCTGAGTCACTCCAGCTTTTTGTGTCCATCTTCGATGTGAATGATTATTGACTTGATCAGGTTGATGTAAGAGAGACAGTTTAGTCTCATCCAGTTTACTCAATGCATGGGCAATTGGAATAAAAACAATAGGAACAAAAAAATAATCATAAAAAGAAAACATGGGAAGAAAACACGAATACTTGTCAGTGTTTGATGATAACATAATTGTGATACTCTTTTCACCAGGTAGATTTAACTAGAAATAAAGACCTAAAGAATTAAAGAACCGGGATGTTTTCAAAGTTCTTTTGTTACATGGGATAAGTAGATATGTTAAATGTTTATATTATGTGTAAAACTCACAAACAGATAATTATTCATAATATAACAGAATAGAAATTCACTCATTTCCTGCAGAAATATTAAATGTTTGGGGTTAGGAAAATTGCTTAATTTGCATTTTTTGCTAAACTAATGCATTCTATTGTTTAAACTAACATTTAAACATCAAATAATATACCTAAAAATGCCATTGTATGATGTACATTTTGCAGTGATAATATAGATTGCTATTCCTGAGTGCTATGAATGAATCAGAATTCCTCCATCTATCTTCTATCTAAACATAACTGAATCTCTGATCTTGTTATCTTCCGGTTTGCACGGACATTCTATTTGCGCAAAAACGGTACGCGATAGCGCTATGTTTTTTTGCCAGCTTACTCACCGTTCTCCTCTGCTGCGATTGCACCAAGTTTCATTCCGATTGGTGGTCTAATGTAAAAGTTAGTGAGGTTTAAAAATTGCGCATGGCAGATCGATCTACTCTTCTGCCAGTTGGAGCCGCTTGGATTGGCCATTTCTCCTGTCACTCCGCGGGACGGTCCGCCCCTTCCTGCGCCATCACGTCTTTACTGGAGCTGAGGGAGGCTTTGAATGGCCGGCGGAGATCTCCAACCGGGCGCAATTTTTGGAGGGACCAGAAGCGGCCCAACCCGGTCCAACGCAGAGTCAGAGATGTCGCTGATGTAGCCAAATAGAAAACGGAGACTCTGATCCTGGCGGAGGAGAACGTCCAGTGACCAATGTCCGCTGTGAGTCCACAACAGCCGCTGTTAGTCCAAATCATCCGCTGTGAGTCCTCCAGCCCCTTTCCCTCTGGTCCCTGCCCCCCTCCCGCTTGATACCACCCTCTTCCCCCACAACCCCATCTTTTCTCTGAGCTCTCCCCCCCCCCCCCCCTCCCCCCCCCCCCCCCCCCACCCACCCCCCCCCCCCCACCTCCACAACCTCCTCCCCCACCACCAATAAACCCCTCCTCTCTGGCTGGTGGAATATTGCATTGGGGGAACGGGTTAGTGGTGGATATTGCATTGGGGAATGGGTTGCGTTGGGGGACTAGGCCTCCCGTGTGACTGGGACCAATGGGCCCCACTTAGTCTAGTACACTATAAACAAAGTCATAAAATGCTATCGAATCTCAGCAGGACACGTAGCATCTACAGAGAGAGAATAACAGAAACAATGTCAGGTCTGGAATGTCCTGGGAGGAGATAATAATCAGGGCCTTTACTCTCCTGAGTATAGAAGAATGAAAGTTAATCTAATTGAAACAACATGCTTAACAAGATAGGTGCAATGTAGAGGCAATGCTTTCCCTCCCTCTAGAATCTAGGTATCTTGAAATAGGGCCCACAGTCACAGAATGAGAGAAGAACATTTAGCGTTGAGATGAGAAGACATTTCTTCACCAAAAGCGGAATCCTTTCAATTCACTGTCCAAGTGGATTGCAGAGGGTCAGTGCCTGAGTGATAGAGGTGATAGGTCTTTGAATATTAAGTACATATCAGATGTTGATTGAGTCATTAAATCAGTACTGAGGTAAAGGACCAAGCATGATGGAAGAAGTACAAGTGGCTTAAAGCCCCATTCCTACTTCAGATTCAGATTCAGATTCAGATTCAGATTCAATTTTAATTGTCATTGTCAGTGTACAGTACAGAGACAACGAAATGCATTTTTATTGTGTTCTATTATTTATAGTTATTGTGTTCTATTGTTTATAGTTAGTGCTGATTGGTGCTGCTTTATTGTCTTACTTTGTGAATGATCTTTCAGTCTGGTTCTGAGCCTCTACTCCCTCTTCACCTACGACTGCACACCTGTATATGGTACTAACACCATCATCAAGTATGCAGATGATACAACGGCGATTGGCCTCATTAACGACAACAATGAGTCGGCCAATAGGGAGGATGTCCAGCTCCTAGCAGCATAGTGCGCTGACAACAACCTGGCCCTTAACTTCAAGAAGACCAAGGAGTTCATTGTGGACTTTAGAAGGTCTAGGGGCGGCACGCACACCCCCATCCATATTAACTGGACGGAGGTGGAACGTATTTCTCGCTTCAGGTTTCTGGGAGTCAACATCTCTGATGACCTCTCTTGGACTCACAATACCTCAACACTGGTCAAGAAGGCTCACCAGCGTCTCTTCTTCCTGAGTAGACTAAAAAAGGTCCATCTGTCTCCTCAGATTCTGGTGAACTTCTAGCGCTGCACCATCGAGAACATCCTTACCAACTCTGTCACAGTATGGTATGGCAACTGCTCTGTCTCTGACTGGAAAGCACTGCAGAGGGTGGTGAAAACTGCCCAACGCATCACCGGTTCCTCACTCCCCTCCATTGAGTCTGTCCAAAGCAAGTGATGTCTGCGAAAGGCGCGCAGCATTGTCAAGGACTGCTCTCACCCCAGCCACAGACTGTTTACCCTCCTACCATCCGGGAGGTGCTACAGGTATCTCCGTTGCCGGACCAGCAGGCTCAGGAACAGCTTCTTCCCTGCGGCTGTTACACTACTTAACTCTGCACCTTGGTGATGCCAGTTTGTACATATATATATATTTTACTGCTCATTATTCTATGTTCGCTCTTCTGGGGGAGTTGCTAACTGCATTTCGTTGTCTCTGTACTGTACACTGCACAATGACAATAAAGATTGAATCTGAATCTGAATCTGAATCAACTTTGGCTCAGTCGTAGCATTCTGAATTAGAGGGTTGTGGATTGAAATTCTACTGCACAGATGGAAAGGATGTTTCCACTAGTGAGAGAGTCAAGGACTAGAGGTCATAGCCTCAGGATTAAAGGATGTTCTTTTAGGAAGAAGAGAGATTTCTTGAGTCAGAGAGTGGTGAATCTGTGAAATTCTTTGCCTTTGCCACAGAAGGCTGTGGAGGCCAAGTCAGCGGATTATTTTTAAGGCAGAGATAGACAGTTTCTTAATTAGTACAGGTGTCAGGGGTTATGGGGAGAAGGCAAGAGAATGGGGTTAAGAGCGAGAAATAGATCAGCCATAATTGAATGGCAGACTTGATGGGCTGAATGGCCTAATTCTACTGCTGTCACTCATGACCTTATGACCTTATGTATCAGTCTGTGTTTGAAAAATGCTGCAGGAGGTGTCACCTTTTGCATAAATCAATTCAGGCCCTTCAGACCACCGAGTCCACACCAACCAGCGATCCCCGCACATTAACACTATCTTACACTATCCTACACACATTAGGGACAATATACACATACACCAAGCCAATTAACATACAAACCTGCACATCTTTGGAGTGTGGGAGGAAACAGAATATCTTTGAGAAAACCGACGCGGTCATGGGGAGAAAGTACAAACTCCATATAGATAGCACCCATAATTGGGGTCGAACCCGGGTCTCTGGTGCTGCAGGTGTTATAAGGCAGCAACTCCACCACTGTGCCACTATTGTAGCCCCGATATAATTACATTATATTAGGCCAATAATATAAATATTATAATAAATAACTAAAAAACTGATTACAAGGTGCTTGTTATTTTCGCCAGTTTCCGCACCTTTTTCTATATAAGTTCAACTTCTAATGCTAAATATTTACCCTGAGCAGAATGTTTTATTACATCCTGAGATTATGAACGACAGTACAAATGAATGTCCTTTCCTTATTTTTTTTTAAATATAACAAAGTTAATTGTTTTTACGTTTGTTTAATTTGCCTCTGAAGTAAACCATCAGTGGATGTTTTAATCACATATTATACAAGGAAAGCAGAATCAAACAAATGAAAAATAAGCAGAGAAATTCTGTGATTTAACATTTACAACAGGCTAACTCCAATAACCGTGAGAATATATGAAGACAAGATATATCTTTAGCTATAGTGCTCATCTTTCATAGCAAGAGATATTATTCAACTACCTTCAACCAGTTGCATTAACACTTAGTTTCCCACAAGTTAAAATATAATTTCTCACAAGCAGACTAACAGTGAAGATTTATACACAATCTACAATTAAAATGGACAGAATTTTGAAATGGAAAGTATAACCATTCTAAAAATGATAGGCAAAATAAACATATCAATCATTGATTAGCTCATTATCCCCAGTGGTCCTCATAAATCATATTTTGACAACATTTCTCTGGCTTTATTCCCCAACCATTTTGCAGAATTATCACGGTCAAGAATCAGCCCCCAATCAAGTCTGTGATAGTAATTTGTTGCAGCAAAGGATTGGGTATTGTGACCAAAGATCAGTAATAACAGTTGCAGAGCTTAATTAAAATAACAAGATGATGGGATATTTACGCTGAATTTTTATGTTAAATAAAATTAAAGCCAGCTGGTTTAATCAGCAATGGTGTTACACAATAGTACAAGATGAAGTAACTAGTTTCTTGACAGTGAATTAATGAGCGATCTGTTAGATTCATCAGAGAAGTGAAGTTACAGGGTGGTGAATCTGTGGAATTATTTGCCACAGAAGGCTGTCGAGGGAGGGTAAATTCATATTTTTAAGGCAGAGATAGATACATTCTTGATTAGTATGGGTGTCAGGGGTTATGGGGAGAAGGCAGGGGAATGGGGATAGGAGGGAGAGATAGATAAGCCATGATTGAATGGCAGAGTAGGCTAGATGGGCCAAATAGCCCAATTCTGCTCCTATCTCTAATAACCTTATGACAATTAGCGTACAAACTTAAACTCTGTTTCCATCAAAACTCTAAGTAGGTGTGCATGTAATATATGCAGGTGTACAATAGAAAATTCCAAAGAAAACGAATTTTCAAAGCACCTTAACAATAATTTTGTAGGGAAGATCTAGTTTGGCTACGATAGAAGAAGAAATCGACTGCAGTCTCCTAAAGTTCAGTAAGTGTGGACACGTTTCTGGGCAATAAATAATTTTAAAATTTACATCGTTGCAAGTTTAACATAGCATTTTCAGAAAATTTATCAAACAAAAAATAAACTTTTGATTGATTCAGAATTGAGCTTTCTACCAGTAATAATTTACTTGGATCTGCATATGCTGGTGTCATACTTATAATAACCATCGATAATCATTGTTTTTTTTTTGCAGGGCCTAATATAATGTTATTATCATCAATAACAGGAAGCAAGAAACTGTGGGCTGGTGAACCTTGCATCAGTAGTAGGGAAATATTTGGAGAAGATCCTTAGAGATAGGTTCTGCTCACATCCAGAAATCACACTTACCAAAGATAGTCGCTTTGTGTGGGGAAGATACAAGATACAATTTTCATTGTCATTTGGACCCCTTGAGGTCCAAACGAAATGCCGTTTCTGCAGCCATACATTACATTACAAACAAATAGACCCAAGATACAACATAATTTACATAAACATCCATCACATTGCTGTGATGGAAGGCCAAAAAAACTTATCTCTCCACTGCACTCTCCCCCCCCCCCCGCGATGTCAGAGTCAAAGTCAAAGCCCCCGACTGGCGATGGCAATTGTCCCGCGGCCATTAAAGCCACGCCGGGTGGTGTGAGGTCGCACACCGAGTCTTGGTGTTAGAGCCCCCGGCGTGCGCTCGCAGAGTCCCGCGGTCATTCCAAGCCGCGCGGGGCGGTGATGTCAGGCCCTGCTCCAGGAGCTCTTCGACCCCGCAACTCGGGCGGGAGAAGTCGCCGTTGCGAGAGCCCTGAAAAGCGGTCTTCCTCCAGGGACCCGCGGGCTCCCGGTGCCGCCGTCCACCAAACCTGCAGTTGCAGCATCCGAATCTCCAGAGGTCGAGCCGCAGCAGCAGCAGCAGCAGCGCTCCTCCACCGCTCCACCCGCTCCGGACTCGGCCAGCCCCGCGACGGTGACGGTGAGTCGTTGGCACCAGAGTCCCCGGTCTCGTCCTGTTGGAGGCCGCTCCTCATTGCAGCCCCAACGATAACGGAGACCCGACAAGAAAGGGTCGGGTCTCCCGTGCAGGGAGAGATTTAAAAGTTTCCCCCTCCCTCCCACCCCACCCCCCCCACCCCCCCACACACACACCCCAACAAAAAATAACAAAAACTACATAGAAACATAGACAGAAAATAATAAAAACGCGGACGGGCTGCAGAGGCCGCTGCTGACGAGAGTCGAGCCGCCTACCGGATCATGACTTACAAGCTTGAATTAGTTTTTTGCGGAGGTGACAAAGGTACATGGGTCCACAGATTGTATTCAAAGACCGAGGATAATGATGGAAGGGTGTTATTCTGACTAGATGTCTGTGAGCAGTGCTTTGTTGTGAGGATCAGTGCTGGTGCCTCTGAATATATAGGTCGATTGGCAGTACAAAATTTGTCGATAGTGGATAGTGAGAAAACCTGTCAAATGATACAGTAGGATGTAGGCCAGTTTGAAATATGGGTGGGGACATCGCAGGTAGAGTTTAATCTGGATAAATATGAGGTGTGGCTCTTTGGAAGGACAAACATATCAGGAAAGTATAAAGTGAATGGCAGGACTTAGGATGCACAGAGAAATTGCAGGGTGCAAGTTCATAGCTCCCCGAGAATGGCAACACAAGTAGACAGGGTGATACAGAAGTCAGAAGACATACCATTATTAATCAAGACATAGAGTATGAATGTCAGGAAGTCATATTGTGACTATAAAACTTTAGTAGGCCACATTTCGAGTATAGAGTACATTTGGTCATCACATGTAACGAATGATGTGGAGGTTTTGAAGAGGATGCAAAATAAGTTATTTCGGGACTTGCGTGGTTTAGACATTATTAGGTATGAGAGGTTCGACACACTTGGAATGTTTTCTCTGGTAACCTGAGGCTGACTGACAATCTGATAGAAATGCATGAAAATATGAGAGGAATAGTTGGGATAGAGATGATCGTCCTTTTCCCAAAATGGAAATGTCAGATACTGGAGAGCATAGAATGAAAGTGAGTGGGGGAAAGTTCGGAAATTAATTTGGCAGGTTTTAACACAGAGCGGTAAATGCCTGGAATGGGCTGCCAGGGAAGGTTATGAGAGCAGATATGGCAGCAGCATTTAAGAGGCATTTAGACAGGCACATGAAAAAGGCTGTGTGTGGCAGGATATAGACCATGTGCAGGCAGATCTGTTGTTTAAATTGGCATTGTGATCAGTGCATAAATCTTGGGCATAAAGGCCTGTTCCTTTGCTGTGCTGTTCAATGTTCTATATTAACAGAACTGTAAATTATCTATTTAGTATTTTTAAATCATCAATATTTCAAAGGAGACCAGGATGTTAGCTTCATATCAATTAATATGCTTAACGTGGAACATACTAGGTTGCAAGTGCAGAAGTAAACAAAATCGGCCCAGTGAAGTATGTTGTTATTCTGTGTGTGGAGAGACTATTCCGTTAGCTCAGAGGAAGCTTGACTCCCTGCTGCACAAATATTGATGTTGCATGAGGATATCAGCACCATCCAGTCATGCCTACTTGGGTTTCCATTCACTGGCAGAACTTAACAGCAGGCCTGCTGAGACCAGAAGAGCTCATTGCTCTGGTGTGAAAATTATATTCAATCCGTTTGAGATTTACGCCCGGTGAAGAATCCCAATAATGTGCTGCATGTAGATTGTTTATACTTTTGCCTGAGTCATACAAGATAAATTCTTATCTTAGTAAGATTCACAGCTTTCCAGTTTAGCAGCAATAAGGTGTTCGGGATCAAGATCTGTGAAACAAATCAATGTGTGAATGTCCCTAACGTCCTGCACAAGGATCCATTGAATAAATATCAGTGAAGTTACACAGATAACTAGCTTGTCATACAGTGTCAGTTGTACAATTCTCGCGTGGCATTTGGCAATGTCAGAAATTGACACTGGATATATTACATGGATCTAGACAGACAGGGGATACATCTTCCAGCAGTCCAACTGAATTGATTAATCTTTAAAATACCAATAGTTTCATTACTGTCGCAAGGGTATCTGGAGGTTTTCAGTGTGGAATTAAGGTCATTGGTCATCCTTAATATAGTCAATAATTTATAAGAGAAAACATATGAAATCAATAGATAGTAAAAATTCCAAACCATTATTTTATCCTTTGAACCACTGATAAATAAATTCATGTTCGATATCACTTTTATCACATTTAGAGTCCAAATTACCTGCAGCGTTGGGTAAAACATGCCATGGGATGGGTTTGGCAAGTTCTAATTCAGGTAAAAAACACAAAGACACGGGTTAAATCCTGACCTTGGATATTGACTGTGTGGAGTTTGCATGTTCACCTTGTGATGCATGGGTTTCTTTTGGGTACTTCGGTTTCCTCCCACATCCCAAAGATGTGTGGGATTGTAGATTAATTAGCCCATGTAAAATGGACGCTAAAGTGTAGGAAGTGGATGAGAAAGTGGGATAACATAGAACTGTGGTGTGAATGGGTGGTCCATGTCAGTGTGGACTCGATGGGCCAAACAGCCTGTTTCTGTGCTACATCTCTGAACTCTAAAACAATTTATAAGAAAAAATAATTAAGAGGGTTATTCAAATAAAATATCAGAGTAAGTGCAGTTGTCAATGATTTTCACCAATAGACAGTGACCTGGCTAATGCCACTGATTCCCAATCAAACTACAGGAACCCACTGTTAGAGTAAGGCCACGTGCAAATTGGAGTAACTGCACCTCATATTTCACTTGGGCAGCTTACAACCCAGCGGCATGAATAATGATTTCTCATTACTTCAAGTAACCCCTTGGATTCCCTCTCTCTCCGTCCCTCCCCCATCCGTCCTCGTTTCACCATCTGTATTCCTTTGTTATCGCTTCACCCCCAGCCAACAATGGACCATTGTGGGTTCCACCTTTCCTGAGTCATCAATGCAGGCTCTGCTTTGTTCTGTACCTTCCATACCTCTAGGGTCCCCCTCCCTGACTTAGTCTGATGAAGGGTCTCAACCAGAAACATCACCTATTCCTTATCTCCAGAGGTGCTGCCTGACCCGCTGTGTTACTCCAGCATTTTGCGTCTATCTTCGGAGTTTAGCACCTCTTAGCACTGATATATCGGTAGGCTGAGACAGCCAGTCACATCAAGTCAGATGGTGAAGCCCACTCTTGCTGAGGTTCCTCAGCACTACCCCTTCTCAGGGAAGGGTTACCTTGGTTAACTTGGTGACTCACTTCCTCCCATTGGTTAAGTCCATAGACAGGAAATTGCCTTTAGTTTAGTTTAGTCCCTTCGAGCCCACCGGGTCCGCGCCGACCAGCAATCCCCACACAATAACACTCTCCTACATCCACTAAGGACAATTTTTACATTTACCTAGCCAATTAACCTACAAACCTGTACGTCTTTGGAGTGTGGGAGGAAACCAAAATTTCTCACAAAAAATCCACTCAGGTCATGGGGGAGAACGTACAAACTCCGTACAGACAGCCCCCGTAGTCGGGATCGAACCTACGTCCCCGGCGCTGCATTCGCTGTGAGGCAGTAACTCTACCACTGCGCCACTGTGACCACATTGTGGAATTTATACTCAACGTCAAAGGAAATAAAAACATCAGCTATCCCGTGGATTATCAATACTTACATTATGATTTTTTGCGAAAAAAACATTGACTCTCTGGAGTATTCTCAAGGATATGAAAACATTTCATATTTTATCATGGTTTCATATTATTAAGGCAGAGGTAGATAGATTCTTGTTTAGTGCGGGTGTCAGCAGTTATGGGGAGAAGGCAGGTGTTGAGAGGGAGAGATAGATCAGCCATGATTGAATGGCGGAGTAGACTTGATGAGTCGAATGGCCTGATTCTGCTCCTATCACTAATGGACATGAGCATTCCGACCAACATGCCCCATCCACACAAGTAACATGTATTCAATTAATTTGGAGGAAAATATTAATGAGCCCAGATGCAATTGATAGCCAATGAAAAAATTATCCCATGTGATATGTGAAATAAAAATATTAAAACTATAAGTATTATATACTTAACCATATAAAATGGTTGAAAACCTACACACTGAGGACATCAAAAACACAAAATGAATGCAAACTTGTTTTCCTCTCATTAAACTACACAGACCTCGAGCATCTTAAAATGATTGGCATTAAAATCCGATTAACAAAATATTTGATAGTGCAAATCCACCTCCTTCAGGCTTGGCGAGTGAATAGATTAATGGAACAAGCTTGAACAAATTGCATTGGACATAAGTCAAAGATATCACATCAGACGGAGCATGCAATTGAGCTTCATCAGGCATTTCTGTTATCAGACGGATAAACTGTTCTTGAAGAGCAATAAGCCAAATAAAACACAATGTCTTGGACCCTTATGCTTTCACAATTTCTTGTTGATAATTATGCTGTTCATTTTCATCAAATGAAACTGATATTTTAAGATGTGACATGGTTTCATAACTTTCAATTATTCTCTGTGATGTTATTACATTGATTATAAAATGCAGTATAGTGCAATAAAACAGTTGCTCATGAGTTTATGACCTGGTTACCAAGAACATAAAGAAAATGAAATCTGTCAAATTAATATGCTGACATGCTTTGCTTTGGTATGAAATTCCTTTGTTTATCACTTATAAAGACATGTTAACTAACAAAATAAACAGCTTAACAACACCATTAAAATAATACACTGTGAATAATCTTGATCCACGATTCAGATTTTTATACGTCTTTAGTTGATTTAAAAAAAAAGATGTTGTATAATAAGGATGGGTGTTGGGGTTCATGCTGTTTGGATTAACAACTTTGAGTTGAGCCGAAGGGCCTGTCCCTGTGCTGTAAGACTCACTGTGAATATAAAAGGCATCATTAGTAAAATTGCAAATGACAAAAAAAAATGGCAGTTGTTGATAGTGAGAAGGATAGAGGCTTGGGAATGATACAGTTCAGTTTAGTTTATTGTCACGTTATATACTGAGTAATAACTGATGAAATTTAACCCCGATAAGTGTAAGGTGAGGCACATTGGGAGATCCGATAAAGATGGAACATACACGGAACATAGAATGTAGATAGAACACAGAACAGTACAGCACAGGAACAGGCCCATCAGCACACAATGTCCCTGCCAAACATTCTGCCAAGTTAAACTGATCTCCTCTGCCTGCATATGATCCATATCCCTCCATTCTCTGCATATTAATGCCTATCTAAAAACCTCTGTAATGCCACTATCATTTCTGCCTCCACCACCCCTACCCCTGTCAGCGAGTTCCAGGCACCCACCACACTGTGTAAAAAGCTTGCCCCACACATTTATTTCCTAAACGTTGCCATTCTCATCTTAAAGCTATGACCTCTTGCCTCTAACATTCCCACACTGGGAGAAAAGTTCCGGCAGTCTACCTCTCATAATTTTATAGACTTCTATCAGGTCTTCTCTCAACTTCCAATGCTCCAGATAAAACAACTTAAGTTTGCCCAACCTCTCCTAATTGCTAAAATCCTTTAATCCAAGCAGCATTCTGGTAAACCACTTCTGCACCCTCTCCAAAGCCTCGACATTCTTCCTGTAAAGGGGCGACCAGAACTGAACATGATTTTAAATACAGTCTAACCAAAGTCTTATAAAGCTGCAACATAACTTCCTGACTCTTATATTAAATGCCCCGACCGATGAAAGCAAGCATACTATATGCCTTCTTTACCTTTCTGTCTACTTGTATTGCCACTTTCAGGGAGCTATGGAGTTGGATCCCAAGATCTCTCTGTACATCAATGCTGTTATGGGTCTTGCCATTAACTGTATACTTTCCCCTTACATTCGACCTCCCAAAGTGCAACAGCTCACACATTTGCTTGGATTAAAGCCCATCTACTATTTCTCCACATATTTCTACAACTGGTCTAGATCCCCCTATATACTTTGACAATACACTTTTCTCGCTGTCCGCAGCTCCGCCAAATTTGGTGTCACCTGCAAGCTTAAAACCATCTACATTTATGTCCAAACATAGACACAAAGTTCTAGAGTAACCCAATGAGACAGGCAGCATCTCTGAAGAAAAAGGATGGGTGACATTTCTAGTCAGGACCTTTCTTCAGACCGAAAATACGGGGTGCGGAGGGAGGGGGTGAAGAGCTGGAGGGGAGAAAAGACCAGGATCAACCAGGGCCCGAATGACTTCACAAATGACTTCAGGCAGGGAGGTGCCTGGTAAGCCCATTGTTGGCTAGGTAAAGTGTGATCTCAAGAGGGAGCAGTTCCTTGTTTCTACATTTGTTCCCAAGTCGTTTATTTATATACAAACATCAAGAGAACCCAGCCTATACCCCTGATACCGCATTGGTCACAGACGCTCACATCATCAATTGTAGGCTTCAAGCAGGTATTGATCAAAAAAGGCACCTTGGTGTACAAATTAAAAGATTCCTGAAGGTGGCAAAAGCGGTAGGTAGATATGTGGTAATTAGGGCATACAAGATTCTTGCCTTCATTAGCTAGGGCGCAGTTATTAGAGCAGGGAGGTCTTGGTACACCTTTATGAAACGTTGGGCGGTGCACAGATGGAACATTGTTTCCATGTCCAGTTGTCAGATTAAAAGGACGTGATTGCACTAGGTAAAGGCACAGAGGAGATTCAGCAGGAGGATGCCTAGGGTGCAAAGTTACAGTTATGAAAAAAGATGCGATCGGCTGAGTTTGTTTATCTTAGAACAAAGAAAGCAGAGAGGGTATGTGATAAATATGTATCAGCAGGGATCGAGAGCTATTTTTCCCCTGTGACCCATAGATTTCAGGTACAGAGTTAAAGTTTCAATGCAGTGTGCAGTCAGGACATGGAACACACTGCCTGAGGTGGTGATTGTTGCAGGTACTGCTGCAACTTTTAAAAAGCATTTAGATGAGCATTTGAATCACCAAGGCAGTAGGCAATGGGCCAAATGTTGTTAAATGGGGTTAGTGAGGATAGGTATTTGTTGGCATAGACATGATCGACTGAGGAGTTTATTTCACTGCTACATGGCCGTGTGCCTCTGTGTCTGGTGTAAAATGGGGTAAACTAGATTTCTAAGAACTCCATTGCTCACAAGATTTCAATAGGTATGGAGCCATAATGAATGTGGACAAAAATGCTGGAGAAACTCAGCAGGTGAGGCAGTATCTATGGAGCAAAGGAAATAGGCAACATTTCAGATCAAAACCCTTCTTCAGATCAGCCATAATGAATGTTTAGTTTAGTTAGAGATACAGCACAGAAACAGGCCCTTCGGCACACCGAGTCCGCACTAACCAGCGATCCCCGCACAATAACCCGACCCTACACACACTAGGGACAATTTACACATTCACCAAGCCAATTAACCTACATAGCTGTGGAGTGTGGAAGGAAACTGAAGATCTCTGAGAAAACCCACACGGTCACAGGGAGAATATATAAACTTCGTACAGACAGCACCCGTAGTCGGGATCGAACCCGGGTCTCCGGCGCTGCAAACACTGTAAAGCAGCAAATCTACCGCTGTGCCACCGTGGCTGCCTTTTAAGTGCCCTATAAGTGTTGGGCTGGACTTTGCTGAGCCGGATCTGCTCATTGTACTCACCATTGAATTAATTCAATAGCAAGATTGAACTACAGGCAGTCCCAGGCGAAATAATCTAACTGTGGAAATATTAGAGCGACATTATGAATGCATACACAAATACTTGGCATGAACTGTCTAAACAAGTAGTGAAAGGAGATGCAGTTGGGTATTGAAGAGGAAATTAGACAAATACTTGAAAAGGTTTTTTTTCAAGACTCTCAGGAAAGAATTATGAAGTAAAATTAATTGTTTTCATATCTCATAGAGCTGATAAAAACAAAAAGGGCCAGATGTCTTCCCATTATAGTGTTGTACAATTCACTAATTATTATTAATGTTATAATTTGGAATAACTGAGTGAATGGAACTATCATCAGCTGAATGACTCTCAAATGACTTTTAAACTTGAAATTGCATGTCAAATAGACGGTGCAGAGGACAACATAATGATTTCTCCTTCCAGGTACGAGAGGTTTAACAGGAATTCGATGAAATAATTAACAGGTTGAAATGATTTGAACTGAAAGTGCATTCATTCCTGCAATGTTCTTTTTAAAAGCGAAGCACATTATTTATATTTAAATGGATATTATGGAAGGAAAAGAAGAGAAAGATACATTTGTTTTATTAATAGTGACTTGATGGCACAAGATCAGTGTTTTCATTTGATACTGTTTCTAGATGTTCATTCATCAAACACGTATTGATTCTGTGCATTTTAATTAATATAGATTGGCTCTCCCTGTTTGTGATTATTTAATGTGCAAGGATTTCACTATCCTCATTGTATCCCAGTTAGCAGGAAGCATTAATTTATAAATTTATTCATTTTATTTTTAATAAAGGTATCAATAATAAGATCTATGAACAACAAAACTGAATTTACTGTGATTATATGTTTTGTCTCACACTGCTATGTCCGACATCTTAGCATCAGATAAAAACATTGTTATTATTTCCCACAGTTTCTGATTTGATTGTATTTTCAGAAGATCCTTCTGGGGGGTGGACCCTCGGAAAGCTCCTGGACCTGATGGCATAACCGGTCGTGTTCTAAAAACCTGGGCGGACCAACTGGCTGGAGTTTTTATGGACATTTTCAACCTCTCACTTCTGTGGTCGGAGGTTCCCACCTGTTTTAAAAGCGCATCAATAATACAGGTGTCCAAGAAGAGCAAGTTGATGTGCTTCAATGACTATCGACCAGTGGCACTAACGTCAGTGGTGATGAAGTGCTTTGAGAGATTGATTATGGCGCATATCAACTCCTACCTTGACAAGAACCTCGACAAGAACCTTGACCCACTGCAGTTCGCTTACCACCATAACAGATCAACGGTGGATGCAATCTCACTGGCTCTCCACTCCACTCTGGACCACTTGGACAACAAAAACTCATATGTAGGGCTGTTATTCATTGACTACAGCTCGGCATTTAATACAATCATCCTCTCCAAGCTGGTTACCAAGCTCTCAGATCTGGGTCTCTGCGCATCCCTCTGCAATTGGATCCTCGACTTCCTCATCCACAGACCATTGGTGGAAATGTGTCACCCTTGATAACAATCAGCATGGGAGCACCTCAAGGCTGCGTGCTCAGCCTTCTGCTTTACTCACTCTATACTCCTGACTGCGTAGGCAGACATAGTGCAAACTCCATCATCAAGTTTGCCGACGACACCACTGTTGTGAGACGAATCACTGATGGGGACGATTCAGAGTATAGAAGTGAGATCGACCAATTGACCAAATGGTGCCAACACAATAACCTGGCTCTCAACACCAGCAAAACCAAGGAACTGATTGTGGACTTTGGAAGGGGTAGAATAGGGACCCACAATCCTGTTTACATCAACGGGACGCTGGTTTAAAGGGACAAGAACTTCAGATTTCTGGGCGTGCACATTTCCGAAGATCTTTCCTGGTCCCAGCACACTGATGCAATCATAAAGAAAGCACATCAATGCCTCTACTTCCTGAGAAGACAACAGAGAGTTGTCATGTCAAAGAGGACTCTCTCGAACTTCTACAGGTGCACAGTAGAGAGCATGCTGACTGGTTGCATTGTGGCTTGGTTTGGCAACCTGAGGGTGTAGGAGCGGAAAAGGATGCAGAAAGTTGTAACCACTGCCCAGTCCATCATTGGTTCTGACCTCAAAAAGACAGCCAACATCATCAAGGGCCCACACCATCCTGGCCACGCACTCATCTCTCCGCTACCATCGGGCAGAAGGTACAGGAGCCTGGAATCTGTTACATCCAGGTTCAGGAACAGCCTCTTCCCCACAGCATTCAGGCTATTAAACTTGCCAACAAACATAATCTGAACTGTAACAGCCTATAGCTGCAGCAAGCAAGAATTTAATTGTCATATCTGGGAAACATGACAATAAACTCTCTTGACTTGACTTGACTTCCTTTTACAAAACACCTCCCAAGCCCACAACCTCTTCCACCAAGAGGACAGAGTACAACAGGCACATGTGAACACCAATGCCAGAGTTTTCCCTCCAAGTTACACACTCTTCTGACTTAAAAATATGTGGGAGGAAATCGAAGATCTCTGAGAAAACCCACGCAGATCACGGGAAGAACGTGCAATCTCCGTACAGACAGCACGCATAGTCGTGAATAAACCCGGGTCTCTGGCGCTGTAAATCCTGTAAGTCAGCAACTCTACCGCTGTGCCACCATGACACCTCAATTGTATTCTTCATTTTGATTAGAATTATTGTAAAAGATTAGGGTCGGAACCCATTTTTCAATGTTTGGCATTAAATAATTAATGATAACATGATCAGGTATGGGAAATGCAATGAGCAAATGAAATATTTGTTAGGGTAACAGGTGGGCAGAAGTCCATTGGAAAGGGACCTAAACCCAATTAAACAGATGGCCGAGTGGGACTAGTATAGATGGGGCATTTTGGTCAGCATGGGCAAGGTGGGCCAAAGGGCCTGTTGCCATGCTATATGACTCTATATCTCTGTCAGGCACTTTTTTTTATATATACACATGGTTTAAGCCACAGTGTGGAGTGACCACCACTTAGAGGATGTTCAATGCCTTTGCTCGTGATTCCCTAGGAGACAAGCGAACAATGTGATCCCGTGCATGAAACAGGCCACTTGGCAAAACAATCCAAGCAGTGCTCCACTTGTGCCTTCTCCCATTCTCTCTCATTTAACTCCATTAAACATATCCTCTAGTTCCTTAATCTTTGTGTGTTTATCAGCCTTACTTCAAAATATATCCATCATTTATTTCAGCAGCTACTATCTTGTTAAGCAATTATACAATTCATATAAAGTGCAATGAGTTTAATCAAATTGATGTGCATTGCCCCTTGCAGTTAACAGCTTTCTTTCAAACTTTTTATTTTGTGTGCAATCTTTCAATTCACAGGAACTTATTTCAAGAGTCCTGACAACCTACAGCATGGACTCCTAAAAGTAAGGTACAAGAAAGGGCACAGTCTTAAACAAATGAAAATGAATTAAGCTAGAAACAAATCTATTGCTTGGAAATAATACATGTTAAGTGAGCTTTTCTCCTATTTTAATGAGCAGTATGCAATACTGGATGTGGAATTCTCGTTACTGGGAATTCTCGAAGGGAAATGGGAAATAAGCTGCACAAACTACTACACTTAAATAATGCCGATGCTTGTACTGTATCATCAATACACCCCTTGAAATTTAGTTGCCAAACATGAACCATCTAAATGTATAATACATTTGCTTCTTGGATAATTCACGTTTGTTGCATTTAAATAAAATTATTGAAGATCTAAATTCTGGTGCAAAACGATTATTCAGATGATCAGACATTGAATAATAATAGTTTAGATCTGATATGTCTAATTTTATGAACAAAACAAATATAAATTATTTAATTTAATTTCAACTGCAGGCTTGACATAAATTTTCCTTAGCCCATTACAGCAACATTAGACCATAAATAAATATTTTCCTTGACTCTTTCATTAATTCTTTTTGTGACTGTTAATTGACTGATGAGGCAAACACACCAAAAACCTCATTATCTCTTTTATTTTAGTTTCAAATTATCTTTGACCTGAAGTGTATTGCTGCAATTTTCTGCTTTTTATCAATTATTAGTATTAACAACTAAGATTATTATTCATCTATACAAATTCTCGCAGATCCTTTTTGATTCTGAAATGACATGTTCTTATGAAGGGCATGTCCCACTTTCGAGATCTAATTCACGACCTCTGCTGAGTTTGCCCTTGACTCATACTTGCAGCATGGTCGTCATGAGGTCGTAGGAGGTCATAGGAGGTCATAGGTAGGTCGTAGGTAGGTCGTGATGCTAGTCTTAGGTACTCGTGGCATCAAGCAGGTCGGCCCATTTTTGCAACATGATGAAAAATGTCCACGAGTAAAAAAGGGTGTGAATTAAGTCGTGAAAGTGACATAGGTCCTTTAAAGTTCAAGTAACACGGTGAAAGTTCTCTGCTCACATAACAGATAATGCATAAAAACAAGAACTCAATGCTTTTAACCCTGGACCATTCAATGTATTAAAATTATATGACAACTTATTTTGGGTGCATCTATCAAGCCATGAGCAGAACAAAACAAGGATTAAGTGAAATAAATAATATGCTTACCTTGTTCTGTTTGAACTCTAAATACAATAGGGTGACCCCGTGGCGCAGTGGTCAAATTGTTGCCTTACAGCGCCAGAGAACCGGGTTCGATCTTGATTGTGGCTGCTATCTGCTCAGAATTTGTACATACGCTCAGAGACCATGTGGGTTTTCCCTGGGTGCTCCGGTTTCCTCTTACACTCCAAAGACGTACAGGTTTGTAGGTTAATTGGCTTTGGTAAAAATTGTTAAAATTGTCCCCAGTGTGTAGGATAGTGCTAGTGTATGGGGACTACTGGTTGGCACAGACTTGGTGGGCCAACGGGCCTGTTTCCATGCTATATCTCTAAACAAAACAAAAAAAAGTTCACATATATTCATTATTTATGGCATTTAAGTAAATGAGGTGCAATGTTCCTTCTTCCTTAAATAGCCTCATAGAAATAATTTATTGTCTACTGTGATGCATATTAATAAACTAGGCAATCTTCAATAATTGTCTAAACTTTGATAAAATGATGTTACCTGGCTTTGTTTTAAATTGGTTATCCGGTTTGTATGTAATTGTAATTGTAATGTAATTGTAATGTAAGTATCAGCCAGTCATAATTGCTCTTTTCCCATCCTCTGTAATAATTGAATGAAATCCTGATGAGTGTATATCTTCAAACTGTGTGCTTTCAGCAGCCATGGTTCACTAAACAGATGGGTAGATCAAAATCAAAATACAAGTTGATTATTAATAATTTTCAGAGTATGACCAGGAGACCAATGAAATATTGGAGAACAATCAAACGGACAATAGACCTCTTCCATTCCATTCATTGATATGTATTATGATGACTCTAATGGTTTTTGATTTAATATCCAACATTCATTTTATTTTTTATCAACAACTAATAGCATTATTAGTTTAGAGTTTAGTTTATAGTTCATAAGTTACAGGAGAAGAATTAGGCCATTCGGCCCATCAAGCCTACTGTGATTCAATCATGGCTGATCTATCTTAATCCCTCAAACCCATTCTCTTGCCTTCTCCCCATAACTGCTGATACCCGCTACATTTAGTTTAGAGATAAGATGTGGAAACAGGCCCTACGGCCCACTGAGTCCATACCAACCACCGATCACCCGTACATTAGTTCTATGTTATTCCACTATTGCATTATACAAACTATGGACAATTTACAGAGGCAAATTAACCTACAAACCTGCAAATCTTTGGAATGTGGGGGGAAACCGGAATGCCCAGAGGAAACCCAAGCAATCACTGGGAGGACAAGCAAACACCATACAGATAGCACCCATCGTCAGAATCGAACGCAGGTCTCTGGCGTTGTGAGGCAGCAGCTCTACCATTGTGTCACTATGCTGCCGAGTAATTAATTTATTTGTAATTATTATTTGATAAAAATTCACAAAGATCCTTTGTGATGCTGAAAAAACATAAAGATATTGATGTTAAAAGCAACAGTTAATGCACTCTGCTCACATGATATAAAGATTAATTTTAATAAATTAAAACTAAATAATAAATAATAATGAATAAAAAACAAAACATTAAAAAAATAATGACTTAAATCACGTAAATAATCTCAATGTTTGCACATTTCAGCAGCTGTCTGTCTGAGTATTGTGAGCTGCTTAACTCCAGCTATCATTAGATCCAGAATCAATCTCTGGGTAAAAGTTTCCTCCTGAGGCAATGGGCTGTACTAGAAACATAGAAACATAGAAAATAGATGCAGGAGGAGGCCATTCGGCCCTTTGAGCCAGCACCGCCATTCATTGTGATCATGGCTGATCGTCGCCAATCAATAACCCATGCCTGCCTTCTCCCCATATCCCTTGATTCCACTAGCCCCTATCAAACTCTCTCTTAAATCCATCCAGTGATTTAGCCTCCACTGCCCTCTGTGGCAGGGAATTCCACAAGTTCACAACTCTTTGGGATAAAAATAAATGGTATTTTATTGTATTGTATTGTATTGTATTGTATTGTATTGTAAGATCACACAATTATGTGACAGGTTCAATGGGCTCAGTGGGTGTAGAACAGGCTCTTTACATATTGCACCTCAGAGACAAGCAGATACAGGCAATGTATGCATTTGGTTCTTTGGTTTATGAAAATGATCCCCTACAGGATCCGAAAAAAATTGATGTAAGGAAAGAAATTTACTTTCACATTTAAAAAAAAGTAAATAAATCAGCATTTATTTTTAAAAAAAAGTAAATATTTTTGAAGAAGGGTTTCGGCCCGAAACGTTGCCTATTTCCTGTGCTCCATAGATGCTGCCTCACCCGCTGAGTTTCTCCAGCATTTTTGTCTACCTACCATTTATTTTTTAAGGTGTCTTTCATATGGCATTTGCCAGTGAGTGGCTTTGTGTTATTGATAATTGCACGATGGAACATTTTCTAGAAACCTCCACCCCTCTAATATGCAGGTCAATAGTAGTTTTTATGGCTCTAGGAACCCAGGCAACATCCTTCTCGTTTGGATTGAAATTACAGGTGTTGAATTCTCTACTTCTGGCCACTTGTGTTCCAGAACTACTAGAGCAAAAAAAAAAGGATAATAAAGTTTAAGAAATACTGTAAGAGTAGTTGTAAAATTGTGTCACGGTTAGGTATGTGTCAGTAATGAAACCACTGAGAAGGAGAATAAAACATAAGGGGAAAATGAGGCAGATTCAGAACTTGGAGAATGTCACAGTTCATAGGATGAATCAATGGTGCAGCTGGTAGAGCTGTTGCCTTACAGCACTAGTGACCCAGGTTCGATCCTGACCTTGGGTGCTGTCTGTGCAGAATTTGCAGGTTTTGCCTGTGACACCATGGGTTCTCTCCGGGTGCTCCGGTTTCCTCCCACATCTCAAAGATGTGTGGGTTTGTAAGTTAATAGACCTCTGCAAATTGCCTCTGGTGTGTAGGGAGTGGATGAGAAAGTGGAATAGCATAGAACTGGTGTAAACAGGTAATCAATAGTCAGCGTGGACTTGGTGGGCTGAAAGGCTTGACTCCATGCCCTCTAAAAACAAAATAAAAATGTCTATAGCTTTACATTCCTTTTCCCAGCCATTGTTCATAGAAGAATATCCACACTCGCTTTCTTCAAGAACTTCTTCATACTAAATTTTCCTTCACTTATATTCCTTCATGCAAAGTATTGTCTGTCATTTCAATGAACAATAAATCTTGACCTGCTGTGTATGGATAGGCATAGAGACAGAAATATGCTTAATTTACAACTCAACTAGATTGCCCACAGTGACTATTCATATTTGTGCGAGCTATGAGCTTCAACTCTAATTTGCAGCACCAATTTAAAAAGAGTATTAAAAGAGTATACCAGTGATAAGTTGTCTGAGGACTTTACGTAAGTAAATGTGACTTTATGTAAGTAAACCAAACTGCAAGTAACACTATATAGCATGAAATTGAAAATGCAGGAAATGTTAGGCAGGAAATAATGGGTGCGGAAAACAAAATTGCATTGGCATTTCAGACTGATGGCCTTCCATCAATTCTGATTAAATATCATCAACCTGAAACATTAACTCTACTTCTGACTCCACAAATGCTGAGTGTTTTTGATAGTTTCTATTTTTCTTCAAATTTTATTCATGCGCAGTATTTTGCTTTTGAACAATTTGTGGCATCACACAGCAAACAACCAAAAGCACTGGATTTTCTTATTCAAAATGGGAGGCTAAAAATACTTGCCCATACAATGGAGGAGCGAACAGGAGGGACTGTAGATGCTAGTTTACAAAAAAAGTCATAAAGTAACAGAGTAACTCAACAGGTCAGGCAGCGTCTTTGAAGAAGTGTCCCGACCCGAAACGTCACCTATTCCTGTCCTTCAGGGATTTTCCTGACCCCCTGAGTGACTCCCAGCACTTTGTGTCTTTTTTTTTGCTCATACATGAGTTATATTTCTTCTCAAGTTAATTCTATCAGATCATTGTCAATATTTGATCACTTTCGATACCCATTAAAAATATCTAAAACCGCTCTTTAGGACCATAGTTTCACTTGGCTGATTTTGATGTCACTGCCTTCTGAAATGTTAAAGCACAGCTTACAGCGCCTTCTGTCATCTTCACAATACAGCGGTCGGTGCAGGATCGACCCCTTAGAATGCAAAACCACAGCCAGATAGTAACCTTATCAACTGAGAAACAAAGAGAGATTAAAGACAAGGCCTCTCCTATAAATTACTTTTTTTTATCAGAGCTCAGCAGTATTTCAATTGATCTAGATTTGTGCATTTGTCACATTTCTCGACCACAGGAAATCAATGCTGGAAGAGCTATTGCACTCGTGCCAAACAGTCTTTGATCAACAAAGTTGATGTATTTCAGACGGACTCCAGTGTTCAGTCTCTGCTAACAAGGTTTTTTTGAAGTCCAGTGAATTAGCTCCCCTTTTTTAGGCCATGTATTTACTTATCAGGAATAACCTGTGAAATTATGTTGGATGTAACATTGTGATTTAAATCTCCACAGAAGATTGACTGATTACAAGATTTCACAGTCAAGATGTGGGTGTTGCACAAAGTATCTGCCTTCTATATATATCTGATGTTGTCAAAGGCACCAGAGACTGAGTTTGCCATGCAATTATGCAATTATTTATTTATTCTTATACACCATTTTCCTGCCTTTAATGTATTTGGAAATATCATTGAATTTCAGCATGAAAATTATTATGATGATTAAATGTGTAGTGTAATTATGAAAAGCAGCATTAATTTTGTTTTTCTTTGTTCATCTCCATCACAACAAAGAATTACCAGGAGGACAACCAGGAAAACAACAAGTACTCAACCCTCGTGCCCCTTACTTTAAACCCATACTCTCTAATATTAGACATTTCTCATACACAACAAAGTTTCTCACTGTCGACCTCTGCCTCTCCTATCAATGCCTTGCTCATACCATCTCTGAGCCAGGGAAATGTATTAACATCACAGAAGCAAAACCCCATTGAATGGGTTTGTAATTATGCAGCAATATAACTTACCATGGTTTAACTAATAATACATGCTTGCATTCAGCAATTTCACTCTACACAAGGGAAGCCTGGTGGCAAATTGGCACTTTCTTAACTAACAATGGCAAAAAGGAGCCAGCAACTCATCACAATTCACAAGGTATTTCCGCCTTGCCAAAAGTATATGTATGGGCGGGGAGAGGGGTGTGTGGGCAAGGGGTGTGTGAGAAAGGGGTGTGTGTGGGCAGGGGGAGGGTTATGAGTGGTGTGTGGAAGGGAGGGGTGTGTGGAGGGGGGGGGTGTGTGGGGGGGGGGGGTTGGGGTGTGGGAGGTGGGGGGAATGAGTGTGTGGGGGGGCAGGGGGGGAGAGAGAGCTCGGAGAAAAGATGAGGAAGAGCCATGGGGGGAGAGTACGGTATTATGGGGGAGGGGGCAGGATCCAGCAAAGGGGACCAGAGTGGAAGGGGTTGGGGATGTGATGGGGACTCACAGCGGTCGCTGGTCGCTTCGCTGGTCGTTCTCCTCCGCACGGCTTTGGACTCAATCAGCACGGCTTGTGGACTCAGACCTGCCTCCAGGGCTTTATTCTCCTTGCCCCGCCCGGTGATTAGCAGCAGGTGCCGGAAGGGGCGTTACCTTCATGGTGACTGACAGGCGAGAAGACCAGTCTGCTGATCTCACAATCTTTTAAACCTTCATAACTTTTGTAATCTTCCACCCATCGGGACAAAACTTGGTGCGCTTGGAGCAGAGGACAAGAGTGAGTGGAGAAAATATCCCAGCGATATAGGGTACCGTTTTTGCACACATTAAAATAAAACACAAACCAGAAGAGGACAAGATGAGAGTTTTAGTAATAGCATCGGTTTTGACAGGTATGGAAATGAGTAGGACATGGAAGGATATGGAATAAATGCAGCCAATTTGGCTTTGTACAGACAGGCATGATGGTTGGCAGAGATATGGAGGGCTATAAAGCATGTATCTCTACTGAAAACTACATAAAGACAATTTTAAATGCTCTCTAATAACATGCTAATAATATTGTATTTCAAATCTGTTACATTTTTTTTTCCAAACATTGTATCGAATATAAGTATTTATTGCCAACAATGAACTGTAAATATTTATCTGAAACCCATTGAATGAACCACATCTTTTTGATGTAAAGTTGGATTCACTTTGTGCTGGTGCATCTCTATTGTAGTACATTTTCAATGTCTCTGATGTAGTCATTGACTTACATTGACATTATAGATTTAATACAGAAGGATGAGGTGCAATTTCAAACTGTGTGCAGTTTATTAATATTGATTGCTACCCGGGCAAATAACATGAGCTCTGTATCATCGTTTGTACTAAAGAGCAACAATGGAATTTAAGTACCTAAGAAGAAAAAGGAAGGAATAGGTCATATGGCTGCTGAAGTGTGCTTTGCCATTCAGTAAGATCAGTACTGATTGACCAAATCAAATCTACTTTCTCACCCAATACCCATATCTCTTTATTATCTCAGTCATTAAAGCTATTATTTCTATCCTTTATGTCCAATTGTTGAGCATTCACTGAATGATTTAAAAATATATATATATTTTAGTAAAGAAAGTACACTTCGTTTCAACCCAAAATGTCCAACCTCTTATGCCATTCATTTGAAACTTTCCAGCTAGGGGCAATAATTCTTGATTAGATCGCCTATTCCTTACCTCCAGTCTGCTAGGCTATTCCAAATCAATCTCTGCTCAAAATCCCCTTTACCCAGAAATGATGTTTGAGCATCTAGCCTCTGGGCGAGGAAAAATCCAATAAATCACAACTCTTTTACTCCCGCAATTACACTTTATTTAAATCGAAAAATCCCAACCCCTCACCCTGAGATTATATCCTTAGTTTGAAACACTCCAGCATGGGACAACAATTATTTTTTTTAAATCTAGTCCACTGCCTACAATCCCAAAGAATGTAAGCTTTGTGCAATTAGTTGATCTTATTAATGTTGCATGTATTAAGGTACAGTGCCTTTGTTTGCATGCTATCCTGTGAAAGAAAAAAACTGTACGCGATTACAATCAAGTTGTCCACAGTGTACAGGTAAAGGATAAAGGGTACAACATTTACTGCAAGATTAAAGGTAGTCCAAAGGTCTCCAATGAGGTAGATGAAGGTTGATGGCAGGTGATGCAGTTGGCATATGGAGCTTGTTCTGTTACTTTGATGCTCACTTCTCATAACACTTTGTCCTTGACCTCCTGCACTTTGTGCAAGACTGAATAACGACAGTTTATCATCTGATAAAGTGACATTATATGCCTCCTTTTACCATCTAATATTATCCATAGTCCACATAGTTGGACATAGATTAATTGCTTGGTCTGTGGAGTTTTATTTCCAAAAGAAATGCAAATTCATTGAGAATCCTGAGATAGTCATTTACATGTTTACAA
This sequence comes from Leucoraja erinaceus, assembly GCF_028641065.1. Classification (NCBI taxonomy): domain Eukaryota; kingdom Metazoa; phylum Chordata; class Chondrichthyes; order Rajiformes; family Rajidae; genus Leucoraja; species Leucoraja erinaceus. Next base: position 18,804,856 of record NC_073398.1, read on the forward strand.
GTGTTTATCGGCTGGTAAATAACTCAAATTAATTTCCTAATTAATTTTAACCAACTCTTCATACCAATATAATTAGCAGTATTTAAGACTTCAGCTTTCAACTGTATTATATTATTCTTGATATATTATTGGTATCAGTGATCATATTCTGTTCAAATTCATTGCCCTTTGCACAACTCTTTGTCAGTGAGGAGACCAATGTGATTTAGTCTCTTCTGTTCCGCTCAGATTAGACATCGCTTCTGTTCAAATAACTGCACCTGGATATGTGATTGTAAGTGTCTTTGAAGGTAGACACAAATCTACTTAGTTTTGATACATTTATTAGAAGAATGGGTGGCATGGTGGCACAGTGACAGAATTGTGGCCTTACAGCGCCAAAGACCCAGGTTCAATCCTGAGTATGTGTGCTGTCTGTATAGAGTTTGTAAGTTCACCCCGCGATCTGCATGGGTTTTCTCCAGGAGCTCCAGTTTCCTCCCACACTCCAAAGACGTACAGGTTTGTCTGCAAATTGGCTTTGGTAAAATTGTAAATTGTCCCTAGTGTGCATAAATAGCGTTAATATGCGGAGATCGCTGGTTGGTGCGGACTCGATGGACCAAAGGTCCTGTTTCCACACTGTATTTCTAAACTAAACTAAACTAAAGTGTAAAGAACATCCCATTATATTTTCCCCATATAAACAAAAATAAGATGCAAGCTATTAATGACAATATTGAGAAATTATGTATTAAAGCTGAAGTGGGAGGATCATTCCAAATGGAAAGGACAATCCGATTGTCATTTATATCTAACTAGACTAAGTGGGACCTGTTGGGTCCCATTGCCACACGGGAGGCCTGGTCCCCCAACGCATTATTCCACCACTCGCCCATAGCCCCAAATTGCGCAGGCACAGCTAACAGGTTCCCGTTGTGATGCCCCTGATCCCCCTGATCCCCCCCTCCTCCCCTCACCACCCCCAATTCGGCTGCTTGCCCTCCCCCCCACGTGATCACTCACTCCATCCCCCCTCAACCCTCCCCATCCATTCTTAGTGGCTCTCCAGTGGCGCAGCCATTCCCGCCCATTGGGTTCCCATTGTCAAGAGTCAAGAGAGTTTTATTGTCATATATATCTACCGGCAACAGAACTATGAAATTCTTACTTGCTACAGCACAACAGAATATATAATCATAATAAATAATATAACAAAAACTCAGAAAAAAAAGAACAAACAATAACCGCAATAATAATAATAAGTCTATTGTAGTTCAGAGCTTATGAGGTTGTAGTCTTTAATAGCCTGACGGCTGTAGGGAAGAAGCTGTTCCTGAACATGGACATTACAGTGCTCAGGCTTCTGTACCTTCTTCCCGATGACAGTGGTGAGATGAGTGTGTGGCCAGGATGATGTGGGTCTTTGATGATGTTGACTGCCTTTTTGAGGCAGCGACTACGATAAATCCCTTCGATGGTGGGGAGGTCAGAGCCGATGATGGCCTGGGCAGTGTTTACAACTTTTTGCAGCCTTTTCTGCTCCTGGACGTTCAAGTTGCCGAACCAGGCTATGATACAACCAGTTAGTATGCATTCTATTGTGCATCTGTAGAAGTTCAAGAGAATTCTCTTTGATATACCAAATTCCTTAATCTTCTCAGAAAGTAAAGGCACTGATGCGCTTTCTTTATGATTGTATCAGTGTGCTGGGTCCAGGAAAGATCGTTGGAAATATGCCAGCCCAGGAATTTGAAGTTTTTGACTCTCTCCACCATCGTGCCAAACAGGATTGTGGGTCCTCAACCTTACTCTTCCAAAGTCCACAATCAGTTCTTTGGTTTTGCTGATATAGAGAAAACCCACGCGCTCACAGGTAGAACGTACAATCTCCGTACAGCATCCATAGTCGGGATCGAACCCGGGTCTACTGCCGCTGCGCCACTGCCACCGTGCTGCCCTTGTGTGTGATTGAAAGTTGAAAGCATGGGAACAAGCCCTTTGGCCCACCAAGGTCACACTGGATATTGATGCACTGATGATGTATGGTCCATTTTAGCATGGGTTTTCTCCGAGATCTTCGGTTTACAATACAATACAATTGATTTGTGTCATTTGGTTTCTGCAGTCATACACACAAGAAAAAAAACCAAGACACAACACAATTTACACAAACACCCATCACAGTGAATCTCCTCCTCACTGTGATGGAAGGCAAAGTCTTATCTCTCCCCTGCACTCCTCATTCTCCTCCCGATGTCAGAGTCAAAGCCCCCGGCGGGCGATGGTAAGTGTCCCATGGCCATTAAAGCCGCGCCGGGTGGTGCAAGGCCACGCTCCGGGTCTTGGTGTCGGAGCCCCCGGCGTGCGCTAGCAAGTCCCACGGCCGTTAAAGCCGCGCCGGGCGATGTAAGGCCCTGTTCAAGGTACTTTTCAACCCCACAACTCGGGCGGGAAAAGTCATCATTGTGGAAGCCCCGAAAAGCGGTCTCCCAGCAGGGACCCGCGGACTCCCGGTGTCACCGTCCACCAGACCTGCGGTAGGAGCCTCCGAATCTCCAGGGTCATGTCGCAGCCGCGCGCCACCACAGCTCCTCACGCTCCGAACTCGGCCAGCTCCGCGATGGTGGGTAAGTCCGCAGCTCTGCGACTGGAGCCCAAGGTCATTCCGGTTGGAGGCCGCTCCATGGTGCTAGGCCCCAACGACAACGGAGACCCGACAGGGAAAAGGTTGGGTTTTCCATGCAGGGGAAAGATTTTAAAAGTTTCCCTCACCCCCCGCCCCCCACACACATACCCAGTTTAAAAAAAACACTTTAAACTACATTCAAACATTCAAACGCGACAAAAAAATGTAAAAAACGACAGACGGACTGCAGAGGCCGCTGCGACGCGAGTCGCGCCGCACACCTTTCCTCCTATATTCCAAAGATGTACAGGTTTGTAGGTTGTTTGGCTTGGTTTAAATATAAATTGTCCCTAGTGTGTGTGTAGGATAGTGTTAGTGTGCCGGGATTGCTGGCCGGTGCGGACTCGATGGGCCGTGGGGTGTGTTTCTGCTCTGTATCTCCAAAATTAACTAAACTAAACTAATCGCTCAATCAATCAATCAATCAATCAATCAATCAATCAATCAATCAATCGCACAATCACTCAATGACACAATCAATCAAAGCAAGTTAATGATCTAAGCACAATTAATGTTACAGCATACCAGAAGCGAAATGTGCAACTAAGCTATTTTTCTGATCTATGACTTGGCTGGAACAATCTTTGAACCTGCAGAAATACTAGAAAATGATGAGGTGATATTTAGCATCAAATGAAGTAGCCTAATTATTACTGGGAAGGATAGTGCATCCCCACCATATCCCAATAGACAATAGATGCAGGAGTAGGCCATTTGGCCCTTCGAGCCAGCACCGCCATTCTATGTGATCATGGCTGATCATCGCCAATCAGTACCCCGTTCCTGCCTTCTCCCCATATCCCCTGACTCCTATAGAGAGCCAAGAGAGAGCCCTATCTAGCTCTCTCTTGGAAGCATCCAGAGAACCTGCCCCCACCACCCTCTGAGGCAGAGAATTCCACAGACTCACCACTCACGGTTAGAAAAAGTGTTTCCTCGTCTCCGTTCTAAGAAAAAGTGTTTCCTCGTCTCCGTTAATCCCAGATGAAGTTATGTGTACGGTGACTCAAATAACCCCATTTGACTTTTAAATAAGTGGCCATTTGACAGTCAAGGACTCATGAATCAGCACTTTCAGCAAGATTGATAGCTGTAGATTTTTGGACTCTTGTTTAGTTTAGTTTAGATATATAGCACAGAAACAGGCCCTTCGGCCCACAGAGTCCATGCCGACTAATGATTCCCGCACATTAACACTATCCTACACACACTAGGAACAATTTACACTTATGCCAAGCCAATTAACCTACGAACACGCGTGTCTTTGGAATGTGGGAGGAAACCGAAGATCTCGGAGAAAACCCACACGGTCTCAGGGAGAACGTACAAACTCCATACATACGTAGTCGGGATCGAATTCGGGTCTCCGGTGCTGCCTCTGCACCACCATGCCATGATGAAAGGTTGGCCTGATGGGGAAAGGCCAAGGGGTGGAAGAAATTGGCTAAATCGTACCGATCTAGTATGAGATACTGTATCAACACAATTTGCTTCAGTTAAGCAAATGATTAAATTCTATTCATCTACACGGCTCTATGCAAGTAGAGTTTTTGATATTTACAGAGCATGTTCATCAATTTCTGCAAGTATTTCTTCCTTAGCATACATTGGTGACAGGAATATTTCCTGCAGGGTAGAAAAGTCATTTTGTTCTGTTTAAATTTGCGCAAAATTATGTGCCACAATTTGTTATTGTTAGCGAAGTCCATTGGGAGCTAATTACGCAGGATTCACCAGTACACCACTAATTAGTTTAACTTGTTAAAGGACAAAGTCATGCTACACTTGCATTGCTTTTCTAGTCACAAAGTTGTTTGGGGGGGTTTTTTGAAGGTTCCGTAAGCTTGGGTCACAGCTTTTTTGCAAAAGATGTTTTAATGAGACAACCTTCCAGTTACAATGACTTATAAATACACATGAAATCGTTCGGAAGAACGAGAAGCCTTCTGTCAAATCTATGCTTGCATAGAGTCAGAACTCCATTCTGAGCCAGAGTCAAGAGGACTGGATAATTCTTTCAAGCAAGTCTGGTGGCCACAATGCTGTAAGTAATTGAGATTGATTTTATGCATATAATTTGTTTGTAACGATCCACTACTCACTGCTTTGTTCCAAATAAATTATTGTGCCATCATTGAGGAAGGTTGGTGTAGTAATGGAGTAATGAACATCCATTGGGTCATAGAAAGGAGCACCAAAGCTCTTTGGTAGTGGCCCTACTGCAAGCTTTGTAGTGTGTATGGATGTCCATTACCTAACTTCACTGGGTCTGTGTGTCTGGGAGTCCAACTAGGTTTGAAGGTCAATGGAAAAAGAAGGCCAATTGCAGGGTCCTGATTGATTTTATAGGGGGTGACTGTGGAGACCAGTTGGCGATCAGTACAGGGAGGGGTAGAGTGTAATCACGGAGCAAAGGAAGGGTTGGGAGTTTTTCAGGGCTGGGGTTGGGGATTTCAGAAAGCCAGGTCACTCAGGCGCACTGGTGTTGAAGACTGGGGAGTTGAGGACAACAATGAGGTGGCGTTCAGGCGGAGCGTTAGGAATTGGGGAGTTAGGGCACTGTGGATCAACATCCTGGGATGATCGGGAATGGAAGGTAGGCTTCAGGACTGAGGAATTTCAACCTATTTAGGGGGCTGGGCTGATAGAAGGATCAGGGACTCACTTGGCCATGGAGGAGGAGAGGTTAGGCAAATGTCAGAGACATTAAGGGTTCAGAGGCAAAGGAGGGTTGATCCGAATGGGGAAATGTGTATGTGGAAAAGAATGGGACAACTGTTTGAAATAGCTGAATTAACACTATTCGTGTCAACTTCATTGGTTTCTACAAAGCAGCAGAGATATATGGGTAAAAATTGATTGATATACATTTCTTCTTCAAGGAATGACTGAATGGTTTTGTTCAAGAAACAAGTGTACATTTGCTGATCCCTTGGTTACCGTTCCATAATTTACAAGGTTCAACCTTCTATTACCTAAAGAAATATACTCACTCTTGTCATTTTAAGTGTGAAACTCCTCTTAAAACATCACAATAAAGGACCAAGCACAGATCATTAAACGATGGAACTGCATACTGTTGGCTATCTTAAATGACCAAAAGAAGGCCCTTCAGTCTATCATATCTGTACTAGCACATTGGTAAATTGTTCTGAAACTAATACCACTATTTCCTCATGGTCTTCTGTTGTCTTTCCTAAATATGAACCACTCCCTTTAAAAAATGTGTTGGGTTCCAATTGACAATTCCTATTGACATTGTATTCCATTGTTCTATCAGCACATGGCATAATCTCTAGTTTCCCTGTCCTACCCATTCCATTGAGAATAGTTTAGAATATACATCCCTACAACCTGCATATATAACCACAGTGAAACAGTCAGACGCTCCTCCTCCCTGCTCCCACGCCAATAAATTTGCCTACCAGTGTTTGACCCAGGGTCAACAGTATTGGGTGATTGTAAGATGCCCGGCAACTGTCTCAACACATATCTTTGATGAGGCATCTTGGTTGGCATGAATGATTTAGGCCAAAGGGCATATTTCCATACAGTACAACTCCATGATATCCACTTCTGCAAGGCAGGAATTTTCAAAATCTACTCCAGTTTCTGAAACCTTCAAAAAGTTAATTGCAGTTAATTGTGACAGCACCCCCTCTGTCAGATGCCGCTCTGATCCCTATCACAGGCCGACAGGCCAGGAGAGGTCAATCACCAATATCATTGGTGACAGCTGGGTCCAACTAGCTGACAGCGGATTGGTCCACCTGAACCTCGTCAGCCTACTCTTTATAAAAGAAGATAGACTTAACGGTGGAGTAACTCAGCAGGACAGGCATCCTCCCTGGATATAACGAATGGGTGATGTTTTGAGTTGCGACCCTCCTTATAAAACCCAGGCATTCCAGCCAGATGGGAGGAGAGAGAAGAAACAGAAGAGAAAGAGAGGAAGAATGGAGAAAGGGAGAGAGAAAGAGAGAGAAAGAAATAAAGTAGAGCTCCTCCTCGCTAGCTGTGTTCCCCTGTCACAGGTTCAAGGAAGACTGAGCCTCTGGGAGAAACCCGAGACTGCCAGTTCCACCATGTGGTCAAGACTGGGCTGCCGGGAAGAAGCCCTGGATAACCAGGGGCTCTACTGAGGCCAAGATTAAGTGGCCATTGTAAGCCTGAGACTGCCAGTGCCCCTTCCTGCCCAGAGACAATGACAGACTGCGCCCATACAGTCAAGACTCTGCTCTACCTCAGATATAATGTAACACCCTTCTGTTTCCCTCACCGGAACTGCGGGGACTTGTATGTATGTTAAACATGGGCATGTGGACCACACGAGGAACATCCAATGCATTTGAGTAAGCCGTGTGTCATAAGTTCTAGGAACAGAATTAGGCCATTTGGTTCATCAAGTCAACTGTCATTCAATTATGGCTGATCCATCTTTCCTTCTTAACCCCATTCTCCTGCCTTCACCTCATAACCCCTGACACCCTTTCTAATCAATTATTCTTGACTGGGAACAATAGCCAAGGAGCTAAGACTTTCCCTACACTGTCATGTGGCTTGTCACCCACTGAAGCACTGGAGAGAATGCATCCAAGAACATGTTTCTTTCTTCTTGGCAGTACAGGCTGCTGGCCTAGCCTGGACATCATGAGTAAAGTCCATGGTACCCCTGTGAAAGGCAGTATTCATTTATTTTCTTCATACATCAAGATTACTGGACTCTTCTCAAGAGCAAAAACATTCTTGCTGGAATGTTCTTGCCTTTGGCCTTGATTTATCGTCATACCATTAGCCTTTTCAAAGAGGAAGCAGCAGCTCTGTACAAGTCAATACACACACTCTGAGAAATTGCAAAGACCCAGGTGTCTCTGCTGGCATTCCGTGAGGAGTTCTATAGGATCTCTGATGAATTTAGGGTCACCAGATATACTAATCTCTATGTTAAGAAGCATAAAGGAAACTACACACCTGGGGAAAAAACGGAAACAATATCTTGGCGACATCATCAACTAATGCTTTTTTAATCTGGAATTGAATTTTAAAGCATTTCATTGAAATATTAAGGAAAGCACTTGTTTTATGCAACACATTAATGTGGCATCTAAGTGTCTCATTGGGAGTTAGTGTCACTTCTCAGTTTCAGTGCTAAGTTGTCATTTCTTACAGCAAGCTATCACCATGCTTCTCTTTACCATAGGGATTCAACTCCAACAATCTCAGTTCTCAGAGGAACATTGACCACAATGGTCTTGCTTCGTGCAGATATTCATCACACCGCTGCTGGCACTTGAGTTTCACACAGCAATTTAAAACGATGCTCCTTACTTCTCCCAGTAATTTGTCACAGTGTTCTCATTTACCATGACATTTCCTGGGATGCTCTCAGTTTTTAATACCTTCCTGACACTTGTTGCAGAAACTTGCTTCAACATATTTTTATTCTCCTGATAAATTATTGCAATCGCCATTCAGTCCCGGCAGTGTTTCTTTCTCTTGCTTTGGCTTTTAATCGTCATTATTTAGAAGATTCAGATTTCTCACGGTGTTTCTCCATTGCCACGATTCCCAATGAAGCTTTGATTTCCCGCAGTTATCCTGTTTCCACTTCTCCAATAATTACTTTATGGCATCACTTCTCACAATTTTCTGCAAAACCTGTGTTATGATACTGAAATAATAATAGATTTGCTTCTTCTGAGCCTGTGTGTGTTTACTAAATATCAGGGCAGGGTGGATAGTTGGGCAGGGGTGAGTACCAGAGTACTGAGGGTAGAGATGATTTTGGGACTATTTCCACTTTACACAGGAATTGCATTAACTTAATAGAACATGATAACATTTATTGCAATGTCTAAGAAAGGCAGGTGTTTCAAAGAAGAAATATATCCAATATTAAGCAAAATTCAAAAGTAAGCAATGCACTGGTAGTTGACGTTTAGTATAGTCAAATGTTAAAAATCAGCAGCATATGAAAAATCTGGTGTCCATACCTTCCATAAAATAACACACAATTGTTTTTTTTTAATTGGCTGTAAACGGATGCTTGTTCTCTGCTGTATGTGCTAACTGCATTGTCTTAATGCATGCATGTTGAATTCACTTCTGAAATGCTTTGACTTCATGGTGTGTTTAACATATACCGTTGGATAAACGTTATCCAAATTACATTCAGTAGATACATAGCTCAGTGCAAAACCAAGGTAAAGCAGCAATCAACAGAAGCAATGACAAACTATGGATAAACGAGATAGTTTCTCCTTCCCACGCCCATTCCGCAACACCTTTACAGCTGAGCTTACTTCTTACAGGAATCTTGCTAAATTATTTTGTCACATTCGGTTGTCAGCATCTATCAGATAGATATGTAGAAATAATTAGTTTCTCACTTATCCTCTCCTTTTTCCACGAGCAATTCATGATTTTTTTTTGCAAGCTTTCACTTAGGATTTTATTGTGTTTTATCTTATTTTACTGCAACCCCCTATCTACGTATTACGGCAGTACTGCACAGGAGCTGGCCCTGCAGACTCCAATGTTTGTTCCAAACATGATGCTAAATTAATCTAATCTCTTCTGACTGCACATGATTCACATTATTGCTGTTGAGGGAGTGCAGCATAGGTTCACTAGGTTAATTCCTGGGTTGGCAGGTTCACTTTGTGGAAGTTGGGACATCACTATCTCTTACTGTAATTGTGGCATCACAGCAAACACATTGTATATTACTCCATTGTGGGTGCAACATCAATTGACTTTTCAATGCAGCAAAGTTGCGCACATTGACTAACCAATTTTTCTTGAACACTAAGTCAGCCAAAGGTCACTTTATTGCAGAATGGGGTTGAATGATGTGCATGCACCGTGAATTTCTCCATCTACATTGCTATCCAAAGGTGTAGTGCTTGGGGTCTTGCTGCTGCTAGATGTGCAGTTCCTCATGTGGGGAATAGGAGAGATGATTTTCATGCAGACTTTGGATACACATCCCATTCAATAACCCTCATTCTCCCATGTCAGATTTTTTAAAGGGCTCAGCCACTCATCAGCACATGACATTACATTGCAAAATCCAACACTTGGAAAAAAAAAGTTGCAAATAAAAATGACCCAAATTGGTTGTCTGGTAGCAGTGAAGCAGGTTACAACAGAACCTAAAGCAAAGATTCACAAGGATGGTGTCTGGATTGGAACCCTTCAAAGGCTGGGAGGGATTTTACCTGGAAAGAAGGAGATTGAGGGGTGACATTGTAGATGTTTATGAAATTATGAGGATCGTAGATAAGGACAATAGTTACAGTCTTTCCCCAGAGTAGGAGAAACAAAACTAGATGGCATAAGTTCAAAGTGAGAGCAAAAATATTCAAGTGGTTCTGAGTGGCAAGTTTTATACACAGAAGACGGTAGGTATATGGAAAAAGCTTCCAGAGGTAGTGGTAGAGGCTGGTACAATTACAACATTTAATATACATTTGGACAGGGACATGGATCAGAAAGGTTTAGAGGGATATGAAACACATACAGGTACTTTGGTTGGCACGGACAAGTTGGGCTGAAGTGCCTGTTTCTGAACTCTTTCACTCTCTGATTCTATGACAGAGAAGTCAGCAGCAGCAGCAGTTACAACTTTTGTTTCGTATAAAAAACCTAAATCCTCTACTGACCAATGTCTCATTGAGAGTGTCAAACATTAACTGATATATATTCATTTCTGAAAAAGGATCAGTTTGAAGTGGGACTAGGTGCAGGGCCCATATCATCTGCTACCAAAGAGCTAAATGAAGCTTGAAAACCTGTTTCATGGCAATTACTACTTTTGCACTTATTACTGGTGAAGACCATTTGCTCCCCTGAGGAATTGGCCAGATTTTCTGGGGCATCTTAAAGTGAAGGAGATTGGATTTCTGCCACTTTTTTGTATGCATTTGCAATCTGGAAATAGCCATTTAACATTGGCAATGTGAACAGTAGCAGAGAGTAACTGCATGAGGAAGACAGGTTTAAAGTGAAGGGGAAAACATTTAATAGAAATCTGAGGAGTAAAATGTTTTCACGAAGGGTGGTAGGTGTATGGAACATGCTGCCAGAGGAGGTAGTTGAGGCTGGGATTATCGCAACATTTAAGAAACAGTTAGATAGGCATGTGGATTAGACAGGTTTGGAGGAATATGGACCAAATGCAAGGTAGGTGGGACTAGTGTAGCTGGGATATGTTGGCCGGTGTGAGCATTTTCGGCCAAAGGGCCTGTTTCCACATTGTATCATTCTGTGACTGCAAATTAACATCAACTGGAAGCTTGTAGAAAACTTCTCAAATGATTGCAAAGTGTCTGAAAGAAATGAATACCCATAAACATTGCAATAGAAAATGAGGATGAAGTAATTAAAAATAACCTTGTTTTGCTATGATGACTGAAGAAGATCAGTTAAACCATTTTTTACCCAAGTGTCAATATGTCCAAAAATTGAATCAAAATCAAACAGCAGATGTATGCTGAAGATGAAGATTAAATTCCCTTACCTGAAATTGATCCAGGGAAGCCTTCATGAAATAGGTTTCCATTGACAATATAAATGACAATTGCCCATTGCATTAAGAAAAATACACTGCAGAGAAGTATATAAACCAAGAACAAGGAATGTCCTTATCAATTATGTTGGTTAACCTGTTAATATTGGGACTGCCTGATGCAATTTGTTGATTTTATTGTTAAAAATGAAATCTTGTTCAAATGTGTCTTTTTTTTCTTTTAAAGAGGCAGTTTTCTCAACTTTTAATCCATGATCTAAGATTAAAACAATTCAAGGTCTGAAAGCTTCCCCGAGTTTATTGCACTTGGAATCTCTGATGTCTCTTCCCGTTTGATGTTAACTAAACTTAATTACACAGTCTATGATTGCTTCCAGCCTCCTTCCGCTATTAATCTTCACCATTCCCAGCACCTAAACCTATCCCCGAGTTCTCTTGCTGTGCTTTGTTCTCTCCCTTGCTCAGACTCAGTCTGACAGCTGCAGTTCCTACTGTGGTTCATCCTCTGAGAATTGCCCTAATTGCTTCCCTCTATTCCTGTCCCAATACAGAGTCTGACATGTTCGAGCTCAAAACTTGCTCTGCCAACAATCTAGTCGGCCTGATGCTGCAGGACATTCCTAGTCTGTTATTAATAAGCTCCTTCTTCAGGTTTAATGAAAAAGTTTCACGTTTTTATAAGAGGAGGACCTACTAGTTTTTTTTTGTCCAAAGTCTCTTAATTAACCTAATTACAAAATATATTATAATTTATTCATACATGCTTCCTTTGAGCAGAATGTTTCTAAAGTTAGTAAGGATTGCTCAAAAGGTTCTTGAACTTTTATTTTTAATTGATCTTATTTGTATGAATATGAAAATATGCAATATGGTTTCTTATGCATTTTCCCTTTTTGCAAAAAAAAATTTTTGCATTTGTACAGTTGTGCTTGTGACCTCCACATGTGACAGAATTCATTTCAGCTGTTTAAATACTTCTTGAGCAATATCAGTGCTGTCTCATGAAAAAAGCAGGTCAACTTGCAGCAGATAACCTTTGGTCAATATGTGGTGGAAGGATGTTATTCTGGCTGGAGATCTGCCATGCAGGGATCTGTGCTGAGACCTCTGTTGTTTGTGATATATACATATTGTGCTGCCTGACACCCTGAGTTACTCCAGCACATTGTGTCTGAAGAAGGGACTCAACCCAAAATGACACAGCTACATTTGAAGCTGTGACAAATATACATTGTATATCCGGAATCATAATCATACTTTATTAGCCAAGTATGTTTTGCAACATGTGGAATTTGATTTGCCATAGTCATACCAATAAAAAAAATAAAAAATCAAACAAAATACATTTTAATATAAACATGCATCACAGGGACTCCTTCACATTCCTCACTGTGATGAAAAGCGAAAAAAATTCAATCTCTTCCCTTCTTGTTCTCCTGCGGTCAGGGGCCTCGAGCCTTCCGTTGATGGGATGATCTTGGCTCCCGTAGCCGGTGGCGGGCCTCCATATCGGGATAATCAAGCTCCTGCATCGGGGGGGGGGGGGGGCACGGAAATTTCAGCTCCTCCGCGCCAGGCGGTGGGCTTGTCGAAACTTTCTGCGACTGGAGCTTCCCGACATCGGTCTTTACCCGAGACTGCACGCTCCTCGATGTTGAAATCCGCAAGCCCAGGCAAGGGATCGCAGGCTCTGATGGTAAGCACACGTTCCCGCGGTGGAGCTCAATCAGTCCCGAGCAAGGCCACCATGATAGAAAGATTAAACAAGGACTTACCGTTTGAAGTTTGTTCTTTATTTTATGAGAAGTTGAAGTGAGAGACTATGTGAAGAACCCACCAGCCCGCATGCACGTCAATCTTCAAAGCAACTGTCTGAAACCACAGACCACTTGCACCAAATTAAAATATAGAAAGATTAATGACGCTTGACTTATCAAATGACCTTTATGAGATTCAGGGTTGGGAGTGGAGGGCACGTAGTCTCTCACTCCAACTTCTCATAAAATAAAGATCAAACTTCAAACGGAAAGTTCTCATTTAATCTTTCTATTTTATATCGAATGCCGCATGGATGAGACTACGTGAAGCCTTTGAAGCCCTGTGGTTTCATGCAGTAAACCAATCTGTATGTGGAAACACTAAACAGATAAACCATAAATGGGAGAAAAGACATAGGCCATTAACAACATGATGCTAACTTTACATGCGTACATAGCCCTTAATTGGACCACAGTCCCAATTGCCTTTGGGTTAGACAATAGCTCATGCAACACTGTTCAGAATTCTATCTGCAACTGGCCAGACATGTTCAACGAAAATTTTATAACTTCTGAAAGTGCGCTTATCTGAGCCTCCTGCTGTTGCAAAAAGTGACCAAAGGGGAATATCCATTCTATTAGCTGCTGATGATCCAGTCTAGAGTGAGACGCAAAATGATTTGTATTCACTCCTGCTTTCAGCTGCTTACACTTGATCCATCTTGAAATAGTCTGCACCAACAATCTCTTGGGAAACTATTATATAACTATGAAGAAACTTTTCCTTCATCTCATAGGTTCTTAGTAACCTCAGTGTACCTTTTTACATAATAAACATCCCAAATCTCCGATCTGGCGGGTATGCTGTCAACTCCAACAATGCCTGTTTTGCTTTATGAGTTCATTCACATAAAATGCTACCCTCTTGTCAAATATGACTGAGAGATCCAGATGGAGATTGTGTAAAGACTGTGCTCTTCGTGCTGAAATCAGTGTCATAAGCATGGCTATCATAAGTGTAACTGCTCCCACGTTTGGGATACAGCTGGTGATAATCTGCATAAAAATTAATACTGATTACACATTCCAAACTACTTTGTAGCTAGGCTTTAGAGTGCTTATATAAAAGACACCTTCCATAACCTTAGTCAACAGTGGGTGAAAACAAATCATTTATTGTCTTACTTAGTACTAGATACAACGACAAAGCAGTACGAGCAGTGTTAATTGTTCTATAACATAGTCGCTTCTCTTAAACCCAAACTGAAAGAAAACCACAAACCTCTGCTACTTCTGTTTAAAAGTAGCTCGCATGTGTCTCTTCACAAAACTTTCCATACAACCATGCAGTGATAGATGCATGAGAAATAGGTTGTGTCTCGTGTCTTCGAGCAAATATAGGAGCTTTTTTCAGCGGACATATTTACAATGGAAGTCATGGTTGAGTAGGCCAATTTGGCATTACTATAATTCATGTTGCCTCATCTTGAATTATCTTAGGAGGCATCTACTGATAAATACCCTGAGTCTTATCTGTGTGTAGGGTGCGAGACATATCTGCAGAGTTTATGACAAAACCTAAATAAGTAATAGATAATGCCGGCTCCAGTATGGATTTTCTTGGATGAATAACAAACCCTAGATATTCTAGGAGTGCCTTGGTTGCTGAAACAGCTAACTCTGTGACACCTGATCTCTTCCCTACAATAAGCATGTCCTCTATAAACTTCATGACAAAATGTCCTTTAGATCTGAGTAGGACAACATTGACTTTAGAATCTTTGTAAATAGCCTAGGGCTGAAGTCAACCCCTTACATAGAGCATAACATTTCCAGAACTGGCCTTGCCAGATAAACCTCAGATATACCCTGTGACTCTCGAGTATTGATATGGAAAAGTATGCATCTTCTAGATCGATTGAAGCCCTAAAGCAATCCTCCGTAATCAGCTATTTTGCTGAATGAAAATTATCCATCTTAAAATGGTTATACCACGCAAATGTTCAGACTAGCCAAATCTTAGAATGATTTGGCATCCTCCACTTTTCTTCAACCGTGAGAAGATATTAGAAATATACCCATCTTGTTCATGGACAGCCTGCTCATCCTTATGTGAAATGTCTCTGCTTCAACTTGGATAGCCATAGTTTCCTCTTTAGACCGTATGTACAGAAATCTTGGCTTCTCTTGCCGCGGAGGAAATGAATCAGCCAGAAACTGAATCCTATAACCATTTATGATTTGTAAAATGGAAAGATCGGAGGTTATATGTCCCCACCTGTTATTGAACCGTCTCAACCTATCTCCGACTTGAATATCGTCAGCACATCTCATGCGACTGATGGAATATTATTCGCATACCTCAACGGCCTCCACCTCATTTTCATGGACCAGCAAAGCTGTCCATGACGAGACAGACGGTGGCTGTAGATGTGATTAAGGCAGTTTATAAGAAAGCACTTGCTATAAAAACCACCAAGGCTGCCAATAAAATAATAGACAAGGGGTGATTATCACCCCCTGCCACAAAGATCCAGCAACCCCTGAGACTGACACCACCAAAAATAGCCTTAGGCGGATAATCAATAGAGTCAACTGACCCTAGACTTTGCTCTGTCCCCTTGGCTCGGGCATCGTGGCCAGCTGGGGAACAAAACTGAGTATGTCGAGTGCATTGCCTCCATGGTGAGCGCTAACACCTGCGAATAAAAAGCCCTCTGGCTTGGTTTTAATTGTGTAGTCCTGGTGCTCCAACCAGCCTCAGTGTAGTGGTATCTGCCACTCATTTGGTAGGCATGATATGAATGCAGGTAAACGGGAGTCTAACCCACAAAAGGTGTCTTTACCACACCCAATGCAGCCTTGAATTTCTCTTGCAAGTCTTTTACTTGTGAGCCCAAGTCTTCTCCAAAGAGATACTTGCAGACTGCACATACTAGCCTTGTACAAAATTAGCATATATTGGGTTGATCTCAGGCCTATACCATCCTAACACAATTTGAGTTTCGACTTTGCATTACACAAAAGTGTTAAGGCGTCTACTGCAATTCAGACAGCTGTTCCCTCCACTGACCTTGCAAATGCCGTAATCCCTCTTTGAGAATTCTCTGAACTCGCTGGAGTTTAAAGCCTTGTGACTTTGTTTTACCCTTTAGATAGCCCCAAATGGTGGCATTAACCTACAGACCTCCAATGTCTGGCAGAAATCAGGACTAGCATTCTTTCCAGCAGTGTCCTGCATGAACTTCTCAATCAACTGATAAGAAGTCAAGTAACCAATGCTTGTGTTTACTTGTGTTTAAGAAGGAACTGCAGATGCTGGAGAATCGAACACAAAAAAGCTGGAGAAACTCAGCGGGTGCAGCAGCATCTATGGAGCGAAGGAAATTTCCTTCGCTCCATAGATGCTGCTGCACCCGCTGAGTTTCTCCAGCTTTTTTGTGTAACCAATGCTACTTGCCAGTTCTTCCTCTAACGGTTCTCCTATCCCCAAAGGGATGGTAAATTTAGTCACAAGTGCCAGCAGATCCTTATAAGACTTGAGTTGAAGCATATCATCCACTTGATGTGGGAATCCGAGTTCACTGTCAACTACCTCATAGTCAGAGTCTGCACGAATAATCCTCAAAATACCCCTCCTCAGAGTGGGAGATATCATAATGCAACCCTGAAACAGGTATAGCTGCCGCAGACCTCTGACTGGAACTACCTGTCTCGGTCGCCAGTGTACGCAACACATTCCCTTCGACCAGCCTCCCAATCAGGCCTACAGATGATATCCTCAATGGGTGTTGAAGCAGTACCTTCCTGCCCAATATTGTCCTCCTGGACATTTTGCCATTTTGGCTTGGCCTACCCTGAACTTGGGCCAACAAACTGCTCCCTTACGGAGCTTTCGCTTTATTTCTTTATTTCTTTATTTATTACCTTTTTTTAAAACTTTTACAACACGAACCTGCAAGTCATGTAAAAATGCTACATACCAGTTCGGCCTTCACTGGTTTACCTACCCTCAAGAGGATGGCAAATGATGTTCCAGCATGCTGGCAACTCTTTTTAGCCGAGCTAAAAGAATTTAGCATGTGTTGAGGGAATCCTCAAACTCCCTGCCTCAGACCAGGACATATTCTCAAATATCTGAGTTTAACTGCCTCTATCAATTAAATGCTCTTGTGGGCAGCCTGATAACCTCAATCATAGATGTTGAGGCAGTGCTTCCCTGGCCAATATGATCCATTTGGACAGCCAGTTTCAAGTTGGTCTACCCTGAACCAGGGTCGACAAGCTGCACCTTTTGGAAGCTTTCACAGAAGTTGCTGGGCAGGCCACCCTGCAAGCGTCTCTGAGCCCGGTTTCACATGTTGCTCCATTTCGGAACTTTCAGCGGTTGCTGTGCAGGCCACCCTACCAGCCTCATTGTGCCCGGGTCGCCAACCTGCTCTTTTTCAGAGCCAGTGGAAGGTATTAGACAGACTTTGCTGCCAGTGTTTCCGAGCCTGGGTTGCCAGGCTGCTCCATTTTGGAACTTCCACGGAGGTTAGTAAGCAGACCTTACTTGCCAGTGTCTCCGAGCCCGGGTCGACCTCCTTATCGGAGATTTTGCAAAATTCCTTTTGCAGGCTGTGCCTGTCCCCATCTTCGGCCCCGCACTTGCCAAACTGCTCCCTTTTGGAGCTTTAAACGGACATTGCTGTGCAGGTCGTGCTTGCCAGCATCTCTGCGCCTGGTGGGACAGGCTGCCCCTTCAGAGCCTTCTGCTCCTTCCTAGTCTTGGTGGAGCTTACTGTGCAGGTCGCACCTGTCAGTTACTCCGAGCCTGGTGCGACAGGCAGCTCCTTTGGAGCCTTAGTGGAGCTTACTTGCAGGTTGCACCTCTCTGAGGCCGGCCCCCTGCTCCCTTCCGGAGCCTCAATGGTGGTAGCTGAACAGGTCGCACCTGTCAGCCTCTCTGAGCCTGCTGCATCTATTTTCGGAGCCAGCGGGCCGTTCCTACAAGGAATAACAGCTTACCTGCCGGAGCATTTTTGAATGCCTCTGAATCCCTTACCATGCGACGACGTATTGGCGCTCATGCGGGCTGGCCAGTTCTTCACGTAGTCTCATCACGAGACTTCAATATAAAATGTTAGGAGATACGATCCAGAAAACCTTGTATCTCCGGCAAGGTGAGAGATTGAAAAAAAGTATCCCCTGATCCCCTCCCCCACCACCACATAAAACAAACCATAGAATACTAACATACTTTTAAAAACACACTAAAAATAACAAAAAACACAAAAAAACAAACACAAGGCGAGGCTGCCATCGCTGATGTCACCACCCGGTGGAATGGGCGGAGAAATGGCAGATGGAGTTTAATCCAAACAAATGTGAGGTGTTGCCCTTTGGGAGGTCAAATATACCACTGTTGTATTACTCTGTTCATTGATAATTAAATTAACATTTAATGTCCACGACCATTTGTCTGGCCCTCAAGGAAGAGATTTATACCTAAAACATCAACTGTTTCTCTTCCCATAGATGCTTCTTGTATTTCCAGCAATTTTTGATTACATTATTACCTTTTATGTTTTGCACTGCGCAGCAAGACAATTTCATTTGCTGTCCTACATAAACACATTTTTTCTCAAACTCTTTGAAGTAAAAGAAAAGGAATCCCAAGCCAGTGAAAGAACACAACAAATCAATGCTGAAGGCTTTGCCATTTTATTTTTTCATAGTGACCTTGCCTATAAAGAGAGATAACCTGCCGTCTGGTCAAGTTTGATTCCATTGGTTTTAAAATCAATGGAAACTCTTGTAGGTCATAAAAGCATTATTTAGTTGTTTGATAGCTTCATTTCCCACAGGGTCAGAACTGCACACAGGAGAGAAGATTTTTCACTCGATTTAAACTTGCTTCAGTCATAAAGAAGTCTAGAGGATTTACTTTGAGTGCAGGTAGTGTTTGTTTCAACAGGTTTTTCTGGTATTATAAGTGAAGTTAAATGCGGCTTGATAACTGATGGAGATGCAATTCACACATGCATAGTGAGTGGGGTACAAATCGCATGCCAGTTTTGTGCTGCTTGGTTCTTGTCGCTCAATACAGCTATTGAATGTTGTCCAAAGGGGGCCACTATAGCATTCATTTAACCAGTTAATTCCACTCGGGACAGCGCCGGAGAGCCGGCCGGGATCGATCCTGCCTGCGCAGGTCTATGCCACGTCTCCCCCCTCCAATCGCCGCGCTCTATCCTCAGTCACGCCACCACGCCACCCCCCCCCCACTCCTTCCTCCTCCAATCATCGCGCCCTCGATCATCATCAGTCCCCCGCCTTTTAAAAATAAACACAACTGGGGGGGGGGTGGGATGTCCCCCCACCTCAAAACATGGGGGGTACGTGTCCCCTCTGTCCCGTCCCCCCCCCCCACTCCGGGTTTTCCGCCCCTGGCGTAATTAGCGAGGGACAGGCCCTTAAATAACTCATTTGGCTCAGGCACTTGCCTGCCTGGTTAAAATCACCATGGAGATATGTTGTAGTGGGAGGAAGTAAACATTGGAGTTTAATTCACATTCTTCCAACTTCATCAAGTTGAGGAGGTTAAAATGCTTCTGTTGTAAATTTCCGCCACCTACAACGGGATCTCACCACTAGCCACATTTTCCCATCTCCACTCCTTTCCACCTTCCACAGAGACTGTTCCCACCACAACGCTCTGTTTAACTCACCCTTTCCCATCCATACCATACCTTCCCCTCCCCAGGTACCTTTCCCTGTAACCGCAGGAAATGCAACACCTGTCCCTATACCTCATCCCTTGACTCTGTCCAGGGACCCCGACAGTCCATTCAGGTTAGGAAGAGATTCACTTGCACCTCCTCCAACCTCATCTGCTGTATCTGTTGTTCAAGATGTGGACTCTTATACATCGGCGAGATAAAACGCAGACTATGTGATCATTTTGCTGAACACCTTCTCTCAGCCTGCCTGAACCTACCTGATCTAGTTGCCAAACATTTTAATTCTCCTTCCCATTCCCACACTGACCTTATTGTCCCAGGTCTTCTCCATTGTCAGAGTGAGGCTAAATGCAAATTGAAGGAACAGCATGTCATATTTCGCTTGGGCAGCTTACAGGCCAGTGGTATGGAAGGTGGAATGGAGCTCTACACCCCAAGGCCTGGGAAAAAGAAGAAATTCCCTCAGAACTCAGGGATGCTCTAATAGTAACCATTTTTAAGAAGGGGGACAAGGCTGAAGGTAAAAACTACAGGGGCATCTCGCTCCTGTCAACAACAGGCAAAGTCCTTGCACGTGTCCTCGCAAGCCGACTTCTACCACTGTCTGCGGAAGTACTCCTAGAATCACAGTGTGGCTTCCACCCGTCCAGAGGTACAGCAGACATGATATTCACAGCATAACAACTCCAGGAAAAATACAGTGAACAAAGGCAGCCTTTGTACATGGCCTTCATAGACCTGACAAAGGCTTTGACTCGGTAGACCACCAGGCTCTTTGGAGGATACTATCAAGGTACAATTGTCACGACATGTACATCAGCATATTAAGGCTTCTACATGATGGGATGTCAATCACAGTGCTCAGCAACTGTGTTTCTGTGTCTGAGCCCTTCACTGTGGAAATGGGGTTCAAACAGGGATGCATCATTGCGCCCACCCTGTTTGTCTTCTTCATTGCTGCCATACTTCACCTCACTGGTGATGAGCTGCCACAGGGGATCCTAATCCTCTACAGAATTGACGGTGTTGTATGGAGCCAAGTCATTGACCACCTATAGCAGACACCTGAGAGCCCTGGAACAATACCATCAAAGATGCTTACGAAAGATTCTGTGGATCGGCTGGAAGGACAAACGCACCAACATCAGTGTTTTGGAGGAAGCCAACATGGCCAGCATCACCACCACAATAATACAGCACCAACTTCGATGGACTGGCCATGTCATCCTCATGTCCAACACACGTCTCCCTAAACAAATCCTGTACCCTCAATTGAAGGAAGGCCGGCGAGCCCCCGGTGGGCCAAAGATACACTTCAAGGACAACATCAAGAACAGTCTGAAGAAATACCACATCATATCAAGCAACTGGGAGCACATTGCACTGGACAGGCACTCCTGGTGGAAATCTGTGCAGGAAGGAGCTGCACGTCAGGAAATGGAACTACGCCGTGTCTCAGAGACAAAGCGACAACACTGTAAGGGGAAAGAGAAGGGGGTTCAACGACAATGAACCACCACCAGTCTCCGATCCCCACATTGCACCAAGGATCAGCCTCTACAGACATCTGCAGACCCTCAAGTAGACGACACTGTGGAAAGGAGAGGACAGTCATACTCGTTTAGAGTGGCCACCGATGATGATGATGAATATTGATTTTTCTCACTTCAGGTAGCCCCGGCATTCCCTCTCTCTCTACTCCTCCCCCACCCAAGTCACACTAGCTTATCGTTTTCACCCAAAAAACAGCTAACAAGGGCCTGCTTCCTTTATCATCGTTACTTTTTTGCATGTCTTTTTTTCATTGTTCTTTATCTCTCCACACCATCGTCTCTATCTCTCGTTTCCCTTATCCCTAACCAGTCTGAAGAAGGGCCCCGACTGGAAACGTTACCCATTCCTTCTCTCCAGAGATGCTGCCTGTCCCGCTGAGTTACTCCAGCTTTTTGTGTCGATCTACAGACAATGAGGCTCAACCAGATGACTTTGAAGAAGTATGACGTTGTGGGGAAGGAATTGAGAGAGGGGAGATATCAAAGGTTACTTGGAGTTAGAAACATCAATATTCATCGCACTGGGTTGCAAACTGACAAGTTGATTGATTGAATGGTTTATGTTCAAGCCCTGGTAACAGCAATAAAGGCAATGCTGAGTTAAAAGATTTGAATATCCAGTTGACAAAGTTCTCAATGCTGAATGGAGAAATCTCATAAATTTAAAAACATAAATGTGTAGTATTGCTTTACTAATGCTATTTTTTAACTATTTAAAAATATATATTTGAAAGAATAAATTGTGCATTTTACCTTCAGACGTGTGCAGCTCGGAACGACCGCAGCCTTTCTTTTTTCTACCTTACTTGGCAGGCAGTGCCTCTGGGTAGTTTGTGAACCATTGTATCCGTGAATTTACTTGTCCAAATGTAGCAGTCACACTGTATTCTGCATTCTGTTTATTTTCTCGTTTGCACTGCTTGTTGAATTCATGTATGGTATGATTTGCTTGGATAGCACACAAAGTAACAATTTTCACCGTCTATCAGCACATACACCAATAAACCAACACCAATACCAAAAGAGTTGGGAGTTGAAAGGAACCCAGCATAATCTGTGTCAATGTAACTAAAAGACATGTACGAAGGAACTGCAGATGCTGGTTTACAACAAAGATAGACACAAAATTCTGGAGTATTTCAGCGGGACAGGAAGCATCTCTGGAGAGAAGGAATGGGTGATGTTTCGGGTCGAGACCCTTCTTCAGTCGGAAGAAGGGTCTCAACACGAAACGTCACCCATTCCTCTATCCAGAGATGCTGCCTGTCCCGCTGAGTTACTCCAGCATTTTGTGTCTATATTCTAACTTAAAGTCATGTTGGAGAGAAAGCTTTGGGGACAGAGAGAGATATACTATGTGATGACAAATATGATCTCATCTGCTGGAATAGCACCAGTTTAATCATAAATGATATTTTGCATCATCTATTTTAAACTCTGCAGCTGTGTCCTGAGTATTTCACAAGTAACTCTGTGGGTTACCTCCACATGGAATGATGACATGCAGCCTCCTCTGATCCTTCGCTGTCTTCAATGGCTGGGTTTCTTCGTGAAATATAATCTCAGCTGGGACACATTATGCAAAATACCTGGCCTGTTAGACATTGTGCTTTGGGGATAGAAACACATTTTGGCACTAAATATTTAACTTTTACCCGCTGGTAATGTCATCAAGAGTGAAAGAAAATGGAGCTGTCATTAATCACGCACAATCAGTTGGTCTCCTGTTTATCCTGTTATTCAGATTAATCAAAACTAGGGACAAACTTTTCAAAGCAGGTAAGAATAAAGATGCTGTATGATGCTTCACCCTGTTTATGTCAGATTGCAGTGGTAACATCACTTCAAAACAAGTTCATCAACTGTGAAGTGACTTGGGACATCATGACATTGTGAAGGATTACACAGGAAGGTAAGGATTGGTAAGACAGGAGATGTCTACGTATATCCCAATTTAAAGTGTTGACAAAATGTGGCCAGCAACCACCAACAACTTCAAAACAATGGCTCAAGAATGGTTTGGAAACATACAGTTACTCAAAATGTATAACTTAAACTCCACATATGTACAAAAGTCTTAAAAGTCCATTGTGTCTTTGATATTACCAATCTATTTGGCTAAGCTACTTTCAAGAAAAATGTTTGACATTCAGATGAACCTTCTATATATTTCTAAAATCAACCAAGTCAACATGTCTCATAAGTGTATTACATGCATATATATGGACTTGTATGTTGTTGGTAACATCTATATAAATAAAAGTCACATCTTGACCACTTGCTGTCTGCTTTTTTACAAAAAACGCTACCCTATATCGCTATGACTTTTTGGCCATCTTCCTCACAGTCCTCCTCCGCTGAGGATTTTTCCGATCAATTGAAAAATATAAAGTTATGAGTGTTTAAAAAATCTTCAGATCAGCTGATTGGTCCTCTCGCCTGTCAATCACCATGATTAAGGTAACGCCCCTTCCGGGGGAGCAGGACCATACAACCCCGGATGCCTGGACGCGAGTCAGTTACTCTGCAAGATCGCGAGGGAGAGGCCACGACCGTCATTCTAAGCTGTGAATCAACTGAACTGTGAGTCACCAATGTGCTTAATTTCATAGCCCTTAATGACAATGCAATGAGTTGTTTGGCAATTTGGTGGCCTCCACTCTGCTTGAAATGCTATGAAATTGAATGTGGTGGCCTGCACTCTGCTAGAAATGTTATGAAATTAAATGTGGTGGCCTGCACTCTGCTTGAAATGCTATGACATTGAAAGTGTTGCCAGCCTACCAGGCCTGAGTGACTGTGCTGCCAGCCCAAGAAACCATTTGGCCCACAATGTCCATACTAGCCATCTGGAAAACAGTCTCTACAGCCCACAACACCCATACAGCACTCCACAGCCCCCAACCCCCCCATTGGCCACTATTGCAATTGGTGGAGAGGTGGAAGCCCCCCCCCCCCCCTCCCCCCCTTGGGACCCACGGGATTGGTTAGTCACAATGCCATAGTAATTTCAAATTTATATTCTTTAAGAAACAAAAGCAAATTTGAAATGGCACACACCTTTTTGCAGCATAAATCTTCCATGCATTATACTGCAAGTTACCCTTTCTAAAGGGGTAAAATGGTTCACAAATAGTAAAAAGTATAGCACATGTCACTGGTGTTTTAAGCCATCATTATACTGCAAGTTACCAGGGAATAATGAAATGCATTTCAATTATCAGAGTGGAGGTCTGGCAAATGTACGTAAACTTTGTTGGTTTAACTCCATTTGTCCAAGTAACATTGTTGCCACAATGTAGGCAAATTTCATGTCAGACCATTCATGCTTTCCATTGTCACGGTTGAGCTTCTTCACCCACCCTCAGTCCATGTATTCAACTAATTACTGTTGAAATGTAAATGGACTATCCATTCTATCTGAAGAACCACAATCAGTGACGGGGAGCATTTGAGCTATCTGCCCTGTCATCTTACATAAAGTGGTTCTTAATGCCCACTACTACTTGTGATCCCTGAACAACTATCTCCTGGATGACATGTTAAAGTTAAATTAATGATACAAGATGGTAATGGATACTTACCTAGAGAATATCAATTGTGGGCATTCATCCAGTTCACAATTAGAAAGGAGAGTTAGCAAATCTATTTGATTGGAAATGTGGAGAAAACTGTTTACTGTGATTAAAATGCACAGCTGGCCATCAGCGGGACAGGCAGCATCTACCTGACATCGATTTTAGACAATTATTGACTTTTCTTCCATGTCCAGCCAATGTATTAAAATATTCAGGTATTCGTGGCACTAAAATGTTGAATGAAGTCTACTCAATTCAAGGAAAATGATCTGTCAGGAACCAGAATGAAAAAAAAGCATTGTTTGATACTTTGCGCAATTTGGCAGCTTGAAGTTAGCTCTATTTGATTGGAAAATTTGGAGAAATAGTTACTGTGATTAAAATGCACAGGAGCCATTCTACCTGACAATTCCAATTATACATTTCTTTATCAAAATATTCAGGTATTCATGCCACTAAAGCAATGAAGTCTACTTTTGGGATTGACTAAAACAAAAAAGTAAATCCCTTTACTGTTTGTGGAAATATATCTATGGTAAAAGTACTGAGAAGAAATAGATACAGGTATATGCACATTCAGCAGATAATCAAATGTTCTATTACTTCAATGTAAAGCCTCTTCCCTTCCCTTTTCACATTCTCCTGTTTGCCAACATCCACAGCCCTCTAACTCTACCACGTAATGCAACAGACTTAACACCTGCCACTGGCTTTATCTTGCACTAAACATTATGCCCTTACATATCTATACAATGTGAAATGCTCGATTGTAATCTTGTATTGTCTTTCCACTGACTGGTTAGTTTAGTTTACAGATACAGCATGAAAACAGGCCCTTTGGCCCACCGAGTCTGCACCAACCAGTGATCCCTACATATTAACACTACCCTACACACACTAGGGACAACTTGCATTTATACCAAGCCAATTAACGTACAAACCTCTACGTCTTTGGAGTGTGGGAGGAAACCAAAGATCTCAGAAGAGCCCACACAGTCACGCGGAGAACGTATAAACTCCGAACCCGTAGCACCCGTAGTCGGGATCAAACCGATGTCTCTGGCACTGCAAACAATGTATGCAGCAACTCTACCGCTGTGCCACCATGCCGCCCTGTGGCATGTAACAAAAGCTTTTTACTATACCTCGGTACACATGACAATAAACCAAACTAACTAATTAACTTCTCTTCCCACCATCCATGGGCCTAAATTCCCCACAGTGTACACTTTGGTAGCATAACATAGACTGAGACTACAGAGAAGATAGAGACAGCACCCACATTCATTGAAATATACATACAACACCTAGTTAATGAGATAGATGCCAAGTTCCATACATTGCAAGGGCAAAGTAGGTGGCACCAAAGGTACATTGTTGAAAGAGCACATCAAATTCAGATTGACAAACGTGAGGGTCCATAACCAGAAAGACTTGACCATTGCAGAGATTAAAAGGCTACAATTTAATTAATACTTCAATTTGGTTTTTTTAACAAAAAATGCTGGAAATATTCATCAGGTCAGGTAACATCTATGGAGGGAGAAACCAACTTATCGTGTCTGATGCTGTCCTTTCAACAGAACTCAGTAGTTTTGGGTTGGACTTAATCCTAGTTAAGTGTTTTTCAAATACTCTCTGTATGAAAACGGATTTTTCAAATTCATCCCTCAGATTTAGTTGAACACTTGGCAGTTCAAATAGGAACTGCAACAATAGCAAGTCAGTGAATAGGAAGGTGGTACCGGAGATTGCGTTCTTTAGAGATTTCAAGAAAGGACTCTTTATACGAGGATCACATTCTTTATTCAATTCAGCTCTCCCTCCAGGGGGCCAGTTAACCCAGTACCGCAGGGAGTTTAAATCCAATAGACTCCAGCTAGTATTAGTTATGGGCACCGTTGACAGTCAATTTGTTATAATAAAGTCAGATTCACCATAAAATGGAAAACTCATAGAATATTTGAAATAGGCGGAAATGATTGTACTTCTGTTAATTACAAGACCTGCTCATCATTATTTCCCACATCGCTCCATACATTATAACATTTCCGGTGACACAAAGTAATAAAATCATATTAAACCAGCTGATTACCATCGCTTTGCCTACAATTTATGAGAATAGTTTTTTTTTCTTAAGATCAACAACAGAAGGGTGGCACAGTTGTGCAGCTGGAAGAGCTGCTGCCTAATCGTGCCAAATACCTGGGTTCGATCCTGACCTTGGATGTTATCTATGTAGAGTTTGCAAGCTCTTCTTGTGACTGACTGTGTGGATTTCCTCAGGGTGCTCCGGTTTCCTCCAACATCCCAAACATGTGAATGTGAAAATGGGATAACATAGAACTAGTGTGAATGGGTGATCAATGGTTGGCATGGAATGAAGAGCCTGTTTCCATGTTATATCTCTGGACTGAACTAAACAGAATAGTCTGAGACATTCGAGTAAAACATTGTAGGATGCTTTATTCAAATTGTAAAAAAGATGAAGTAATTTTCCGTTTTAAAACCAGTAACGGTCACACTATTGTATCTGACTAATGCTACAATCTTATATTGGATACACATTTTGCAAACTGTTGTACTTATAAATCAAGTTTTCCAACCCGAGGGGCAACCTTTACACACAGAGGTTGGTGAGTATGTGGAACGAGCTGCTAGAGGAGGCAGTTTGAGGCAAGCACTATAACAACTTCTAAAATACATTTGGACAGGTACATGAAGAGGAAAGGTTTAGAGGGATATCGGCCAAACATGGGCTGATGGGAATAGTATAAGGAATCTTGGTCGGCACAGTCAAGTTGGGGTGAAGGATCTATTGGTCATACTGCTGTATGACTCTATAACTATGATCATTTGCCTCAGCCTACCACCCAATAATGAATGTTCAAAATAGAATTGGAGGTTTCATTTTGATTTGGGCAGCTTCACTCTAAATGGCTTTTCTGATTAGGAAATTTAAAGCAGTAGGTACTGGTGGACTAATTATACTGTATGTGTACAATTCAGTTACTCATCTGTCTGAACCTATCAAAGCATGTACCAAACTCACCATTTACATTTCTTATGCCCCTGTCCTCACTTAGGAAACCTGAACGGAAACCTCTAGAGACTTTGCGCCCCACCCAAGGTTTCCGTGCGGTTCCCGGAGGTTGCAGGTGGTTGCCGGAGGTTGCAGTTAGTGGAAGCAGGTAGGAAGACTGACAAAAACCTCCGGGAACCTCCGGGAACCGCACGGAAACCTTGGTTGGGGCGCAAAGTCTCTAGAGGTTTCCGTTCGGGTTTCCTAAGTGGGGCAGGGGCATTAAGGTTGGAACCAGGAATAGGAAAGTGGTAGAGCTTAAGTAGGA
Organism: Leucoraja erinaceus; assembly: GCF_028641065.1. Lineage (NCBI taxonomy): Eukaryota > Metazoa > Chordata > Chondrichthyes > Rajiformes > Rajidae > Leucoraja > Leucoraja erinaceus. The sequence goes on from NC_073398.1 coordinate 18,833,017, forward strand.
AGAGACAGAGAGTAAGAAAATGTACTAAAAACATTCCTAAATGCATCTTAAATAAACTGCAAACTACTGCATAATTTTTCAACTATAATTACTTTGTGTAAAAAATGTCAAACTTAAAGGTTTAAACGTTTACAGTTCTAGAGTACATTCATTATTTCTAGTCCATTTTTTTTATCTCTACTGTCTACTTTGTGCATAAACAATAGTAGATTATTCCACAATGTAAATTACTAATACACTAGATTTCACCCATGACTTTTATGTTTGCAAAATAGTCCCCAAAAGTAGCAGTTCTGTCACTTATTCTAGCTGCTTTGATCAAACTGAATTGTAAGCCATGGAAAATAAATATCCCCTTCCACACTCAGTGAATCAAACACATAACTTAAGTGTTTTAATCTAAAGGAATGTTTAGTGTTTAGGAAGATTTTGGGGAATTTTAAATAATGAAGTAATTTATTTAATCGTGGTCATAGAATCATACAATAGTGAAACAAACCCTTTGGCCCAACTCATCCTCCCCAACCAAAATGCTCCATCTAAGCTATTCCCATTTCCCAGTTTATGTTCCAAGTTAACCAATATTATTCTTCAAATGCAAAATACAACAGGTTCAAGAATTCTGAAATAAAACAGTGCTTGAAGCACTCAAGATATCTGACAGGATTCATGGTACCCTGAACAGGGTCAGTGTTCGTCATTCACAATCCATGCCATAGTTTGACCTACACCACAACTACAGGTTAGACTAGCACAGACATTCCACAGATGCTGATTGTCTGCACAGAAGTATTTCCTGGAGAAACAGGCGAGAACTGCCAACTGATGAGACTCCAGTTCAAACACACACAGGGCAAGTACTGGCATCTGTGACCAGGAATTTATCAACACAAAAATATAAAATCAGAAGAAACAGGACTGGAAATAGGCCAGTCACCTGCAAGCATGCAACACCAATTAATAAGATCATGGCTCACCCAATCTTGGCTTCAATCCTGTGTTCTCACTCTGTCCCAAGACACTTTTAACTGTTGTAGCAATTTGAAACATAATATGAAACATGATTCAGCAGTGCCCCATTGTGGTCATTGCTAAGGTGTAAATGGAATTCCAAAATAACTTGTGGGGATCTTCACATAACTAAGACTGCAGTTTTAAACACCTTAGCATGACAGTCATTGTCATAAAGCCAAACACACAACAAAGCTCATTTGATCGTACATTCCAATAGCAATTCATGTTATATTAAAGATGGTAGGTTATTTTGCAGCAAATGTAATCATTGTTTTTTTGTTTCATGGTTCAAAGTTACGTTCTTGTCACACATAGCCAAGGGTTGGCGCATTGGCTCAGCGGTAGAGTTGCTGCTTTACAATGCCAGGGACCCGGGTTCTGACAACAAGTGTAGTCTGTACAGAGTCTGTACGTTCTTCTTGTGACCACATGGGTTTTCCCTAGGTGCTCCGGTTTCCTCCCACACTCCATGGACGTTCAAGTTTGTAGGTTAATTGGCTTGTAAAGTGTCCCTAGTGTGTAAGTAGGTGCTAGTGTGTGGGGATCACTGTTTGGCATGGTCTCTGTGGGCCAAAGAACCACTGAACTAAACTACAGGGAAATTATTTTTCTGCACACAGTTCAGTGACAATGCTGCAATACATTAGGCATAGTCATAATAAGCATAAGAACTATGTTTCATATAAGAATATTACATTGACAATCACACTGACTCTGTACACAAAGGCGCCACGTTTTAGGTGTCATGGTATTATTATAAATTATATTGTCAGTTGTATGCCCTTGTCCGGAAGAAGAGATCCCTGCAAACATGAGGTTGGTTGAGAAGGATAGCATTTTTTTTAATTGAGAACCATGGATGCAAAGTAAACAAACAATAGAAACATAAAGCCAGAGTATAGGCTGGAAATCTATCAAAGGATGGACATCGAGATAAGAAAATAAAATTAACAATGCACACTGAGGAAGGAGAAAGGTGGAGGGAACGATATGTATAGTAAATTTTTTTTTATGATTTTGGATTGACTCCTATCTGCTCAGTTAAAGCTTGTGACATTACAGCAGGATCCACCACCTAGAAAGTCTCTTGAGATCAACGATTACTTGCTTTCATTCCTCTTGTGTGGGTTCTGAGGTGCCTAATGAGGCTAAAATGCGATCCAGATTGTCCCACACATGGGGCAGTGGGCAGTTGACAGGGCTGGAGGCTGGGACGCTGCAGTTTGCACTGGACTTGTCTACTCCCCACTCATGGCCCCATGGTTCACTGTGCCAGCACCAGTGATCCCACACTACCCTGTGCTGTCTATTGCCAAAAATATCCACTCTTTGGTGGGGAGCTTCCAAGTAGATATTGAGAAAATTGTTGAAGCTCTTCCTCTGGCTACCTGATAATCACATCCCAGGATTGAGTCGGAACAGACTGTAGGCTTCTGGCATCAAGTGCGTGCACAGTGTGGCATACCTCACTGACATGACTGGGTCAAGTTAGGGCCTGGTAGAGGACAGTACGGTTTGTTTGTTTGCTTGACATTGATCTGCACTGAGATTGGATTTGTAGTGAATCCATCAGTTAGGATGTCGCGAGCATGACAGCAGCTATTGTGACCAGAAACAATACGAAAAAACGAGAATATAAATTGTTTTGAATTGGTTTTTTTAAATTCAGTGCTTTCAGTAAACCAAGTTGCCAATAGCTTATTTTTCATATCTTTATACATTTCCCTTGGAGAACAAGCAGAGTGGGAGAAGGTCTCAGAGGCTAATTAACAGTCTGAGTATCTAAAGTAGACGTACTCTTTCCATTGCGGTAACTAACTCTGTACCAGCACATCTTGAACATAAATCACGGAATACAGCCACTGCAGCCAATCGCCTGTTTCTATTGCTGCAGACTCAATATCACGTGCCTTTTTAATGTTATAAATCTACTTCAATTTATTTCATGTGCATGAAAGGCAGGTATCTGGGTTGTTAAGAGGTCTTCTGAGATCGTTATGCTAAAATTCCCCAGTGCACACTTCTTCCTTCCTTGTTCCTGCCTCCTGCTTTTAAAGTTCAGAATCAGTCTCTGCTGTCAAATAAAAGAGGTGAAAAGAAGAATTCCCCAGAAATTAAATTGCATCTATTTTTGGTGGTTGCACACAAAGCTAATTCCCAATTGGGCTTCCATCAAAAATAATGCCAAAATTGTCCCAGGTCCACTTAGAAATGGTGTACATTCACAAACTAGTACTAAAATGATGCATCACAGCTCCATCCAAGACCGCAAGAAATTGTTGCAAATTGTGGAGGAAGACCAGACATCACACAAACCAACCTCCCTTCTATTGACTCAATTTTTACCTCACGCTACCTCGGCCTATCCTTGATCGGACTTCGCTAGCTTTACCTTGCACTAAACGTTATTCCCTTTTCATATATCTGTACAGTGTAAATGGATCGATTAATCTCACGTATTGTCTTTCTGCTGGCTGGTTGGCATGCAACAAAAGCTTTTCACTGTACCGCGGTGCTCGTGACAATAAACTAAACTGAACTGAACAAAGGTACCTCACCCCCAAGGTTGCTCATCCCCCAACACTGTGGTGCACAGCATCCACACTCCCCACAATCCACAGCACACCTGGGCGACCACATCCATGTTCATTCAAGAGACATACAGTGTGCGGGCTCCTGATGGCTTAGTTTACTCACATCCAGGTCTGTATAATTGCATTTATCTTAAAGGGAGACATAACATACACTACCTCATTAGCATTTGTCCCTCCCACACATAGAAAACTGAGTCTCTGCATGTTCCCTCCCTGTTAGGGACGTGAGAAGCCGGTATTAGTGGGGGGACAAAACAAGAAAGATGGGTGGCACCTGAGCAGGAACAATTCCCTGACCACCAAATCAAAAGGGAGAGAGTTACATTTAGCTCTTAAGGCTAACAGAATCAAGGGATATGGGGAAAAAGTGGGAACGGGGTACTGATTTTGGATGATCAGCCATGATTATATTGAATGGTGATGCTGGTTCCAAGGGCCGAATGGCCTACTCCTGCAACTATTTTCTATATTTTTAATATTACTGCTGGTCCTCTTAGTCCTGTTGCTGACCAGACTCCACCTCATGGGTCCCAGGCATCAGAATTCCTCCCACTTTTTCCTCCGTATGGGGTTACAGTCTTTGACACAAATGTATGCTGCGTGCGGCATGCAGACCACAAGGTGTATTTTATCTGCTTGTAGTAAGGTACCCTTGGACTAATGCACAAAGCAAGATGCCCATCTTCAGATGGCAATCACCATGATCCCAGTATTTAGATGGATCTCGATGCACCTGTCCCCCAGTTCTTGCCCCCCAGCATCCACTCCAAAGGCACTGGCAGACCCACTCAGGACAAAGGAGATATGCCTGATCTCCAAAACATGGCACTCCTCATTGAGATATTTATCTTATGATCCACATTGACGCATCATTCAGAGAGTCAAAATCTGCCATTAATAACGCCCTCTTCGGAAGGTGAATGCAGTTAACATCTGACTATGCTTGTGGGAGGTAGTTATATGCAACATGCCCTTCACAAGTTGAGTAGCCCATGATGAGAGTGTGGTCTCCAGCACAGTGTACTATTGGTAAGACCAACAATGGATTTCATGGTGCCTCAAGAACAGGTGCAATTTCTCAGCTCATGATTTTCTTTCAAAAAGTAAAGGAATGTTTGGGCATTGATTTTCCTTCCAACAGCAAAATAAATGTGAAGATAAATTATCCCCAAATACATCTCTGCCTCTGCTAAGTAGGCAATAGTTTTCTCTACTCATAGCTGAGACGCCTTCCGTGGTTTATGCTGACCTGAACCATTGTATCTGCTGTTGCTCCTGATGTAAATGGAAAGTGTGCAGACAAGATTTATGAGGATGTTGCCAGTACTCATGGGACTGAGCTATAGGGGGAGGTTAAGTGAGCTTGGACTCTTTTCCTTGGAGTGCAGGAGGATGAGGTGGGATGTTTACAAAATCATAAGAGGAATAAGTCAGTTGGACGCACAGTCTCTTGCCTAGAGTAGGGAAATCAAAAACCAGAGGACATAGGTTTAAGGTGAGGGGGAAAAGATTTATAGGAACTTGAGGGGTAACCTTTCACACAGAGGGTGGTGGGAGCATGGAACGACCTGCTGGAGGAGGAAGTAGAAGCAGGTAGTATCACAGTGTTTAAGAAACATTTGGACAGGTACATGGATAGGACAGGTTTAGAGCGATATGGGCCAAACACAGGCAGGTAGGACATGCTGGTCAGTGTGGATGTTGGGCCGAAGGGCCTGTTTCCATGCTGTGGGACTCTATAACTCCATATAGATATTTGTTGTGCAGATAGGCACCAGGTCTACCTCCCCCAGAACTCTTCGGCAGGCAAAGACGTTTTCCTTCTTACGTATGTAATTTCAAATATCCTATTATGGCGTCAAGAAATACCGGAATACTTATTAACTCCACATGGTCAAATCCCAGATTATCCTCATTGTTGACCTTTCTTCACCACCCAAATGTCCCATGTAAGGGCTGCTGTAGAGAGCACAGTTGCCTGTGTTGATGTGTACCGGAGCAAATCAATCACCGTGACTAACTTTAGAGATCTTAAGCCTTAGTTATTGTACGGAAGCCTGCGTTCAATTCTAGCTTCTTTAGCCTTTATACACATTCCTGCCATTCCCAATGGTCCCACAACTCAGTTCTGCACACCAGTCAGCAGAACCCAATCTATTTGTAGCCAGAACCAGTGTAGTTATATTCAGCCTGGGGAATTTTGAATGTCAGCATAAACTATAGGGCAGGAATGAGCTGGGCTCCACAGTGGAGACACAAGGGGAGGAGCTGGCCAGAGACCCAGCTTGGGTCCTTAACTGGCTACCAATCCCTCATATCTAGGTCCCATTAGGACCTCAGCTCCCGAGTAACTGGGCGATATGCACCAGTTGCCAGTTTTGTAAGAATCCCTACATAACGTGCCTGATAATTTAATTGAACTGCAGTATATTGTGGAGCAGAAGGGCTGCTTGAACCAACATCCCAGTGACAGACGTCCTAAGGCCAGCTCTAGAATCCCTCATGAATTCTCAGTGTACTTCTGTGGATACTTCATTATCCAATCTATAAATGTATATCTTGTGCATTTTCAATATGCTGCCAAATTAAATTGAATATTGTGATGTTCATTCTTCAGACACAGCTCATAGTGTTGATGTAACTGGATGGGGTGTGACCAAACTGGTATGGATAAGACAGTTGTCACTTGGAATGGACATTGCATTTTTTCTCTCAGGCTTCCTCCTAATGTTCTCACATCTTCAAACCCATAAAGGAGACAAAGGCGATAGCAGTAAGTCTACACTGCAGGGTTTCGACTTTTTTGTCGTATTCCCCTTCTCTGCCTCCGTCTGCGCTGAGGCCTGGTGGAGCTGACGACCTCGAGGCTCCGGAGCCCGTCAGAACTCGCCCTGAGCTCGCTCCCGTGAGGGTGTCTGGCTCAGGGCTGGAACAGTGAGAGGTTGGGACGCTCCCGTGAGGGCGCCCAGCCCGAGGGTGGAACGAGGCTCCCGTCGGAGCGGCCGAGCTCGGGGAGGTGCGGAGCTCGCTGCCTGAGGGAGGTTCGGCGCCCGCCCGAGGGAGAATGTCGGGGCGGCCCAGCCCGAGGGAGAAGCGACGCCCAAGTCGGGGCAGCCCAGCCCGGGGGAGGTTCGGCACCCATGTCGGGGCGGCCTGGCCCAGGGGAGGTTCAGCGCCCATGTCGGGGCGGCCCAGCCCGAGGCTGCAGACGGTACGGTACTCACGTGAGGGTGGCTGGGACGGTGTTCTGGCGGTGGTGGCCTGAGTCCGGGGTTCGGCCACGGGCCAGCGGCTGCGTCTGCAGGACTGGTGGGCGGCAGCTTCGACCACCCCGGGCCGCGGTGTTTGAGCCGCGGGACTGATTTATAACATCGCCCGGGGGGTATCGCCTCAGCGCAGAGGGAGAAGAGGAGGGAAGAGACTGCAGACCTAAGACTTTTGCCTCCATCACAGTGATGAGATGCTGGGTGGACTCACTGTGGTGGATGTTAATATATGTTTATTGTTGTTTTATATGTATTACTGCTGCAATTTCGTTCAGACTTTGGTCTGAATGACAATAAAGGCTATCTCTCTAAAGTGTGGCATTATGCAGGAAAGGCACCCATTGACATTCAGAGGTGATGCAGATGGTTGGTGGTCATCTCTGGTGTGACTTGGAGGAAGGACAGGCATTTTGAGATAAGAATACTATGTTGAGTTTAGACGTACAGTGCCCACTGAGCCCATGCCAACCTGCGATCATCGTTCTCTAGCACTATCCTACACATTAGGGACAATTTACAATTTTTACCAAACCCAATTAACCTACAAACCTGTACGTCTTTGAAGTGTGTGAGGAAACCGGAGCACCCAATGAAAAGACACATGGTCATGGGGAAAACGTACAAACTGTGTACAGACAGCACCTGTGGTCAGGATCGAACTCGGGACTCTGGCGCTATAAGGCAGCAACTCTGCCTTACATTTAGGACTCTAGGACAGGTGCACCTAATATCACCACACTTGCATCAGATTAACAGCTCAAATCTATTGTTTTTTTACTACTTTACTAGGTGGAATCTAATTATTGTTGAACATGAGCTGAAGTCTTGCAACTACCTTCTTTTGAAAGATAATTGGATAGAAAATAGAACAATAGTTTTAAAACCGACTTTAATTTTTCACAAGTTCACAAGTTATGCGAGTAGAATTAGGCCATTCGGCCCATCGAGTCTACTCCGCCATTCAATCATGTCTGATCTCTGCCTCCTAATCCCATTTTCCTACCTTCTCCGCATAACCCTTGACACCCGTTCCAATCAAGAATTTGTCTATCTCTGCCTTAAAAACATACAGTGACTTGGCCTCCACAGCCCTCTGTGGTAAGGTTCCACAGATTAACTGCCCTCTGACTAAAGAAATTCTTCCTCACCTCCTTTCTAAAAGAGCACCCTTTAATTCTGAGGCTATGACCTCTGGCCCTAGACTCTCCCACAAGTGGAAACATCCTTTCCACATCCACTCTATCTATTTGACCTCAAACCTCACCTATTCCTTTTCTCCAGAGATGCTATCTGACCCCTAACTGATAGGGGTTTCAATCCAAAGAAACGGGTTGTCATCAGCTGATAGCAGCTCAAGCAAGGGAGCTCAGTGAGAGATTGTTGCAAATCCTTGGATTTCTGGACATTGGTTGAGAGGTTGGCAAGGCGCCTGAATCACCAGTGTCCTGAAGGGAACAACCTTTTCTTTCCCAAGGGGACACAAAGTGCTGGGGTAACTCAGCAGGTCAGGCAGAATCTCCGGAGAACATGGGTAAATGAGGTTTCAGGTCAAGAGCCTTCTTCAGTCACAACCTGCTGAGTTACTCCAGCACTTTGTGTTCTTTTGGTGTATTGACCAGCATCTGCAGTTCTTTCTTTCCACGACGGTTCTTTCTCATTGCTGGTCTGCCCTGCTCTGTGCTGAGACACAATTCTCCCACCAATTTGAGGCTGAAGCACTTGCGATCTGATGGAAATCTCTCGCTACTTTGTCCCCGAGCCTACCTAAAGCCAGTCTCACTGCACATCAGTAAACATTTGATGTTATCGTGGGAATATTTTTAATGGATTCCACCCAAGGCGTAGTCTCATGCACACTGCATAATTGCTTTTCAGAAATATCATTGTTTCAGAGAAAGCATTCTCTATTTCGACGGTGGGTATGAATCAAGGGCCCTCACATAGGAGGCACTTATCTGGACAATGTCTTCAAATGAGTCATTGCACATCTGAAGCGGACACATCAGTAAATTATCAGGAAAGTCTGGATCCTTTTCATCAAAGAGCCATGTCTCTGATAAATACTTAAGTTATAATGTGATCACAATCACTCCAGGTCATATCTAATCTTCCAAATGAGAGCGCAGGTATCTCTGGCAGAAACTGATATTATTTGTCATGTCGCGAAAACATTAGATTTCAACTCAACCTTGCCTAGGGCATTTTAATCGTGTATTAATAATACAGCACACAAGATGGGAGTTGAGAAGTAATCTACTGAAATTGAAAATTCTATTTTGGTTGATTCCACTGTTTTATTGTGACTATCATAAGCACAAAATTAAGTATCTGCATGTTGACATCAAATAATATTTAGACTGCTTTTATATTTTTCTCCCCTAATGTAACATACAATACTAGCCCCAGTTATGCATGATGAGCTGCAAAATCTAATGTTAAGCATTGCAGCATTGAAACATGGGATATATTCAGCACCCATTACCATCATGGTTGCAACATATATACGGAAACTAGACTAAGTGGGACCCGTTGGGTCCCATGTTCACACAGGAGGGCTGGTCCCCCAATGCAATATTCCACCTCGCCACCAATTCCAATATTGGTGGCCAGTGGTGTGAGGCTTTCAGGAGCGCTAGTATAGGTGTTGTGGGCCGAAGGGACTGGTTCCAGAGGGCTAGTATGAACATTGTGGGCCGAATTCCATTTCAAGTAGAGTGCAGGCCACCACGTTCAATTTCACAGCATTTCAAGCAGAGTTCAGGCCACCATGTCCATTTTCGCAGCACTTCAAGCAGAGTGCAGGCCACCACATCCTATTTCACAGCACTTCAAGTAGAGTGCAGGCCACCACATCCTATTTCACAGCACTTCAAGCAGAGAGCGGGCCGCCGCATCCCATTTCACAGCACTTCAAGCAGAGTGCGGGCCGCCGCATCCCATTTCACAGCACTTCATGCAGAGTGCAGGCCACCACATCCCATTTCACAGCACTTCAGGCAGAGTGCGGGCCACCGCATCTAATTTCACAGCATTTCAAGCAGAGTGCGGGCCACCTCATCCAATTTCACAGCATTTCAAGCAGAGTGTAGGTCCCCAAATTGCCAAACAACTCATTGTATTGTCATTAAGTGCTAACAAGTGATTTATTTAAATACATTGCAGACTCACAGTTCAGTTGATTCACAGCTTAAAATGACAGTCGTGGCCTCTCCCTTGCGATCTTGCAGAGTGACTGACTCACGTCTAGGCATCCAGGGTTTTATAGTCTCAGTCTGAAGAAGAGTCTCAACCCAAAACGCCACCCATTCCTTCTCTCCAGAGATGCTGCTTGTCCCGCTGAGTTACTCCAGCATTTTGTGTCTATCTTCAGTGTAAACCAGCATCTGCAGTTCCGTCCTACGCATCAGCTGCTTTGGCCAGGCGCACCTTTCACGCAATACATGACCTAAGCTCAGTGAGGGAATAGTTACATATAATGCCTAATAACCAATTATGTTAAGCTGTCCCATGCTGGGGTTGAATCAATTGTCTCTATATTCAAACAACTAATTAAACACAACAGTTAGACACAATGGCCTTGTAACTTAGTTACTCGCATATTGCATGCTGTCAATTTCACTTACCATGTTCCTTAACCTCACGAACAGTTAGACAGTTTGGATTGTGTACTACAGGAAGATTACATGTTTAATTGAAAACTCACCAGCCCAGAACTACACTTTTTTCCGAAATAATGGCACGTGAGAGCTGCACATACTTATTGATGGCCGCCTTGTAGAAAAGATCAGATTGTCATAAATTCTTCAATCTGAAGAAGGGTCTCGACCCGAAACGTCACCCATTCCTATTCCTTCGCTCCATAGACGCTACCTCACCTGCTGAGTTTCTCCACAATTTTTGTCCAACTTCGTCATAAATTAGAAGCTAGTTTGATAATCCATTCGTTGACATTTCACATCTAGCTTTGCAAAGTAGCTTGCCATTAAACTTGCCAAGGATTTCAGTTAAGTTGATTGTCACGAATGCTCTGAAAATCTTTTGTTGCGTGCCAACCAGTCAGCGGAAAGACAATACACAGTTCAATACAATCGAGTCTTCACAGTGTAGATAGCTACATGGTAAGGGATTTCCACAATTACTATATTTTTAATATTATTTGTCCTATTAACTGAACACAGATTGGCATATCAATGAATCAACAATGCAAGTATCCTTTAAATAATTAATAATTGTTAACCACTGTTGAATCATCTTCCTGGCCCAGAAAGTAAAGAACGGTCTGTGGTAAGTATACAACCTCCAGAGATGTTGGCTGACTCGCTGAGTTAGGAGGATGAGAAGGGATCTTATTGAAACATATAAGATTATTTAGGGTTTGGACACGCTAGAGGCAAGAAACATGTTCCTGATGTTGTGGGAGCCCAAAACCAGGGGCAACAATTTAAGAATAAGGGGTAAGCCAGTTAGAACAGAGAAGAGGAAAAACGTTTTCACACAGAGAGATGTGAGTGTGGAATTCTCTGCCTCAGAGGGCAGTGGAGGCTGGTTCTCTGGATGCTTTCAAGAGAGAGCTAGACAGAGCACAAAGATAGCGGAGTTAAGGGATCTGGGGAGAAGACAGAACAGGGTACTGTTTGTGGATGATCAGCCATGATCACATTGAATGGCGGTGCTGGCTCGAAGGGCCAAATGGCCTACTCCTGCACCTATTATCTATTGTTACTCTGGAGATCTTAAAAATTGTTAAATGCCAAATTGAAAACAAATTTATTTTTCTTCATCTTTTTGTATTTTTTTATTTTTCTCAATTTTTTTGTTTTGTTTTGTACACAATGTGGCATTGAGTTCATCTGTTGAAATGTACTTCTTTCACTCTTTCCCAGGGCTAGTTTCTAAACTTTAAATCTTATTGGTGAAGGAAACACATCATTTCAGATATTGCTTCTCAAGATCAGAGGTTTCCTTTCTCCCCTGCATACATTCCATACAGGGAGTGGTTCTGTGAAGAGAAAACATTTGTATAAACTGAAGGATTAGTGTAATTAATAAGATTGCAATTGGAGTGACTCTTTCAGCAAGTGCACTGGGTGTCTGTTTCTCATTCAGGTCCTGGACCCCAACAAAACATGGCAGATCCGCAGAGGAGAACACAATCTTCCTGATGCCAAGGTTTTGCCTGATCCCTGCTGATAGTTTGTAGTACTCCTTGATGATATTCAGCTGGTAATGCAACTTAGTTTAGTTTAGTTTTGTTTAGCTTATCGTCACGTGTACCAAGGTACAGTGAAAAACTCTTGTTGTGTGCTATTCAGACAGCAGAAAGCCAATACATTTTTACAATCAATCTATTTACAATGTATAGATACATGTTAAGGGAATAAGTGCAAGGTACAGCTAGCAAATTCAGATGAAGGATACTCCGAGGGTGACAAAAGAGGTAAATAGTAGTTCAACACTGCCCACTGGTGTTGGTAGAATGATTCACTGACTTTGAATGAATGATTGAATACTTTATATTTTACTAGACTAAGTGGGAACCGTTGGGTCCCATGTTCACACGGGAGGGCTGGTCCCCCGACGCAATATTCCACCTCTCCACCAATTCCAATATTGATGGCCAGTGGGGGGGGGGGGGGGGGGGGGGGGCTTTCTGGAGTGCTGGTATGGGTTCTTGGGGTGGCAGCTCAGTCTCTCAAGCCTGACCTGCTGGCAGCTCACTCACAGCTGGTGGGCTGGCAGTTGACTCATGACTATTCCTTAAAATTCCATTTCAAGCAGGGTGCAAGTCCACCAAATTCAAATCCATGTTCCTACCATTTCAAGCAGGGTTCAAGGCCACCAAATTCAAGTGCAGTTTCTTACCACTATGAGCAGGGTGCAAGGCCACCGAATTCAAGTGCAGTTTCCAACCACTTCAAGCAGGGTGCAAGGCCACCAAATTCAAGTGCAGCTTCATGCCACCAAGCTGGATTCAAGGCCACCAAATACAAGTGCAGTTTCATACCACTTTCAGCAGGGTGCAAGGCCACCAAATTCAGTGTAGTTTTATTCCACTTCAAGTAGGGTCCAAGGCCACCAAATTCAAAGGCAGCTTCATACCATTTCATGCAGGGTGAAACCACCATAAAACCAAACAAAACACCAAACTCACAGTTCAGTAGACATTCAGTGTGTTCAGTTGATTCACAGCTCAGACAGAGTCATGACCTCTCCCTCCCCCATCATGCAGAGACTGAGCCACACCATACTTCCAGGTTTTATAACCCCTCCCCCTCCCACCTGAAAAGCTGTGGCTTTCAGGGCGTGATTGAAAGGAGAGAGATTCTCAACATTTTTTAATCACTAATAACACTTTTATTTTTCATTGATGGGAAGAATTCTCTGCAACTGCTCAGCAGAGGGGCGACTGAGTAAGATGGCCAAAAATCAGTCGTAAGTGTAGCGTTTTATCTAAAATCAATATACAGTGCAAACAGGAAGTAAGTGCATTTGCAGTAGTGCCTTTTAACTTCAACCCAAAGCAACCAAGCCGCCATTTGCAGTAAGTAGTGCCTTTCAACTTCAAGCCAAAGCACCCAAAACAACCATTTGCAGGCAATGCCTTTTTACTTAAAAAAAAAAACATATTTTCATTTTCAAACCACATTAAGGGTACGCACAGTTGTGTAGACATTTGTTCAGTGTCATTCAGAGCTCAGAGAGACATGACCCTTGGCTTCATCCATCTTGCAGAGAGTGAGTGAGGCACACCACTTCCTGGTTTTATAGTCCCTCCCCTCCCTCCAGCAGGTGCAGCAGAGAGAATGGTGATTTTTTTTAAACTTCAAGCCAAAGCTCCCAAGCCACCATTTGCAGTAAGTAGTGCATTTTGAACTTCAAACCAAAGCTCCCAAGCCACCATTTGCAGTAAATAGTGCATTTCAACTTCAAGCCAAAGCACCCAAGCCACCATTTGCAGTAAGTAGTGCCTTTCAACTTCAAGCCAAACATCCATACAACCATTTGCAGGCAGTGCCTTTTTACTTCAAACAAACCATATTTTCATTTTCAAACCACATTAAGGGTACTCACAGTTGTGTAGACATTTGTTCAGTTTTATTCAGAGCTCAGCAAGACGTGACCCTTGGCTTCATCCATCTTGCAGAGAGTGAGTGAGGCACACCACTTCCTGGTTTTATAGTCCCTCCCCCTCCCTCCAGCAAGGGCAGCAGAGAGAATGATTTAAAAAAAAAACATTAATATCTCTCTGATTTGTCATCGATGGGAAAAATCCTCCGCACCCGTAAGGCGGAGTGGGGCTCTGGGTGAGGTGGCCAAAAATGACAGCCGTAGGTGGCGGCGTTCTGTACAAAATCGCAGCACAGTAGGCCAAAAGGTGTAGCCTCGTGGGCTTCATCGACTCACGAGGCTACACCTCCAACCCATGAGGCCTTGAGTCAACTATTCAGGTGATGCATCTACAAGGATTCCAATGCTGCAATGAAGTATTCGAACTAATGATCCCAACAGAACATACACTGATGATGGGCGAGCTGGTTAGTTGTGATTAAATGTCACTTACTAGCAACAGTGATGATAATTCCATCACTTGGCTGATGACTGGGACCGGACTAATTATTTTGGATGGATTTGTGCTGCTTAATTTATTGTTTTTAATTTGCTTCCATTAGGTTAATTAGGTAGTATTTTAAATTGTATTAGTTCATCTGATGAGACTAGTTAGCAGTTTCAACTTCTGTAGCAGCACAGGTTTCATAGAATTGGTGCATGTTCGAAATGCAAACATTGTCAGGGTGACCTTTTGTGTCAAGCATGTAGCTAACAAGTCAAAACAGCTTTGTCAATCCAACAAATTGTAACTAACGGCAAAATAATCAATATTGAAATAATTATTTCTTTCTTGACAATGCTCCACAAGCTCACAATATCTGTTGTCTCGCTAATGAATAGAATGAGCAGGAAATTGTCCTCAGGAGAAGCCTGGACAGCGTTTGCTGCATTGACATTAGGAGAGATGTACCATTTGCCCTGTGACTACCCGGATCAGACTCTTAGCTCCGGCCTCGCTCCCAGCACAGCCTTCCGCATGACATCCACTTGTGTGCGGAAGAGTGAGAAGGGACTCGGTTGCAACATACAAGAATCCCAGCAGCTGATGTTTCTTTCCTGTGGGAGAATTTTGAATGCGGAATCGCTACTTAAAAATAAGGTATTGCCAATTGTAGCACTGTGGTGCAGTGGCAGAGTTGCTGCCTTACAACGCTTGCAGCACCAGAGACGTGCATTCGATCCCGACTTTAGGTGCTGTCTGTATGGAGTTTGTACCTTCTCCCCTTGATCGCGTTGGTTTTGTACAAGATCTTCAGTTTCCTCCCACACCCCAAAAACGTACGGATTTTTAGATTAATTGGCTTGGGTTTGTATACTCGGTATATGTAAATTGTCCCTAGTGTGTGTAGGATGGTGTTAATGTGCGGGGATCGCTGGTCCGCAAGGACTCAGTGCGCTGAAGGGCCTGTTTCCACGCTGTATCTCTAAACAAAACTAAACTAAAGAAGGATTTATTTTCTCTTGGATGATCATGAGCCTTTGGAAACTCTCTTCTCAAATGGGTGGTGGAAGCAGATTTTTCATTATTTTTAAGCCACAGACAGGGACATTTTTTGTTAGCAGGGGCTGAAAGGTTCAGGTGACCTGAGGAGAATGCAGAGCTGACATTACAGTCCCAATCTTGTTGAATGGCAGATCAAGGTTGAGGGACTGAACAATAGGCTTCTAATTCGTCTGTTTAAATGTGGAAAATGAGGTTATGGACTTCTCAATGAAGCTCCTTATTACCGAGTACCGTGGAGGTCCATCTGTTCCTGACTCCCTATCTCTCAAAACGTATTGTCTTGTTGTTGCTTTGTAGTTGCCTTATCCATGGCGAATGGTGGCTAGGCTGGGCCAAATAAGCTGTTGTGAGGGAGTCAAGGATGCCCATATCTCGAACAGCCTGGGCATATTGACCACAAGCAAAAGGTATTCCTGGATTGAAAGCTCCCCCTGTCTCGAGGAAAAATAAATATTTTGACAGGTCATAAGGTCATGTGACAGGGGTTGAATTAGGCCATTCGGCCCATCAAGTCTACTCCGCCATTTAATCATGGCTGATCTATCTCTCCCTCCTAACCTGACACCCATACTAATCAAGAATCTATCTATCTCTACCTTAAATATCCACCAATGGCCTCCACAGCCTCCTATGGCAAAGAATTCCACAGATTCACCACCCTCTGGCTAAATAAATTTAGTCTCATCTCCTTCCTAAAAGAAGGTCCTTTAATTCTGAGGTTGTGACCTCTAGTTCTAGACTCTACCACTAGTGGAAACATCCTCTCCATTCTATCCAAGCCTTTCACTATTCTGTGTGTTTCAATGAGATTCTTCTTGAGATTCAATGAGATTCCTCATTCTTTGAAACTCAAGCGATTACAGGCCCAGTGCCGACAAACGCTCATCATAGGTTAACCTGCTAATTCCTAGGATCATTCTTGTAAACCTCCTCTGGACCCTCTCCAGATCCACCACAACTGTCCTCAGATATGGTGTCCAAAATTGCTTACAATATTCCAAATGCGGCCTGCCCAGCGCTTTATAGAGTTTCAGCATAAATCCCTGTTTTTGTATACAAGCCCCCTTGAAATAAATGCTAGCATTGAATTTGCTTTCTTTACTTCTTGAAAGCTCCAATCAAACAGAAATCCAGTGATCTTAGGTGTGGGATAAAAGTAGTATTGGAGAGCCAGCAGGTTTCTCATTGTCGTGGGAACAATATACAGGGGCCTCGTCAGACACAAGACTTCATCCCATTACATTCCAAGTGGAGAGACAAGGTTATGAATAACATAGATGTAGACAATATCCAATGGATGATTGACACTTCACAGACCTCTTCAACCGTAATTCAAGCCTCGAAAACTAAAACATAATTATAAAATACAAAAGAAAGATAGCATGCAATGCCCTTTACATTCTTAGCATCATTCAGGTCTATGCATTCTGTATTGCAGGTTCTATACATAATAGTGTAAGCATCTCTCTCTTATATGTACAGTAAACATTACCACTCATATGGCCCCCTAGGGGATACACCCTTCTGTTGTTTGAGGGGCTTTTCCACCGGACTCAACCCCTTAATGTCCATTAGCAGAAGGAACCCAGAAGGACGCTGGTCCTCAAACACAGTACCTTTGCATTAACTGCACCAAGCTTTAGTGAGTCCCACTGATGCTAGTGGTGGTCCACTAGTTGCAACTTGCCAGCTTAAACAGGATGCCCCAATCCCAAATATCTGTTAGGGGAGGTCATTAAACTTGTTCAATTACCACATCTAGTTATTGGATGTTTCACGTCAATATCCATCTTCCACCTCTGGCACTTCATGAAGGAACCCTGCTGCCTTTTGAGACCAGACCCTTGCTATAGAGAATCTTTCTCCTTCAGTTCCCCTCATCAACTAAGATAATGGAACTGCATGGAACAGTCAGAGTGTAGGTCTCGTTCCCGTTCTGCATAGCTTTGTGAAAGCTGTGGAATGGTTTTTGCAAATTGGTCAAGACTCCATGCAGCATTTCAGCAACTCCTAAAATCACAAGGCACAAATATGCAGTAATACCAAACAGCAGCGTGATCTGACAGAAGCTCGATGATATGGGAGCATGAACTGGGATGAATTGTTACACAATTTCCAATGAGATCCAACATCTCCAGCCATCACCACCCTCTCCCCTTCTGTGCCATCTCCTTCATATTCTATGGTTGGAGAGTGCAGATTCAGATTCCCAACAGAATAAATCTATGCAGACACATCAATTGGCCTGTAAAATAGTAGAATTCTAAATTAGAATGAATGTTAGAAATTCAGTGCATTGCCATTTTACAAGGCTGCCTTCCACATTGCAGTCACAGCCTCAATGGGTAAATGTAATAAGTGGTGTGATTCAAGCCAAGAAGCATCTATGTTTTAAGAAGGAACTGCAGATGCTGGAAAATCGAAGGTAGACAAAAGTGCTGGAGAAGTGTTGAAGTGCTGAGCCAAAGGATTTACCTCTCCCCTCAACTCCATTCAAGGACCCAAGCAGGCGTTCCAGGTGTGACAGAAGTCACCTGCATTCCTCCAACCTCATCTATTGCATCCGCTGCTCTAGATGTCAGCTGATCTACATCGGTGAGACCAAGCGTAGGCTTAGCGATCGTTTCGCCGAACACCTCCGCTCGGTCCGTATTAACCAACCTGATCTCCCTGTGGCTCAGCACTTCAACTCCCCCTCCCATTCTGAATCCGACCTTTCTGTCCTGGTCCTCCTCCATGGCCAGTGAGCACCACCGGAAATTGGAGGAGCAGCACCTCATATTCCGCTTGGGCAGTTTGCACCCTAGCGGCATAAACATTGACCTCTCCAATTTCCGGTAGCCCTGGTGGTCTCCTCTCCTTCTCAGCTCTCCCTCAGCCCTCTGGCTCCTCCTCTTCCTTTCTCCTTTCTTCTCCCCAACCTCCCCCGCCCTACATCAGTCTGAAGAAGGGTTTTGGCCTGAAACGTTGCCCATTTCCTTCGCTCCATAGATGCTGCTGCACCCGCTGAGTTTCTCCAGCACTTTTGTCTACCAAGCATCTATGTTTGATCTCTGACCCTTGCCGAGTTAGTCACTCTCAAATAAGGTGCCAGTGGGAACACCACAGTTAGTGATATCTGTGGGATGGGAATCACAATGAACAAGCGCAGGATCACTTTCATTTATGTCAACTCTGATAATTGAGTAGCCTGCAGACATTTGCTATCCTGGTTCACACATGAAGGATAGCAAGTGGGATGAGATATCACAGCCTCACTGATGGCAGTGCCCACTGCAATGACCTGAAACTTCTCTGGGGCTCACTAATTGTTCCCATAATGTTATCAAACTGACAATGTTGGTTTCAGATCTGAACCCACATTCTTCCTACGGCAAGGTGAAAAGGAACTACATAACTTAAACAAATTTAGAAAGGCAAGCACCTAATGATGTTAATCCACAGGATATTCCCAACACAGGTTCTGACAGCACAGCTGTATAATGCAAATACAAATTGGCCATTTTTAAAAGTGAGTCAAAAGCGGCCAATAACATATTTTCTAACTGGAAAAAAGTGCACATTGATTCCCCCAGGATAGACACAAAACGCTGGAGTAACTCAGCGGGTGAGGCAGCATCTGTGGAGAGAAGGAATGGGCGATGTTTTGGGTCAAGACCCTTCTTCAGACTTCTTTGGCCCACCGAGTCTGACTAGCGATCACCCGGTACACCAGCACTATCCTATTCAGAAGTGTCCAAAGACTGTGTGAATCTCCCAGACATAGAAGGCTGTAGGGCAATGGCCTGTTTCCGTGCTGTGTTACTTTGCAACTTTGCGACTTCTGAATTCTGACTCTTTTAAATTCTCAGCTGCACTTACTTTAAAGGAAACAGAATTCAGATGTAAAAAAGTCATAGATTTTCATAGAATGGACAAAGGACGTTCAGCCCACCATGACCAGTATCAAGAGGGCAGCAAATCTCCTGAGCATAGAAGGCTGTGCAACAAATGCTTGAAGGTGAGATTTATACAAATATAACTAAATGTTGTCAGCAATTCTCTTCCCATCTCTCTATTAAGTATTTCTGGGTGACAAACGTCCCACATATCTCCTCTAAATTTTTTATCCCCGATCCTAAATCTATGTATTTGACATTTATTCACCTCTAATCTGGATAAAGGTTTCCTGTCTATCCCTACACAATGTTATATTGTTCAATCATGTCAACTCTTAACCTCCTCTGGTCCGAAGTAAAGAGATGTAGCTTGTCCTGTCTCTCCTCGTTACTGAATCACTACATCACCAGCAACGTTTTGGTGAATCTCCTCTGCACCATCTCCAGTGCTATCACATCCTTCCAATGCTGTGGTGACTAGAATTGCATGTCATGCTCCAGCTGAGGTCTGACAATATTTTATAAAGTTTGAGCATAATGCTTTTAATGCTCCAACTAATGGCCAGTTTTGCACATGACTGCTTAACCATGTTATCCACCTGTGCTGCCCCCTTCAATCATTTTGTATGCCAAGGACTCTTTGTTCTTCAATATTCCCTAGAACTTTGCCATTCATGGTATGTGTCCCAGCCTCATTAGTACTCTAAAAATGCATCATCTCACACTTATCAGGATTCTTGCCAGAGAGGGAGTACAGAGAAGGTTCACCAGACTGATTCCTGGGATGTCAGGACTTTCATATGAAGAAAGACTGGATAGACTCGGCTTGTACTCGCTAGAATTTAGAAGATTGAGGTGGGATCTTATAGAAACTTACAAAATTCTTAAGGGGTTGGACAGGCTAAATGCAGGAAGATTGTTCCCGATGTTGGGGAAGTCCAGAACAAGGGGTCACAGTTTAAGGATAAGGGGGAAATCTTTTAGGACCGAGATGAGAAAAACATTTTTCACACAGAGAGTGGTGAATCTCTGGAATTCTCTGCCACAGAAGGTAGTTGAGGCCAGTTAATTGGCTATATTTAAGAGTGAGTTTGATGTGGCCCTTGTGGCTAAAGGGATCAGGGGGTATGGCGAGAAGGCAGGTACAGGATATTGAGTTGGATGATCAGCCATGACCATATTGAATGGTGGTGCAGGCTCGAAGGGCCTTATGGCCTACTCCTGCACTTATTTTCTATGTTTCTATGTTTCTATGTTTAATCTCCATCTGGTATTTTCAACCCATTTCACCAACACATCATTCCCACCGTCCCATAGCCTGAAACTACTCTCCATTGGGTCATCATCAAACTTATTGATCATACCCCCAATATCCACATCCAAATTATTTATTATTTATATATGACAAACAGTAAAGGTCCCAACATCGATCCTTGTGGAAGATTCCTAGGTACAGGCATCTAATTGCAAAATCGACCTGGACTTGATACTGACCTCGGGTACCGTCTGTGTGGAGTTTGTACGCTCCTCCTGTGACCACATGGATTTTCTCCAGGTGCACCGGTTTTCTCCCACATCCTAAAGATATGCAGGTTTGTAAATTGTCACCAGTGTGTAGGATGTGAAAGTGGGATGAAATAGAACAAGTGTATGGATGATTGATGATCGGTGTGGACTCGTTGGGCTGAAGAGCCTGTTTCTATATTGTCCACTAAACTAAAGTAAACTAAACTCAACTCAACTCAACTCAACTAAACTAAATGTTTGGCCTGGAGTCAGCTAAAACCTCCAACCTGTGCTATGATACAGTATATATGTATTCATCATCACCATCAACAGGAATTTAGTAACAGAAGTCACTATCTAGTTTTCACAGCAGTATGGAGCCCAAGAGAACAAAATGCAGATAGAAAATTCACACAACTTTTTTTTATCTAAACGGCTGGGACTTGTGCCAACCAAAACTAAGCCTCAGGTTCTTTCTACAGTTGAAATCCCAATGCACAGACAGAATGTGAAGAATAAATAAAGAAGCCATTAAGACACAAGAAAAGGGATTGACAACAAATTAAAGACCATATTGGGTGACTCGTAATAAACAGCTCATTGCAAACAAACCAAGATGCAGGTGCAGGATAATGGGTGGAAGGAGAATCAAAGGATACAAGGAAACAAAAGGAAGGATGCTTATCCAGATACAAAGAATGCTATGAAGTTTAAACCAAAAACAAATCAAATAGCATACGAAGTAATCTTTCAGCTGTAGCATCATATGAAATTGTATGCAAACGCGAGATCTTTCTAAGTCCTTTTGTGCCACATCCTGTCATGATAATAGGAAAATCTTATTAAAAAATGACAGACAATACAGGAAAAGGACTGCACATCTATGAATGTGTGCAATGTGGACATATATAAAATGAAAAATTTAATAGAAAAGTGAGTCTCGGGAGTGTTCAATGGAAGATCTAGCAAACAGGCAATTTCAGTGACGTGTTATGTGAGTGGCCTATCTGTACACCAAACAATGAAATGTTTACTAGATATGAAACAGAATGTAATGCCACCAAAATCCAGATGTAGGCATTTTCTTTCATATCATCATACCAGTATCCAACATTCCCTACTTAATATCAGTATGTTTATTTCCGCCAATTGGGACTGCAACAATTCACCAGCACCTCCTCTGGGGAAGAAGCAATGAACAATTAAAATAATCCAGTTAGCAATCCCCACATGCCGAACTAGAATACAATAAGTGTCACATTGTCTTTCATGAAAAATAATGTAGCACAATTATTGCAGTTTGTGGTTTACCATCAAGAGTTTTACCTGAGCATACTGATTAATGATTAAAAAGCATTAATGGAACATTTAGAAGTCAGATAAGAATTTGAGCAGAAATCATATAATCCAAAAATTTAAATGGTGAAAGGCCTGTGCATCCCTCGTCAGCTCCTACACCAAAGTTTTCTTTCAAATTCATATTATCCTCATACTTTGCATTACAGTTGGGTAACTTCTTTAAGTATATTATTGAATTTGCTCTTATAAAATGGTCTCAAATTTACCTTTCAGTCCTATATTACCCTAATCCATTGAGATTTTATTTTGGAGACACAAGGAACTGTAAATGCTGGAATCTTGAGCAAAAACAAATTACTGAAGGAACACTATGGATGCTGTCTGACCACTAATATACATATTAATCCATATCCTTAACTTTTAATGCTGTACAAATTTATGGTCCCGTTTACTAAATCTCTACCCAAAGAAAATACCTTTGTAATCCTCAGACCCTCATTTTTTTCATGATTAATTTTCAACAATTATATTAATTTCCTCACCCAAACCTCTTCTGTTTAGGTTTTCAAATGACTCATGTCTACTTCTTCATATTGCTGGAATGATCCTGACAAAATAATGTTGCCTTCTTCCACAGTTCTGGCACAATGACTGGTTATGTAGAGTAAGCTGTAGCTCATTAACAGTCTTGTCTCTGTGTCAAAGGGTTCTTTGTTTGGGTCCTGCTCAAGAGAACCCAATGCTAATTTCCTGGCAAACACTGTCCTGATGGAATACTGCTCTGCCAAAGGTGATAACTTTTGGATGATACATTAATCCAAAGGCCATCTGCTCTCTCAATGGGATGTAAAAGATTGCATGACAATCTGAAGAAGGTCATTCAAGTTAACTGCACTGTCCTTTCCAATATTTATCCTTCAATCATTTTTTTTCTAAAAGTGATTATATGTTCATTATCATATTTATGTTCAGCCAAACTTATTCTATGCAAAAGAGACACAAAATGCTGGAGTACTTCAGCGGGTCAGGCAGCATCCCCAGAGAAAAGGAATAGGTGACGTTTCGGGTTGGAACCCTTCTTCAGATTTACGCTATGCAAATTGGCCAACATGTTTCCTCCATTTTAGCAGTAACTCCTTTTCATAGGTGTTTGATTCGCTTAAAGCAATCCTGAAAAGACACATGTTTGTGAAATAAAAATCCAAATCTTTTTATATTTCCTTTTTAAGCTTTCTGGTAAACAGAAACCAAGTACAGACATTGACTTTCCTCATTGTTTCAGTTTATATTTTTGAGAGACTAATTAAATAATCTATTCCCTGCAATCACAGTAATGTTTGAAGTTATTCTTTGGGACAATCAGAAATTAACAATAACTAACAAGTGTCTAACTAATAAGTAAAATTTGGTTAAAGTTAATCTTCTTCATATGAAACAGTCTGCCACAGGAACAAAAGCAAGGATTGCTTGAGACAGAATATTCACAATCATACTTAAAGCAACAGGGGGCTACTAGGCCTTATTGAGTAAATAAGGATCCCTTCTGAATAGTGTCAGTTGAATTATGATGATAGTAGTGAAATAGGAAAATTGGACATTTATAAATAAAAGATTGTTCAAAAGTGGCATAAAAGTGTTTTATAATCTCTAATTATATGAGAATATCATTACCTGACTAGCTCCCAATAGTTTGTCTTTGTTTACATTTATCACCGATGATATTGAATTGAAATTTTTGATGCAGTCACTTTAAGTGATAAATTTAGGTTAGTTTAGAGATGCAGCGTGGAACAGGCCCTTTGACCCACCGTGTCTAGGCCGACCAGCGATCCCCGCGCACTAACACTATCCTACACACACTAGGAACAATTTACAATTATCCCAAGCTAATTAACCTACAAACCTGTACGGCTTTGCAGTGTGGGAGGAAACCGGAGATCTTAGAGAAAACCCACAAGGTCACGGGGAGACCGTACACAAATTCCGTACAGACAGCACCTGTAGTCGGGATTGAACCCGGGTCTCCGGCACTGCAAGTGCTGTAAGGCAGCAACTCTACTGCTGCGTCACCGTGCCGTCCTTTAAATTTAAATTAAAAAGATAAAAATAACTTGCTTGGCTCATCATAGCAGAGCTATGGACCTTTAAAAATTATAAAATAACCTTTCACTGGAATTGTTTTGCAAAATTTTCTGTGTACAATAATTCAAGAGAATTGTCAAATTGTGCTGCAGGGTATTTTTGAAAAAAAATAACTCACTTACAGATAAGCACCAAATGAATAGGAAGGAGTTTACTTCCTCAAGGTTACAGCCAAGATGTTACCAGAATAGTCACAGACAAACTGGGAGCACACAGGAGACATGGAGATTTCCCTCAGCAATAGGATTCTGCTGTCTGTGTTCATCTGGACCTCAGTTGTGCAACAAACATCAGGGAAATCATTTACATACATTCCACAAAATGGGCCAAGGACAGAGCTGGAAAAAGACGAACAGATCATAAGTTTTATATCTTCACATAGACACCTGACCTTTACAATGATTTTCTACACATGTCCATGAATGTAATTTTCAGAAACCTGCAATAAATTCAAAGCATATTACATCAAAAAAATTGCTTCCATATTTTACAGAGGACCATAACAAGATTTAAGGCTCAGCGGTAGAGTTGCTGCCTCACAGTGCTAGGGGCCTGGGTTCGATCCTGATTTCAGTTGCTACCTGTGTGGAGTTTGTATTTGGGTTTTCTCCGGTTTCCTTCCGCATTCCAAAGATGTGCCTGTTTGTAGGTTAATTGGCTTCTACAAATTTCTCCTAGTGTGTAGGATGCAAAAGTGGGATAACGAATTGAATAGGTGATTAATGGTTCGGCATGGACTCGGTGGACCGGAGCCTGTTTTCACACTTTATCTCTAAACATAGATATGGTCATGTACTTCATCCTTTGCACAATGCTGAGTTGCACTGCACATCTGAGAAATCTCTAAGATAGGCACAAAATACTGGAGTAACCCGTTACTCCAGCTTGTCATAAGATCAGTCATAAGAGACTGGAGCAGAATTAGGCCATTTGGCCCATCAAGTCTACTCCGCCATTCAATCATGGCTGATCTCTCTCTCTCTTAACCTCATTCTCCTGCCTTCTCCCCGTAACCCCTGACACATGTTGTATCTATCTTTGGTATAAACTAGCATCTGCAGTTCTTTTTTATTACATTGAGAAGATGTCAACTCTTTTAACCAATAACTACATTCAGATTGTTTAAGAAGGAACTGCAGATGCTGGAGAATCGAAGGTTACACAAAAAAGCTGGAGAAACTCAGCGGGTGCAGCAGCATCTATGAAGGGTCTGAAGAAGGGTTTCGGCCCGAAGCGTTGCCTATTTCCTTCGCTCCATAGATGCTGCTGCACCTGCTGAGTTTCTCCAGCTTTTTTGTGTAACCTTCGATTCTCCAGCATCTGCAGTTCCTTCTTAAACACTACATTCAGATTATTTGGTGATCATCATATTGCTCCATTTGGGAGTTTGTCTTGGATAAATTGGTTGCGGTATTTTTTAGTTTGAGTTCAACTTATCGTCACGTGTACTGAGATATGATGAGGTATTAATGAGGAATAAGCATGAAGATTTTATTGCCATCAATGGGCACTTGGTAATGAATCACATGATGACCACACCCATTTCATGATCTTTCGTCTCCAACAGAAGTGCAGAAGCTTCTTATCTGAACAGCTCCACTGAGAAATCTCCTCCAGATATGCCTACCTTGAAGAAGTTTTCCTCCTCTCTCTAATGGGAGCTCTGTGAGACCTTCTTTCAATGCTATTGCTTTTGAGGGAGTGCATCGCAGGTTATTTCCCAGGATGGCGGGACTGACATATGATGAAAGAATGGATCAACTGGGCTTATATTCTGGAATTTAGAAGGATGAGTGGGGTTCGTATAGAAACATATAAAACTATTAACGATTCGACAGGCTACATGCAGGAAAGATGTTCCCATTGTTGGGGGAGTCCAGAACTGAGGGTCACAGTTTATAGTTCTTATAGAAACATATAAAATTTTTAATGGTTTAGACAGGCTAGATGCAGGAAAAATGGTCCCGATGTTGGGGGAATCGAGAACCAAGGGTGACCGTTTATGAATAAAGGGTAGTCTATTTAGGACTGAGATGAGGAAACACTTTTTCACCCAGAGAGTTGTGAATTTGTGGAATTCTCAGCCACATAAGGCAGTGGAGGCAATTCACTGGGTTTCAAGAGGGAGTTAGATTTAGCTCTTAGGGCTAAAGGAATCAGCTAAAGGAATCAAGGGATAAGGGGAAAAAGCAGGAATGGGGTCCTGATTTTAGATGATCAGCCATGATCATATTGAATGGCTGTGCTGGCTCGAAGGGTTGAATGGTCTACTCCTGCAACTATTTTCTATGTTACTATGCTCCCCCTCTGTTATTCTGTCTGAAGAAGGGTCTCCACCCAAAAAGTCACCTGCCATGGTTCTCCAGGACTGCTGCCTGACCCGCTGAGATATTCCAGCACTCCTTATCTCAACATTCAATGTGACATTCCATGACAATGGAAAGTAGACTGTAATTATTTTAAACTAGCTGGAAAACAAATGCGATCTGGATGCTAGTTTAAATCTCATTATAATTGGAAAACTGCTATGTAGCTTCAATGCACCTGAGCTAAGCTAATCACAAAGAACATCAGACTCTCTGTGACCACAAAGCAAGCTCATTATAATGTGTAATTAATGTATGCCGAACCATTATACACTTTCAATGAGTTAAATTATCCCCGTGGTAGAATTTTCACAATTTACTGTATTACTTTGCAAAGTCTCTTATTGTCAGTGGCCCAACTCAGTTAGCAGAACTTACAACATATAAAATTACATTTGCATTGTAATTGGGTAAATTATATGCCGCATGGATTTTATACAAATAGTCATATCAGAAAGCCATGAAGCAACAACACAAAACTCAAATACCTATGCACAATATATGGCAAGTCCAAAGGTTATTGATTCCTGTTCATTACAATTCTGCCTCCAAAGTACTTTATCATCAACTTAAGGGCCTGTCCCACTTGCATGCGATTGCATGCGTTTGGCGTTACCAAACGGAAGCGGAGTTTGCGCTAAGTTTGCGCTAAGTAAGCGCGTACTTAAAGAGCATTGGGTGGAATACCCATTGTGGAATGGTACCAATCATACGCACGTTATAATGGGAAGCTTATCAAGAGAATATTTTGGCAAACAACAATGTGCATAGTCATGATGAATTGTAATATTATAATTGCTCTAAATTAAGCTTTTCGTTGCTTCAGCAAGGTGCATCTAAGTGTGGTACTGTGATGGCACTGGGAGGTATCATTCCCTGACCATTGAAACATTTTGGTTCAAATGGGTTTGGCATTACTGAAATACCTGTGAAGGACGGCTGTCTCCCACTTGCAAAGAAGCAGATTTACCTTGAAGGTGATTAAGCAAAACATAGGGTGCTAGTGGGAGGTTATTGGCAGGTTAGATTACTTTGAGTGGTGTTCTCTTTTCCATTTCTTCACGACAGAAGAGGGAGGAGTTGTACAGTTTGATTGTGTCTATGTTCTCTACGTTTGAAGAAGGATCTCCTGTGGCATTCTGTACTGCATCTTGGTGGAACCAGTCTGTTGCTGAAGGCCGTGTTGTCCAGGCTGCTCTGCAGTTTGAGGCACATCCTCACCTCCAAGACCATTTCCCATGATCCAACTCCGCCCACAGGACGGAGCCAGCCTTCCTGATGAGTTTGTTGATCCTATTGGCGTCTTCGCCCTGCTGACCCAGCGCACGACAACGAAGAGGATGGCACTGGCTACCACCGATTGGTAGAACATCTGCAGCATCTTACTGCAGATGTTGAAGGAGCAAAGGCTTCTCAAATATTACATCCGGCTCTGTCCCTTCTTGTACAGGGCCTCAGCGTTACTGAACCAGTCCAGTTTACTGTCCACGTACACGCCAATGTATTGGCACTCCTTGGTAAACTGCACATCAGCATCATTGATGGAGACTGGGAACAGGGGTGTTCAACATAAATGAAACAGTGGGATCTTTTAAACTATACTTTCAGAGGCTGACATCTCATTATTCCGGTGTATCAAAATCATGCCGTCTGATAAAAACTTTAGAAACGCTTTTATTTTTTTAATTTTGGCACCAGGTTTAATGGAGTTAATGGATTTTCAGTTATCTGAAGTCTGACAACTCCATGCTATCTTCTTAACTCAATGTTCAATTACATTTGTTTGAGAGTTCAGTGCTGTAAATTAGCATAATTTCCAGTGTAATCATTTCAGTTATCAAACTTAACTGACAGTCTACTATTCAGTGAACACCATATTTCTAAAAATCTATTATGATAAGAAAGTGTACATGTATTCAATTGATAGAACTCGTTACACAAACATAATTATTAACATAAATACCAATAACTGGAAATAATTTAATTGTTGATAATGACAAACCCAAAATAATATTAATTGATATTGCGTGATTCATACATGAGCACATTGATAGTTCATGATATCGAGACACAATGTACTCTTAGGAATGCAGATGATTATACAATCATAGTATCATACAGCAAGGATACAGGTAATTTGGCCCAACTTGACTACACCCACCAATGGATACTATTCTGCATTAACCCAATCACCCAGCACGGAGCAAAGCCTTCTCTGTCGAAGTGAATCGGGACACTTCTTATAGGCTGTCAATGACCCAACTTTAGCTGCACTCTCAGGCACTTCAGGTACTTACCATCATCTGGGTGAAGAAAGTTTCCATCAAAAGCCCTTGAAATTTATTATCCTTTATTCTATATCCATGTCTATATTTTTATCTATCTTTGATATCAGGGAAAGATTCCTGCATTGAATCTTTGTTGGATCCTTTATAATTTTATAGACCTCAATCATGACGCACCTCCTCCTCACCCACCCCTTTCACCTCTTCCAGTCCAGGGGGAGGAGACACAACTTCTCCAGTCTCGTAGTATAACTAAGCTACTCCATCCCAGGCAACATCCCGGTGAATCCCCCATTCACACTCTCCATCGCTATCAAATCCTTCCTAAATATCTTGGTGACCAGAACTGCGCAGAGTGCTCTACCTATGTTTTATAAAGTTGGAACACAACCTCCCTACTTCTGTATTCAATGCTCTGGCTACTAAAGGGGTGTAACGCTGAGAATTTAGAAAGGAACTGGTCAGAACGTATTTGGTGTATTGGAGTTTATCTGAGGAAGAATGTGCTGCAGTTAGAGAGGGTCCAGACAAGTATACAAGTATGATCCCAGGGATGAGTAGGTTAACCTACGATGAACGTTTGACAGCTGTGGACCTTTACTCGCTGGAGTTTAGGATAAGGGGGATCTCATTGAAAGTTACAAAATAGTAAAAGGCTTGGATAGAGTGGATGTTTCCACTAGTGGGAGATTCTAGGTACAGAAGGCACAGCCTCAGAATAAAAGGGTGTACTTTTAGAAAGGAGATAAGGAGGAATTTGATGAGACGGAGTACAGGTCAGAGGGTGGTAAATAGTCAGAGGGTGATAAATCTGTAGAATACATTCAGTTTATTTTATTGTCACATGTACCAAGGTATTGTGAAAAGTTTTTGTTGCATGCTAACCAGTGAGCAGAAAGACAATACATGATTACAATCGATCCATTTACAGTGTATAGATATATGATAAGGGAATAATGTTTAGTGCAAGTTAAAGCCAGCAAAGTCCAATCAAGAATAGTCCGAGGGTCGCCAAAGACAGAGATAATAGTTCAGCACTGCTCTCTGGTTATGGTAGGATGATTCTGCTCACAGCTGGGAAGAAACTGTCCCTGAATCAAATGGTGTGCGTTTTTACACTTCTAAACCTTTTGCCTGATGGGAGAGGGGAGTAGAGTGAGTGGCCAGGGTGTGACTCATCCTTAATTATGCTTCTGGCCTTGTCGAGGTAGCATGAGGTATAAATGGTGGTTGGTTTGTGTGATGGTCTGTGTGTGAACGTCCACAATTCACTGCAATTTCTTGTGGTCTTGGATGGAGCTGTTTCCAAACCAAGCTGTGATGCATCCTGATAAAAATAATTTCTATTGTGCATCTGTAGAAGTTGGTGATAATTGCAGGGGACATGCCAAACTTCCTAAGCCTTCTAAGGAAGTAAAGATGTTGGTGTGCTTTCTTGGTCATTGCCTAAATATGGGTGGACAAAGGAGAATTTATTGGTGATATTGACTCCTAGGAATTTGGTTTTCAACCATCTCTACTTCATCCCCCGTTCAATGCAAACTCGGGTATGAGTACTGCTTCACTTCCTGAAGTCAATCACTACCTTCTTTGTCCAGCTGACATTGAGAGAAAGGTTGTTGTTCTTGGCAGAACGGTGGCACAGCGGCAGGTTTGCTGCCTTACAGCGCTTGCAAGCTCTGGAGGCCTGGGTTGGATCCCGAATATGGGTGCTGTCTGTACGGAGCTTATACGTTCTCCCCGTGACCTGTGTGGGCTTTCTCTGAGATCATCGGTTTCCTCCCACACTTCAAAGATGTGCAGGTTTGTAGGTTAATTGGCTTGGTATAAATGTAAATTGTCCCTAGTGTGTGTACAATGGTGTAATGTGCAGGGATCGCTGGTCGGCACGGACCCGGTGGGCCGAAGGGCCTGTTTCCGCCTGTATCTCTAAACTAAACTTGTGAACTAAACATAAACCAGGACACAAGGTTCAAACTCCGTACATACAGCACCAGTAGTCAGGATGGAACCTGGGTCTCTGGTGCTGTAAGGCAGCAATTCTACCACTGTGTCACCGTGCCACCTGACAATGGGGTCTCATGGGGGAACTGCTGTGTGTCGTCAAAACTGCTCCATCAAAGAGCCCCAAAGTGGTTTACCCCAAGACCAGATTTTACTTCCTTTGACCAGATTGTCACAAAGGGAGATGACAGGATTTGGCAAATAAAATCACCCAGTTTGGGAGTGCAGAACTTAGCGTTTTGCACAAGATTCCAGCATCATCAGTTCTTGTGTCTCCTTTTTCCAAAGAAACCCAGAGAGCACTCTCACACCATTTGGCTGCAATCTGTGGTGGGAAATCCCCACCACGCCCTACTAGATCTGCTGAGGTAAATTACAGGAAGGTCACAGAGATCTCCTCAAAAGAATCTCGTTGGTGAAAACCTATCGCTGTCAACTCACGCCAGCTGGGTGCGTCACTTTGCGTGAATTCAACTGGTTGTCAGCCTATTTCTGCCAGACAGACAAAGTTAACGTCACACTATAGAGACTGGGAACAGAATACTAAAGAGAGCTGTGATAAAATAAAAACAAATAAAAGAGCAAAGAGGTTCGAAAGGCCTGTGATGATAAAGAAGGAACGTGACAGATGTAAACAAGGAGCAAGAATCACCACATGACTGATCGAGAACAGAGCCTGAAGCTCCACATTGCCAGTTCTCCCGTCACTTTGCAGGTGCCAGCCTTGGCAATGAACATTCATAAGACACTTAGCCACAGGGTTCAGGTTGTCTCAGCTGGATCCAAATGTCTGCTCACATCTGCCAGCGGTCACTGGCTATGGATCTGGTGACTAAACCTTGGCTATTTTCCCTTCCTAACAGGGAGGGTTAAGAGCAAGTTCAACTGCTCCTGCTGCAGACAGGACTGACAAACGCAGCAAAGGGTGCAAGACTTGTCTGTCTGCCTTAACTTTTCATTGAACAAATTTGAATGCAAAGAAATTATTTTGTGTCTGAATCTTTTCGTTCTGTATGTTGTCACATCCTTTGTGTACTAATTATAACCTTTGGTTTAGGATCCTCTGCAATTTGCCCTTGAGGACATGGAGCCAAAATGTTGAGGTTGTCTCTGAGTTTGAACTAAGTAGAGGCTGAAACTCCCACAATGTTTAAGAGGGCACAGTGGCGTAGCGGTAGAGTTGCTGCCTTATGGGCCTGTCCCACTTAGGCGACTGCAGGAGACTATGCGGTCGCCACATGTTCGCAGGTGGTTGCCGTTGCCTTCATGATCGTGAGGAGTTCCCGCATTCTCGGAACTAGTCGCGGCCTCATTATGGTCACCGTGAATTTTTCAACATGTTGAAAAATTAGCGGCGACCAGAATGAAGTCGCCATGGAGAGTAGCGAGAATTCTCGTGCCGTAGGTGCGTCGTCAGGTGGTCCTAGTGGGTTGCCAGGAGGTTGAAGGTTCTCATAGGTTTTTGTAGGTTGCAGTCGGTGCTGACTGGTGAATTTCATTGGCTGATTGAGGAAAAAAACGTAAGCAGTAGTTTTCAGAACCAAGGATAACTAACCGGTAATGTTAATGTCCGCCGAGTTTCACAGCCGCGTATCTCCGGCTTCTTAAAAGTTGTCTCCACTCCTTCTCCCCCCTCTTTTAAAGAACTTGCATGACCTTTTCCGTACACTGTGGTTTCAAAGTCTTAATGACAGCGCCAACCTTCCAGTTCATCGTGGTGTGTGTCTGTATCACATTGGCATTGTACCGTGTGAATTTCACTCAGACAGTGCTCCCTCTGTTTGCTTTGTCCCACACCTGCATAACGGGCTGGTGAAGGTGTGTGTGTGTGTGTGTGTGTGAGTGTGAGTGTGTGTGTGTGTGTGTGTGTGTGTGTGTGTGTGTGTGTGTGTGTGTGTGTGTGTGTGTGTGCGTGTGTGTGAAGGTGAGTGTGTGTGTGTGTGTGTGTGTGTGTGTGTGTGTGTGTGTGTGTGTGTGTGTGTGTGTGTGTGGTGTGTGTGTGTGTGTGTGTGTGTGTGTGTGTGTGTGTGTGTGTGTGTGTGTGTGTGTGTGGTGTGTGTGTGTGTGTGTGTGTGTGTGTCACTCTGACTGTCATCGTTCCAGTCGCTGTTTTTTCAATCACCTGAAAAATCGCCTAAGTGGGATAAGCCCGACACAGCGCCAGATGGGGCTCGATCCAGACTACAGGAGTGTGGAGTTTGTACATTCTCCCTGTGACCACATGGGTTTTCTCTGGGTGCTCCAATTTCCTCTCACAATCCAAAGACGTACAGGTTTGCAGGTTAATAGGCTTTGGTAAAAATCGTAAATTGTCCCTTGTATGTGGGGTAGTGCTAGTGCATGGGGTGATTGCTGGTCGGTGTGGACTCGGTGAGACAAAGGGCCTGCTCCAGCGCTTTATCTACAAAGTATAAAGTGTCTAGATGAGTAATGGAATTGCCAAGATATGAAAGGGATATTCTACCTCATTGGAGACGGCTGAACTATCTTTAATCAGGCTTTATCGGACTTCAGTTTTATATCTTGCACTAAAATGTTTTTTCTCTTCATATTTCTTTTCTCCCAAAATAGATGAACTCACATATTTTCCATTTTGAACTATACATCTACTATTGCCAATTAACTAAATGCATCTGAATAATTGCTGCATACTACTCACAATAAGCATTGCTGCCCAGTTCATGCTCATTAGCTGAAGCTACGTTTGGTGTAGTAATTTCAGAAGAATGAGCAACTCTTTATCATTGAAGCCTGTCCTTGTGTGTTCATTTTATTTTCAATGTTAGACACCTTCCTTTTTTCCCACCTTCAACTATCTCACCGTGTGCAATCATTTTAATAGCACGTCATGTTATTTATTGAGTTACTAAGTGAAAGTTGCTGTAAGCACCATGATCAATCCTAACTGAACAATTTGTTACCTTGCTCCCTAACATATCTTCTTCCGAGTTAGAATAGCACCTAATTGTAAGTGAACTATCCAATATCAATTGAGGCAAATTAGAAGATAGACTGTGCATGCACATTGTGTAATTCTCAAGCTATTAATAATAAATTACCCTACAGAATATGATTGTTGCAGCTTTTGAAAAGAAACATTCTTCTACCTCATAAACATATTAATCAGGTATTTTGTTCTGCCGTAAATTCTCTTCATTTTAATTAATTTAGGTGAATTAATATGTTCTGCTATGACAGCTAGTTTACAGAACAACAGACGGCAACAATAACAAGTCAAACTATAACAGGCAAGAAGCATAACATCAACCCAATTTCTGGCTCATGGGTTTATAAATGAAAGCCATGACCCTAAATTATATCTCTGATGAGCTGTGAGAGCATTTATATTGTGTTATTTATGAGCTTATAACATTTTTCCACCCGCCTTTCATATTGTGCCCAACCAGAACTGAACACGCTGCAACCTTCCAGACTCAACATTGTGTTCAACAGTTTCAGATAATGATGCTGCCACTTCCAATTACACTTCACCGAGACCCTCTTTTGTTTCTCTACCATCTGCTGTTATCACCCACTTCTTCATTACACTATCATCTCTTTGTGTTAAATGTCCCCCGATTTCCATCTGTTCACGGAACTTTCCTCCTCCCTGCATTTGCATCTTTAGAACATGTTTGCTGCTCACATTTTCCAGCTCTGAGGAAAGGTCATCAACTAGATATATTGACCTATGGTCGTCTCTCCACACCTGCTGCAGGACCTGTTGAATAATTCCAGCATTTTTTGTTTTATTTCAGATTTTTCAGACCTCATAGCATTTTTGTTCTGTTTTGTGCCTGGAATTATCTGTTCATTGTCTTCATCAAGTTATTGAGCATTCAGAGCATGGAAACATCTTATACATGTCGTATTCTGGGGGCTGGTTTAATGAGCAACACTCTGATCACACTAAAAGTTGAGTAGTGGCAAAAAAATATATAGAAGCTATGTGTTTCTATATTGAGTCACACAATGATTTTATGTGCAATGCAATAAAATATTCCCTGACAACTGATTTCATTCTATTCAAGGTTCTATCACAATTCTTTGTTCACGTGGCATGTTTACACACAAAGGTTGCCAGATGCATTGCAATGATGGCAGCAGACGATTGATGTCACTGTGTGTAGTGCAATGAAGCATGGCATGAACAGCATGGGTCTCAACTATAGAATATTGATGGAATGGAGCGGCTGGGCTTGTATACTCTGGAATTTTGAAGCATGAGAGGGGATCTTATTGAAACATACAAGATTATTAAGGGATTGGACATGCTAGAGGCAGGAAACATGTTCCCGGTGTTGGGGGAGTCCAGAACCAGGGGCCACAGTTTAAGAATAAGGGATAAGCCATTTAGAACGGAGATGAGGAAAAACTTTTCAACCTAGAGAGTTGTGTATCTGTGGAATTCTTTGCATCAGAAGGCAGTGGAGGCCAATTATCGGGATGCTTTTAAGAGAGAGTTAGATGGAGCTCTCTCTAATAGATAGCGGAGCCGGGATATGGTGAGGACAGGAACGGGGTACTGAATGTGAATGATCAGCCATGATCACAGTGAAAGGCGATGCTGGCTCAAGGAGTTTATTATCTATTGTGTAAAGGAGCAATTTATTATAGGCCTACACCTGACTTGAAGGAGTTCATTCCCCCCTTGGTTGAGCAAGGATTTGGTTCCTCCCGAGTGATCTCAAAGTTGTTATGCTGTTAAACAAAACTCGCTGTTTTATACTGAGCCCCCCCATCCACCAGAACCCTTCCATTGGTGCCAACCTTGACAACATGGTGCACCATGGAAAGGATGCATCGGTCCAACCTGAAGTGACTTATTGAAGTGATGATTCCCAATGTGAAAGAGATCACAAAGCAAAGTTCTCACCAAATGTTGCCACTAATATATATTTTACTCGGGGCCCATTGCTTGCTGCACAGTGCAGATAGGTCTATTCCCTACAGCTTCACTCAACCTAACCCAGGATTCATGCACGGTCAGATATCTATGCTACGTCCCTTTAGCAATAATCATGTTGCTTAGAAACCGAAGTAAATGGAACACTCCGCAGACCAGGCAACATCCACAGAGAAGGAGTGTTAATGCTTCAGGTCGATTATCTTTCTTCAGAACAGGAATCATTCTTAGTTTGTTAATCCTGCTGTTGTACCCATGGAAATCATCTACAACCCCTAAGGATTTTGACCAATGAAGTGTAAATATTTACTGAACAAAGCCTATTATTTATCTCCAGAATTGGCTAACCATAAAATAACCAGGTTGTTGCAATATTCACTCGTTCATTAATGTTGTTCAGGAAGGATATCAGTCATTCTTATCAAATCTGGATCCATACAACTTAAATTGCACCTCATTTCATTGATTCTTAAATAGCCAAGTAAGTCACTTGGTGGTTTCCCTGATACTAGTCATTCTCTACAAAGGAACCCTCATTGCTATTTGGTAAGTCAGCACTGGATGAAATAATGCAAGAAGGAATTGCAGATGCTGGTATTTTGTGCCCATCTTCTGAATGAAGTAGGATGGACGTTTTGAAGCTTGAAACATTTAGGATTGCCAAAATGAACCGGTCTATAATCATAAATTCATAAAACTATATGGAGGTAGGGTGCACCTGGAGCAAGCTGCAACTGGATAACATTAATTCCTCTCTAATCCAGACTACAACAGATCCAAATAGAATTGCCCCTCACAAATGCTAATATGACAACAATTCCTTTGACAAAAAACAAACACACAATTTGAGGGCATACATGAGAAGAGCATATTCCAAGGTTAGTCTTTGCCTCGCATCACCATGTTATTCATTGTCATCAACTTATTTTTGTAGATCTATAATATAATATTACTTGCTTTGTAATTTGTAATTCTAATAAATGTGCAATATAACCTTGGTTTAAAGTCACTTGAGTTGAACAGAGAAAGCAGTTCTATTCTGCAGTTGTCCTATTGATTGCTTGGGTTTGATTAAGTCCATCTTTTGCAAATCCACAACGACCTTCAATGTGTTTACACTTTTGAAGCTGTCATTAGGAGCTATTTTAGCACAAATATTGAATGCACAGCAAAATAGAGCTGTAATGTCCAACCCTTATGATTCATGCTCTGTTTTAAAACACAAATGGCTAAAGATAAGTGGTTTGCCAGAAAATTGGATGCATGTTAAAAGATTGTTCCTGCATCAGGAATTCTGTATATTTGATACTGAAAAACAGCTTAATTAGAAATCTATGTGTCATTGTCTTGAGTAATTACTTATTTCTCTGTCATTGCAACTGTCTATCAGGCAGGCCATGTAATCAGCACCTACTGTGACACTACCTGCAATGCCAACAAAGGAGAGATTCTTACCTCAGTATCTTTGTCTCAGTTAGTTAATTCTCAATCCACCACGATTTGCAAAAAATGCCCGTAAATAGTCCTTTGTCTCAAACCATCAAAACTAGAATTTTGATTCTAGCCTCTAAAGCATTCCACACGTCAACAGTGCAGCGAACACATTGTCCACCAGCTAAAATTACTTAATAAAATATATTTTCAAATACTATTCCAGTGATGGAGTTACTATCTGATTTTTCAGCATGATAATTTGTCATCAGAAATCCTAAAAGAATCACAATCATTTTTTTTTTCATACAGGTGAAAAAGTGGTGCTAATGATATGATGTCTTATTTATTCCTATCACATTCTGTGAAGAACATTCTGGGAGATGTCACACACAGCCAACATTAAAAATAATTAAATCTAATTATTCCTTTTATCAAAATAGTTTAATTTGGAAGTTGCTAGTTACACTTTCAATCTGGTTCATTCAGGCATGGGAGGGAGATAATTATACAATTTATAAACTCAGTAATGTTATATGAAAATTCTACCACATCTGACAAAAAAAACTGTTCGTGAAATGCTTCTTTGCACTCTAATTGATTTACTTTTCTTTAAATTGTGTTCGACCAACAGCATCATTAAAGCTCCAATCCAACCTCGTTGGAAAGATAGAGATCTATATGTAACAACACCTTTGCATTCTCATGAGGCTGCTATCCATCAACACTTTCTTCAAGTCAATTTATGCTGGATTTCTTGTAAAAAATATTTCAGCACCCTGATCTCCTCTTAGCATTTATTAGAATTTAAAACTGTTATTTTTAACAAGGTTAGACAGGAACATTAAAAAAAAATGACTACAAAAGGCCAACAGATTTGTAGCATAAATTCAAAAGTACAAAATTAACATTTTAATCCCCTCTGTCAAGTAACTAGCCATCTTCCTTTTGATCTTCCTTTTGATCTGGCAATATGCTCCTTTTTCCCATTTCACCATCTTTACCTGCCTCCTCTGGGTTCAGCTCTGCGACCATGTTAACCATTTTATCAGTCAAATAATCTATACATTTCTGTACTTTAAAATTACGTTCGTCCTGTTGAGAGTACCATTGTGCATCATTTACAAGAGCAGAGCTAAGATCCTGTCTGGAATATTAAGTCCAGTCTATTCCTTTACACGGGTGGTGATGCACAGGATTGAGAAAAGATTTGGTGGACTGATCCCTACTTTAATAATCTTTGGCGATCACAAAAGATTCAGAAGAATGTTACCTCTTTATAATGTCTACACTTCAGGGAGACTTGATTGACATATATTAAAAAGATTGATGAGACAGTGTGCAATTATTATAGACAAATAATTTGAACTAAAATGAAGATGTTAATAAGCCCTGTAAGCATTAATTAAGGTTGGATGTCTGTATTATTTAATCTTTGGAGTAGAATAATATGCTGATCATCAACCACTCATGTCTACAAAATTCCTATCTAAATCCATTTTATTATTCCGACATTCCCATCAACTTCCCACCCTCCCAGAGGCAACCTCTCCCTCCACTGCCAATTCTTACCATTGTTATTCACATCTGAATAATTTACATTGTTTTATTATTCTACCAATCCATGCATCTTTGGGATGTGAGAGCAAACTAGAGCATCTAGAGGAAACTCATGTGATCTTAGGGAGAACGTGCAAACTCCACACGAGCAGCACTGGAGGTCAGGATTGAACCCAGAATGCTGAGCTGTGAGTCAACATCTCTACTGGCTATGCCACTGTATTAGTCTTATTATTATTATTAATCCATTTCATCACCTTGGAAATCAGGAACAAATTCTCCAAAATTAATATTTTCCTGAATTGTCTTCAATCGTTATTATTTCTTGTTCTTTGTTCCATCGTGGCAATTCCATGTTGGTCATGAACAGCATGTATTTGAGGTTTTACCACTTATTTACCTTGGCTGACTGGGACAATGTCTGTAAGTAGATTGATCTCTTATCCAGTTGTCCATTCACACGTGTAGATGCACCCAGCTTTAATTTTTATAAATATCCCCAGACTTCTACATCTACCCTCAAAGGTCAGGTATTTATCGGTTTCTGAGATATTGTTGCAGCTCTCTGTATCACTCGCCCTCCTCCCCACCACACACCACTCATCACAAAACAACACCCGCTCATTCTAAAGGAGAGACCAGAATTATACACCATGCTCAGAACACACCAACATACTTCATGCAATCTGAATAACACCGCCATAACTTTTCTGGCCATAAAGCAGATCACTTTAAAAAAAAATTGTTCTGGAAGGAATTTCATTCTTTGTGACAAAGCACTGCACAGTATCACTCAGCCATTTGGAAAGGGATAAACTAGACTCATAAAGTCATACAGCATGGAAACAGGCCATTTGGCACAACTTGCCCTATCTGACCAAGATACCCCATCTACACTAGTTGCACTTACCAGCGTTTGCTGCATATCCCCCTAACTCCATGTACAGTGCCTGTCCAAATGTATTTTAGATGTTGTTAAAGTGCCTGCCTCAACTATCCATTCTGGCAGCTCATTCCATATACCTACCACCCTCTGTGTGAAAAAGTTGCCCCTTAAGTTCTTATGAAGTCTTTCCCTTCGCACTTTAAATTATGACCTCCGGTTCTCGATTCCCTTACTCTGGGTAAAATACTCAGAAAGTGCACCTACCCGATCTATTCTCATGATCTCTTATACACATCTGTAAAGATCACCCCTCATCCTCCTATGCTCCAAGCAATAAACTCTTAGTCTCTACTAGTTTCTACCGAGAATGTTTTAAATTTGTCTATTGTCATTTCACATTTCCAGGAAGCATATTAGTTTCCTTTTGTATTCAGGCTTTAATATATGTAGACTTTCGGATGAATGTGAAAGGCTTGGAGTGAGTACAGAAAGGATTAATTGGAACGGTTCTAAGGGTAAGGATTACATTTATGTAAATAGATTGGAGAAGTTGGGCTTGCCCTCCGCAGACCAGCAAAGCACAAGCGAAGAACTGACACTGATGTAATAAATAAGGCAAAAGAGTTTCCAGTGGCTGCAGAGGCAATAGCCAGTGGGCAGAGATTTAAGATGACAGGCACCAAAGTCAGAGGTGACATGAGCAAAAGCTTTTTCTTAATGCTAAGAGTGAGCAGGATTTGGAATAATGTTCGTGTATATAGATAGAATAAAATCCAAGACAATTAAATAAATATTTGAAGAAAAAGATTTGCAAGGATGTTCACAAGAAAATGCTGAGTGGAAGTTACAAAAGATTGCTTGTTGAAAGAGCTAGCCTGATGCCTCCTTCTGTGCTCCATATCTTGATAATTCTATAATTTCACAGGTAAAAATGTTACATTTCCCTCACTTCCAAAGCCCATACTTTATTGTTAGAGTGCAAATAGTATTATTTACTTACAAAGGCATGTTTCGATCTGTCCGTCCAATGGTTCACAATGCATTGAAAATGGATTGAGTCTCACCAGCAACATTTTTCGGGTTGGAAGGCAAAGATATTTTCTCCATTTGTTTTGGTTGTGAGGTAGCTTGACATCAGTGTGCACAGTTCAATGTCTTTGGATTATATATGTAATATTTACAGCGGGTTGCTACGAATTGCAGCCATAACTGTGTTTCCATCCACAACGATTGAAGAGGAGGGTAAATACTGAGACCTATCTTTTGTTGCCGTCCATAATATAAAATATTTCAAAGCATTTTAGAGGAGCGTTATTGAACAAAGTTTTGCATTACATGAAAATAGGTGGCCAGGAGATCAACGTGAGAAATGGAGAAAAAACAAAGTGGTAAAGTTTAGGGAGGGGAGAACACTGAGGGCTAGGTAATTGGAGGCACAGCTGCCAGTGGTGGAGCAAATAAAATCAGATTCTTCAGCCTAAATTAGGAACAGCAGAGCTGATGCATTGAAATTGTGCCAAATGATTTCTGAGCTATCACAAACATTTGAAGCAGCTTTCAACAAAATGCCAGAGAACACACATCCTAAGGAACACCACACAGTACATTGATGATTTGAATTGCTAAATCAAATCAAATAAAATTATAGAATTTAGCACTTGCATGTGAACCAAGTTCTTGTGTTATTTGTTAAACAACTATAATTTGATTTGAAGATTTGATGGTTATGCTTCACAACTAATTATCTTCACGCCCTTTCATTTTCAAGTGCTGTAACATTACAATGTGGGGGTAATCAATCAATTTTGCACAGTTATCAATTTATGCAGCAGGTAAAGCAAAAACCTATTGTCAACCAAAAGCTTTTCCCTTGCGGTCTTTTGCACAGCAGCTAAACACGTTCATTGTTTCACAAACTAGTAGTCGATTTGCACATCAAACAATGAAAGATCAACAAACCTTGCAGAGCCTTGTGCCTGCAGAAGAACTCTTCTGCTTAAATATTGAAATATTCCATCATTGAGAACATTTCCTCAAGCTTAACCCTTAAACCATTATTCATGTGAGACTCCTCTCCCATTACCATTATCCCTTCTCTGTTTGGTGATACGAGCTAAAGGGAGAGAAAGCTGTGACCTGATAAAGGATCCACATGATCAGTGGAGGAAGGATAAAATATTCTCATTCGCCGTGACAAAATAAAAACTGGCTTGGCAACTTTGTTATAGCTGAGTGGAGGCTCTGCCGAATACCTGTTAATGGGCAAAGTTTGCAAGTTCCTCCAGTGGCAGTAGGGTCCCGCGTAAAGATATGGGATACACAAAAGACTGCAGTTTCTGGAATCGAGAGCCACAAAAAAAATCAGCTGTAGGACCTCAATGCGTCAGGCAGCATCTGTGGAAGCAAATAGACACGAGAGGTATTCAAGTCAAGTCAAGTCACATTTATTTATATAGCACATTTTAAAAAACAACTCTCGTTGGCCAAAGTGCTTTACATTTGTTATAAGAATAGTATAAACATACAAACTACATAAATATATACATATAGCCCTCGGTCAGTGGACGTCAGGAAAGGCTTGGGATTATAGATAAGATTTTAGTCTTGGCTTAAAGGAGTCGATGGAGGGGGCAGTTCTGATGGGAAGGGGATGCTGTTGCACAGTCTAGGAGCTGCAACCGCAAAGGCGCGGTCGCCCCTAAGCTTATGCCTAGACCACGGGATATTCAGCAGTCCCAAGTCGGCTGATTTGAGGGACCTGGAGGTGGAGTGGTGGGTGAGAAGACTTTTAATGTAGGAGGGGGCAAGCCCATTGAGGGCTTTGTAGACATAGAGGAGGTTCTTGAAATGTATACAGAACCGCACAGGGAGCCAGTGGAGAGAGGCCAGGATCGGGGTGATGTGGTCCCTTTTTCGGGTGCCCGTCAGGAGTCTCGCTGCGGCGTTTTGGACCAGTTGAAGGTGGGACAGGGAAGATTGGCTGATGCCAGTGTAAAGAGAGTTGGGTCAAGATCCTTTCTATGAACTGAGAGTGGCGGGGAAATAGCCAGTGTAAAATGGTGAGGGGAGAAGAGGTGGCATGCATTAGAAATATCCTCATGTAATCAAGATCCTAATGGAACAGGAGACACGATTTATATAGTTGGAAAACCAAGTGCTTCAAACGGATCTCTGGATTTTTACAAACACAAACGGCAAAGGAAACGGATTTACATTCTCATGGTGCTTTTTACATCTCTTTCAGACTTTCCAAGGCATTTTCAGCCTATTAGACATGCTCACTCCCAGAGGGAATTCAGGAATTGTCACAAAGCACACCGACTTTGTGGTAATGAACCAATTATCTGTTTCAGTGATGGGATTCAGTGATGGTGATTCAGTAAGCGGTCAATATTGTTCAAGCCCCTGGGGATAATTTCACTGCCCATCCCTAAAATGGTGCCATGGGATTAAATTGTGAGCTCCTGAAGGAGTAGACAGATTCTTGGTTAAGCGTATAGGATTGAACTGCAGATGCTGGCTTAAACTGAAGATAGACACAAAATGCTGGAATAACTCAGCTGGACAGGCAGCATCTCCGGAGAGAAGGAATGGGTGATGTTTCAAATTGAGACCTGAAGAAGGGTCTCGACCTGAAACTCACCCAGTCCTTCTCTCCAGAGATGCTGCCTGTCCCGCTGAGTTACTCCAGCATTTTGCATCTATCCTAATGTGGTAGGGTGGGTTGGTGGATGGAGTCAGCTGGCGGGGGAGAAAAGGATGAAAGTAACAACTATGGCAGGGATATGAATGCTGGCGGCAGCCTGGAGCTGCATATGATGCAATGTGATGGAAAAAGAAGGTAGAATATGGAACCAAATAAGGCAGGTGAGGTAGGCAGATGGGACAAAGGGGAGGGAGTGGTCTCAATGGGTGGAGTATCTGGATGATGGAGTGAGTGGGGTAGACGCTGAATGAGAGGGGGTGGGATGTAGCAGTACATGTCATTGATTAGACCACACTTGGAGTACCGTGTGCAGCTAGAGGAAGGATGTCATTACGTTGGAAAGAGTGCGGAAGAGATTGATCGGGATATTACCTGGGCTTGTGGGAGTAAGTTATAGGGAGAGATAGTATAGTCTGAGACTTTTTTCCTCGGATCGTAAGAGATTGTTCCTCTGGATTCATAGTCATAGAGGTGTATAGCATGGAAACAGCTCCGTCAGCTTAGTTTATCTGTGCCGAGCAAGTTGGTATACCTGCACTAGTGCTATTTGCCTATATTTGGCCCTAAACCCTTCCTAGTCATATAACTGCCCAAACGTCCATTATTAGTCATAATT
This sequence comes from Leucoraja erinaceus, assembly GCF_028641065.1. Lineage (NCBI taxonomy): Eukaryota > Metazoa > Chordata > Chondrichthyes > Rajiformes > Rajidae > Leucoraja > Leucoraja erinaceus. Next base: position 18,877,090 of record NC_073398.1, read on the forward strand.
GCATCTACTTCTATAGCTTCCTCTGGCAGCCCATTCCAGGTATGTATTAGTCTCCTCGTGAAACAGTTACCCCTGAGTTCTTATATCTCTCCCTTCTCACCTAAAGTCTTTGCAGCTTAATCCTCTACGCTGATAAAAAGTGTGAGTAATCATTTTATTCAAGCCCCTCGTGATCTTGTACACCTCAATGAGGTCACCCCTCAGCCACATTCAGCAAACCTTCCAACACCTTCACCTTTGTTTTGCCGTTACAAAGATGTCAGTATCAGTGACTGATGTTAACCACGTTATTTAAAAATACTGTTTATTTATTTCCGATCTACAATATAATTCAATTTGAAATTAGTATTTAGTTTATTTTAAATAACAGTGGGCTTAAATTGCATATTGTTTACACAACTTCATTTCTAATAAAGATATTTTATTCTTGATGTATTCACTGCAGGAGCATCAATTGCAGGCTGCCTCAGTGAACACTTGATGGATCTGCATCTAAATCAGGTTCACCCTGTGTGCCGAAGATAGACACAAAAAACTGGAGTAACCTAGTGGGACAGGCAGCATCTCTGGAGAGAAGGAATGGGTGACGTTTCGAGTCAAGACCCTTCGGTACCATTGGGCGAAGAAAGATTTCATGGTTTGTGGTTTATCAGACTGTAAGACAGGAGAAAGATTGACAGCAATGTCTGAAATTAAATATCAATGATCAAAGCCAGAACTGGAAGGGGTGGGTTGTGACCCAGTAAGACTGGCCGTCACTCTTAACCCATCAACCCTGAAAAATCCTCCGTCTGTTTGTGCAGCATTATTAGCTTATCAAATGCTTTCAAAACCTTTGCATTGAGTGGTTACACAGAAAAGCTGGAGAAACTCAGCGGGTGCAGCAGCATTTATGGAGCGAAGGAAATAGGCAACGTTTCGGGCCGAAACCCTTCTTCAGACATTGAGTGCTGCTTCCTAATATCCATTCAAGTTTCCCTTATCTTTCCTGTTTTATCTTATACTTTGATAGTATTATTTCACAAATGGCCACATTCCAGATAGTCAACAACTTTCTCTTGTTGTTTGTGATATTTCTGATGCTGGGAATGAACTAAATCCTTTCATACATCTCCCAAATATCTTGGCTCGCAGAACTAGTCACGTCGGTCAATGACACTTGTGCGATGATATTCTATGAAACAATTCAACATACAGGCTTTAGTATTTTTAGCTTGCTGTAATAAAACTAAACTTATAGTTATTAAGAAGACCTTCATTTGAAAAATCCTCCAGGAGAATTAACTTTATTATTGTGAGTTTGAAACTCTATAATCCCCTTTCTCCCATTGACACAATTGTTTTTATAAAGCTGTTTTCTATATCGTGAGATTTCTTAATAAGACAACTGTCATGTTAGAGCAAAACTATTTGTATTCTTACATGCCTTCATATACTAATACTGATTTTTCAACGGTTATTTGTGGTTTAGTGCAACATGTTTAAAGACACAGCTTGCAAAACAAGTGATCAGTAAAAGGTTTCCGCCCGAAACGTTGCCTATTTCCTTCGCTCCATAGATGCTGCCGCACCCGTTGTGTTTCTCCAGCACTTTTGTCTACCTACAGTAAATTACCACAGTCACTGTAAACAGAGCTTTCAAACTCTTCCCACTCCCTCCCCCCTCCTGCAGCCAGACTCAGTGGGATCTTTTGTTGCAACTATATTTCTGCAACTGCTTTATCGTAATGATCTGGTCCTGAATAAAACACTAAATATATCTCACTTCTATGCACGGTGATCCTTAATTAACCTCTTTTTAGGTCCTAGATCAACAGACAACACAGACTTAATTATGTTCCTATCCTAGACGATGGGCTGAATGGCCTAATTATGTTCCTGTCACATGACTTTATGACCTTACACTGCTGATTTAATCATTACTCAAGCTGCTTTTTCCACTCCCAACACGAATCATTGTTCTGGAATGAAACAAACAATTTCACTCACAACCCCCTCCACTCTTGCACGCACATGCACCTGTACATAATCACTTTCAGGTAAACTCCATTAACAAATCATAAACCTACAATCTTACTCCCACCACTGGCATCTCATCTAACTCCTTTTCATCCTCTTTCTGAAAGTCTTGTCCATTACTTCCATTATTGAAGTTTGAAGACTATTCCCACAGAAATTCAACCATCCAAAATGTCTTCCAAGCTCACCATGGCCTAGCTGATGTTGTAAATAATTATTTCCGCAGCTGTCTCTCCATGCTCCACTTACCAATGATTAGACCTTTCACCTCTTTGCATTGGAAAGAAACAGCCTTCTCCAACTAAGGTAATCACCCATGCATCCAAGTGCTTGCCCATGAACAGCAACCCACGATCAGTTTACAGATGCTTAGAAATCTTGGAAGGAGATAAGAAATGCAGTTGTGCTTATTGGTCTGCCACTGGGAGGGTTGTAAAAAAGTGGAAAGTAAACGAGTAAGGTTAATTGGGAAGAAAGATTGATTGAAGAGCAGAGTGCAGTTTGAGCAATAATAGCATGTGGCTCAAAAGGCCACTTTAGTTCTTTGGTGAAGGTCCTTACGCTGAAATATGTCTACGCACATGCACACAAAGTTGTGCGCATCCAGGAGGGAAACTGATTTGGGGCAGGAGAGTATGAAGACAGAGGATTGGTGCGTGGTTATTTGACAGGGTTACAAAGAGTCCAGGGGAGGAGAAATTAATAGAGGATGGAGTGGAAATAGGAAAGTAGAAGGGTAGGACTATTCCTTAGAGCTCAGGAGGTTAAGGGGTGATCTTATAGAAGTGTACAAAATCATGAGAGGATTAGCTCGAGTAGACACACAGCGTCTCTTGCCCAGAGTTTGGGAAATGAGAGCCAGAGGACATAGGTTTAAGGTGAGGGGGGGGGGGGGGGGGGGGGGGGGGAAGATTTGATAGAAAACGGAGGGATAACTTTTACACACAAAGGAGGGTGGGTATATGGAACGAACTGCCGGAGGAGGTAATTGAGGCAGAAACATTTGGACAGGTACATGGATAGGACAGGTTTAGGTGGGACAAGTGTAGATGGAACGTATTGGTCGGTGTGCACGAGCTGGGCCAAAGGGTCTGTTTCCATGCTGTATAATTCTATGACTATGACTCCAAGAAGGTATAAAAGAAAGCAAGTGGAAGGGGGACACAATGGCTCGGTCCTGGACCATTACCCAACATGGCTGCCGACTTGTTGAGGCTATATTTGTTTTCGCTATTCCTTGAAAATAAAACTGAAAAATATGGTTGCACTTCAACTACATGGTTGTTATCCACAATGTACTCTTAAATCGCGTGCGCTTATATCCATGATGCGAAAAAGGCAGGACAAACATTAAAGTGCGAGAGGCGGAGATTAAGGAGATGTGTGGGGCAATTTTTTGTGCAAAGTATTGGACATGGACAGAAAATATTCCATATTGGAAATTACCTGGTTATATTTTTTAATAGTTGCAGACATAAAACACAAGAATATGCTCTTTAACTCACAATGTCCGTGTCAAACACAATGGTTCATTAAATTAATCTTCTCTGCCAATATATGCTCCATATCCATCCATTCCCTGTATATCCTTGTGCCTGACTAAAAGCCTCTTAATTGCCACAATTGTATCTGCCTCTACAATATCTGGAGTTTACATTTTATCAGCAAAATATATTTTAAATTTCATCCATCTTATTGCCTTGTACTTCACAAATAAGCAGTAAAACTAAATCAGTAATTGGCAAATCCTTTCATCGTTATTTTATTCCATTCACAGATTTATTGTTCATGTTCATTGGATGTTTGGCAGAGATTCCCTTCCAATTGTGATTTGCATCTTCAGTTCTATGTATTTATTTGGCAGATGGGGAGATGGCACCAGGCAACAGAACAACACACAAGCAAGAATTATGACGAAGTGGAGACATGCACGTTTGTATCACAAATTACCTAATTCTCCCAAATGTGAGCTGCATCTAGCAGAAAGGTACTGAATGAATACTGTAGTGTCCCCCTTCACACTGATGGAGAATAAGACATGGTCTTTCAGGGCTTTGTGGTGCAGATTTAGGAGGAGCTTTCCAGTGTCTTGCAGCAAATGCATGAGGCCGTATGGATTGAAAAGCAAGTTGTTAGAAAAACACATTCTAAAGGAATTCAGACGATGGGTTGTGCAGATGCTGGTTTACACTGAAGATCGACACAAAATGCTGGAGTAACTCTGGAGAGAAGGAATGGGAGAACGGTTCTTTCTTACCCTGATGTTCTAAAGCATGAAATACCCTTCACAAAACGTGTATTTTAGGAAGCTGTTGACATCTGGCCAACAATGTTTCTGTCAATAGATCCCTCAACACCCAATTTTTAGAAACTCTGCAGTGTGCCTCCCTGTGTTCATGCTATATTCACTCCTCAATCCAAGACCTATAATTAAATGTATGGGTTAGTATCATGTTTCTTGCTGTGGAGTTACCAACAGCAATTACCTGTCAAATAACAAAAATGGTGTACAACACTTCAGGACATTTGTATGTCACAAAACAAGCAAGTTCCAAATATGCTTATATCTTACTATGCAGGGAACTACGGAAGCTCACTGTGAGACTTGCAGGATGACAGAATTTACTTTCACTTTAGGTGTACACGTATCTCAAATCTGGTTAGCGCGGTGCCTTGTATAGGAAGGAACACGTCACAGTTATTGAATTCTCCACATTGTAGCAACGTTACTTTTATAAATGGGAATTAAATGCCAGTAGTGTGGATTCTATATAAAATGTACTTTGGCAATTCACCATAGCATCATTGACAGTAGCTCCCAAAATTACCTCAAAGGATAAGTGCGTCAAAACACCACCGATACGTTTCCAATCGAAGTTGACCACTATCGTGACTTTAAAGATATCTCACAGTCAATGCTAAAACTAAATTTTTTGAACTCACTCTCCATGTGCACTGTAGGAGAAGCAAAGAGACTATGGCATCTCAAGAAAACAGACTAATGGATCCCAGAAGCTAACATCAGTGCCAGGAAATGATCAGAACATATTCTGAGGGCCAATGTCAATCCACACAGCGAGAGACAGGAATAGCTATCAAGGCTTCGTTCAGGGGAGCTCCTTAATTTGATTACATAATTCAAGCAGGTAATTATGTATGACGATCAAAGTAAATGAAAACCAACGGAGGGGTGCAGAGGTGATTCAGAACAACGTTACAATGCAATGGATCATACAGTATACAATACGATACGATAGAACTTTATTTTTCCAGGATGGAAATTGATCTGCCAACAATCATAAAATACAAGATACATGAAACATTAAATTAAAGTGACGAGTGGCAAGTATCAGCTCTGAGGAGAGGCTCGATTTGTTTTTGTTAGTCCGCAGAAGACAAAGAGGTGACCAAAGAGGCACACCTCAAAAGCTGCCGACCCCCCACACTGGATCCCTATCAGTTTGCCTACCGCAAGAATAGGAGTACAGAGGATGCCATCTCAACGGCACTTCACTCCGCCCTCTCCCACCTTGACAACAGAGACACTTATGTAAGAATGCTGTTCATCGATTACAGCTCAGCATTCAACACCATTATTCCATCAAAACTGATCACCAAACTCGGTAACCTGGGCATCGACCCCTCCCTCTGCAACTGGATACTGGACTTTCTAACTAACAGACCCCAGTCTGTGAGGTTAGACAAGCACACCTCTTCAACCCTCACCCTGAACACCGGCGTTCCTCAGGGCTGTGTGCTGAGCCCCCTCCTCTACTCCCTCTTCACCTATGACTGCACACCTGTACATGGTACTAACACCATCATCAAGTATGCAGATGATACAACGGTGATTGGCCTCATCAGCAACAACGATGAGCTGGCCTACAGGGAGGAGGTCCAGCACTTAGCAGCATGGTGCGCTGACAACAACCTGGCCCTTAACTCCAAGAAGACCAAGGAGATCATTGTAGACTTCAGGAAGTCCAGAGGCGGCACGCACACCCCCATCCACATTAACGGGACGGAGGTGGAACGTGTTTCTAGCTTCAGGTTCCTGGGAGTCAACATCTCCGATGACCTCTCTTGGACCCACAATACCTCTACTCTGATCAAGAAGGCTCATCAGCGTCTCTTCTTCCTGAGGAGACTGAAGAAGGTCCATCTGTCACCTCAGATCCTGGTGAACTTCTACCGCTGCACCATCGAGAGCATCCTTACCAACTGCATCACAGTATGGTATGGCAACTGCTCTGTTTCCGACCGGAAGGCATTGCAGAGAGTGGTGAAAATTGCCCAACGCATCACCGGTTCCACGCTCCTCTCCATTGAGTCTGTCCAAAGCAAGCGCTGTCTGCGGAGGGCGCTCAGCATCGCCAAGGACTGCTCTCACCCCAACCATGGACTGTTTATCCTCCTACCATCCGGGAGGCGCTACAGGTCTCTCCGTTGCCGAACCAGCAGGTCGAGGAACAGCTTCTTTCCGGCGGCTGTCACTCTACTAAACAACGTACCTCGGTGACTGCCAATCACCCCCCCCCCCCCCCCCCCCCCCCCCCCCACTTAAACATTTTTTTTTAGTTCAAATCGTTTGCTATGTATCGCTCTTCAGGGAGATGCTAAATGCATTTCGTTGTCTCTGTACTGTACACTGACAATGACAATTAAAATTGAATCTGAATCTGAATCTGAATCTGATTGAGGCATGTAAAATGATGAGAGGCCCTGATGTGGTAGATGGTGAAATACCTGGCCCTTAACTGGTGTTACCGTGAAGAGAAGGCATAGGTTTACATACGTAGAACATAGAATGGTACAGCACCAGAACAGCCCGATCGGCCCATAATGTCCATGCTGAACATAATGATGTTAATAATGTCCTCTGCCTGCAGATCCATATGCCTATCTATGTCTCAAATCACTATTGTATCTGTTTCCACTACTTCTACTCATCTACCTGAATGCATCTAGGCTTCCACCTCTCTGCTCCTCACACCTCAAAGCCGTGCCCTCTAGTCATTAACAATTCTACCCAGGGAAAAAAAGGTTCCGATTGGCTATCCTATCTATGCCTCTCATAATTTTATATATTTCTGTCAGGTCTCACGCAGCCTCCAACATGCCAGAGAAAACGATCCAAGTTTGTCCAACCTCTCCATATAGTTGATACCCTCTAATCCAAGCAGCATTCTGAACCCTCTCCAAAACCACACCCTTCCTGCAATAAGATGAACAGAACTGCACACAATACTCCAAATGCACCTGGTCCAATATCCTAAAAAGTCGCAACATAACTTCCTGACTCCTATACTCCATGCTCCAGCTTAGGTTGAACGGATTTAGTGGAGATATGAGGAAGAATTTAATCTCCAAGAGGGCGAGTGAAGTCTGGAAAAGAACATCTAAGAGTTATTTAGAAATATAGAAACATTGAAAAATAGGTGCAGGTAGGCCATACGGCCCTTCAAGCCAGCACCGCCATTCAATAAGATCATAGCTGATTATCTAAAATCAGTACCCCATTCCTGCTTTTTCCCATTAGCCTTGATTACTTTAGCCCTAAGAGCCAAATCTAACTTAGATAAGCATTTGAAATGCCAAAGGACAGAAGGCTATGAGAAAAGTGCTAGGAAATTGAATTAATGCTGTTGGCTGGCATAGACACAGTGATGAAGAATCTGCCACCTGTCTCCTTCACTTTAAACATTACTGCAATGCCACCTTCTCATAGAAACATAGAAAATAGAGCAGGATGAGGCCATTCGGCCCTTCGAGCCAGCACCGCCATTCATTGTGATCATGGCTGATCGTCCCCTATCAATAACCCATGCCTGCCTTCTCGCCATATCCCTTGGATCAATCTCATGAACCTCATGAGAGATTAGAAATTATGCATCCCTACCAGTGAATGGAAGTGCACTCCCAGTTTTAGATTTTGCTAACCTAAATCCAAATAGCTTCTGCAACAAAATCTAATCATGTGGGTGCCTCAAACTAACTATCATGCAGTTCAAAGCAATACTTTCAGGACACCCTTTCTGATATGAGACTTACATGAATAGTGATCTTAGATATGAATGCAGACCACAATATTCTGCAATATGTCTACCCTCCTGGTTCTATTGAAATTGAACACTGTTTCATGTCCTAAACTTACAATGCATAGAATATAGAGTCATAGAGTCATACAGCACGGAAACAGGCCCTTTGGCCTGACTTGTCAATGCCGACCAAGGTGCCCTTTCTAAGCTAGTCCCATTTGCCTGCATTTGGCCTATATCCCAGTAAACCTTTCCTAACCATGTATCTGTCCCAGCATCTTTAAATGCTGTTATAGTATCTGCCACAACTACCTTCTCTGACAGCTTGTTTCATATACCCATCACCCTGTTGTCCCTCAGGTTTATATTAAATCTTTCCCCTCTCAACCTTAAGTCTTCTGGTTCTTGATTCCACTACTGTAAGATTCTGTGCATTCACTCTATCTACTGTATTCACCATGCAATGACTTTTTTCTCCTTATTTCCACTTCCATTGAGATTAGTGTTATTTCAGAAGTAGAGTTCATCATGCAAATGCAGAGACTATTATAATGCAATCTTAATACATAAAATAGCTAATTAAATATCAAAACATTTCAGTGCGTAATATTAACATTTCCTTCAGAGAGAGCATATTATTATGCGTTTCAAAACCATTGATGTCTGAATCAAAACGTGACCCTGACATATATCTAGTAATAATATTCAACTCACTCGAAGGTGCAAAGAAGTGGTTTCTATCTCCTATGCAGTTTTCTGAAGATTTTGTCACATTGAATACCTTGGATCTCTTCAATCGTATAAATAATTGTGTTATAGGTGCAAAGCCATAATTTTAAACTGAGATTTAATATTATTTGGATTTGTTGCAAATGCAATTTTTCATTAAATTTTTTTTCAAGAAAATCAAACAAGCAAATGTACAAATCTGGTATTATTATTGTGATTTGTGGGAAAAAATGAATTAATCTTTCATAACAACTCTAATAGATACCTCAAATGATGCTATGGATTCAACCACAAACCTGATGCCCTTCAATTCAGAAGGTCATTTCTTCTGAAGTTTTATTAACTAGCTTGGCCAAAGGGACAGGGAATTACACTTTGTGACAGATAATAGTAATTGAATAGGACTGTAATGACCATCACAACAGTCCTTTGAATTAGTATTAGGGATTAGCACTACACATCAGTTTTTTTACTGAACAGGCCATGGAGAAAGAGAAATAAAATAAAGACGACCATAACAATCCACAATGCCTCTCCAAAGTAAAGATGCTACCTTATTATTTATCATCAAAGAAGCATTTAGAATCCGTATTCCAGCAAATAGGATTCATTATATTAGTGCTTTGGTGTTGGGTTGCTCATCTAACTTTTCGAAATTTGATGAATGTTTCAGATTAAAGGTTGTGTGATGAGGTTTTACAGAAGCAGACTCTGTCAATGTGGCCTCAGGGACTATCTTTTTTAACTGTTGGCTACGGAGACTGTGGCAAGGTTATCCGATCAAAGCACATCTGCAAATAATGTTGTTCCACTGTCCAAAATATTGTAATACCCGTGAAATTTGAATCAAATTCCATATTTATTGTACATATTGTAATTAAATTGAGTATAAACATGACTATTGTGCTTGAACATACAAGTAATTGAAAAATCAAATATTGAATGACTTGTGGAATGAAGCCAGGAATCCAGAACACATGAATAATTTACTCAGGCTGATTTTTAGAATATTGCAGCTGAAACAAATGTTGCAAATCTCAGCAATTTCTCAGACAGTACTGGGACACCCTTTCATCTAATCAAAACAAAATGGATTCAGTACAGTGATTTTAAAATTAAACATAAATCAATTACTCAGTGTATTTGGTGTAAAGAACCAACGGCAGCAGAAAGAGATGATTGTGCTATAAACAGAAAAAAATGTATATGTATTTATATGTTTATTATGATGTGAACCACTGATCATAGTTATAGTTTCTTGGTTTTCCATAATGTTATGGTGAAAGAATGTTCACATTTGAGTTGGTAGTTCTTAAAGGGAACCGATGATGCTCATGTAACATCTGTATCTGTGGCTCATGTACCATCTGTATCTGTGGCTTATGTACCATATCTGTGAGCTGCACCCTTGCATCTTGATGCCCAGTGCTGGAAGTGGAGTATTTATCGGGAAAATCCTTACCAAGATTAAAAAATAGTCTTAGGGCAGCCACGGTAAGGACGGCCATGGACAGCGGTAGAGTTACTGTCTCACAGAGTTTGCAGCGCCGGAGACCCGGGTTCGATCCCGACTACAGGTGCTGTCTCTACGGAGTTTGTACTTTCTCCCCGTAACCGCGTGGGTTTTCTCCGGGGCTACCTGAAGCGAGAGAAATCAATATTCATACCACTGGGATGTAAGCTGCCCAAGCGAAATATGAGATGTTGTTTCTCCAATTTGCGTTTAACCTCACTCTGACAATGGAGGAAACAGAATGGTCTGTGTAGGAATGGGAAGGAGAACTAAAGTGTCCAGCAAGTGGGAGATCAGGTTGGTTCACGTGGGCTGAACGAAGGTGTTCCGCAAAACGATCAACCAGTGTGCGTTTGGTCTCGCCGATGTGCAGTATAAGAGTCCACATTTTGAACAACGGATACAGTAGATGAGGTTGGAGGAGGTGCAAGTGAACCTCTGCCTAACCTGAAAAGACTGTCGCGCTCCCAGAACAGAGTCGACGGAGGATGTATAGCGACAGGTGTTGCATCTTCAAAGGTTGCAATGGAAGGTACCTGGGGAGGGGGTGGTTTGGGTGGGAAGGGATGAGTTAACCAGGGAGTTGCGAACGGAATGGTCTCTGCGGAACGCAGATAGGGGTGGAGATGGGAAAATGTGGCTAGTGGTGGGATCCTGTTGGAGGTGGCGGAAATTTCAGAGGATTATGTGTTGTAAGTGACGGCTGATTGGGTGGAAGATAAGAACTAGGGAGACTCTGTTTCTGTTGCGACTAGGGGGAGGGGGAGCAAGGGCAGAGCTGTGTGGTACCGAGGAGACACGAGTGAGAGCCTCATTTATGCCCCAATCCCTAAAAAATGGACATCTTGGATGTTCTAGTATGGAACACCTCATCTTGGGTGCAGATGTGGCGCAGATGGTTTAATTGTGAGTCGGGGATAGAGTCTTTGCAAGAAGCAGGGTGGGAAGAAATGTAGTCGAGATAGTTGTGGGTCATTGGGTTTGTAATAGAAGTCAGCCAATAGTCTATTTTTTGTGATGGAGACTGTGAGATCAAGAAAGGGGATGGAGGTGTCGGAGATGGTCCAAACAAATTTGAGTGTAGGATGAAAATTGGTGGAGAATTTGATGAAGTCCATCAGTTTTGCACAGGTGCAGGAGGAAGCACCGATGCAGTCATCAATGTAACGGAGATAGAGTTCAGGGATAGGGGCAGTGTACGCCTGGAATAGGGATTGTTCAACGTTCCCTACAAAGAGGCAGGCATGGCTGGGGCCTATGCGGGTGCCCATTGTTACACCTTGGACTTGGAGGAAGTGCGAGGAGTCAAAGGAGAAGTTGTTGAGGGTGAGGACCGGCTATGCTGGGCAGAGAAGAGTGTTACTAGAGGGAAATTGGATGGTTCTGCAGTCGAGGGAATAAACAGAGGGCTTTCGTGGTGGGAGATGTAGGTGTATAGTGACTGAACGTCCATGGTAAAGATGAGGGGGTGGGGGCTCGGAAAGCAGGTAATTAAAGAGACGAAGGGCATGTGAGGTGTCTTGGACATAGGTTGGGAGAGATTGGTCCAGGGGGATAGGATGGAGTCGAAGTATTTGGAAATCATTTCCATGGGACAGGAGCAGGCAGAAACAATGGGTCTGCCACGGCAGTTGGGTTTGTGGATTTTGGGGAGAAGGTGAGAACGGGTTGTGCGGGGCTGGGAAATTATAAGGTTGCAGGCTGTAGAAGGCAGACAGCCAGAAGTGATGAAATCAGTAATGATGTTTGAGATTAAGGCCTGGTGCTTATCTGTGGGATCATGGTCCAAGGATAAGTAGGAGGAGGTGTCTGAGAGTTGTCGCCTGGCCTCAGCCTGTAGCGGTCAGCGCGCCAGACTACCATGGCATCTCCCTTGTTGGCGGGTTTGATTATAATGTCAGGGTTGCTGCAGAGTGAGTGGAGAACTGTACGTTCAGAGGGGGTGAAGTTGGTGCAGGTAAGGGGAGTGGGTTTAAACCAAATCTGCAGTTCCTTCTCACACTACCTGTCAAGATGGTTTTTTTTTAAATGCTGCAAAGGTACTTGCCTGAGTTGAACACGGAAGTCCAGGCTGACTGGTTTGGTGCATAGGGCCAACCAATAGTAGCTTTGCTCATTGGCATTCACATTTTGTATCTCAGCCCTATTCAGTTGTAACTTTAATCCTAATTGTTTTTTTTGGGGTTTACGCAACAAAGTAAACTACATTTCCACTGCCAAACTGTGCAAAAGCAATGGGTGCTTTTGTGAAGGATGGGAGCAAATGTCTACATCCTTACCAAGAGGAGGAGATTAACATGAAGAATGAAGGAGAGTAAATAATTGGTGCAAAAAGACAAATAATGGAAATTATGATTGGGTTAAGAGAAAGAAAAAAAAGAAAGAAAAAATAATGATTGAAAAATACCATTTACTGCAAGCAAAACTGAGATTTAACAGTTTACGATTTTGCTAGGCTAAATTATTGGGATTACATTAGGAATGAGTATATTAAAGGATAATGACTGTTAATTTTGACACTTGCCTTATCGTGCTCAAGTGTTTAACATAAAGATAACAGGCGATCAGCAAAATGTGTTTGATTTAACAGAAATGTTCTCTTTTTCTGGGAGTCCTTGGGATTGAGAATGATTTGCTTCCATTCCAGACTACTAGTTTCTGTGGTGGCTGATGTGAAAACTGCCGAGTCTTTCACAAGGGGGCAGGATATCCCTAGCAAAGTGGGGGAGTGGGATCCTGGTATATTGTGAGGCGAGGAGAGCCTTATATCATGTTTCTGTTTGATGCCGAAGAATGGGCTCAAGGTTTTCAATCCAATCTTGATGCATCTTTTCCACTCTGTGCTAATGGACCAGAGGTTTCCAGGAGTCAGTGGGAATATTGCATTTCTTCAAGGAAGCTTTGAACACATCCTTGAATCTTTTACTATTTTAAATCTGCTAATTTCCTTCCAGGACAGAGCTGGTAACACTGGTACCTGGTGCCTGTACGAGGAACAGCCTCCTACGGAATCTGACAAACGCATCGTGAGATATTAATGTATCCACACTGTGGTCAACTGCTCTTGCTCTGTGCTACTCTGCTGCAGAGTATGCTTGTCCTATTTGGGAGAGATCATCTCATGGGAAGAAAGTTGATACCACCCTTAATGACAGCTGCAGATGCATCACTGGCTGCCTAAAACCAACGGATGTGGATAGCTTGCATGTCTTGGCCGGTATCTCTCCACCAGAAATCCGCAGATCAGTTGCCGGTAGAACTGAACGTAGTAGGCAAGTTGGGGACACCCGCCATTCCTGTCACTCCCATCACCCAGCCCCAAAACGGCTGAAGTCGAGGAGGAGCTTCCTTCACATAGTCCAGCCACTGTCACAGTCGCCTCAAGCAACCAGACTAGCCTTGTGGGAAAAGAAACGCAGTGAAAACCACCACCACATAAAGATGCCAATCCCAACGAAGGAATAGCTACCACCTGGCCACGTGTGTGACTGGAAGACCTGGAAGTTCCTCAATAGGCTTTGTACAAGGATGGGCTGATGCAAGACCAATATGAGCAAATAGGGCTAGGCAGATGTGGCAGACACAGAATGTGAATGTGGAACATCTGTACAATCCATGCCACTCCTGGTAAGATGCCCACTTCTTGGTGAACAGTGCTGCCCGGAAGACCTAGCGGTGGCAAACGAGAAAGCTGTCCACTGTGCAAGAGCCCAGCCAAACATTTGAAACATTGGTGATGGACACGAAAGAAAAAGTGTGCCTGTTTTGGAAGTCTGGTGGCAAGCATGTGACTGACACGTCCAATTTAATGTAGCTGACTAAGTACAACCAGGGCCATGTGCCGGGACCATTGGCCTGGGAGAGAGTCTATCATTGGCTTGTTTATCCTTCCAGTGAACCTGGAGGATTTTGCAGAGAGTGTGGGTGATGATTTTCCCATGTCTGGAGACACTTACCGTAGGTGTTCATTTGACAGAGTGGGGGAACATCAACCAAAATGTAGACACAAAATGCTGGAGTAACTCAGCGGGACAGGCAGCGTCTCTGGATAGAAGGAATGGATGATGTTTCGGATCGAGACCCTTCTTCTGACCCTGAAGGATCTCGACCCAAAACTTCACCCATTTCTTCTCTAGAGAGAATCTGCCTGTCCTGCTGAGTTACTCCAGCATCTTGTGTCTATCTTCAGTGTAAACGAGCATCTGCAGTTCCTTCCAACACACCAACTAAAGTGTTCTGGCATTTGGCTGCAAAGCATATTCTGTTCACACTTTGAAACTGCTGACTGATTTGTGCATTAATAAAGGAAAATATTTCTTTTTGCAAGGAGGATTTGTCCTAGCACAATGCATAGTCACTTTAAGTTGTAATTGGAATTTTAATATAATCTTTACATATTTGCTGCAACCCATCTCACTTTTAATGATCCAATTAATAAAGCTCATTAAACTTACCCTGGTTTGTTTTTGAGTTCAATGCCTTATCCTTGCCTTTAAACTGCATTAAAGAATGAATAGTTCAATGTGATAATTAGTGAATATACCATCAGATTCTTAACATTTATATTTCCCCTACTTTGCAGCCAATATGTAAAATGTACAGTGTAAAAGTACATCATTAAAAATACATTGTTATTGAAGGAAAAAACCTCGATTAATTTGCAAATTGAAGGATTATCTTGTGTTTCTTCTATACTTTATAGAAAGCTAAAGAAGGTTAAAGGCAACCAGAATTTCTCCTTGAATAATCCTGACAGTAGCAGCTGCTTCCTAACCCTCTCATCAATAGTGTACAGGCTTCTGTCCATGTGCCATGTATCTTTAGTGACATCTACAGGTTTATTTGAGACTTTCTAAAAAAAAAATTCACAATTCTAAATTAGAAAGATCATTGGAGTAAGACAAATACCAAAAATGTATCAACATGTAAAGCTGTGAAAACTTTAGTAAAAGTTAATGTAAAAGTTACATGCAACAAATAATGAAACATGAAAAAATTGGGGGAAAAATGCAGAGGCCTTGCTTGCTTTTTGATCAATGTAGACAATTTGAATTCAATTGAGTATCAAGGTGAAAATATGCAGAATGTCTATGCTGCTAGTTAGAAGGGCATTAGAATTCGCTTTTAATCTCCAAATTGCATCTAATGTTCAATGTTATTTGTAAGAAATCATTTGATGCAGTTTTGACATAGCATTAGCTTCCTGCATGATTGAATTCTGTAAATAGTCATAAAAAATATATTAAACTGCAAATGTACATTTCAAAAAGTGTAGAAGATAATTTATTGGTTTTATACAGGTTGTCCTCTAAAGCATATCATTACCCCCACAAACGCGCGATCAAAAACACAATAGAATTGAACAGCTTTTAACCATTTTAATAATACATCACATTTACTTCAGTTCATTGGTTTAGCTCTCTCGCACATCAAGGAGATCAGCCACTTCAAGTTACAAGCAAATTTTCTCTTCTGGGAGGTTATTATTTTTTTCTCCACCGGAGAGAATTACGGAGACATTATTCATTGCTGCTGATGTGATTTTTTTTAAATTAGAGAAGGGGAATGTGTTCTTTGTGTCCTTTTGTGTGTGCAGATGTAAGGATGTTAACATGGTATCACACTGTACAAAACAGTGACAGAAGAATAAAATTGATCTGACTCCACATGGAGCTAGTCGGAAATCGGGTTCTTTGGAAGAGCCATAGGGGAACAGGATAGTGATTAAAAATGTTTTTTTAAATATGGTAATGCAGGTTTTTATCTTAAACACAATTCTCACGTTATTACAGTCTTTATATGCTGTAATTTTCTGTGCTTAATTAAGATGAGAAATATTGAAAATTATTAGATAAACCATTTTAACATATATAAAAAATACAAATGCACTTGAAAATTATGAACATCATTAAACTAAAAACAATTTTGAAAAGGAATTTGCTTTCTCATTATCCGTCTTCCCCACAACGTTACAAATCTGATTGGCATTAATAGATCCTGCACCAGACTGTCTGAGAAGGGAATAAATCTTGGCTCTTTATCAGGATTCCAGCATCAGGATTCAATACCAGTATAGCAACCAAGTTCATTTCTAAATTTATGGAACTTAGAGTTAGCATTCCCTTCTGCAACTGGACCCTTGACTTCCTGAGCAACAGACCACAGACAGTGAGGGTGGGTGACTTCATTGGAGACCTTTGAACTATCTTTAACAAACTTTATTTTGAACTAATTGTTATATCCTACATCTGTACACTGTGGATTGCTTTTTTCTAATCATGTCTTTTTGTTGTCTGTATAGCATGCAACAAAAAGCTTTTCACTGTATCTTGGGATACGTGACAATGCCATGACCACTCGCAAGATGGAATATAGGAAGGAGCTTGAGAACCTCATAACCTGGTACCAAGACAACAACCTCTCCCTCAATGTCAATGACAAAGGAGTTGGTGATCAACTCAGGAAACAAAGTAGTACACACACCCTGACATACATTGATGGTGCCAGAGATGGTCGAAACCTTCAAGTTCTTAGGAATATATATAAACAGTAATTTGTCCTAGACCAACCACAACAAAGCAATTTCCATGAAAGCACACCAATGCCTTTACTTCTTTAAAAGGCTCAAGAAGTTTGACATGTCCCCAACAACCCTCACCAATTTCTACAGATGCGCTGTAGAAATAATTTTATCAGGCTGCATCATTGGATGGTTTGGGAACTGCTCACCCAAGAGTTGTGGGTGTAGCCTAGACCATCACGTCAACCAACCTTCCTTCCATGGACTCCATCTACACTTCACGCTGACTCAGCAAGGCCACCAGCATAATCAAGGACTAATCTCACCCAGCCACTCCCTCTTCTCCATTCTTCCATCTGACAAGAGGTACAGAAGATTGAAAACACAAACCTTCAGATTCAGTGACAGTTTCTTCCCAGCTGGTATCAAGCAAATGAACCATTCTCTCACCAGCTAGAGAGTGGCCCTCACCTCCCACCTACCTCAATGGAGACCTTTGAACTGTTTTTAATCAGACTTTATTGAACTTTATCTTGCACTAAACGTTATACCCTTTATACTGTATCTGTACACTGTGGACGGCTTGATTGTAATTATGTATAGTCTTTTCATTGACTGGATAGCACACAACAAAAAGCTTTTCATTGTACCTCGATACACATGACAATAATAAACTACACAAAAACTCTGGCAATGCCTTTACTATTACTTGTTGGGCTGCAGCAGCACCTGATGAGACAGTGTATTTCAACAAAGGGCCTTCTAATCTTCTGCTGCTTGATGTTTTCCTCCACATCATTGATAGATTCATAGCAAGGAGACAGACCCACGCCCTCCAGTCTCCAAATTCCCCACTGTGGGTAAAAGATTCCACGTTGTGGAGGTGTGTGAGATAATGGGGGGAGTGGATGGGGTAAATGCACAGAGTATTTTACCCAGAGTGGGGTGGGGGGGGGGGGGGGGGGGGTCAGAGTTTGGAAGGCATGCATTTGCAATGGGGGTAATTAATTTGGGAGGAACCTAGGAACAATCAATTTCTTTGCACAGAGGGTGGCAAGTGTGCGGAACAAGTTGCTGAAGTGGTTGAAGTAGATACAAGAACAACATTTACAAGACATTTGGAGCAGCACCGATAGGAAAAGGTTAGAGGAAAATGGGTCAAAAGTGGGCCAATGGGACTGGCTTAGATGAGACATTCTGGGGGATGGATGATTTGGGGCAAAGGGCCTATTTCCTCAGGATGCCGGAGGATGCAGACAGCTGTGAACGACAACCTCCAGTAGCACCTTGCCTAAAGCCTGATGTGCAACAGTGAAGACCTTCTGGCATGTATTGGAGTCCCCCATGCAGATGTTAGAACATCCAAGTGTTAGTCCTTGTTCTGGTGATAATGTATAGAGACTTTCCCTCAAGCTGTGAATACAGTGTCATGCTGTATCCATAAGTCACTGATTCCCGTGAAATGATCCGGGGATGAAGGCCATCTGATCGAGGAAGACCACCTCCACTGCCAGGGCAGTTCAGGAACAGTCCAGGGGCTGGAAATCTATTGCAGAAGGCCAGCAATCTCAGTGACCTCTTCTTCTGAACACCTTAGTCTCCAGACATCTCCAGATAGGAGCATTGAACCTCAATGGCTCTGGGTGTCAGGCCTTCCTTGGCAGCATCTTTACCTTTCCTTCTTCGCTCTCTTCCCATAAAAAAGCCTTAGCTTTTTGCTTCTTCTACTGTTGCATTTTCATTGAAAGAACAAAGAGCAATTGGTGTGGGCAAGTTGGGTCAAAGGGCCTGTTTCCACCCTGTATAACTTTTTAGTTTAGTTTAGTTTAGAGATACAGTGGGAAAATTGGCCACCGAGTCTACACCGACCAATGACCCCCACACATTGACACACACTAGAGACAATTTCCACTTTTACCAAGCCAACTAACCTGCAAACTTGTACGTCTTTGGAATGTGGGAGGAAACCAAAGATCTCGGTGAAAACCCACGCGGTCACGGGAAGAACATACAAACTCTGTCCAAACAGCACCCGTGGTCGGGTTCGAACCCGGGTCTCTGGTGTTGCAAGGGCTGTAAGGCAGCAACCCTACCCATGCGCCATCTACTCTATGACTCTAAAACAATCAATATACCCAGTGTCAACCAAAACTGTTACAACCTCCACCTCTGCAACAAGTTTGTAGTTAAAGCAATAGACTCACACAGCACGGAAA